>NC_087080.1:6749936-7415616 GCF_026151205.1 Bolinopsis microptera | reverse complement strand
CTTCAACATTGTCCATCTTTTATTTTAGTGCAAAACAGTTAGTATTTATACTAACTGTTTTGCACTAAAATAAAAGGAATGTTGTCAGAGAGAAGGATCCTGCAGTAAAATTACCAGAAATATTAAAGTTATAATTAAGATATAATACATAATATAAAATTATGAAGGTTTTTTATGTATGCATTTTATTTATTTGTATATAGTAAAAGTAGGATTTAAGTTTTATTTTGTCTCTTTATTTCTTGCTTTTATTTTCTAACTGTATATCGAGCACTTCTTTCTGCTTTAAGTTTGAGTGTGAAACTTGTAGACTGATTACCCTTACCGGTAATTGCGGTTTAATCACTCCTCGATAATAGAAAATAGATAGTTATATAGCAATAACACAAATTTAAGCTCACACAAGTTATTCCTAGGGAAACTCAGCTACGAGAAGGTGAAGGAGCAGGATCAGGAAAGAGTTTTAATAATGACAATCCAGATACCTCAAAAACCCTCCTTAACATTTACTAGAGAGCAATATTATATCTCTATCAAACTCAAAGAGTTTGATAGAGATATATATATGATAAACTATAAATCTTTAAATATAATTATGTAAATATGTTGTAAACCCCCCCCCCCCTCCTTATTTTGTAAAGTATAAACCTATCCCTTCTCTAATTACTATAATGTTATTCTATTTAACAGATGTCACAGGAGGCATTGGAGATTGTAACAACATTAAATAACAGTATTCCAATGGTGCGGAGAGTAGTGACAAGTAATGCACTCATTATAAAAGATGAAGCAGTACTGTGGAGTTCCTCGCCTCTCCGGGAAAGGAAGATTATATGGTATATTAAACACATCTGTTTCTGCAGCGTTAAAAGCATGTATTGATATTTTTTAAATTTTATTCATTTAAATATTTTTTTAAATGATCTAGAAATTGTGGGTTGAGTAACTAATAAATCTGATAGTTCAATTGTAAAAATTACCATACTTGTTACAACAAAAGCTCACATGTCTGTTAACAAAACGATTTAATCTTTTAGGAAAACGACAAAGTTCGTTTGAAGCTTGTACTACGGACTAGTTTAAAGCATGGAAACAGAACGTTTAAACCTCTGGTGAGGTCGAAGACCTCATGGTCTACAATACAGCGATACCCCCGGCGTTGAAAGTAAGTATTGATATTTTTTTATCAATACATCAGGAACAGGATCAAGCCAAGAAAAAGAAGGTAAATTTTTAAAGATTTGAATCAAAGTTAGAATTTGCTAATCCACTTTTTTTTGTTTTTTTAAAGCTACAAATTAATTTAAAAATGTATAAGAATGAGTATAATTTTAATGTATTAAAATCTCATATATCTGTAAACGAATTCACTAATCGATATTCGATATGTATGTAACTTTCCAACTCTGAAATTTGTCAAGCTATCTATAATTATTTATATTTACAGACGAGCGTGAAGAGACCTGCAACGTCGAAGAATGTAAGTCTTTTAAACTTACCTGACTAATTCTATCTGATTAATCACAAAAAACCAAATTAATACAAACTTGTTAACTTGTAATGTAATATATATATATTTAAGCAGTGTTCTAAAACGGCAGTATTATTGTAAATCATGACACATTCAAATTGTAGGTGAAATCCAAGGGCAAGACTCTAGCAATACCAGAATTTGATTGGACCTCACTACTGGACGTATGTAACTAAAACCCTAACTGTTCTGTTAAGTAAAATTAGTTACCCAGCTATAAAACTACTTGATGAGATAGAGTTATTACAAAAATAATCATAGAATATTTATTAAACTTATTTTCACCGCAGGAAACAGAATAGACACCCCCACCCACCATGGTAAGAGGAGTTGCAACTCTACTCAACTCTACTCAACTCTACTCAACTCTACTCAACTCTACTCAACTCTACTGAACTCTACTCAACTCTACTCAACTCTACTCAACTCTACTCAACTCTACTCAACTCTACTCAACTCTACTCAACTCTACTCAACTCTACTCAACTACAGTTATAAACGGTAATCCCCCTCTACTGTGGTACTAAACCAAGAAACAAGAAGAAGGACATTTTCTTCGTGGCACAAAACCAGTCAACAAACTTCAGGACATTTCATATACGGACCTCAACTCCCGTCTCCTCTACAAAAAGTGTTATTATATGGGTCACCTTGTAGGGAAACAGAAAAGGGCGGCTGTAGTTATTATAACTAATAGCCAATAGGAAATCCAAAATATCATTATACAACTTTTGTAAGAAGCCACATGATAAAATATATAAGATATTGGGAGGGCGGCAAAAATATTCAACTATAAGACTTTATAAAACGCCGATAGTTTTATTTTATAAGTAATACTAGGGAGGAAAGGAGGAAATTGCTTTCCGAAATTTACAAAGAAAGTAACCGGGCCCAACCTCATGCCGGTCAGAGAAATATTATTGCAGAAGAAAGCTATAAGGGACCTGGAGAAAAACCTGCAAGAGGACTCGACAACACCCAATCCTCACGACTGTGTCTAGTCAGGAACCTGGTTAAATTTTGCAAACTAGCCAGGCTAAAAAAGAGTGTATGAGCTGGGGCGGCCCATACGCTGTCGTGTTTTGGCCCTTTAAGATACTTTATTATTGTATATAATACGTTTATTTTAAACTATAAATTCATATAATTTATTTAGTAGAAGTAGGAAGAAAGGTAGTCGGTAAAAAAACTGCAACTTATTAAGGGGACCACTCTTTCTTCAGCACAATGACCAAAAGTGATTATATTCTGGATAATATTCTGGTCTTCATTTCCTCGGAAATATACTGTTATGTTTGTTTCTTTCTTAAAGTTTCTTGTATACAAGAAAACTTAAGATACTATGTTAATACATATTATATAATACGTTTACTCTAAGCTATTAATTAATTAATTCGTTTAGCAGAAGTAGGAAGAATCGTAGTCCTTGTATCCTTTTATCCTATTGTGGCGGGTAAAAATAATGGTGGGTAAACATATAGTGAATTTCTGGTAGTAAACCAAAACACAACCAAAACACAAGAAGGACCAGAAAACAATCACAAGGACATTTTATACACGGACCTCAAGTCCCGCCTCCTCTACAACAAGTATTATATGGCCATCTTGTAGGGAGCCAGGACAGGGTAGCTGTAGTATTAGTAACTAATATATTATATCATTAATATACAATGTACATTCATTGTTAGAGGCCACAGAATAGAATTAATGAGAACTAAGTATCAACTCGACCGCCATCTGTGGCGCTTAATTGTTTGCTGAGTAACTGTGTTTTTTGTCTTCTTATATTCTCAAAACGTCCGAATATGATTCCTCGTATGATTCTTGTTATATTGAATTATATCTTATTTAAATATTCTAATCGATTATTATTTTAACAATGAAGTTAAGACAACGAAGTTAAGACGAGGTCTACCCAGTGGTGTTTAAGATTTTCGGGGAACAAAATACATATCTAAAATGAGACATGCAGTTTATTCTGGTAATGTTGTCGGTGAAAATGAACAAGTACGTTTTAGTCTCTCGTTCCGTAAGATTAAACCTCCTGAAGAGGATCAAGTGGATTTATCCCAAGTCAATGAACAAGTCACGAAAAAGCAGAAGATTGTTCTTGTTGCTGGGGACTCTTTTGCTGCTAGATTAGATGAAAAATTGTTAGGAAAGAATAAGCAAGTAGTTAAGAACATCGCCGTTGGAGGCAGTAAACTTGATAAGGTCAAGAGAGATATCGAGAAATTCGTGAAAGATAACCCTAATTTAGAAGTGGTTAAATTATTTGTGTCTGTTGGTACTAATGATATACGGTACTGTGATAATGGAATAGCACATCTTAAAAGTGCGGTATCTAGTTTAATGAGTTCCATAAAGTTGATACTTCCAACTGCAAAAGTATGGTTTCAATCTATTCCTCCAATTAATCCTAATGGTTGTAAATTTACTGAGAGAAATGTTATTCGAATGAACAATCTGATTTACAATATGTGCTCCCGGTATAGGCATTATTTCTTAGATATCTTTCCTGCTTTCTTGGATGCTAGGGGCTGCATCAACACGAGACTTTTCCCGCATTTTGACAGTAAGAAACAGCGTTTTGATATTCACCCAAATAATAAAGGCATGGGTGTTCTTGCAAGATTCTACATATTTATTATTCATTCAAAATGGTTCAATCCTCTTGGTTTCTAAACCGCAATTCAATTAAAAATTTGATACCTACTGTGCTGCGGTAATGGAGTCAATTCAGGGTTGAACAATTTTGAAATATGTTTTCATTAACACAAATGATTTTTAATTGCCAGGGTGCAACCCAATGGTTCACACTGGTAGGCTGTACGCATATTTTAAATTACATTTGAATTAAATTTTTGACAATGATCGATCTAACACTTTACAGGATGCGAATCGGCTGCTTTTGTAATTCTAGAGCACCAAAGAATTCCTGTCAAGTGGATAGTTCTGCTTGGGGTAGGGGGGTTAGGTTTGGATCGGATATCAGGACTAGGATATTTGAAGATGCACTTATCTTCAATTCTAGACCATCTAACATTGGTATCTATGTTCTGCACTTGTTCATCATGTTTTGTCTAATTGGTATGATTTTAACAAGCTCGAAAGAGTCCAATGAGATTGATAGGTTTATTCATCCCAGTAGATTCTACTTTAATACCAGTAAGGCCTTCCCACTTGTGTCTCATATTAATTGTGCATACCTGTATATCTTTGGTTTTGCAATTAAGAACTTCATCTTTACTCAGTACCAAAGACTCAGTCGGAGATACCGAGTTGAAAGGCTGACTGCCGCTAATATAGTGTTTGGTGCAGTAACTAGCACATCTAGGCAAGTTCTGAGTATGTCGATTTTACTTCTATTGACCTTAAACTTCTTGCTTATTGCAATATCAAACCCTAGTATGCTTAATCCCGGCCCTAATCACATATCAGTCTATTATCAGAATGTTCAAGGCTTGATACCGTTTTCTCAACTTAACAGTAAGCAACCTCATCTTGATAAATCCAAAATATATGAACTTAATGCACATATTGAAGATTCACATCCTGACGTTATTCTGCTTACAGAGACTTGGCTTAAAAACTCTGTAATGGATAGAGAGGTCATTCAAAGCTCTAACTATGAAGTATTTAGAAATGATCGCTCAAAAGTATCACATCCACCTGATGATAACAATCCGAAAAAATATAGGAAAAATGGTGGAGGAGTCTTGATAGCAATCAGATCTGATATTCAAGCTGAAATCAAAAGACTGTCTGTACGTAAGGGGTCCGAAATGGCCGCTATTGAAATAAACATAGGTGAAAGTAAATACATTTTTTGTGTGGTTTACAGAGTCGGAACTTTAGGAACAGTAAACCATGAAAGTATTGCCAGTACAATCAAGTCTTTCTACTCAAGCAAACGCCCTAAAAAACTTTTCATCGTTGGTGATTTTAATCTCAATGGAGTAGATTGGTTTTCTGAGGACGGAATTGTTACACCTTCTAGTTTAATTGAAGAGGACTTCATTACAACATTCCATAACTTTGATCTAGATCAATGTATAAGTAGTCCTACACATGTTAAGGGTAACATACTAGACCTTCTTTTGAGTAATTGTAAAAATTTAGTAAGAGATCTTACGGTATTGAAGGGTCACGGTGCTTGCAAATCTGACCATTATCCAATAGCTTTTAAAGTTGCTACAAAAATCACTTATTCTAAATGTCCTAAAAGAAAGATTCTCAACTTTAAGAAGGCAAACTGGACGGCCATTAACGAAGACTTGAATTCTACTGACTGGAATGCTATGTTTTTAAAGCTAGGAGATCCTGAATATTGTTGGCTTGCCTTAAAGTCTGTAATATCGAAAAGTATCTCAAAGCATATCCCAACTATTACTTTAAAGTTAGCATATAGAAATCCCTGGTTTGACTCAGAGGCCCATGAGGCATACTTGAAGAAAAAAAGAGCTCATGAAAAGTGGAAACTAACCGGCCAACAAAAGGATTATTTTAAGTTTTGCTCACTAAGAACACAGTTCAAAAATCTATCTGATCAGAAGATGAACGATAATCTATATAACGATGATGACCCTGCATTGATCTCAAAGAAATTCTGGTCGCATGTAAAATCCTCTTCAAAGAATTCAAGAATACCGGATAGGATGTACCTTAGAGAAACATACAGAGAATCTCCATTAGACAAAGCAAATATGTTCAATCAGTATTTCTCAGAACAATTTTCTGACGAATCTAAGTATGATATTGATATTGATTGGAGAAGTGATACTGAATTCGACTTAACTTTCTGTGCAGAGAATATAAAACATCTCTTAAGGAACATTAATTCTAACAAAGCTTGCGGCCCTGACGGTATCCATGGTAAGATACTGAAGAACTGTGCTGGTAGTCTCGCTTGCCCACTTTCAATTTTATTTGAGATATCATATAACTCCGGTATTATTCCAACTGAATGGAAGCTGGCTCACGTAGTTCCGGTTCACAAGAAGGGTAGTAAGGAGGACATTGAGAATTATCGGCCGATTTCCCTAACTAGTCTTATAATGAAAACATTTGAACGCCTTATTAAACAGGAACTCTTGAATAAAACAATGCATCTTCTTGATGATAGACAGCATGGATTTCTTGGAGACAGATCTTGTACCACAAATATGATTAACTTTATTGACAGTGTCACGCTATCCCTCAATGACTGTTCGACTATAAGTGTAGACATCATTTACTTTGATTTTGCTAAGGCCTTTGATTCTGTAAATCATGATCTTATTCTTAAGAAACTTAAACTCGTCTTTAATATTGAAGGAAGGTTACTCAAATTCCTAACCAACTATCTTAGTGAACGGGAACAATGTGTTTTAGTTGATGGTAGACATTCAGAGATCAAACCTGTTTTGTCTGGAGTTCCTCAAGGCTCCGTCCTAGGTCCCATTCTATTTGTCTTATTCATAAACGATCTTCCCATGAGATTAAGTGCAGGCACAAATTTGGTACTTTATGCTGATGACACGAAAATATGGAGTCCTATTAAATCATACAACGATTATTGCACACTTCAGAATAACATAAATGAACTTAATTCTTGGAGCATAGAAAATAAGATGCGATTCCATCCATCAAAGTGTAAAGTCCTCTCTATTCCTGGAAAGAAATTCAGCAGTAGGATATTACCTATTCCATTTATCAGATTTCAATATTTGCTCGGTAATACTCCCTTAGATTACACCAGTACGGAAACAGATCTTGGAGTCGTTATAAATCAGGGCTTTCGTTTTGAAGAACACATAACTAAAATATTGTCCAAAGCTAACCAAAAATTTGGGCTGCTGAAACGCACTTGCTCATTTGTCCATGATGTGAGACGAAGAAGAAATTTATACCTTGCACTTGTTAGAAGTCAATTTGAACACTGTTCCCAAATCTGGCGTCCACTTAATAAAACACAACTAGATAAGATGGATGCTTTTCAAAAAAGGTGTATTAAGTGGATTTTTGATGAGGAATTCACAAGCTATCAGTCCTTTGAAAACTATACTTACAAATGTCATCAATTGAAAATCCTTCCTCTCAGCAAGAGGTTTGAATTGAATGACCTGACCTTGTTTCACAAAATAGTCAATGGTGTATGCACACAAGAGCTTCCTAATTACTTACAACTATACAAAGGAAGCACACGCTTAAGATCATGTCACCATGACAGCCTAAGTTATGTAACGACTCTTGTTCAAACACAGTGTAATAGCAGTCTCCTTAAGAAATCATTCTTTTATCGGACACATCTGCTCTGGAATAAACTTCCTCTCGAAATAAGAGACCATAGCTGTCCTGATATCTTCAAGGCCAAACTTAAGGATCACCTATGGTCGGAAATGCTACCCACAGATCCAAACGATAGTCACGCTGAATTCTACCTGTCTGATAATGATTAGATGCATCTCATTTCTCCCAATGCCAATTCTCTAATCTAAAATAACCGATCCAAACTATTTAAGGGGTTAGGGGTGGGTTGGGTTGTGGGTTTTTAAAAGTATTGTATGATATAATCTATTTCATTAAAAAGTTAACAAATTATTAACATTATGATATTTTATGCACGCTGTATTTTATTATTGCACAATCATCTCTATTACTATATATCTTACATTTATATGTGTTGATTGTATGAAATGTTTTGTCAGGGACCATATTTTGTAGGTGTAATTTTTGCACGAACTACGTTCTGGTTTCCCGTCATTATAGTACATAGAAATCACTTTTTGACCGTGTTATTTTCATGCAATTACATTGATGTATGTACTATTTTGAAAAGATTTTCAATAAAAAAATATATAGTTTCATTGTGTCCTAATATATGATCGCACACGGACGAGCAACCCAACGCGGCCGTAGGCAGAGTACAAATTGATTGTGTTACTTTTATAATATTATTTTTTAATGTTTTATATTATTTTATACTCAGAATATAAACCATCTAAATTATCTGGCTCGTGGGTAGGAAGAATTTTACTCACAAGTTATATTGGTAAATACCTAATTATAAGTTATGCAATACAAACACCATAACTTATTTCAGGTGGGAGAAGGAGAAACTACTGAAATAAATTGTGGCAGGTAAAAATAATGGCGGGTAAAAATATGGTGAATTTTCTACGTGGTAATTAACCAAAAACAATCACAAGGACACTTTATACACGGACCTCAAGTCCCGCCTCCTCTACAACAAGTATTATATGGCCACATTGTAGGGAGCCAGGATAGGGTGGCTGTATTATTATATAGTAACTAATATATTATATCATTATACATTCATTTTTAGAGGCCAGAGAATACAATTAATGAGACCTAGGTATCAACTGTACCGCCATCTTTGGCGCTTAATTGTTTGCTGAGTAACTGTGTTTTTTGTCTTCTTATATTCTCAAAACGTCCGAATATGATTCCTCGTATGATTCTTGTTATATTGAATTATATCTTATTTAAATATTCTAATCGATTATTATTTTAACAATGAAGTTAAGACAACGAAGTTAAGACGAGGTCTACCCAGTGGTGTTTAAAATTTTCGGGGAACGAAATACATATATATTCAGTTTCAAGATAAAATACATACGCTCCCTCACCTTTTTTGAAGGACAGGGGAAGGATGGAGGTAGACACTGTTTCTAACCTTACTAGAAAGGTGCGGCAAAGAATATTACCAAAAATCCTAGCAGTTCCCACCCTTCTACTCCATTAAATTCTATGGTACTCAAAGCCGGAGGTAAAGCTGGTTGAGAACTCTGGTAGCTCTCATCCCTCTGCTTAAATCTAGCAGTAAATGTTATAAGAATATAATATTATAATAAGGAGTTGTAAGTATTCAATATACAAAGAATTGTAGACTTAGTTTAGAATATAACTTTTCATTACAGGTGTGTCAAACAGCGCTCATATATCTGGTTCCAAGAGGAACCAAATATAACGTAAGTAACATTTGAACCGTCACCTTTTTTTAAGCAAAACACTGCATACTTTACTAAGAGCTGGAGAAAAAAGGACGGTAAAGAACCCTGGTAGCTCTCATCCACCTGGCGGAAAATGATATTATTAAGAGTTGAATTGTATCACTTCAACGATTACTATTGGTGTGATATTTCCAAATAAAGTTCTATACTGTCACCTAACATCAAGATCGGAAAAGACAAAGAAAATATTTTACTCAAAATCAGCTCACTTGAAATTAAGGACATGATATTAAAGCATAAATGATATTAGCAAGCAGATATTAGAGTAATCAGAGAGCTTCTTCTCAAATATAACATGTAGGAGATATATGGAATTTCAGAGATATTCAGTAGAAAAGGTGAAGAGGGAGTTAGATGTTGAGACGAATTATGTGAGCAAGCTAAAAGGAACAGAGATGGTGGATACCAAGAAGAAAAGAGATGTAGTGCGCTTTTCTTGAAGGAACTTCATCAGAGAAATTATAATGACCTAATATTACTATGACTATTCATGATTTTTTGTTTATGATAGGTTTATAATAACATATTGTATAATGAACTGTACAAGCTTACGTCAGACCGTATACTTTTGTGTATCATTATAACCTGGTTATAACTATCTGAAACTAAAAAAAGATATAATATAGGTTATGCTAAGCCACGACTTTCAGAGATTGTAAATCTAGCACCCTTGGTCACAATGCAGATGGATGCCATATAATACCAGGTTCAAAAACAAGTTTTTCCTAACACATTCCAATTTCAGACATGATATTGCTCTCTATAAGATCCACAACGCACAGCAACTTGAGACTATAAGTTGAGTCACAAATTCTCAATGTCACCACAATAAAATCAATGTGAGATTATACTTTGAATTTGATCATCAACCAGCTTCAATTTTACTAGATAACATCATTTTTTTAACACATTCTTACAACACTTAGATCGGATCCTGCAAAATGGAATCTTCTGGCCTTGAAACATGTTCTCTTTGCTACACCAACAAGGAGAACCACCTTGTGGTAAGGGGGAAATCAGTGAGCTGCCCTCTAACAAGGGGGTACGTAAAGTTTATCAATAAAGAAGAGCACTTGCGGAGAGAGCTTGGGAAAATCAACATCTCACTCACATCCCACTCTCCTGGACGCCCGACAGAGAACAATAACGGCACAGATGCTGATGCTGAAAAGAGTGGAGGGTCATGAGAACTGCTATTAACTAATGACTATATGTTTACTTATTTTTACGACTTTAACTGCCTGTTCTTTGCAGTTGATCTGCAGAAGGTGAAGATGATTCCCGAGATTATTGTTCAAAATTATTGTTCAAAATAACTTGTACCAATGTTTACCAATTCAGGATTCTTAGGTTACCAGAAATAAGCAAATAACCGCAGATTGTCATTTGGTTGGACAACTGTTCGGCTCAGAACAAGAATTGGACGCTGTTTACAACTGTGGCATGTTACATGGGTGAGCAAGAGGCTGCCGGTAGTCCCTCTAGTATCACGTTCAAGTTCATCGAAGCTGGGCATACATTTATATGGCTGCTGACAGTTTCCATGCTAGAGTGGAAAAAGAGTTTAAAAAGATTAAAAACATATACGACTTCAATGATTATCTGCACTGTATAAGACAAGTCGTCACCTACGAATCATAAGGTGATAACATGAGTTATCACCTTTTGACAAAAATGTCCCTAAACGAAATAACACAATATTACATACCTTCAGGCAAAATTTTGGAGTTATAAGAGCTGACTTTTTTTTCTGAATTTAACTACAAATGGTGATTATTCTAATTATGTCATTTTACAAAGTATAACAATTCTCTTGGAATTTCGTCAAAAGGTCATAACATGAGTTATCACTTTTTGTAGAATAAAGCAGGATATAAAAATTATTCGGAAAAGGTGATAACCTTAGATATAACCTTTCTGTGGTTTTAAAAGTTTTCGGTAAAGGTGATAACTCAGGAGTAAGAACAGAGACTAGCTCAGGAGAAAGAACAGAGACTAGCTCAGGAGAAAGAACAGAGACTAGCTCAGGAGAAAGAACAGAGACTGGCTCAGGAGAAAGAACAGAGACTAGCTCAGGAGAAAGAACAGAGACTAGGTCAAGAGAAAGAACAGAGACTAGCTCAGGAGAAAGAACAGAGACTGTTCTTTATTTTTTATTTTCAAAGTTAAAAAATAAATAAATAGATAAAATATAATGACATAATGATAGGGAGAGAAAAAAGTCACAATTTCAAGTAATAAATATACTTCAAATCACTTAAAATAGTTTTAAATATGTAAATTCATGTTTTTCAGGACTGTTTAAGCTGGAATGGTCGGGGGATGGTTTCGTCGGACTCAACGCGAAAACGTATTACTGTTATGATAGTAATGATCCTAAGAAAGATAAACATAGTAGCAAAGGAATCAGTAGAGCTTATAACCTTTCAAAAGAAGACTACCTTAACGTTCTTGATACAAAGTACATAAGTAACCAGGAAAATAGGGGTTTTGTATTTAGAAACAACAAAATGTATTCATATGTTATGCAAAAGCAAGGTCTGACATACTTTTATCGCAAAAGGAAATTGCTGGCTAATGGTTTATCAACGACATATCTAATCAACTTATAGTTTACACAGTGATTTCGTACTTTAAAAAAAACGATCTAGAGATTCCTATCCAATCTAAGTTCTTTTAATAAATTTGTCTTGTCGTTACAAGGAACAGGACTGTTATATTAAGTTTGTTAGCACCCTGGAATAACATCCTAACTCCACGTGTTGAACAAAGACCCAGGTATATAACAGAAAGGCGTGAAATGTGGGTCAAACTGAAAAACAATCGTGACCTTTGTTGTAGATATAATTGAATTCGCACCAAGAAAGAACAGACTTAGATCGCGTGGGTTTTAAGCAGGTGGGTTATTACCCGGGGATATCTAGTGAAAATTAGTTTTAATAACAATGGACTGAGCTAAAAAACAAAGGAAATCTCATAAATATATAAACCATGTACAAATGCTGAGCGCTCACACTTCTTTAGCAGCTCGTAGTCTGTAGTTCACTCTCTGGTTATCAGATAACATATCATAATAGAAAGTAGTCAATCTAACGCGACTGTTTTAAAATATATAATAACCAGACTACTTTATTTCATACTTCAATCCACCAAATAATGTATATACTATATGAATCTAATTTTGTTTATTGCTCTGATGTATGCAATGAAATCACAATGGTTGTTATCAATCTATCAGAAAACGTATATAATTTGTAATGCAATACATTATAGAATAAATGCAATTAGAAATATCAATAACAGTTCCTATCTTATTAGAAAGATTAACTGAAAACTATACTAGGAAAAGCTAAGCACAGTTACAAAGTGTAACACTCTACTCACCACAGTAGAGTTCAGGGTGATCTTGCTAAAGGGGAAAGATTGGTTAGAACAATCTCCACCCTATCTAAGTCTAAAATATAAAAGTTAAAACCCCAGAGGTATGGAACTACTAACTGTGATAGATAAATCAATTCAAAAGTCTAAAACAACAACAACATCGATTCAAAAGTATAAAAGGCTTGTTAAAAAAAAACAACTTAGAAGAATAAGCTAAATATTGAATAAATTAATAATTTAACAATGTCCATTAAAATGTTATAAAATTTTGTTCATTACAATGTTAAAAGGCATTCTGAAGTATGGTGAGTTCTCAAGTCTCAAGAGCCTACTCCGTTGGGTCCAGGTCAGTTTGTAGTAAACTGCAAACCTTTAATATCTGTAGCCTAATTTCTCAATCCTCAGTCCTTACAAAGGATGCTTTCATCCTTAATCCTATACTTCTCTCTAAACAGACTGCCCAGACAAAAATATAGAGAAACACTCAAGATAGGTAGAACTTAACACATTCAGAAATACCAGTCTAGTTGTAGTATGTGCTTGGCACTGTTCTCAGGACAAAAACTTCTTCAGACATCATCTCGGCAAACTTGATACTCTCTTCATTTCCATTGGGTTCAGCTATGGGAGGAGGTTCAGGAGGGTCTTTCTCAAGTAGCCAGTCTACTTTGTCTAAATTGACCCCGGAAAAACTTCCGTCTTCTGAAATGACATTCCAGTAGTTCTTGTTCATGCTGTTGACAGTGTATCCTCTAGACTTAAGCTGAACTTTGTGCCATGTATCCGAATCAGGTTCTTGGAATACCACTGTGTCTCCTTCAATTACTGCAGTTATCAAGCCTTCATTTTTCTTCATAGGTTTCCTTGCCTTTGGAGGTTTCTTTGTTTGTTCCACTTCTTCAGTAGTTCTCTCAATAGTTGTTTCTGGAGTGTCTTTAACTTCAACTATTGTAGGCTCTACAGTTCCACCAGGTAGGTTGTTTGTTGTTTCCTGTGGTTCTTCTTGATCTGTCGTTCTAGTAATGGTTTGGATCTCAGGTCTTACTTGAGCACTTATCTCTTCAGGATCAAGATTTGGAATGTTGAAGTCTCTTAGAGTAGAATTATGATCAGAGTTTGTTTCTTGAGCTCTGGCTTGAGATCTCTCTTTACTATTCATCTGCTTATCTGCTTCTTGTTTTGGAACCATCACGTTTTCTTCCTGGATTGGGATCGCATAGTGACCTGATTTAGTCAACTCTAGCTTGTAATCTTCTCCACGGATGGTAATGGTGTCTGTCTCGAAATTAAGTTGTACTCCCATGCACTTCATTGACTTCAAAGATAATAGAAGAGGTATGTCACTGTTAACGATGTGTACTTCAAGCCGAATTTTGTGGGTACAAATTGTGACTGGGATGATCACTTTCTTAGAAGATTCTAGGGTTCCTACTCCAAATCTAAAGATGATTTCTGCTGGGAATTCTTTAACAGTGCTTCTTGTCTCGTCATCTAGAGAATCTAGAAAGCATGAATACCAGTTTTCCCCGGCTACTGTTCTACTTGCTCCTGAGTCTAACAAAGCTTTATTGACAGTTTCTCCGGCTAGAAAAGCAGCTTCTTCTTCTTGACGGACGTTCCATTGGAAGAATATGGGTTTCACTGTAGGCATAGGTTCTTCATAGTATTCTTGGTTGTATCCGTAAAACTCTTCATTGTTGGGAATCATGTCTGACAGATAATAAGGAATCTGCTGGTTGTAATAGGCTGGGTTGGGCGGTCCTTGTCTGTAGCCTGAGTGTTGGTTATTAGGCATGGTGTGTTGTTGGTAAGGCGGCCTTTGGAAGTTCATCGGCTGTCTGAAAGGAGCTCTAAGAGGGCAGTCTCTGATCCAGTGTCCTGGAGAGTAGCACCCGTAGCAAACCTGTCTGTTGTCATTCCTCTGACCAAAAGGTTTCTGTTTTCCTCTAACATTGTTTCCAGTTCTGTTCCTATTGAACATTATTTGCTCTTCTGGGAGAGTTTTTGAGTCTGTTGTCTCTTTTTTACCAGCTTCTGTTGGAAGTTTTCTATTGTCTAAAGCTAGATAGCATGGCTCTGCTTTCACTTTAATAGGAAGACTGTCAGATTCTTCTACTTTGGATTTATTGAGTTGGGAATCAGCCAATCTCATGAGTGATTTCTTCATATCTTCCATTGTCATAGCTGTGCAGGTGGCTCTAGCTAACTTCTCATCTGCATTGGACAGATTGGCAGCTTTTAGTAATTTATAGGCCAGCACTAGTTCAGGAAGTGTCACTCCTTCTGTCTTCAGTTCTCGTTCTAGACTCTCGAAAATCAGGATAAACTCAGTCATTCTCTGTTCTGAGTTTCTTTTTAAATTTTCAAATCTTTCATATTTTCCAAGAGTATCATCACTCTCTAGGTAAATCTCATCTAACTGGGCTATAAGTAGCTCAACACCGACTTTAGTCTCAGGTGGCTCAGCATCAGCCTTCTTGGTCTTAAGAAGTTCTTCATCTATGGTTAGAGCGATGTCTAATGCTTTGTCTTTGAGAAACATGATCAGTATCATTGCTTTGTGTTCCTCTGACACCGTTGATACAGTTGCCCATATCTTAGCAAGCTGGCGGTACCGTTTATAACCAGTCCCATCAAATGATGGTGTGTCCTTTGACATCCTCACAGTAGTTGACGTAGTTGTAGTTGATGTAGTTTGAGTTTTAGTTGACGTCGTTGTAGTTTGAGCTTGCGCTTGCTGCTACCACTGTTTATTGCTCTGATGTATGCAATGAAATCACAATGGTTGTTATCAATCTATCAGAAAACGTATATAATTTGTAATGCAATACATTATAGAATAAATGCAATTAGAAATATCAATAACAGTTCCTATCTTATTAGAAAGATTAACTGAAAACTATACTAGGAAAAGCTAAGCACAGTTACAAAGTGTAACACTCTACTCACCACAGTAGAGTTCAGGGTGATCTTGCTAAAGGGGAAAGATTGGTTAGAACAAATTTTATAGGCTTGCTTTAATTACTCGGGCAATATTTAATGTTTTGCTCTTCTTCTGAAACCTATAAATAATAACGCTAGGGTCAAAATGTTGTAATTTGTGTGCTTCAACTTATTTCTATTTCTAAGCTATGTAAAGTGAATTAATACAGTGTGAATGCGTATTCTGAGTTCTAACTAATCATTTTGTAACAATTGGCTACACATATCTACACATATTTAGGGATCGACACACTTAAATTAATGGAAATAATCATCAGACTTTAGCATTCACGGACATTAATGTCGCAGACAATTTTTTTTTTAAATAAATTTTTACTTATTTATTTCTTTATTTTTTCACAGACATAATTATTCACACAAGGGTCCTCAGCGTGAAAGTTGTGTCCGTTACTAACTTACTAATCGTCGATAAACGATAAATAGTATTACTTACCAAGATCTTTATTAAGGCAACGTCATGGCACAACCGGTTAGTAAAAAAGCAAAGATTACACTCCAAGAATGGGTGAGACGACCTGATGTAGGACAGAGTCGGGCGAGAAAGAGTTTGATATCGGAGAACCCCGCGATAAATTTAGTCAAAAAGTGTGAAGTGGAGGCAATAAAAGACGATGACGCAATTTAATCAAGGGTTTCGTTCAAGACACAGGCTAGGTAGCGGTGTGGACGACGTGGAGGGTTTCGAACAGTGGACGGATTTCGTTAGAATGAAGCACTTTGAAGTTGAGACGACAAAACGATCTACCCTTTATGCGTAAGTTTATAATCAGATTGCTTATGGTTATTCTTTATCATCGTGTATGTTAGTTGGTAACCAGACTTTCGAGGCCTTACGTATAGAAATATTTATTTAGTGAACTCTTTTTTATTACAGAGAACTACAATTACTTCACCATTAGACCGATGAGAAACTCAATTTATATTGACACATTTTATACGTCCCTCATCCCGCGCACGAAGTGTACGCCCGGCGTAAAACGTAGCAACTTTTATTTTCTTCTTTTTATGCCAGTTACAAAAAGAAATTTTAAAGCCTAAATCTAAAATTTTAAAAAAATGTTAGTTACTTCGATCATACTTGAGTTTACTACAATCTACCTTGTATCACGTGGTGACCCCTACTGACGCTTCACTATAGTAGAGTTTCGACGATACAGGGGGAGCCGCGCACTCGTGCGCGGCGGGTCATACAACGTTTGACAAAATCTACCACCATAGCAAAATCGAAATTTTCTGACATCATTTGTGATTGGAATTTGTTTGCTCTAACCAGTACAGAGCCCTCTCGCTTGCAGTAGCGCGCGTATACACATGGCTATGTGAAGGAATTTGTGCTACAAATTTAATGACCTAATTTTAGGGGGTACTTGCACGATAGAAATAAACTTGCTCAGATTTTAAAATTTTGTGTACCATTGTTTTCTAGAGCATAGAGACTGTGGGAATTTTCACAATACCAAATTTGTCATACCTTTAATTTGGAAAGATCAGTGAGTTTCGCGCCTAGGTGCCATATTCGATGCTGCGCGGCTTTGGGGAGCAAAAATAACTGTAAAAGTCGCGTAATTTGACCAAATTTGTCGATTTTTGTCGTATTATTCGGATATATCTTCGGTTCCTTGAATGAGATCATTCTGAAAATTGGCAACGACCTTCCAATAGGGCAATTTCACAACTGTCCAAAAAATTTTGTGGATATCGGAGTTGATATAGTGATAAAAATGGGGCAAAATACGCTGCTTTTAGCTGTAACATAATGTCTGATGATTGGATTTGATTCACGATGTCAATCCTTCGCATCTCGCCGATCTGCATACGAGAAGAATTATTTGATGCGCGGCTTACTGGGCCGCGCTCAGCCTGTCATTCCGCCTAATCTCTATTGTTTAACAACATTAAAGCCTGGGGTCCTCAGGTAAATGCGCGGCGCGACCCAGTAGTGCATCGCGCTACAAATGATTGGATATGCTTTAAATTTTTCGGACACTTTCCTTGTAAGTCTTTGTTGTCATACGCTGTATGACCCGCCGCGCACGAAGTGCGCGGCTCCCCCTGTATCGTCATTCGTCAGGACGATAAAAAATAAAACCATAGTGAAACGACCGTGGGGGTCGCAACGTGATACCAGATACAAAATCTATGAGTAAGCTTACCAAATTTTGTTGCAATCGGAGGTCGGGAAAATAGTACTCAATATCTATTTGTTTGAAGAAAATTGTGCTGGCCGAAATTAGCGCGCGCTACTTTGACGGATGTTACTCGTATAAATATCTTCGAAGTAGCACGACATGGCAAGTGCTACATGCTACGAAGTAGCGCGCGCCGGGCCACATGCACCATTGACAATGGTCAAGCGCTACTTCGTTGCACTTGCCATCGAGAAGAAAGTTGCGCGCGATACTTCGAAGAAATTTAGCCGATTAACATCCGTCAAATATCCGGCTATAATAGTAAATAGTTTAGAAGGTGCTTGGTCGGATTTACTTGTCATACGTTGTATGACCCGCCGCGCACGAGTGCGCGGCTCCCCCTGTATCGTCGAAACTCTACTATAGTGAAGCGACAGTGGGGGCCACCACGTGATACAAGGATTTACTGGGCCGCGCTCAGCCTGTCATTCCGCCGAATCTCTATTCTATTATCATATTATATGATCATGAACATAAATATAATAGCCTGAGGTCCCCAGCTAGGTTAAGGTAAGGCCGGATATCATAACAATGATTTCGGCTTATCATGATAGCATTTTTAGTTGGTGTATGATGTAAAAATTGTTAAAATATTGATTGCGTAATACTAATATGTAAACATACGTAATAACAAATAATGATATATATATAATAACAAATAAAAACAAAATATTTCAAAATTTGCTAAAGTTGAATTTTGAAATACATAAGAAGTATATAAAAAATACGATCAGCATCGGAACAAAAATTTTGACTAAATCATATAGCCTTGCAATCAGAATTTATAAAAAACATTGTAATTATATGTAAATAACGGTAGCGCTAAAACTTAAAACAGTTCCTTCTATTCACATAAAAATTAAAATACACAATCCGCTTTCAGCTTTACTTCGTTCAGTCATGTTAAGCAGATCAGCAATGAACAGAACACCCGAATAATGAATAACGATAATTGGTCACATTTGAAATAAATTGCACATAAAACTTATTTTCATGAGATAATCAACTGCAACATGCAAATTAATATTGATTCTGGAACAAAACTATCAGAACGTGTTTTATCAAAAGAAAAAAAAAGCTTTTGCAAAGAGACTTCTTTTCAGTCTTGATTACTTTTATTGGTGCAAGGAAAACTTTTCAGACTTGATTATTTTTATTGGTGCTAGGAAAACTTTGGGGGAAAATATGTTGGGATTGAAGTATAAAATACCGTATTCCCCTAATGTTTACGGTTTACACCTTACCTTGGTTAAAATTAATACCACCTCCCTAAAGGTTAAGTCAAGTCTCCAAAACAATTCCTCCGACTACCCATAGTTCATAAATTACAAATATTTCCATTTCATATCATATATTAGCGGGTCTCGTTGGTCTAGGCGGTCTATTAGGTCTGGCAGGCGTTAAGGGAGTCTCCACATCTCCTAACCCAATGTTATCGTACTGATTAGGGGGTGGCGGTGTCAGGTCGATAATACTCCCCATGTCACCCTGAGATTTAATGTGTCTCAGCCGTGGATCTGACTCAGCGTAAATAGTGTTATCGAAGCTGCTGATGGTGGCGCTGCGTGAGAAGGAGTCAGCAGGTGAGGGAGGGAAGAGATCCTCTAAACGAGCTGAACTGGCGTTAGCAGCCACACTGTAGATAACGGGGTCGTCTACTAACAGGGGGTTACAGAACGTCTCATTCTCCTCACGTGGGGGAGGTATGACATCACGTGGAAGAGAAGTGACATCACGTGAGGGAGATATGAAGTCACGTGTGAGAGAAGTGACGTCACGTGAGGACGGTATGACGTCACGTGGGAGAGATTTAACGTCACGTGACAGTGCCATGGAGTCTAGTGGGATATCAACAAACTGTGGCATATCAACAAACTGACTGGTTGGGGGATGTGCGTCTCGAGGAAGAGAGCGAGACAGTTCAACAGGATTAGGACGAACAGGACGTTTAGGAGCAGCTGGAGGAGGGGGAGGTTGCTCGGAGGGGGGAGGCGGTGGGTCGGAGTCTGGAGGTGGAGTAGGACTGTCACCAAACAAGTCCTCTGGATCTATCATACATCGCTCTACTATCTGAGGTAAGAATAAGGTAGTTTACAAGCGAAGTCACGAAGTAAAACTAAATAAAGCCGACTAAAAATAAGTAAAACTAAGTAAAACTATGTAAAACTAATTAAAACTTTAACACCTTACCTCAGAATCAGGTGGTCTAACAGGCCGTGAAGGTCTAGTAGCTGGTCGAGGAGGTCTACTAGAGCCTGGAGAAGGAGTTTTCTCAGCAGGGGGTTGAGGGGGAGGGACTGTAGGGGGTGGTGAGCCGCTCATTACGGGGCTCCCTCCTTTCTCGTACACTATAACCCTCCCATCTTCTAAGGTTATCTTGTATGTACCGTCATCGAACTGGAAACGGATGGGGTTAACATCTTGCAACAATCCATTTAAGGGAAGACAATTATAGGTATGATAAATAGTTATCCGTGATTCTATTGTTTGAGATCATTGTTGCACATAGCTTGTGCAAGTCCGTGTGCACTGTGCAATTATATTATTGTGTGCTTTATAAGTTCTAAGTGCTAAGGTTCTTTTTGTGTGTATATATATTATATATTCCAGAACAAAAAACATTCCATTATTCCTCATGTTTACAAAAATTTAGAAACATAGGAATTCAAAAACTTGAATGGCCCTTGTAACCATGCGACGCCGCCGTCAGATCTTTTCAAATATAGAAGTTGGCTAAACAAAATGGGTTGTTTTACAGATAAGTTAGTTTTACATAATATGAATATCAAAGAGTAAGCCGCTGAAAGAAAGGTGACCTCACTTCTACGACACCCACACAAATGCTCCTTTATCAACAATATCGTCCGTATTATTGCTCTCAAACCACTGATTCCAACGTGCTGACAGCTAAACTCACTTCAGTAATCTTTCCAAACAGATGAGATGGGTACACTTGATGTGAAGTGTATTGGTACCTCTTTACCAGCTGTATGATCTCATACAATGCATTACTCAGCATCGTCAACTAATACTTCCATTATCTAAATATAGACTTGTTTTATTTGTGCAAAACGTTTCTAGTATCTATCTGGTGCATGACCCGGTTGAAGTTTTTTAGTTGTGACAATTTGATATCTTAAAATAGAACTTAACCTTACATTACTTTAAAATACCTCTTGTTTGGCTTAGATTTGGTCGGCGTACACGTGGGCAGACGGTTATTTTTCAGCTATCATACAATTTTCTAGTTACTGAATGCCATTTTTATCTTAACGCATCATCTTTTCAATCATTTTTCTTTCTTCAGAAAATCCGCCGGGTCTCTGATGAAAGCAACGTATCCAAGGCCGCAGAGCTCTATTTCAACTGTCTGCAGTTGAATTATTCCTAATGTTTCGTTAACTCTGTCGTGTAACATAACTAATCTAACTAGTTATAGTATAACGTATCTAGAGGGGAGTCAGTTTTAGAAACATTAAAATATTGTTGAAAGTGTCTGATGTTTAACCTCGCTTTGTCATTAATCAGTGGTATGTGACACTGCTCCAACACTCACTGTTAACTCTGAGTCAGGGTCGGTAATTCTAACTAAGTTTTAAATAAGAGACAGGGTTACGCCTAGTAGTCAGTTTTACGCCTAGTAGTCAGTTTTACACGTAGTAGTCAGTTTTACACGTAGTAGTCAGTGTTACACCTAGTAATCATTGTTACACCTAGTAGTCAGTGTTACGCATAGTAGTAAGGGTTACACCTAGTAGTCAGTTTTACACGTAGTAGTCAGTGTTACGCCTAGTAGTCAGTGTTACACCTAGTAGTCAGTGTTACACCTAGTAGTCAGTGTTACGCATAGTAGTAAGGGTTACACCTAGTAGTCAGTTTTACACGTAGTAGTCAGTGTTACACCTAGTAGTCAGTGTTACACCTAGTAATCAGTGTTACGCCTAGTTGTCAGTGTTACACCTAGTAGTCAGTGTTACGCCTAGTAGTCAGTGTTACGCCTAGTAGTCAGTGTTACACCTAGTAGTCAGTGTTACACCTAGTAGCTTAGTAGTCAGTGTTACGCCTAGTTGTCAGTATTACCCCTCGTAGTCAGTGTTACGCCTAGTTGTCAGTGTTACGCCTAGTAGTCAGGGTTACGCCTAGTAATCAGGGTTACACCTAGTAGTCAGATCAAGTATAGAAACCCGGTAAATTAAGAATCACTGCAGTAAATATAACAACACTAAAAGTGCAGTATACAGCAGGGTACGTGTTGTGTGTAATTATTATTATACTAGTACTCACACTACTCTGAGTCCACTCTAAGTCTAACAACATTTAACATTATCTGCCTGAGCTAAGCATAAGACATGATTTACATCACAAGCCTGGAACTTTGCCCACACCACCCCTTGAAGCCTCACTTGGTCTGACATTTCTTACTTTTTTAACACCACATTGTTAGGTGATTAAATATTTATGGTTGTTAAGTTACAGTTTTTAAATGTTTTCCGAAAAATACGACCGTGACAGTTATAGCTACGAACTTTTTTTGCATTGCATTTTATTCTTAGTTATTACGATTTTTCATTAGAAAGGGACAGATACTTCCTTTAATTTGATGTCGCTTAAATCTGCGTTTGTTTAATAACTTGCAGAATAGTTACACTAACTTATAAGGTATGGAATCTGAAATATCACAAACGAGAATACTCCTGTTCATTTTGATAGGTGAGAATCCTTGCAAAATAAATCCTATTAATTTCTCCCCTCACCTTGTTTGACAACTCATTTGCAGTTCAGGGACCTAAATTGTGGAATGCAATCCCCTACCATCTGAATGTCATTCAAGATCTAGAGCACTTCAAAGATAAGCTCACAAAGTTCATGTCGTATCTCCCTGATAAGCCGCCGCTCCGATCAGGGGATATACTCCTCCAAATACGAACTCTCTGCTGTGGTGGCGCAACGAGCGAGACTTTACTTCGCTATGGGGTGGTCAGAAGATGTGATGACCCCGTCAAGTTTTGAAGAAACTCAATAGTAACGGGGCTGACTGATGACTCCCCTTACTCCCCATAGTAACGGGGCTGACTCCCTTACTCCCCATAGTAACGGGGCTGACTCCCTTACTCCCCATAGTAACCGGGCTGACTCCCCTTACTCTCCATAGTAACGGGGCTGACTCCCCTTACTCCCCATAGTAACGGGGCTGACTCCCCTTACTCCCCATAGTAACGGGGCTGTCTTCCCTTACTCCCCATAGTAACGGGGCTGTCTTCCCTAACTCCCCATAGTAACGGGGCTGTCTTCCCTAACTCCCCATAGTAACAGCGCTGAACCCCTAACTCCCCATAGTAACGGGGCTGTCTTCCCTGATTTTATACTCTGATTATTATATAACAGTATCCGATGCAACTTTACTGCTCAGAATTATTCTCCTTTCCATTTAACACGAGTAATTAAGTGGTTACATATTACCAGTTTACAGTGACACGCAGTCACATTGTATGATAACTTGATAAGTAGATTAACACATTAAATTCGGAACGATTGCGATAGTTATTAGTCGAGTACATTTTGTCATGTCATTAATAAAAATCATAATTACTGCTGTTATGTGGCTTGTTGTTTGTTGTTATTGATCGCGGGTTAAATATTATGAATATTAGATATTCACGATTGTGGCAAATCTGTTTCTATTTGATTGAGTTATCAGCTCTAGCGGGGGCCTCTGATTGGTCTGTTAGTTAATTGTTTAGGTAGTTAGATCTCAGGGACCCATTCTGTCGTACAGCCACTTTAGCTGCTAAAACCGGTGGTTATACTTTTACGTCTTATAGTTGGAACTGGGCCCACGTGGCCCGGTCACGTGGGCCCGGTCACTTGGGCCTGGCCACAGCCCCTTTATGATCTGTTAATGTGCAAGTACTGTCCGAACAAAATGTTAAAATAAGCTGCTTTAAATTCAATTTGAACAGCAGAATAACAAAATTTCACTCATCATTCTTCTTGTCGGAAACCGATATCATTATTCCTAAGAAAGTCGGTAGACTCAAGATTGGTATTCGTTTACGGGAAAACCGCCGCCTGAGCAGTTCAACTGCTAGCTATGTCTCTATTTCTTTCCTGATCTTATGATAATTATATTCCATTTTCTTTTGAGGTTTAAACAAAATAATAATTTTAAAATAATATCTTCAACCTGCAACCTATCAATCCAGTACTTATTTCGCCATGGTAACCATGGTAACTATCTCCTAGCCACGGTAATTGTGTTAATCGTCTTAACTTGTCAGTAGGTCTTTATAGACAGTTTCAATCCCAGCTGTAGTTACCACAAAACACACACTCTCCACTCTATTATGCAACTACAACTGTACACACACACTCCCTCAGCCTCGGCCGGCATTCTATTTAGCTCCACCATTTATACCACATATGGCAATTTGATTATTCCATATATGGTATTAATTACCCAAACCTGGCTTCTCTCCTGGAAATATACAGTCTCGTATTATCGTTGAATACTCTGAGTCATATAACCCTCCCCCTGTTAAAGCATGTTGTAATCTTTCCGTGCGATCAGACAACTGTACCGCTGTTAGTGTACGAGAGTCTGCTTTCTGTAATTATCTACCGATCAACGTCTTCTCACTGACACTAATAATCTAATACATTCAGTTTGACGTCAGATTTGTATTGATATTTCGTTAACCAAAGCGGTCACCTGATTAGCGGTATGATGGTAGCTGTACATATAAACTAATACAATTACCCGATGTATACTACAAGGTATAAACAGAGGGTATGTGTTGGACTCTGCCAACCTTCGCCGTAATATTGCTTCTCTCTTGCTCTCTCTCTCTCCCTCTGTTGTATATTTGGTCAGGAGTAGCTTGAGGGAAGGTGCTGACAAGATGAATTAATTTTCATTTTCCGCCTCGTACCCACGTGGTACGCCACGTGGTATGCCACATGTACACCACGTGATGGTTGCTAAGCAACGTACAGTTCGTGACGAGATGTGCACGTGACGGTAGCTAAGCGACTTATGACTGACCTCGTGACTAGAGTGGTCCGCTTGGTTAGCATTGCCTCGTGATACAGCGGCAATTCGTACCATCTCACTTGGCACAGCTCGTTATTTAGCCCTCCCAATCTCGTGTACCTTATTAGTCTTCGGTCGAGTTAAGATCACAGACATGAGACTGTTCTCCTTGTACGGCCCTAGATGTCTAACGTGGTTTTAACACTCTTTTTTAACAAGTAAGTTTTATTTTTAACTCGGTTGTAGGCGGTTTAACGCGTGTTCAACGTTTGCTAAAATTTGAAACTTTGTTGGAATTTAAAACATTTGTAGGTCTTTGAAAGGTCGTCCCTCTTGTAAGATTATTATTTTGGGTTCGGGTCTAAATGGGCAGTCAGCTGACTGTTACAGTGATGTAGCATCATTTTATTTTGTAAGTATTATTAATTTGCAAGCCTATTGTAAACATATCGTGTAATTTGCAAACAGCCTCTGTTACTATAGTGATGACTTGATCGGCCTAGATATTTACCCGTATCAAATTACCGGCGACATTAAGCAGTAGGAGTGTAAGCGAACTAATCCCTTCTTGTTTGTTAGCAATGTTTCGGTCCAGAGTTTACAACCCGCCAGGAGGAGACCCGCCTCCTCCTCTCCACCCTCCCACTCCAGTACCAGATGAATCTCCCCCTTCTGCTGCACCTGGGGACGAGATCCTACTGGAGTCCCTCCTTATTACTGCTACGAGGACGGGAAACGTGGCTGCTGCTGCTAACGAGATGAACTTGGAGCGATGGCCGATATTTTCACTCCTTGACAATGATTTTACGGGAACCATCAAGATGGTTTGTGTGTTTGGGAATAACGGGAACGAGGCTATTGTTGTCGATCACAATGATGATGTTTATGCGATCGGGTCTAATTCTTGTTGTTGTTTGGGTTTTGGATATCAGACGAGCACGTTGTCCCCAAGGAAAGTAGAAGCACTCTGCAAGAAGGACATCAAGACGTTTGCGTACGGTAGTGGGCCGCACGTGCTGTGCGTCACTGGGTCCGGAGAGTTGTTCAGCTGGGGCCACAACGGGTACTCTCAACTCGGTAACGGAACCACTAACCAGGGTGTCTCACCAACTCCAGTCACCTCGCTGGGTAATAAGAAGATCGTACAGATCGCGTGTGGGTCACATCACTCGCTCGCACGAACCGAGGAGGGTGAAGTGTTTGCGTGGGGGTACAACAGTTGTGGACAGATCGGGTCAGGAACCACTAACAACCAAGTCACTCCAAGAAAAGTTGGTGGGGTACTGAACGGACTGAAGATCACAGACATCGCATGCGGGCAAACCTCTTCCATGGCTCTGTCGAGCCAGGGTGATATCTACGCGTGGGGGTATAACGGTAACGGCCAGCTAGGTATTGGCAACACCACAAACCAGCCAACTCCCCGAATCTCCTTACTGACAGGACAGGTTGTGGTGGTGAAGATAGTATGCGGTTACGCGCACGCGCTCGCCCTCACTGATGCGGGAGAGATCTATGTGTGGGGGGCTAACTCATACGGTCAGCTGGGGACCTCCACTAAGTGCAACACTCTCACTCCAGTTAAGATAGCTGAGGAGTATGGCAGGTTTGTAGACATAGCAGCGTGTCACTACAACCACATCTCAGCCGCAGTCAACCACTCTGGTAAGGTCTACATGTGGGGTCAGTGCAGAAACCAGTCAATACAGACCCCAACCGAGACCAAGTTTGCGCACGTTGTAGACGTGTTCGCGTGTTTTGCAACCCCCTCCGTCACCCCCTACCCCATGAGTGTGGAACACAGCAAGTTGGGGTCCCTCAACCAGAGCATTGAACAAGCCTTCGACGACCGCAGCACTGCCGACATAACCTTCCAGGTGAATGGTGTGTCGATCTACGCGCACAAAGCCATCCTCAAGATCAGATCCCAGTACTTCCAGGGCATGTTCAGGTCACCCTTCACAGAGTCTTCCCAGGATGTTATAGAAGTGTCCCAGTTCTCATATGATGTGTACCGAGCGTTCCTCGAGTTCCTCTATACAGATCAGGTAACCATGGAACCTGAAGATGCGATACATCTGATGGATCTTGCGAACGCGTACTGTGAGCCCAAGTTGAAGTACCTTTGTGAGCGCATAATAAAGCAGGGTATCACGACTAGTAATGCTGCTCACCTCTACTCAGCTGCCCTTAAGTACAAGAACGAGGACTTGCAGGAATTCTGCTTCCGCTTCTCTCTCAATCACATGACCGCTGTCGTTCAATCAGAAGCCTTCATCAAGCTTGACAATGACCTGATGAAATCATTCATCCTCAAGGCATCAGAGCAAGGTGCTTTCAAAACCTAGAAACTCGCGCGACCCAGCAGACAAACTGCCAACATCGACTCTTTCTCATTCGATCCTACGTCAAGACTTGTGGAATGTGCGGTATGCGAGGCACTTCAAAACAAACTATCAGTGAAACAGTACGCTGGTACAATGTCTTCAAAATTCAGATAGCTGTACTACGCGCCCGAGACCAATACGGCGCTGACCGGAAGACTAAGGGGCGTCCTCATTAAAAACCCAATGTAAATATAGACCTTGAGGAGAGCTGGAATCTTTGCATGTTAACGGAGTGCACTGTTCATCTGTTTTATAAGAGTTATATAAAAAGTAGTGGGTTGAGTTCAAGGAAACATCAGCGACTTCTCGTGTGACCAGGTCATGTGACCAGGTCATGTGACCAGGTCATGTGAATTGAAACATGACGTATCATGTAATCAGGTCACGTTTTATGCTGGTTGTTTCGACCTTCAGAAAAAGAGGTGAAATCAAGCTTTCGTGTGCAAGCTGCATATTGCAATCTGTATTTATTTGGTTTTCAAAGATTTTTAATTTCAATCGAACTTTAGATTTATAGTATATTCCTTACAGCACGGATTTAGGGCAGTATCTAAAAGTGTTTGCCTAAGAATGTGGATTTCTATGAAGAGCATATTGCTTTCAAAGCTTTCGAAAGGAATCAAATACGAAATTTGACAAGATTTTGGCCCGCAAAAAAACCGTGCTGTGAGTTAGGCCATTTGATTGGTCAGATTAAGTCAGGCGACTAGAATACAACTCACCGATTGGTCAGATTAAGTCACGATACTGAAGATCAGCTCTCTCATTGATCAGATTATTAAGAGTACTTTTTAGAAATCAGATGTTATCGTTTGATTAGCAGTAGCACATATTTGACGACAGATTTTTCAAATATTTGGCACACAACACTTGTGTACGTGATAAAATAAACTCAACATTTTATAACTAGATTTAGGTAGACTTAGAGTGGTCACTCTTGACATATTCCAAATTAATTACCTGTTTTATGACCATGTTAGCGGATGACTTTTTATTTTAAATATCACTAACATTTTTATTGCCACATTCCATGCGTATTTACTCGTTTCCTAATAACAAAAATTCTAATAAAGATATAAATAAACGCGCATATATGTAATTAATACATGGTAGCTTCAAAACACCGGATAATATCTCAAACATATTCAACAATCACCATACCTGCTGCATATTTGATGTTTTGCCAAACCCAAACGGTTCACCTATGTCTATCTCCGACTTCTTCTCGTTAAACTGAAATAGCTATCATACTTTACTGATAAAGGTTCTTATCATGCACTAGAAATAGGAATGTAGATAGTGGCGCGTATTGGAAGGGGGAGGGGGGGGTGGCTATTTTCAAATCCTCGACCCTGACTGGCTGACTTAATAAAACTTTATGATGTAACAAGGGGATTGGTCAAAATCACCAATCCCGGTTTTAGAGTCTGGGTTAGTTTGAAGTAGAAAATAGTCATAGTTTAGGACAAGGATAACTGCCAAGAGTTTATTATATCGTTAAATAAAATAAAACAGCCCAGTCTACCAGAACAAGACTGGTAATGGCAGAGCATCATTACAAGTATTCCCACTGTCATACATGCAACAATGAAGCCCAAGTCACAAGGTTGAAGTGTTGAAATTAGTTGAGTGTAACGCTACTTTCAACACTAGTAGACAGAGTGATGTAATAGCTTATTTTAACACACGGTTATATTTGTACCCTAATATGGAGTTAAATAGTCCATTACACGTGTTTAGATGCGGATACTCCCTTTATCATGACATAGTAAGATTTGACAAGGGGAAAAAACGGCGGGAAATTCACTAGAATTAAGATATTATATTATATACAGTTACTTCAGCAACTATAGTAACCACAGTAACTACAGTTACTTCAATAACCAAAGTAATCACAGAAACAGTAGTAATCACAGTAGTCAGTAACTACAGTTACCTCAATAATCACAGTAACTGTAGTAATCATAGGAACTTAATATAGTAACCAGCATACTAACAAAATTACACTGTCTATTATAGCTCTGGTGTAGAACATACATAGTAATTCAAGTGCTTTATTTTTTGGCTGTTAACCCTTTTGAAAAAGTCCCATTTTTTTGTTTATGTGCCCTCCGTTAACCAAAGTAATCAAAGTAACCACTTAGACAGTTTTTGGAACAGTCACATTCACCTATCCTCTATACACGATAAAATACAATTCATTATATTATATGGAACACGTTACCTTTTCTGCGATGAACTCTTTGGCCCCTTGGGCACCTTGACGCGTTTTATCAATGAACGACATTTTGGTGTTTCCTGGTCTGAAAATAAATTCCCGTAACTCGAGAATGTAGGAACATGTTGTTAGGACCAGAGTATTTGGTTTCAGCTGTAAAACTTTTAAGAGAAGTTAGATTTAATTAAATAATTTCACATTCAGTTGGCCTAACCGTGATTTCTGTGACGTCTTATCGATTGATCTTATAGAATTAGAACTATACTGCCTCTACGTCTTTAAAAATTACGAATAACTTCCAGTAAAACCTGTTCAGTTAATCCCAAAATCGGATCAATTAAGTTAATAATCCAAATATAATATGATGAATATAATGTTACTAACCGGACAGGCCGTGTAGGCCGAGTAGGTTGTGCAGACGGAGGATCGTTCTCTCTATAATCAGAGTAATCCTCACCGCTTCCTCCACTCCTGGCCCCCTTGGTAATGATAGGTGCGTACTCTGGGGGCGGTGTAGGGCGGGACGGCGCGTAATCTGGGGGCGGTGCTGGGCGGGACGGCTGGGACTGTTTCACTACCTCAGCAGAGGGCCGCACAGCAGGGCGCGCGGGGCGAGCCTGCTGGGATTCTAAAAGGTCAGCTCTGGAGAATGGAGGAGGGGGAGTGGGACGAGGTGGGCGTTGAGAGGATGGTTCTGTAGTGGGTTGGGAGCTAATCTTTGGGGGCGGAGGACGGGAGGGCGGAGGAGGCCGAGCTGGGGGCATCTTCTTCTCCGGCTCTATCTATAGAATATAAGATCTCAATGAGTTTAAAGCTAAGAGCTGGTTTAACATTACCTAACTACTTAACCTTGCAGTAAGAATTAATCAGAGATTGTACTGAGAGTAATATTTGCAGTATTTAAACTCTTACCTCAACCCGTGGAAGTGACTTGAGTACAGTAGGTTGATACTTCACTCCATCTTCCTCTTCACCACTTTCTTCAGAATCCTCTACAATGTTCTCTTCCATCTCCTCGCCTGACTCGTCCCCCTCCTGAACAAATACACGGGTTTTACAAACGGTATGTATATTGTATACGCAACTTTACCCGAGGTGTTACAAATAGTTTCTCGCAAATCGCAAGTTTGACGGACTGATAAAAAGGCTAGCATCTGTTTTTTGTAAAACAAAAATTCAAAAATTGAGTTTGCCAGTGTCCAATAATATCCTATTGAAAATCGGGCGTGTGCGCATAAAACATTTAAAATTCACCCTATAATCAATACATATTATGTTCAATGAACGTTACATACAATAATAATTGGAGAACAGGGAATTACCATATCTACGAATCCATCATCCAGTAGCTTTTCAATTGGTGTGATAACAAAATTAATAGGAGTAGGTTCCAGCCCTATCAGTAAGTTCCAGTCCTCAGCTGTTGATTTTAGATGTATATCTAGCGTGTGGTACAGTATCTGAGTATGTGAGACTGTCAACATCCGATAATAATAGTAATAATGGCTAATGGCAATGCCACATAATATTTCAAAGCTCCTATAAAAATGTTATATAGTAAATCATAAGGTTCTAGACGCCCCAAGTTCATGATTTAAAAGCAACATGCCCCCCCCCCCCCTCTTCCCCTAGTCCAATTGTACCTCTGTCTCATCCAACTGCAGAGCATGCATAGCAGAGACACTGTCCTGGAACGTGAAGTGCATCACCCCCTCCGGTACCCTCACCAGAGTTATGGGCCCAAACTGTTGCATTTCTTGCAGCACCGCCGTCACCAGAGCACTCAACTCAACCACTGGCCTACCGGGTAGCGCAACACACCTGGGAGAAGGCGCGTGACTTGTCAGCTAATTTGAGATAGTTTAAATTACAAGAAATAAGTGCGCGGCTTCTCCCTCTAGCTTGTACTTGTAACAGGGCTGTGTGACAGGTGTCGGACCGGGTAGGTGTGACATGGCAATTATCTGAATTCTTCTCACAGGACACAATGCATATACCCGGGGTGCGATCAGATTTAGTGAATTTTTGATATTCTGCCATATCTTAGTTATCCCGAATTTAATAACTATTCCACGTACGAGGTTACATATTTAATTTGGCATATTTTGGCCTATTATGCCATGTTTTAGTGCCACTTTAAATAGTTTCGCCACAACACTTACACACATATAATATGTACGATATAAAATATCATAATAAAGTGGAGTACTCACGTCACACAAACAGTTGGATTTGGCGGCCCCAAACCGCGGAACACCTTCGAGTACAGCGCTAACTTCTGTCCGGGGTCTATCTTACGCACCTCAATATCGACTACGCCCAATACCGGCCTGGATAAATATTATTTATAAGTATAAAATATTCAGTACAGCGCATATTTTGAGGTGTAGGGATGGGCGAGAAATCTCAAGGACGTCAAATGTCAACACCCAACACCACAGACACCGACTACTTAGTGCTGGTTTGTTGTACATAGCTGCCAGGCATAGGTTTGAAATGTACCAAAGTAATTCTTTATTCGGACATGTATATGATTCAAAGTCCGATCACCATTCAATTCTTGAATAATTCCAAAACGGTCAAAAATAATAATTCTGACAATTGAGCAGTTGATTAAAAGAATGTGACCTGTGATCTGAAGTCTTTATCTCAGTGTTGCCATAGAAGAGGAGCTTGCCTGGACTGAGGTTATCCATATATCTACACCTTTCCTTGCATCTCCACAATACACGGTCACACCTGAATATAAGTTATTGGATAAGAAGATTATCTTCATAGACAATAACAATGATAATACTTGAATGCCAAGTTGCAGAGGTACCACCTAAACTTTGAACACATATCCCAAACCAGCAGTCTGTCGCAGTCAGCACCCATAAAATATTTTGGGGAGGAAATTGTGAAGTGGCCGCGGTAAAGAAGTCGGGTTATGTTCGGGGGTCGTTTATGCCATGACTTATTTTTGCTAATAACTATAAAAGAGCAAAGCCTTGTTATAGCTAATTCTGTTCTTGTGGGTATATCAACGATAGTGGCTTGTTCGTTATCATAAAACCTTGCAAGTTGCATGTCACTTAAATCTTAATTCAAGAACCTCATTTTATGATTCAACTGTATTCCGATATATGTCAACAATCAAACGCCCTAAGGAAATCCGATTAAACCACGAATCACGATCCTGTGGAAGAGACGTCGTATTCTTAGTTCTTACCATCTCGTGTGCCTTATTGACGATCCTTGTTGATCTCACTGAGTAAAAATTGCAAATAAGTTAGATTCTCACTCCCTTATTTGCCCTTTTTACTCCCTTCCGACATCGCAGATTGCCAAAACGGAAAATATTCTTGTCTAGTCTTATCCTTTGAATGCTATCCCATCAAACGCGTTTTAATCCACTACATGCAATTCTATTGAAATGTCAACATCTCCCAAGCCCTATTTCAATTACGTGAACATTTGATAGACAACTGACAAGGTCAATATCTTATAGATTTCAGTATTCAATTAAAAATATCTGACCATGCTGGAGATCTGAATTTCTCGCTTGTATCGTAGTAATCTGAGTTCAGGTCGTATTTATAAGTCGGAGCAAACTCCAGTGGACCCTCGTTGTACCCTTGGAATACCTGGAACAGGAAGTAGATTTAGATTTGATAATATTGAAAGTAATTGTGAACTATAACACGGGTGTACGGATGAAAAAAGTGACAATAGTTTGTTAATTGTATCGTACATTAACAGATGGTTAATACATGCCACGTGTGAAATAGTCTTCTTTAAAACGATAATTAACGTCATGACATCAACTCAATTCTTGAGATAGAGAAATAGATCGCTTACTACGCACAGATCAGATCAGAAACGCGCGTGGAAAGTCTGTTGTGACAACTTTATATAAAACAATAAAATGTCTTCGCGCGCTGCGTAATGCACCCCAAAAACCTGTGACTGTCCGGCTTGTGATTACAGACAGTACTCTCGCGAGGCCAGTATTAAAGACAGTGCGTAATTCAGTGGCGTAACGAAAGGCCCTGCTGACCCTGCTGTGCAGGGGGGCGCCGTCTTAGGGGGGCGCCAAATCGTCGTTTGAATGTGGGACAATTTCGAAAACTTAACTAAAGTACTAGCAAAACTGCGCGTTTTGCTCTAGATACACACTTTTTTAGAGATTTTACCGGCGTATTCTTTAAAATCACCTAATTTGTTCAATTTTAGGGAGGGGCACCAAAAGGGGAGGGGCGCCAACAGGGGGGCGCTTTTTTCGGCAGGGGGGCGCCAACAGGCAACGTTACGCCACTGGCGTAATTATCAACTAGGTGATGGGCTCGGATTATTTCATAGGGTGTAAGCCAGAAGTGTAGTGTGAACTAAAGTTTCAGTTGGCACTGCAAGTTGTACGATTTAAGTTTAACCCTAAAGCTGATTAAAGTGTACAAACATTCAGAAATCAACATTTTTAAACCACAAATCGCTTAATGATTAGGTCGCACAGCAAGTTGGCATAATTTCATATTATGTAAATTTGTCAGAAAGTCACATGTGTAGCATCACATAACAATTATAAACAATAGCAGTAAAATAACTGACACTAATTTTACAATTACTTTCTGCATATAAACCCAGTAACGTGTTTACAATAACAAAACAATAAAATGTACGTAAATTAATTCGAATCACCTTTTTCTCGTTTTTCTGAACAGTGAGCTGATCAGCACACTGAAGATCGTACCAAGATTTCTTTTTAACCAAATCTCGTATCTCATGGTTTGCATAGTCTATCCTGTAGTTAAAGTCACCGCACCAGAAAACGTAGTCGTGATCCTCTATCTCCATTCCCTGAGCGAGTATGTATAGCGTTTACTGTATAGTAAAATATACCTTGCGCGCTTTCAATGAGCTTGGAAGTGCATTAAATAGCCCGATGAACGAAAGATAAAAGCACAATGAAAAATAGGAAACAGACGCAAAATTTACAACAAAAAAGTGTGAATTGAGAAAAGCCCCAAAATTGCTAAAATTCGATTCCAAAACAAAACACACTTATAAAAGCAACAAAAATAACACATACGTTATCAAACAAGGCCTTGTCCCTGATGTATTCGTAGTGCTTGTTTCTGTCAATAACATTGTTCTGTCCAGCAGCCAGATGTGCACATACAAAGCACAAAGAGGTTGAGTAGAGGTTGAATGATATCGCCACCCCACCTTTATTCCCTGTCTTTCCTTTTAGTCCCGTTTTTATTGCGTCTATGCAGATATCCCTGAAATTGTATTTTATTGTGCCAATACAAATTACAGATATCCCTGAAATTGTGTTTTGTTGTGCCAATACAGATTACAGATATACGTGAAATGGTACACGGTTTTTATCACAGGCTCAATACAAATATCTCTGGAATGAGGGGGGGGGGGGGGGGGGCAACCCCATAGATGCCCATGCCCATTGCACATTAGACCAAAAGCTGAGGAATAACTTCTTGACGAAATGGGCTTCATTTTCATAATTTTTTGGTCAAAATAAATATATTTCTGATACCACATTCTATTGAGATAAAATAATATAGCTGTACTTGCTAATTAGAGGAAGGCAAAGACGATGGGGATTTCTACTTCCGTCACAACTCAAGTTTAAGCTGTTTTTTAAGGTTGAGGGAAAAAAAGTCACAGAAAGCTTTCACAGCACAAAAAAATATAATAAAGGTAAAGATTGAAGCCCTCTTTTTGAACTGACTCTTCTTACTTCTTACTTTACATTTTCTCATTCGTTTTCGATGATTCTTTTTTTGAGGGTGGGATCTGTATCTAGGATCATATAATTTTATGATGTTTAGTTGCATACGGCCACGGTTGTATCATTTTTTCCTCAATTTCATTGATATTTTTGTTGAGTTATTTATTCACACTGTGTGAACCATTTGAATTTAAAATCCCTTTTTAATGCGTCTTTTAAAATCCAAGTGTAGGTACAATATGGAACACATAACGGCAAAATCTCATGCTCACTACGTTCACCTGCAGGTCCAATCACCGCAAATAATTTATAAAAATAACCATTGCCATTAAAAGGAAGGAGGACCAAATAACTGGAACTTACAACAGCGTTCGACAAAATTCAAAAATTGTAACCAGGCCTTACAAAAGCTGTAGTATGATGTATCATAACAAAATATAACTTGCAGCATTGCAGCAACCTCATGCCATGTCAAAATTTTATTAAATGATTATATTATACAATAATCATCATAGAAAATTCTATTTCTCAAGTATATGACGTCTAGTTAACTAAATCGTGGTAAATTCGTCACCTTCAAAATGAAAGGGTATTAGTCGACTTAGCGATCTATAGGGCCATACTATGGGGGCATTTTGCTCAATATTGGGATACTCAAACTATTTTAAAAGGGTACGTCATGAAGACTTGGATCTTTTATAACTGACTTAACTTTACCAAAGATTTCACAAATCCAAAGGGCGCATATTGTAGACGTGCTCTCTTTTAAAAATCAAAATTGTATCAAATACTTTTTATCAAAATGTGCATATTGACCTTTTTAAGTCTGCTTTAAAAAGGTAAAACTCTACTTTTAAAATATCACCTGTTATTTGAAAACAAAAATATCATCTTTTCATGCAATAAAAAACTACAAAATGAAGATATTGGGCTCCTAAGAAGTTGTTTTTTCTAAAACAATACGTATGCATTGAAGGAGACCATGTCGATATGGCTGACTATAAGAACTTTGAAATGCTGCTCATCAGTTAAAAGAATGAGTCTATCTCAAATTATAATTCCTGGACGGTTAATATCAATTAAATATGATATTTTGATCCATGTTTTGCCTGTGAATCCCAATCTCTCCAAAAATATAATTCCAGTACTCTTAAAGAGATCATGAAGTGTAAATTTGCGAATTTTTCAAAAATACTCGAAACTTGGGTAGTGTGCTAGACTTGGTAATTCTGCCGCAACCTCAAAATAGCTCCGTCGTAATTGCTTCTCAAGCTGAGATAATATGGGGCATATCAATTACATTTTTCCAGGTTGCGGCTAGGTGACAGGATAGCATATACGGCATGTGTAAAAACACCTGATTTTAATCGTCCATAACAAGTTTTCTGTTGGTTTTTTTTGAACCGACAAGATTACCATCAGGTATAAACCATTATACTTCACATATCTTCCTAAATTTGGTGTACAGCGATTAATCTAGTTCCTACAAGCAATTAAAGACAGCTCACTTCATGGAATTTGGATGTAGCACGATCAGTGTTCAATTTGTTTACTTTCGTTCTGTTACGGTCTTTGTATTCTAAAGCTTGCGAATGTGTGCTTTCTTGAATAACGTGTAATGTTTAGACACGAACCTAACATATGTATCCGTAGTCCGTACCCCGTAGATAAAAGTCTTATCTTCCAATTAAAGAATTAATAACTAAGTCAGAGCTGTTACAAATTTTCGTGTTTGTTGTCGACTGCGGCACGTGTTTTCAGAGTATAGTAGTAGCGCAAGCTTTGCAATTATGACATTACTAAATATATTATGTAGTTTAGCTTCATTCCCTTATCACTGCAACAACTCTTTACTAGTTAAAATTGATCAAAAGACGGTTGATGGTAAATCATTGTGCAGTTGGAGGTTGTAACAACCGTGAGGGAAGAGACACCAGTAGTAGGAGAAGCTTTCTGGTTTTTCATTCCGTCCCAAGCGATGCAAAACGTCGAACAGCATGGGATAAAAGAGTGAACAGGGTCGACCATGACGTTAGAAGGTTAAAAACCTATAGAGTCTGCAGCGACCACTTCAGCGACTGTGCCTACAAAGAGAAGGACTGGGAGAACTACGTTATAAAGACAGGGAATGTCACACGTAATCGCATGAGATTGAAGGACACATGCATCCCCAACACCGACCCCAATACAGGCGAAATTTGTCTATATATACCGGGCCAGCCAGCCGAGAAACGACCCAGACGGTCGATGATAAAGCCAGTAGAATCTAAGCCGCACGAAGAATCTGAGCCGTACGAAGAATCTGAGCCGTACAAAGATTCTAGCGATGAAGGTTCATCTACTGATGACGATTTAGATTGTTACTGGGACTATTTGGATCAACTTGCGCTGTTTCAAGAGTAGCTCAGACACAAACAGTCGACTCAGATTTTGCAGATGTCGTCATTCAGCCTGATCCGAATGAATGCGATAATGCTTTGTTGATTTCTGATTCTGACGACGATGAATCAATAACAGACGAAGATAATGATCCTGACTTCCCAGAACCTGGTCGAAGGACTGCTCAGACCAACTTGACCACTCAAGGGCCTCAGCGGAGAAAAGATTATAGAAAGAGAATTGCTGAATTTTCCTGGGTGATCGTCTCAGTAGAGCTCCTATTTTCGCTTTTTAAATGGTGCCCATTGTGTGGCTCGTCTGCTGAGGCTCTTCCGAGCAGCTATATGATAGGATATGTGGCACATGTTAATTATCAGTGTTTTGGAAAACTAAGTCACCAAGTTGTTTGGACTTCCTCTTCTAATTCGGGCAGACTTCTTCATATGAATATACTTGTGAATACGGCATCTAGCCTTTGTGGTATCGGGCAGACTGTACTGTCTAATTTGTTTAAAACATTGAAGATGCCTACAATGAGTTTTAATTCCTACCAAGAGCACGAGAAAGTCTGGCTGTTTCCTGCAATGTATTCCATGTTTATTGACATGAGAGATCGTGCTGTTGAAAGTATTCGAGGAAAGTCAAACTTGATTCTTACAGGAGACGGGCAGTTCGATTCACCCGGTCACACAGCGAAGTATTGCGTCTATACAGTCATGGAGCACGGTTCCGGACGTGTAATCGATTTCTTCATTGCACAGAGAGGGTTGAACATGGAGGAACTTGAAAGGGCAGGGTGCAGAGAACTGCTCCTAAAATTGATTGGAAAAGGGATTGATGGGTTCAGTTTAGTGACTGATAGACATTCTGGTATACGGGTTTTATCAGTATCGGAACTGATGATGGACATATTTTGCCATGAACTTAACAAGTTGAAGTAATTGTTTGTATCAAGAAAAAAGTAATTATACTTTAAAGTTAGTCTAGGTAATAGGTTCTTACTAACGTGTATTGTTATTTAGCGTTTGGTAATTGAATGTTTTTCTTCCTACAACATTACACAGCAGTACGTAAACTTATAAGACAATTATTTGACGCTTGTGTATATTATGCACATTATACAGCCACAATTTTTGAAAGATAAAAGTCAAATCTATCAAGTGTCGTTAATTTGGAGATTTTATCAATTAAATTGGCGCCACAGCACATGAATAAAAATGTGCATTTTAACACTGTTTCTATTGCAGTGTCTGACAGTTAGCCGCAATCCAACAAATTAGGGCGATCTTCCTGTATCGATTACACGCGACCTAATTAAGTTACGAATCTGGGAATTCCGAGCCCTATTCTTATATTAGTGTTTCTATGTGATAGTATATGTGAAATGTTTTGACGATTAAGTCGGGGACACTTCATGATCCCTTTAAAGTAACTATACATTCCGAAATCATTTTTCCTCGATTATCTCAAAACACACTTTTTAGTCAATTTTTATTGTTCAGGTGAGGATATGATTAAAAGAATATAAAATAAAACTTTTTGTTTCATTAAAAACTTATTGTTTCATTGACTAGTAGCTAAATAGCATGCAAATTGCAAAGTTTTACAGCTAAGACACTTATTTCTTCAACACTAGCAGTATATGATATACACACATAATATCTTTATCGAATGCAACATTGGCATATTGAGTTCTGAACAGTTTGGGGGTTAGAAACTGACTCTTTTAATGGAGCAGAGTCAACAGAAGCATTTACCTATCTTCCTCTTTCAACTGTCCTTTTACTTCTTTAGTAACTCCTCCTGACATTCTTCATCTTTATCTTTACTTTTAGCGTTTTCTTTACGTTTCATTAGTCTTTTTATGAACTTTTTCCTTTCTGTATTATCTTCTATTGGTATTTTTATGAACTCTTTACTTTCTATATTATCTTCTACTGTTTGATCTTTAGTGCAAGATTTTGAAAAAATGCGAAAGAAAAAGTAGAGTAGGCTGAATGGAAAGAAAAATGGCATCTTTTTCTTCTGTGCCAAGTAATCCACAATATGGGTAAACTGAGAAAATCTCCAGTTTTTATTCTTGTTTTCCATCATAGTCGAGTACCTATTTGAAATGAGGGCGATGAGCAAATTCAGACAAAGAAGCCCAAAGATCAAGAAGTAGAAGATCATAAAGAAGAAGAAGAAGAATTTCGTTGCCTGATCTTCTTGCTCGTATATGTCCTCAGAATACGTAAGTTTACCTTCCATGATGCTCAGGATCATCGTGATAAATCCGTTAACTGGAGTATCCATACTTTGGAATACTTGATTCTCACCGACCTCGAGCTGATGCACAGCAATGTAGCTCTGTACAATGGCAAAAAGAGGGATAAAGAACCCTACAGAGAAGAATGTCAAGATCATGACCACTTTGAATACGTCTTTTATCATCTTCTGCATGGACTGCATGATTGGTCCAACGATGGGAATAAAGAGAAAGATATCGTGAAAGAGCCGCACTAAAGTTAGTAAGAGGGCAACACTGTAAAGGTTTGTCATGTATACCACTCGACGGGTCTCAGTTGTGAAGTCTAGAGTTTCGTCACAGCTTGAATTGTTCACACACACCCTCCCATACACTGACTGTGTAGAGAAACAGTAGTGAAAATTGATTATAAAGGCAAATGACAAGAAAAGGATCATAACCACATCCACCTTGTTCATATCACTTTTGAAGTATGTCAGAATCTTTTTCCAAAATCCCAGAATCTTTTTCCAAAATCCGCGGTTTCTAGAGCCTTGATGGGGGCGGTTGTTGATTAACTGATTGAATTCAATAAGAATCCTCGAAATAAAGCACAGCAGCAGTGTCCATAAACTGAGGGAAAATGGATTTTTCTCAAGTGCAACCATTATTATTCCATCTACAGTTCCGATGCTAAGTCGAGGGTGGTCTAAGGTAACATTTCCTTGGCGATATCGAGATATCAGATCTATCGTGCTTTTCTGGTCTGGGTGTATTTCTAGCAAAACAAAGCAGATGAAAAAAGTCATGATGAAGTAACTGACAATATCGGCAATGAAGCATGAGATAGGTGAAAAAAGTCGGTGATGAGGTATGAATTCTTGCTTTTTCTTCTCTCTAACTTTGTAATAGGCTATCTTGAACGGGTACAAGATGTTCCAGAGTACCAAACATAGCAACCTTCTCAACAAAGCTAGAAATGAAGAAAGGAAATCGTCATATACCCGCTCTTTCCAAAATATTCTTTCGAGGTAAAGTTTCTTGTAAACAGGCCTTGCCACAACATCGCAGAATTTTCCGGCTTGTAGATCTAGCAGAACATCCGTATCTTCGATGTCCATAAGAAATTCGATTTCTTTCAGAGACATGCAATTGTCTAGCAAACCCATGACAAATTTTCTAGGAACATTGTGAAGATCATCATGAAGTTGAAGCATAATCTTGTATAGTTTTCGTTCATAAATATAAACCCCCAACCTTAAACTTGTTTTCAGTGGATCGTCCAAAAGTTTAAGATGCTCTTCAGTCACCAGTGCTCTGGCAATATTTCCGAGGTGCGTCTTTGTATGAAGCCATTTCCGTGAATAGCGTTCTTCAGCGATCGTCTCATCCTCACTCTTACCTCTTTCGCAGTCAAATTTCAGATCCACAATATCTATAACGAAGCTAGAGGAGCAGCCATATTGCAATCCATCCGCATCATAATGTTCATTTCTATTTTTCTTGACCTCCTTTAAAATATGTTTCACCAAATCGACGTAAAAGGAATCTTTGGCACTCAGCTTATTCGTTTCTGAGGTGTTAGTCTCTTTACTTTCATTTTCTTTTTCTTCTTTTTCTTCTTTGTCAAACCATTCCATAAATTTGTCAGCTTTACACTGGTCAGTTATCCAAGATTTGGGGTTTGAAGAAAATTCGTCATCCTCCTCCTTCTTGTCCAATTCTTTCTTCAATTCACCATCCAGGTAATTAAGATACTTCTCGTATATTTTATCATGATCATTAGTGTCATCAACACAACACAACAACACCATATCAATATTATTGTTTTAACCCAACTGCCTTCCTGCTTGAAAAATAAAGTTTTAATAAAGTTGCATAAAAAAGAAAGTAAAAAACAAGAGAAGGTAGGCATGTTGATTTAATGCGAAATTATTGTCTTATTTTGGGGGTAAAAGTTGGCAAAAATTGATTACGTACGCGTAGGTAATATTATGTGAACTAAATTCCTGAGGTCTAAATGCAGCCTTGTTTAGCTATTTTTAAACTGAAGGCTTTTTAGAAGACGACAAATTACTGCTAGGGTCGAATAGTGGCGGTGCAGAACGTTTTAAACAACGATCCATGATTAGCAATCAATTAGTGTGAAAGCAAACGATTAATCAATACGACATTCAACAACGGTGAATACGGTCACGTGGTAACAAGAAATGGTAACAAGGATCCCTGCAGTAATTTGTAACTGAACTCGCCCCAATTTTTCGATATATTGTGGAATTCTATAACTAAAATTGTGAAGAATTGTGCGGGAAGTTCCAAATTGCGAAAAAATACTGCTAGTGCAATTAATATAGTGCGGGAAGCAGCTTTAAGTAAGAATAGGTGCGGGAAACAGGTAATAGTGCGATTCCGCACCCACCGGTGCACGTAAAATAACATAATATAATATTCTTAAATCTTAAAAACTAAATAAAGCAACGTTTTAAGATATAACTTGATAAGTTATTACATTATAGATCATTAGTTGGCACTAACTAAAAACTGCAAGCGGACGAGTAATAATTCCAACATCTTACGCCAACTAGCAATAAGCGCTAGTTAGGGCTACATGGTGCAACGAGATAGTTATCGCTAGATTGTGCTAGCTATTAATAGCTATAGGCAAAGCTAGTCAGTGCAGCTAACCATCACGTTACACTATCGCAAAAGAAACAGCAAGATAATATAATGAATGGGAGGCTGAGTTATATATATGAGTGTAAAATATCAAAGCGAATCAAATTAAACAATAAGCATAAACAAATTCTAAGTCTTGCTAAAGAACTCGTTCACATTCATCCGCTAGAAATGGAACTTTCGCTTTCGGAATTCCTAGACTGGCATGATGATGCAATTCTATATTAAATAAACACAGTGAAGATAGTATACCGCAGTAGAGGATGAAATTTCATTGGTATACACAACACAGCAGAAAATTGGCAAAAATTGATTACGTACGCCTAGGTAATAGAGTTACTATGTGGTGCAGGCCACTCCAACGACTAGGAGGAGACCTTTTCAAGTACAAGTAAGTAAGTAAGTAGTAGTAGAGGTAATATTATGTGAACTAAATTCCTGAGCTCTAAATGCAGCCGTAATATCTTCTTGTTTAGCTATTTTTAAACTGAAGGCTTTTCAGAAGACGACAAACTACTGCTAGGGTCGGATAGTGGCGGTGCAGAACGTTTTAAACAACGATCCATGATTAGCAATCAATTAGTGTGAAAGCAAACGATTAATCAATAAGAGATTCAATAACGGTGAATACGGTCACGTGGTAACAAGAAATGGTAACAAGGATCTCTGCAGTAATTTGTAACTGAACTTGCCCCAATTTTTCGATAGATTGTGGAATTCTGTACCTAAAATTGTGAAGAATTGGGCGGGAAGTTCCAAATTGCGGAAAACGACTGTTAGTGCGAATATAGTGTGGGAAGGGGCTTTAAGTTATTATAGGTGCGGGAAACAGGTAATAGTGCGATTCCGCACCCACTGCACTTATAATATGTTGACTCGGCTCAGCAATCTAGAACAACTGATTAATTAATCATTGCACGTAAAATAACATAATATAATATTCTTAAAAACTAAATAAAGCAACGTTTTAAGAACTAACTTGATAAGTTATTACATTATAGATCATTAGTTGGTACTAATTAAAAACTGCCAGCGGACGAGTAATAATTCCGAAATCTTGCACAAACTAACTATAAGCGCTAGTTACCTCTAGATGGTGCAACGAGATAGTTATCGCTAGATTGTGCTAGCTATTGATAGGTATAGGTAAAGCTAGTCAGTGCAGCTAACCATCACGTTACACTATCGCAAAAGAAACAGAAGATAACATAATGAATGGGAGGCTGAGTTAAATATGTAATATGAGTGTCACATATCGAAGCGAATCAAATTAAACAATAAGCATAAACAAATTCTAAGTCTTGCTAAAGAACTCGTTCACATTCATCCGCTAGAAATGGAACTTTCGCTTTCGGAATTCCTAGACTGGCATGATGATGTAATTCTATATTAAATAAACACAGTGAAGACAGTGTACCGCAGTAGAGGATGGAAAATCATTGGTATACACAACACGGCAGTTCTACACATATTCTACATATTATATTGAATATTCTACATATTGTATTCTACATATTCTACACAATGTTGAAACTAACGTGCAGTGTTGAAGATGGTTGGCCTTTATGAAGACAAAGAGGCACACGCCCACAAGTTGTCTTGAAGACAGAAGAATGTAGTTTGAGTCCCTACACAGAATTTCCTGGAATCTGGTACTCCACATTCCTCTTTTACGCTGACTGAAATGGAATGTGGATTAAATATTATATCAATTTTACATTAGATAAAATAACATAACAACGTCCAACAGTGTAATTAACACGATTGAGCGATAGATTTAGAGAAAAATTACTTCGTTCCCGGTTATCATGGGTAACTAAATAGGACTATTATTATTTCGAAACTCTTCTTTAAAATTAATTATTAAGTAAGTAAGTAAATATATAACCTAGTAGAGACGATGTTTCCAGCAGTTAGATCGACAAGTTCTTGAAGCCCTATAGCAATAACATCAGGGTCGTCCTGGTAGCTGGCTCCTTTATCTACGTAACCGTAGGACGGTGTTTTGTTGCCTGAATTTCAACGTTATTTACTTGAAGGGACTGGCGGGAGTTTTATATATTTCATAGTCGTAGTGGCTGTTCGATCGCTTGTAACAAGCCCCAAAATACCGGACATGGTCGCAACTGATTGACGGTCACGGAAGATAGCTACAAAATTGCTGACAGAAATTGGTTATCAACATCCTCACTGATCCTGTTACTAAAAATAGCCTCAAACCTAAATCTGCAGGCTGCTCAGTTGCGTCTAGTCCTAGTAGATCGTCACAGATACCTCCTAGCTTGAACTGGTTACTGCACGCTACTCGTGGGGCGTCCAGTAACCAGTCTGCCAGTTTATCTTTATCATCCCGCAATATCTTACCTGGGAGATAACAATATTTTACAATATATCTTACCTGGGAGATAACAATATTTTACAATATAGTTTAACTGGGAGATAACAATATTTTACAATATATCTTACCTGCGAGATAACAATATTTTACAATATATCTTACCTGGGAGATAACAATATTTTACAATATATCTTACCTGGGAGATAACAATATTTTACAATATTATATCTTACCTGCGAGATAACAATTTTTTACAATATATCTTACCTGTGAGATAACAATATTTTACAATATATCTTACCTGGAAGATAACAATATTTTACAATATATCTTACCTGGGAGATAACAATATTTTACAAAATATCTTACCTGGGAGATAATAATTATTCTCTCATGATCAGTGTGTAACTGTCCATAATGTAAAAGTTGTTATCTCACTCTTGTTTACGCTAATATAATGCATTAAATAGGGGTGCAATAACTGGGAGGGAGATAACTATTGTTATCTCCCTGGTACTACATTTAGGCTGTGATTAACAGGTAAATAGGAGGGCCAGGGATGTAACTATTGTTATCTCCCTGGTCCATCCTTAGTCGCTGAGATGTTGCTAATTATTTTAAAAACAGAAAGTGGTATAACTTATGTTCTGATAAATATTTTTGCTTCAAAATTTTACAGAATGTCAATAACAAGTAGTCAACCATTTGTGGCAAGTTTTGTGTGAGTGTGAGCTTCAATGAGCTTATTTGACCAATTTAAAATAATTAGCAACATCTCAGCGACCTGTAACAATTTTAAGAGATAAGGATGTGTCCTCTAGAAAGTTTGACTCTGGAATGTTCTATGTAGTAATATTATCGGTCGTTAATTTCCGATGTAAATGCTGCATTCGCTAACATCATTTCGTAGATCATCAGAGAATGCATTTACATCACTGCTTATAATATGATAACATGAGTTATATCCCTCGGTCAAACCTCGGGATATAACTCGTTTTATCCAACTCGTCAAACTCGTTGGATAAAACTATTTTCACAACTCAAAGTTGTGAAAATAATGTTATCACATTATAAGCAGTGATGTAACTGCTTAATAACATTTTACAATATCTTACCCGGGAAAACATAACATTTTACAATATCTTACTTTTTGGTACCCACCCGCCCCAGATTCTTGAAAAATTATTACTGTCCACATAAAGAAATAATACCCATAATTATCAACCCTATGAAGTTAATTTATAAAAACATAATTAAAGATAAACAGTTTCTTAATAATTAAAGATAAGAGGCTTGACATTACCTCCGTTGCTGTTCCAAGTACCGACCGCAACACGAATAGGAAGTTTAGAACAGTAGTCACGTGATTCAGAAAGCAGTCCCTCCACAAACAACTTGGGTACTGAAATTTACATGGTTATTATCAGGAATTAGCCAAATTACTAAATTATTATACTCTTTTTTAACAATTAATTTGTATACAGTGGCACGATTCTTGTATTTCATGTAAGTCTGCCGATTAAGGCTTTAAGGGCATACTAGGAAATGACAGGTACAAATTTCTTAAAGTAGTTCTAAAATAAAACACAGGGATAAAAAGTAGGTGTTAAATCTGTTCGCCTGAAACACAAACGAACAACTCACAGAATCGTTCACACTTAGAAATGACAGGAGGTAACGGTTTCTCAGGATACATGAGGAACTCCTCGATAGCTTCCTGTCTGTTGTCGTCCAGGAAATTGTTCTGAATCGTCCGCTTAACTGACCGTGTAGCGTCCGTGAGACGACTCATCTGAGTGTGATGTCATGTGAGGGGAATGTGACGTCACGTGCGAGGGGAGTGTGACGTCACGTGCGAGGGAAGTGTGATGTCACGTGAGGGAGTGTGACGTCATGTGAGGGGAGTGTGATTTCAAGGGGCGAGGGGGAGTGTGACGTAACGTGCGAGGGAAGTGTGATGTCATGTGAGGGAGTGTGACGTCACGTGCGAGGGGAGTGTGATGTCACGTGCGAGGGGAGTGTGACGTCACGTGAGGGGAGTGTGTTGTCACGTGCGAGGGGAGTGTGACGTCACGTGAGGGGGTGTGGTGTCACGTGCGAGGGGAGTGTGATGTCATGTGAGGGGGTGTGACGTCACGTGAGGGGGTGTGATGTCACGTGCGAGGGATTCAAGTTTAATAATCCTAAAATGCTTTTTGCAGTGATGAATTAAGTTACACAGCTGTATTTTGCTTCACATTCAGCCAAAAACATCACACACATTAACATGATAATATTACATTGATTGATGATTGCACATTATAAATAAACATATCATATTATCAGCATAAGCATAACTCACATAAGAATCCACGAACATTACAGGAATAAACCGAAAAGTAAAACACTGCATACAAATTGCAGACCCTTAAATTTCGAGCTCCACTTATAAAACTTTAACTTTCAGCAGCCAAATATTTAATATTCTATAATGAGGATACTCAAAAGAGGAGCTTGAAATTTAAGGCCATATTTTTTTCAGTTTAAGCTTTACACAGGGACAGAGAGCGAATGAGGTATTAGAAAATGGCAGTATCTAAGAAGTTCGACAAGTGAGGGTAGACTTTAGAGTTAGAAGTAGAGTTAGAATTAGAGTTAGGGTAGAGTGTAGACTTTAGACACTCTAACCTTAACCTGACATTACCCTAACATGAGCCTAATGTCTACCCCTAGAGGTCAGTCTTCTTGGATAGTGCGGATAAATTGAGCAGTACAGTGGCAGAGTCACGCTCTTACTTGATCACGGGCCAGGGACTTAATCGCCGAATCAGTAGCTGACTAACAAGAGACAAGAGTCAAATCAAACGCTCAGCAACTTGCTGGTCATTAACTACAGCAAATTTAATAAACGCAATTAATTAATTACATAAATAATTCAAAAATTGATACAATTGATAACATAAACTAATTTCACTATTTTCACGCCTGGATTTCTAGACTTTATTAACTTTTTAAAACTTTTAAAAATAGATCTTCACAAATTACGTCGCAACCCTCAAGATCCTACCTTGCCAGTAGCTGTTTTAAGAGCACCAGTTCCGCAGTAAGTACGTGAGACCAGGTTAGCGTTGGTATGCCAGCACTTGTCGAACGCGGCGCTAAACTTCTCAATCTGGGGCACCGCGCAGATGTGCTCCAGCTGCCTTACAAGGATCTTGTTGGAGATGAAGGTCTGTACTGAGTTGGTCCGGTCTATACAGTCCAGACAGTTAGTTCTTAGTACTCCTTCCTGTACGCTGGGTCAGGAGAGTTGGGATTAATCATAGTAATTATAGTAATTAGTAGGATGATTATTTCATTAAATATTAAATCAACTCATTAATTAAGTTATTAATTATTTCATCTTGAGTGCAGTGAAGTCTTCGTCAAATGTGCCCAAACTTTGAATAGTTAGAGTTCAATAATAAAGGATGGATGTAAGATTTTAAAAGTGGACACAATTTAAGAGTGGGTAGCTGCTTAATCTCCCCATCAATAAGATCTTTCTACAGACTAGATTATGAACAGCAAACATTTTACTGTACTAGTAGAACACTTCAGAAATTGAATTTCAACCATCTCTCAATACCTACTGCATACTAAATAACCCAGTAAAGCTGTAAACATTGTGGGATATAATATGTTGTTAGAACTTCAGTATGTTGGAGTCTATTTACTATAAAAACTAAGTAATTTTCTCTAGCAAAACAACGTAGCTATATTTTATTCCGATTTACTGTATTATTGTGATAATAAAATACGATATTTCGAAATCTGTTGAGTCACGAGAAGCAGCTGTCTGGATATGAACAGCTTACTGTTTATGTCTATATAAGGTAATAATAATGCTTGGTATAACCAAACATAACACTGAGTAGACCACAGCTCTGCCAACTGGATTATCGTCAGCTCGAAAGTCAAAACTCGGTTACTATCGTCACACAACAATCAGGTGATATTGTATTTATAAATCCAAGTATTCGGGAGGAGATCTCACATTCGAACAGTTGTTTTAACTATGTTGTGCTTTTCAACTCTTCTCGCTATACTCGGACTACTCCTCGCCGTAGATTCATCTGTCGACGAGCCCGGACAAAGACTGGTAGAAAGACGCTACAGGGGATTAAAGTTCGGAGCTACAAACCAGGACTACGTTCTCTTCAAGCCAAGAATGGAACCAGTACAGGAATCCTACTCGCTGTGCGGATGGGTAAAGAAGATACTATCTGGTGAAAGAAAGTACTGGTTTGCTTACGGAACATCTAGTGATGTCAATGAGATTTATTCATCAGATAACGGATTCTTCCGCACGTTGAGCACCTATGTAGATACGAGGAGCAAGGTAACTGAGCAGCTAGGAACATGGAGACATGTCTGCAATACGTGGAGTCTCACTACTAGAACAGTTAGTGTGTACTATGATGGGTTACTTCTCGGATCAGTCACAACCCCCTCTGGTAAGAGGCTTGGTCTAGACGGGTATGTTATACTGGGCAATGAGTTTAACTCATACGGAAGTAACTTTATTTTTCCATTTGGTGGTGAACTGTTCAAGGTGAACATGTTTGATAAAGAACTGAGTGCTGCTGAAGTGAACGAAATGGCGGACGGAGGTCTCTGTTCAGAAGTAGAAGATAAATATGGACGAAGTAGGTATCTGAAATGGGAAGACATGCTTCTTGAGGAGAAATCAGGAGATGTCACTGAGATCGACGTTGGCTGCACCCCTGAACCAAAAGAGAAAGATGAAGTGGTAGAAACCAACAGTACAGAGGACTGTGAATGTGAGCAGGGGAACGGAACAACATTCAGCCGCTGGGACCTGCTACGAGGAGAGAAGTTCTTCAACAAGACGGTCTCCGTGGAGTTAGTTGAAGAACTGAAACAGACATGGGAAATTCTAGGTAAGCTTTAAATGTTTTAGTAGCTTTATGCTTTTATATTGTGATGTACTGATAACACGTTTGGATACCTTTTAACAGTAATTGTTTTTATTAATATTAGTTATCTATTATTGCAGTAATTAAAGAATTATTCTATTTACACTTGTCTTCTAAATTAAACACATCCGCAGGAGATTTCAAAGGAGCAACAGTGACAGAAAGGTTTATCTCCCACTTCAAGTTCTTTCACGACGGGCAAACTTGCAGCTGATTGGACTGAATACTCTTCAGTGTGTAACATGTAACCGAGGACATAGTAATTGTAAACTTCAAATAATTGAATACGAACAGTTTTGTTTGATCTCAATCAGTTTTTAATCGTTTTACAGTCTTTTAGTTTAAAACTACGATTGAACTAACCGAGTCATTAATGATTTCGTAAGTTTTTTTTTTCTAATTTAGTAAGTTTTTTTAAGTTAGTTACAATAACTTGTTAAACATTACATTTATGATCTTTAAATTGGATTGGAGAACACGTTTTTCCGCTCAAAACTTAGCGAGACGTGACAATGGCTCGATAATAGATACGCTAAAAATTCTGTTTATAATTACGTCAATAATTACATTGCTAACTATTCTATAAATTACGCTAATAATTACAAGTTGGTTCTTTTCTACTCATCGTGTGTTGTGTAATACAAAGTTATCTGTTTGTAACTTACTGTTTAATTCGATACGAATTTCTATAATACAGACAATTTTTTCTTCATTCGTACTTTTAACTGTTGTAATACACAAGTTGATATATGGCGGTAATATGCAATACGTACTTGAGAATTGGAGTTATTGATTGATTCTACTGTTAGTGCCATTCTGATGCAAATTAGCACAATTAATATTTAAAGTTTAGGTTTCTAGGCCTCTATAAAGGAAACTAGAGGATGGAGGAATATAATGATCGTCAGATTGCTATTAGTATTATCATTATTATTATTCTACTTTATCATGACCTTCATCACTGAACCTTACAATGACTCATTGTACACTAACACAGAAGCTACAAAAAGGCTTCAAATAGCAATTAATTATAAGTAATATAAGTATAACTAATTATAATCTGAAATATAATTACCCAATACACTCGTTGCCGTTCTGGCAGAAGATGCCAGAGAAGCCTACAAAAGTCTCAATGTCCTTGTAAAGGGACTGTATAGGCTCGGTTCTGTTCCCCTTACACACGGCATGGTAGTCAAAGTTCCTCATCATCACATCCTCGTGCACACTGTCCATTTGATGCGCCTGAGAGGTATGTATCGTAAAGGGAGGCAAGAACAGAGAAACTACAAATACAGCTCCTAGCTCCTACATCTATACTAATAATCTCAAAATGTGTGTCTGTCTGTCTGTCTGTCGCGTGTAATTTCCGAGCGGCTTATCAAGAAAACGGTAAAACTTATGGGACTGGTTTGTTCGGTATAGTCTCGACAAAACTCTGACGATGCCAATGAGCGCATTTTCTTTAAATCGGCCGGTGGTAAGTGGTTTAATTGATGGTTTTGTACCACAAATGTGACATAAAATGGCTCACTTTTTCTCCCTCCTCGTTCTCTCTCCCATTACTGCATATGCAGCGTTGGTACATAAATCATAATTAGGTTATTTGGCAGTGTATCGGCGGCAAGATTCACTATTATGTAATACTATAAGAGTATAAGCTTATTGGGGGGGGGGGGGGGCATGGGCACTCATTGCGGTTTGTTTTGACTATAGAGAAAGTTCATACTTTCACCGACTTTCATACGACAATGTTATGCGTGTTTTCGAATATAATAGGCGTGTTTATACTTTTGCATTTCAACTGCGATAGTGAAGTCCCGGCCATGGGCAAGGGTCACACTAGTAGTGTAATAATATTATATTATAACATACAACATATATAATATGACTGGATTGCTATTCAGCTGCTCACCTGGAACTGGTTACTGAGATGGCTTTCATCAGTGTCTGGTTTATTGGATAACAAGTTCAGTATCATAACCAGTCCGTAGTCCTTCTTCAGCAGGGTCATGTGCCTGCAAAAATCATTGTTAAAGGAAAAGGAAACCGTATTTAAACACTGCACCCCCTAATGCTGATATCAACTAGCTAAAAATATACAATGCGGTGCGTATTTCAGCACAGCTCTCCAACAATATTATAAATTTCAGCACTGCACTACACTAATTCACAAAATTTATCCCCAAAAGATTAAACATATTCTATAGTGAAGGGAAAGTAAAGATCCTTACTTGTCGTAAGCGACTTGTGTCAGTTCGTAACCTCTTGTTATGGCCAGTTTGTGGGACCCTACCTGAAATGTAAAGATAAGAGGTATTTTAATTAAGATATAAAGAAAAGATGTATTTAAAAAAATTAAGATTACATTTCTAAAATATTATCACTACATATTTTTATTTTAGACGGTAAGTTACATGTTTCATGTAACAGTCTATTTCACAGACCCAATCCAAATAATAAATTATCTGAATCTAAATTTCACTTAGTATAGTTAACTAATTAACTAGTAGATCGGGGTTTTACTGTACCTGGATACCAGACTGTTCCCAGAATACAGGCACACTTCCCCTGATTTGTATAAAACTACTGATCTTATCGTTGAGTACGGTGCACTGTTCTGTCTCCACAAAGTTAGCAACGCACCCGTTATCATCTACACCTCGAACCTGTAAAACACGTGCTTAGTAAACACCTCGAACCTGTAAAACGCGTATTTATTAAATAAATGTTTCAGTAATTCATCGTTCTATTCCTGTTGGTAGGCGATTTACGGGAACTCGTTATAAAACCTTATTTTGAGTATCTATTAACTTAACATTTTAGTTTTTCAGCTGTTTATTCTATATGAACAATGAAGGTTGATTGTATGATTTAACGTATTTAACGTATGGTTAAACTTTTTTCTGTGGTAGGGTTAAACTTTTTTCTGTGGTGAGGTGATAACATGAATAATTCGTTCAACTTTTTAGAAAAATAACAGCGCAAACTAAAAGAAAGCAACAGCCGATAAGCTTTAAGCAAATTACATTTTATTATCAATGAATGCTCAGCTGAATGTTTATTCTATTAATAAAAAATCTATTTCAAGTTTTTTTCGTTTTTAGAAATATTAAATATTATTTGTTCTACAGCAGACTTTTTCACGACACATAACGGTTCACAAGGTTGACTGCACAAACTGGTTTACCTTTGGTCGACCAAGGATCATGGAGCTGGACTAAGATTAATTGCTCTATTAAAACTATAATTCTAATTCTAATTCTAATTATGCTATAATTATAATTATAATCCTAATTATGCTATCTTAATTTAACTATTTAACCGAATTACTAATTTACTATTTGACTAAGTTTCTTTTGAACTGATTAACTGATTGACTAAAGAAACATTTAACTAATTAACTAATTAACTAATCAACTAATTAACTAATCGACTAATCACCTGGAACCTAGCACCAGCTCTCTCGGAGCTGACTCTAGAGATGACAGCAGCTCTTGCTTGGTGTGTTCCACAGTAGATAGTAGAGATACTTACACTTCCACATATCAGGTTAACAAACCAAGCGGTGTGGTCTGACACGAACTTTAGAGGGTGGGTGAACAAACTCCTGTTCCTGGAATGTGAGGTGAGTTTAGAGGGTGGGTGAACAAACTCCTGTTCCTGGAATGTGAGGTGAGTTTAGAGGGTGGGTGAACAAACTCCTGTTCCTGGAATGTGGGGTGAGTTTAGAGGGTGGGTGAACAAACTCCTGTTCCTGGAATGTGAGGTGAGTTTAGAGGGTGGGTGAACAAACTCCTGTTCCTGGAATGTGAGGTGAGTTTAGAGGGTGGGTGAACAAACTCCTGTTCCTGGAATGTGAGGTGAGTTTAGAGGGTGGGTGAACAAACTCCTGTTCCTGGAATGTGAGGTGAGTTTAGAGGGTGGGTGAACAAACTCTTGTTCCTGGAATGTGAGGTGAGTTTAGAGGGTGGGTGAACAAACTCCTGTTCCTGGAATGCGAGGTGAGTTTAGAGGGTGGGTGAACAAACTCCTGTTCCTGGAATGCGAGGTGAGTTTAGAGGGTGGGTGAACAAACTCCTGTTCCTGGAATGCGAGGTGAGTTTAGAGGTTGGGTGAACAAACTCCTGTTCCTGGAATGCGAGGTGAGTTTAGAGGGTGAGTGAACAAACTCCTGTTCCTGGAATGTGAGGTTAGTTTAGAGGGGTGGGTGAACAAACTCCTGTTCCTGGAATGTGGGGTGAGTTTAGAGGGTGTGTGAACAAACTCCTGTTCCTGGAATGTGAGGTGAGTTTAGAGGGTGGGTGAACAAACTCCTGTTCCTGGAATGTGAGGTGAGTTTAGAGGGTGGGTGAACAAACTCCTGTTCCTGGAATGTGGGGTGAGTTTAGAGGGTGGGTGAACAAACTCGTGTTCCTGGAATAAGAGGTGAGTTAAGAGGGTGGGTGAACAAACTCCTGTTCCTGGAATGTGAGGTGGTGAGTTTAGAGGGTGGGTGAACAAACTCCTGTTCCTGGAATGTGAGGTGAGTTTAGAGGGTGGGTGAACAAACTCCTGTTCCTGGAATGTGAGGTGAGTTTAGAGGGTGGGTGAACAAACTCCTGTTCCTGGAATGTGAGGTGGTGAGTTTAGAGGGTGGGTGAACAAACTCCTGTTCCTGGAATGTGAGGTGAGTTTAGAGGGTGGGTGAACAAACTCCTGTTCCTGGAATGTGAGGTGAGTTTAGAGGGTGGGTGAACAAACTCCTGTTCCTGGAATATGAGGTGAGTTTAGAGGGTGGGTGAACAAACTCCTGTTCCTGGAATATGAGGTGAGTTTAGAGGGTGGGTGAACAAACTCCTGTTCCTGGAATATGATGTGAGTTTAGAGAGTGGGTGAACAAACTCGTGTTCCTGGAATGTGAGGTGAGTTAAGAGGGTGGGTGAACAAACTCCTGTTCCTGGAATGTGGGGTGAGTTTAGAGGGTGGGTGAACAAACTCCTGTTCCTGGAATGTGGGGTGAGTTTAGAGGGTGGGTGAACAAACTCGTGTTCCTGGAATGTGAGGTGAGTTTAGAGGGTGGGTGAACAAACTCCTGTTCCTGGAATGTTGGGTGAGTTTAGAGGGTGGGTGAACAAACTCCTGTCCCTGGAATGTGGGGTGAGTTTAGAGGGTGTGTGAACAAACTCCTGTTCATGGAATGTGAGGTGAGTTTAGAGGGTGGGTGAACAAACTCTTGTTTCTGGAATGTGGGGTGAGTTAAGAGGGTGGGTGAACAAACTCCTGTTTCTGGAATGTGGGGTGAGTTTAGAGGGTGGGTGAACAAACTCCTGTTCCTGGAATGTGAGGTGAGTTAACAGGGTGGGTGAACAAACTCCTGTTCCTTGAATATGAGGTGAGTTTAGAGGGTGGGTGAACAAACTCGTGTTCCTGGAATGTGAGGTGAGTTTAGAGGGTGGGTGAACAAACTCCTGTTCCTGGAATGTGAGGTGGTGAGTTTAGAGGGTGGGTGAACAAACTCCTGTTCCTGGAATGTGAGGTGAGTTTAGAGGGTGGGTGAACAAACTCCTGTTCCTGGAATGTGAGGTGGTGAGTTTAGAGGGTGGGTAAACAAACTCCTGTTCCTGGAATGTGAGGTGAGTTTAGAGGGTGGGTGAACAAACTCCTGTTCCTGGAATGTGGGGTGAGTTTAGAGGGTGGGTGAACAAACTCCTGTTCCTGGAATGTGAGGTGAGTTTAGAGGGTGGGTGAACAAACTCCTGTTCCTGGAATATGAGGTGAGTTTAGAGGGTGGGTGAACAAACTCCTGTTCCTGGAATATGAGGTGAGTTTAGAGGGTGGGTGAACAAACTCCTGTTCCTGGAATGTGAGGTGAGTTTAGAGGGTGGGTGAACAAACTCCTGTTCCTGGAATATGAGGTGAGTTTAGAGGGTGGGTGAACAAACTCCTGTTCCTGGAATATGAGGTGAGTTTAGAGGGTGGGTGAACAAACTCCTGTTCCTTGAATATGAGGTGAGTTTAGAGGGTGGGTGAACAAACTCGTGTTCCTGGAATGTGAGGTGAGTTAAGAGGGTGGGTGAACAAACTCCTGTTCCTGGAATGTGAGGTGGTGAGTTTAGAGGGTGGGTGAACAAACTCCTGTTCCTGGAATGTGAGGTGAGTTTAGAGGGTGGGTGAACAAACTCCTGTTCCTGGAATGTGGGGTGAGTTTAGAGGGTGGGTGAACAAACTCCTGTTCCTGGAATGTGAGGTGAGTTTAGAGGGTGGGTGAACAAACTCCTGTTCCTGGAATATGAGGTGAGTTAAGAGGGTGGGTGAACAAACTCCTGTTCCTGGAATGTGAGGTGGTGAGTTTAGAGGGTGGGTGAACAAACTCCTGTTCCTGGAATGTGAGGTGAGTTTAGAGGGTGGATGAACAAACTCCTGTTCCTGGAATGTGAGGTGGTGAGTTTAGAGGGTGGGTGAACAAACTCCTGTTCCTGGAATGTGAAGTGAGTTTAGAGGGTGGGTGAACAAACTCCTGTTCCTGGAATGTGGGGTGAGTTTAGAGGGTGGGTGAACAAACTCCTGTTCCTGGAATGTGAGGTGAGTTTAGAGGGTGGGTGAACAAACTCCTGTTCCTGGAATATGAGGTGAGTTTAGAGGGTGGGTGAACAAACTCCTGTTCCTGGAATATGAGGTGAGTTTAGAGGGTGGGTGAACAAACTCCTGTTCCTGGAATATGATGTGAGTTTAGAGAGTGGGTGAACAAACTCGTGTTCCTGGAATGTGAGGTGAGTTAAGAGGGTGGGTGAACAAACTCCTGTTCCTGGAATGTGGGGTGAGTTTAGAGGGTGGGTGAACAAACTCCTGTTCCTGGAATGTGGGGTGAGTTTAGAGGGTGGGTGAACAAACTCTTGTTCCTGGAATGTGAGGTGAGTTTAGAGGGTGGGTGAACAAACTCCTGTTCCTGGAATGTGGGGTGAGTTTAGAGGGTGGGTGAACAAACTCCTGTCCCTGGAATGTGGGGTGAGTTTAGAGGGTGTGTGAACAAACTCCTGTTCATGGAATGTGAGGTGAGTTTAGAGGGTGGGTGAACAAACTCTTGTTTCTGGAATGTGGGGTGAGTTTAGAGGGTGGGTGAACAAACTCCTGTTTCTGGAATGTGGGGTGAGTTTAGAGGGTGGGTGAACAAACTCCTGTTCCTGGAATGTGAGGTGAGTTTAGAGGGTGGGTGAACAAACTCCTGTTCCTTGAATATGAGGTGAGTTTAGAGGGTGGGTGAACAAACTCGTGTTCCTGGAATGTGAGGTGAGTTAAGAGGGTGGGTGAACAAACTCCTGTTCCTGGAATGTGAGGTGGTGAGTTTAGAGGGTGGGTGAACAAACTCCTGTTCCTGGAATGTGGGGTGAGTTTAGAGGGTGGGTGAACAAACTCCTGTTCCTGGAATGTGAGGTGAGTTTAGAGGGTGGGTGAACAAACTCGTGTTCCTGGAATGTGAGGTGAGTTTAGAGGGTGGGTGAACAAACTCCTGTTCCTGGAATGTGAGGTGGTGAGTTTAGAGGGTGGGTGAACAAACTCCTGTTCCTGGAATGTGAGGTGAGTTTAGAGGGTGGGTGAACAAATTCCTGTTCCTGGAATGTGGGGTGAGTTTAGAGGGTGGGTGAACAAACTCCTGTTCCTGGAATGTGAGGTGAGTTTAGAGGGTGGGTGAACAAACTCCTGTTCCTGGAATGCGAGGTGAGTTTAGAGGGTGGGTGAACAAACTCCTGTTCCTGGAATGTGAGGTTAGTTTAGAGGGTGGGTGAACAAACTCCTGTTCCTGGAATGTGGGGTGAGTTTAGAGGGTGGGTGAACAAACTCCTGTTCCTGGAATGTGGGGTGAGTTTAGAGGGTGGGTGAACAAACTCCTGTTCCTGGAATGTGAGGTGAGTTAAGAGGGTGGGTGAACAAACTCCTGTTCCTGGAATGTGGGGTGAGTTTAGAGGGTGGGTGAACAAACTCCTGTTCCTGGAATGTGGGGTGAGTTTAGAGGGTGGGTGAACAAACTCGTGTTCCTGGAATGTGAGGTGAGTTAAGAGGGTGGGTGAACAAACTCCTGTTCCTGGAATGTGAGGTGGTGAGTTTAGAGGGTGGGTGAACAAACTCCTGTTCCTGAAATGTGAGGTGAGTTTAGAGGGTGGGTGAACAAACTCCTGTTCCTGGAATGTGGGGTGAGTTTAGAGGGTGGGTGAACAAACTCCTGTTCCTGGAATGTGAGGTGAGTTTAGAGGGTGGGTAAACAAACTCGTGTTCCTGGAATGTGAGGTGAGTTTAGAGGGTGGGTGAACAAACTCCTGTTCCTGGAATGTGGGGTGAGTTTAGAGGGTGGGTGAACAAACTCCTGTTTCTGGAATGTGGGGTGAGTTTAGAGGGTGGGTGAACAAACTCGTGTTCCTGGAATGTGAGGTGAGTTTAGAGGGTGGGTGAACAAACTCCTGTTCCTTGAATATGAGGTGAGTTTAGAGGGTGGGTGAACAAACTCGTGTTCCTGGAATGTGGGGTGAGTTTAGAGGGTGGGTGAACAAACTCGTGTTCCTGGAATGTGAGGTGAGTTAAGAGGGTGGGTGAACAAACTCCTGTTCCTGGAATGTGGGGTGAGTTTAGAGGGTGGGTGAACAAACTCGTGTTCCTGGAATGTGAGGTGAGTTAAGAGGGTGGGTGAACAAACTCCTGTTCCTGGAATGTGAGGTGGTGAGTTTAGAGGGTGGGTGAACAAACTCCTGTTCCTGAAATGTGAGGTGAGTTTAGAGGGTGGGTAAACAAACTCCTGTTCCTGGAATGCGAGGTGAGTTTAGAGGGTGGGTGAACAAACTCCTGTTCCTGGAATGCGAGGTGAGTTTAGAGGGTGGGTGAACAAACTCTTGTTTCTGGAATGTGGGGTGAGTTTAGAGGGTGGGTGAACAAACTCCTGTTTTGGAATGTGGGGTGAGTTTAGAGGGTGGGTGAACAAACTCCTGTTCCTGGAATGTGAGGTGAGTTTAGAGGGTGGGTGAACAAACTCCTGTTCCTGGAATGTGAGGTGAGTTTAGAGGGTGGGTGAACAAACTCGTGTTCCTGGAATGTGAGGTGAGTTTAGAGGGTGGGTGAACAAACTCCTGTTCCTGGAATGTGGGGTGAGTTTAGAGGGTGGGTGAACAAACTCCTGTTTCTGGAATGTGGGGTGAGTTTAGAGGGTGGGTGAACAAACTCCTGTTCCTGGAATGTGAGGTGAGTTTAGAGGGTGGGTGAACAAACTCTTGTTTCTGGAATGTGGGGTGAGTTTAGAGGGTGGGTGAACAAACTCCTGTTTCTGGAATGTGGGGTGAGTTTAGAGGGTGGGTGAACAAACTCCTGTTCCTGGAATGTGAGGTGAGTTTAGAGGGTGGGTGAACAAACTCCTGTTCCTTGAATATGAGGTGAGTTTAGAGGGTGGGTGAACAAACTCGTGTTCCTGGAATGTGAGGTGAGTTAAGAGGGTGGGTGAACAAACTCCTGTTCCTGGAATGTGAGGTGGTGAGTTTAGAGGGTGGGTGAACAAACTCCTGTTCCTGGAATGTGGGGTGAGTTTAGAGGGTGGGTGAACAAACTCCTGTTCCTGGAATGTGAGGTGAGTTTAGAGGGTGGGTGAACAAACTCGTGTTCCTGGAATGTGAGGTGAGTTTAGAGGGTGGGTGAACAAACTCCTGTTCCTGGAATGTGAGGTGGTGAGTTTAGAGGGTGGGTGAACAAACTCCTGTTCCTGGAATGTGAGGTGAGTTTAGAGGGTGGGTGAACAAACTCCTGTTCCTGGAATGTGGGGTGAGTTTAGAGGGTGGGTGAACAAACTCCTGTTCCTGGAATGTGAGGTGAGTTTAAGGGGGGGTGAACAAACTCCTGTTCCTGGAATGTGAGGTGAGTTTAGAGGGTGGGTGAACAAACTCCTGTTCCTGGAATGTGAGGTGAGTTTAGAGGGTGGGTGAACAAACTCCTGTTCCTGGACTATGAGGTGAGTTTAGAGGGTGGGTGAACAAACTCTTGTTCCGGTGAAGGAGTGGTCTTAATGATCTTATTGGAAAATTGAAAGAATCCTCTGGAGGAGGGGAAGAAGGGTTCATTACTTTTTCTGGGTGGGGTGACACAATCCAAATTTTATATCTTGGTTAAAACTTAAAGCTTTATAGGTTAACTAAATTATCGGATCCAAGATGGGTCGAAATTCCTGGAACAGAATCAAACAAATCAAACCAGTTAAAAACTTTACCATAAGAATCTGAAGTCGCTCTGAAGTCCCTTGTTTAGTTTAGACTGCATGTTGACTGTTATATCATAGCTCTCCCCCGACTCTTTCATTCCGAAGAAAAATGTTCCTGATATGTAAAAAATTATCAGGATAATAACAACTAATTAACTAATCGACTGATAAACCATTTAACTATTCAACTAATTAGCTAATCAACTATCTAGCTAAATAAGTAACCAACCAATTAGCTAACCTTGAGTGATCAGCTTCTTGCAAGCTGCAGTTCTATCCACACTGTGACCCTCAGTTATTTCCACGAACATAACTTCAGTAACACAAAATATTTCACATTCCGTGAGTTTACCAGCTGAGTTACATGTGGTTACCAGACCTAAATAGCGCATATCCGTGCCGTCTTCTGAGGGGGAGGCGGTTCAGATGTTGGGATTATTTTTAGAGAAAATTATCACGTGCGTTGTCACGTGCGTTGTCACGTGGGTTGTTATGATACGTTTGAATGGGGAGAAAGTTTAAATAATTTTGATCTATTTGATTTGAAATAATTCAAATAACCATTAATTTACTTACCGAAACTACCTTAAGTAATCAGCTAAGGAAACTAACCATTGTGAATTGAGAGAACTCCAATGGAAGCGTAGACATCAGCCACCCTCTCACAAGCACCTTTTATCGTGGACAATTCACTGCTGTCTGGGGGAAATAAAGACTTTTTAGTGCGTAATTTACAGGGCGTTCATGTTTATAATAATGTTAAAATTGTAATATTAATTAAATTGTATTGATATTAGTTAAATTAAAGATATTCCAACTCACGGAGCTCAGCGCACACATCACCCTGAAATAGCAGTCCAGTGTTACTGCTCTTGTTCTCTAATAACACCTTCCTCTCCGGCCCATCCCCTCCCACGTACAGTCGCAGTTCTTTAGGGATCATGTCACGTGCGTTGTCAAGTGGGTTGTCAAGTGGGTTGTCACGTGGGTTGTCACGTGGGTTGTAACTTCATCGTGACGTCATCAATCTCTCAGTCAGACATTCAGCTGTGTTAAGGAGTAGTTTTTAGAGGTAAAATGATTAAGATGTGGAAAATCAGGAACGTTATCTATAATATATTCACTATTCATTTGAAATTCTAGAAACAATTTAGATACGCAGAAATATTAAACGCTTTTTAATAGGTTAATAGAACGAAGTGTGGCGACATATGTGATTGTCTGATAAGTATAACGAAACCAAGTACTTATCATGAGCGAAAAAAGAAATTTTAGCATGGAAGTCCCGTTTTTATTGGTACTTTGATTTAGTTTTGTTTGGCTTGTTTCTGCAAGAATTATCTAAGACCGAAAACTCACATTTTCATTTCATGTAAAGACAGCAATTCGATTATTGTCTTAAATATGAACAATGATCTGGTCATGATTTTATTATAGCGACTAAAACTTGTCATCATAAAATGACTGTTGATGTGTCATTAAAACGTTCATCGACTTCCGTTAAATACTGAAAAAATCGCATAACAATTTAATAAATTAATATATAGGTCGAAACATTCCGGAATAGAATATGAAATCCCGGCACAGCCCAATAAAGTAAGCAAATAACTGTCTAACATAAAAACTTGGTTCTTAGAGTGTCTGTACACAAGTTCATACTTCGTATCTTCTGATAATCCTGCAATTTATCGTTAATTGAAGCTTGCTATCAAATGAATATCATGATAAAGTATGAGGATCCACTGATATCAGATCAAGAGTCAAGACCTGGCGATCGTTAGACTTTAATTCTATTTAGAACTTTAGAAACTTTAGAATCACCAAACTCAAAGTGTATTGTGATTAGTGTAGTATAGTAAGTGTAGTGTTATAGTAAGGTTAAGATCAAACCTGTCCCTGGCTGATGTGGAGACAATCCCACTTTTAGCAACAACAGAGAAGATAGCCTCACAATCTCCCCCACAAAGAGTGGTGTCACACAGAAGAGTGGTGTCAGACGTGGTGTCCGGACTAGTACTTATAGTGTAACATTCCCCGTCCTTCTGCCCGCACCATACTCTGTGCAGAATGAAAGGGTTAGTTTATAAATTAAGCTGCAAAGTATAAATACTTAACAATCTACAACGGGTCTCAATAACTTTATATTATGTGCTAAATAAATAAACGTTAAAAAGTTAAAATAAATGGTACTTAGTTGAAAGGACCAGTGTAAATGTGTAATGTAGAGCATTGAATATCTGTTATTACACATAAAAGTCATCATTCAGTGACTTAGTAACCAAGTCACTTAGTAACAAAATCACTTAGTAACCAAATCACTTAGTAACCAAATCACTTAGTAAAAATTGTTACAGATAGTCCCATGTGTAGCCTGTGTAACACATACTTAGAAACAATTCCTCATATCTATCTCCATTGTATCCACACAAATAGCTTCATCAAAATACTTGAAGACTTTATCAAAAGGCGAATCGATAGAAATACAAAGACCCAAATAAAATTAATTTTATAGTTTGTAATCACACTTCACAAATTATAAATTATTTTAATATTGTTGCCAAATGGTACATTAGCAAAAGATTTCAGGCAGGGGACATGCCGATCTGGCAGGGGTATATCAAACTTCTTAAACTTTCACTTACAGGAGACAAAATAGGTCACAAAAGTTCTATTGTTTCGATCTTGGCCGATTGGGGCAAATTGTCCACCCCATTTATATTGCTGTCTTTATTATTTAATTATCAATGGTTATTATTACTATCTTACAGTACTACTAGCTGTTTTTTGTAGTACCGGCCCTGCTTCCTTCCATTCCTAAACTACCTTACAACTCTCCCTCTTTTATACCCTTTTCACTCACTTCATTTCACTCATTCACTTCATATCTTATTACCACAGTATCTGCCAAAACCAACATGGCCCATGTGGAAGGCTAGGGGGCCTTGACGTTGTTTACCATTTGGCCCTGCATCCCAAGCTGACGGTCGGCCTCCACTCTCTAAAAACATACCTTCAGGCTTCAGTGAAGGCAGATGGTCAACAAACAGCGATGCTAGAGCTTTGTGTGAACAAATCTTGACTTACTTTCACACCTTTGGGACGACTCTCGCAAATGCGAGAGTAATGACCCCGGGGAGGGCCCCATTGGTTTTAGAAGGTTGCATTTTTTAAAATTTTTTTAATTGTTTTAAAAGTTTAAATCACTTAGTAACCAAATCACTTAGTAACCAAATCACTTAGAAACCAAATCACTTAGTAACCAAATCACTTAGTAACCAAATCACTTAGTAACCAAATCACTTAGTAACCAAATCACTTAGTAACCAAATCGCCTAGTTACCAAATCACTTAGTAACCAAATCACTTAGTAACCAATTCACAAAATAAACAACAACGAAGCACCTTTGTTCGTGGCTAGAGAGGGATGTGACAGCGAAGTTATTCCGTTTCTGTACACTGACAGGTTTGGAACAGTCTCTTATGTCTAGAGTTATTATATCCCCTGACGCTGAACCCGTCACCTGTAATAGGGAGTGTTACAATTACTAATAATTAATTAATTAATAAATAAAATCAAGTTGTTGTTTGTTTGTTGTTTGTATCAAGCAAAATTATTGTTAGTATTATTTTCTTCCCCCATATAATATGATGATGACGTAATAATAGATTATTATTACTGATTTCTATAACTTATATGATCAACAATTCAAACCAGAGAAAACGTTTTACAATGGATAACATATCACAATATTATCTTTACGGCTAAAAACACGAACATAAAAAAGGTAACGTGAAAATGAGAACTGAAACAAGCTGAAGAAAAGCCTTATTACGTCTGCCTATTGTCATAAAATTATATACTTGTTTCTTAGAACATTTCCGAATAAAGGGAATTAGGTGCCTATCTTAACATTTTTCATTTTCACCAAGTGGAACCTTACCGTGGAATTGCCCATATGCTTCGATCTGCTATGCAGGACATTCAAATCAGTCGAAAAATGTTAATATAAGATTAAAGGATAAATATTCATTACATTAATCAACACTATAATTCGAAAGTGTCTGTCCATCTAGCTACAGTCAAGAAATATGGGACTTACCAACCACATTAACCTGAGGCCTGAGGGGTTTATTCACATATTATTACGTAAGAGGAGACGAGCAACACGAAGAGCCAAAAAGCATCCAGAGAATGATGAGTGTAAGACTAGTCATTTTGAAAAGTGTGTTGACGCAGAAATCACCATCAATCGAGCTAGGGATAACTACTATATGATAAACAGCTCAGTTCTTGCAAAGGAGACTCGAAAGGGACCTACAAAGTCAAAATAAACTTTTAGATAAAGAATATGGCACCAACAAATTGCCAAATGGTGAAGATATCGAAGTTGCTGACAAACTCAAGACTTTCTTTGAAAAAAAAGTAAAAACCATTTACTATAATATTGAGATTTGAGAAGGAAATTCAAAACACTTCCTTAAACGGTCAAGGTACCAAAGACTCTACTTCGATCTAAGAGAAGTACGAAGACGAAGTTCCAGACTAAATGATGACTTTTAGTTGTAAGTTATTATTGTTGAAAGTTATTATTGTTGAAAGTTCCTCCTGTTCCTCATTTCAGACGAACAGATGCTGCATTTATGTTTTGTGGACCAAAAATTTGGAATGAACTAAACTACTCAGTGAGATCATTATCATATTATGTAGAATGTTTTAAAAATGACGTTTTATTTCCACCTAGCTTTTAACAATATTCCTAATATTTGTCCATAATGTCTGAGCTAATATGAAAGTACATAATTTTGGTAACTTCATACAAATATGTGTCCATAAAATCTGTAAAGGGTTATATGATAAAAGGAATGATTTTCATTTTAAAGTTTCAAGCATGCCTAATCTGAAATCGAACGTCCCTGATAGAAGATCATACGATGTATTTTATTCACAATTATTTAGACTATGTAATGTAAATACGAATTTAGAAGGATTTATTAAAGATGTGAAGTCTCTTAAAATTGAATTATTCAGAAAAATCAGAATTTTAATAATAATGTCTTAAATAAATATGTTTAAAAGTTTATAGAGGCTAAACATCCGTCTGACAAAATAAGGTTTGATGTCAATCGCCTTAATGATCCTGATATTAAGTCTAAATTTTTTGATTCTTTTAAAAGTAATATTGATTGTAGAGTTTTAACTAATAATGCTATTTCTGAAAATTCTGATATATTTGGTATATTTGGTATATTGAGTCCAGGTGGTTGGTAAAGTGCCCCCGAGGAAGCCTTATCAGTACAGCGACGATCCAACTGTCGTTAAACTTTCAGCAGAGAGAATGTCCCTCCAACAAGAATGTAGCCTCACAGGGATAAGTGACAGGAGTGACCTCAGAAAAAGAATCAACCATCTCAAACGTACCATCAAAAAGAGATTGAAATCTATCAACGAGGCCACTGCTAACGCCCTAGTAGATGTCATCAACAACACCGACAGCTGCAGAATCATGTTTAAAGCGAATAGAACATTGGCCCAGCGTTATTGGATGAAGAAAGACGGAGTGACTGTCCACGATGCAGACGGCAACACCTTAGGTTCAGACTCATTAAAAGCAGAAGCCATTAAAGAATACTTTAATAATGAGTTCAATGACAAAGATGAACCCCACCTCCCAGCATTTATAGACCCTCCTGGAAGCCTCCTCTGCCGTGCTGTTATGAAGCTGAAATCCGGTAGAGCGTGTGGCCCTGACGGTATACCTAATGAGCTTATGAAAGCTGTTGGATATCCCCTCCACTGTGAGTTGGCTAGGATCTACAATCTCTCCTTTGAGACCAACACATACATCCCAGCTATTGGAGAAGGTATCCTGACACCCCTTCAGAAGCCAGGAAAACCCCGAGGTCGGGTAAAGTCTATCCGGCCCCTCACATTGCTAAATGGAACTAGAAAAGTCCTATCCCTCGTAAGCTCGTAGCCTTGAACAGAATCAATTACCACGTTGATATGTACACTGGACCTTGGCAGGCGGCATACAAGCAGGGTCGCAGTTGTGCTGACCTAGTTTGTTCTCAGAGAATGTTGACATCAGTGGTTACCAGGCGCGAGTTTGAGTATAGTAAAATCAACATTGACATGACCGCTGCGTTTAATACTATCCGCAGACAGACCATCATCAACCTCCTCATTGATGCAGGATGCTCTGGAGACGACATTCGCCTAGTTCAGTACCTCCTCTCAAATACAAAGCTCAAGGTGACGGTCAACAGAGCTGAGTCTGGTGAATTTGTGATTAATATTGGAGCTTACCAGGGAGACAGTCTGGCAGGTAAAGTGTTTACATTGACCCTTGCCGGTGCCCTGAATCACATCAGAGCCGTGATCAGTGTCACGATTCCTAGACCGAACCCCCCAGTATCTAATAGAGTCCGCCTATGCTGACGATGCTGAGCTTCTGAGTGAAGATGGTCAGAGCCTGGTGAAGATACTAGAGATTGCCAGTGACATACTAAAGGATTGGAGTCTCTTTGTTAACGAATCAAAGACACGGTGTTTACAACTAGAGTGTATTTGGCAGAGACAGATGCTTTAGATGCCCATGGCAATAAAATCAGAGGAGATGAAGAGTGGCGAGAGTCAGTGCTATTAGGATCAAAGCTATGTTCAGAAAGAGACATTGTCAACAGACGCAACAAAGCCAATGTTGCTTTCTACACCTACAAGAAAGTCTGGTTGAATAATTCTGTTCAGATCAGTGAGAGTAGAAAGCTGAAGCTGTACGAAGCTCTTGTCACTTCAGTGTTGTTGTATAATTGTAGCAGCTGGGCTGCTCCTGAAACCGTAATGGCATCTGTTGACGTTCTTCAAAGGAAGCATCTGAGACAGATATTCAACACCTATTGGCCTACGGTTATCAGTAACGAGAACTTATATAAGAGATGTAATGTCAGACCCCTTACTGAAAGGATCAAGAAAGCAAGATGGAAGATGCTTGGGCACGTTCTCAGAAGCAGTGATGACACTCCCGCTTTCTTATCTTTCAGATTTGCATGTTTAGGATGTCTTGACTACAAAGGAAGGAGGGGCAGACCTCGTTCAAATTTATTTGATTTATTTTTAAAAGACATTATGACAAAGAACATTATTGTGATTGTGTTTAAGTAATTTCAACGATTTAGTGTACAAAGCTCATGATAGACGTTTATGGAGAAGCTATGGGTGAGTCGAGACTACTCGGCCACTCGATTTTACGACTTATTTTCTATTATCTTGTGTTTGCTGTATATAGTTGATTAATAAACATCCGTGTACATATAATATAAGTTTCATGAGGTTTTAACAACTAACATTTTTATTTAATTGCCCTTTTCTGTAACATTTGTTTCTGTAAAAAAAAATTTTGAAAATTTATTTTGATAAAGGAGCAAATTTGATATTTTACGCTTCTGAGTCATTCTCCAAATATCGTATATTTGGTTGTTATTTTGTTATTGTTATTGTTTATGTTCATACTTTCATATTTGTTTTGATTTATTATTATATATGTTCTTTTGTTGTATCTTTGCATTGGTAATATAATTTTGGTGTTCAGTAATGTTTTAAAATGTTTAGTAAATTTTGTTTTCGTAACTATGTTTATTCAGAACGTTACAGAAGGAATTTTTTAATGTAGTTAGAGGAGTCCTAACTCTCCTCACGTCCGGAAATGGCGTTTCTCTTGTATCAAACATGAATCACATTCTTGCTTCTCATTTGATCCTGACTTATGATTACATTTATTTTTGGCAACTTTCCGGTGGGTTGCAATTTCGTCTCTTAAGGGGCTCTGAAATGAAATACAACTTGATATTGTGAAGACCTATTGGAAATCTTAAGGCAGACTGAGGGTTTTTCAGGTATAATTGTGAAGTTTTACAGTTTAAATAACTTAAAATCTTTTAGATGTTAATTTTTTCATTTAATGATGGCATTATGCCCGTCTTCAGACTATTGTCTATTAGTAATGCAAAAATTAGTCACATTTACATAAACTTTAGAACGTCTACGTCTGTAGGTATATCATGGAAATCAGAGCAGCGATCTTATCTGTGATATGTCACATGATACTATCAGAATCAGCTGATCCGAAAAAGAAGACGACAGAACACTTTGGATGCTACAAACGTAACAGCAAAACGTTTGGATGGGATGATTCAAGCGTCCTGATTAATGTTAACTTTACAACTGATGTGTATCGGGAATGTCAAAACAAAGCAAGAGTGCAAGGTTTGTCAAACATTTACGTGCTTATTTTTATTGTATTTATAGAGGGGAGTGGGGGGCAAAAGTAACGCTACATATGCATACGTTTGTCTTTATAGCTCAGTAACAGATTGCCTGATTGGGGTAATTTTGTTGGTATGACTTACTATCACCACTCATTCGAGGAATATGTTGAGTCCAAGAATATTCATGTTCATTTTTTTATTTTAACGCATTTATTAGATAGTTCCGATGATCGGATCGAACCAAATTTTATAGAATTGTATTTGGCACATCAAATTTCGTTGTAGCTTCTCAGATGACCGAGATACGAAGCATGACGAGTTTATTCATTACGTGTGATCAGATGATTGGCTTACATGATCACGTGATTAGGTGACCCCGTTATATTGTTAAGGCTGCCTATTGCCCAATTAAGGGGGCATACACCAAATCTGTCCAGACCAAATGACCTCATAGGCAGTTCAGTGACCTTCTAGCGCACCGTTTCCACACCAAAAAAAAATTATTTTGAGAATTCCCATTTTTGTAATCGAGCATTTCCTGGTTGAGAGTGCAATTTTCGGAAAAAATTATTTTGTGGTTGAGACGCTATAAGTTAATAATTTCTTGCGGTATCGGGTTGAAATTTTGCTCGCCGTTTATTCACATCTATTTCAAGGTGTGTGTAAAATCTTGATATCGTATCTAAAAAGGCTGGTGTGTTATGAATTTTTAAAGTCAAAAAGCTAAAATTGTCCTTTTCAGGCTTATTTTAACAAAAAGACAGTCAGGGAAGATCGGATTGATTTGATGCTTGACATCAAATTGTTCTCTGAATTCTGGCGCAGTTTTTGGTGCCCTTAATTTTGTAAACACTATTTCTCCATGGGACTGATTATAGCAGCTGATTTATAAGTATTAATACCTCTATCAAAAACAACTATTAAGTCCCCCCCCCGGCCCCCCTAGGATCTGACTTTATCGACTTCGGCTTCAATGTCCAAGCAGATTTGTCTCTAAATCTGTCTATCCAGCATGAGCTTGTTTATCTCCTTGCTGTTATCAAGCCCTGTGTCCCTCCACAAGATGTCTGCATAGGTGAGGTGTGGTTTTGCCCTACGACGATATCCGTGAAGAGGTTCTCATAGAAGAAGCTGATGGGTCAGGAGCTCGTCGTGTCCGGCGAGATGACCAGCTAGCCTCATTCTCCGCTCAGCTATCTTATCAGTTGCTCTAATGAGGTGTCCATACACTTTAGCACTAGTCTGCCGCTCAGACCAGTATATGTCAAGTGCCATTCTCGTATAACATCCATATTATATTTTAATAATGTAATATTATATGTATATAATACGCTTTGCGAGGGTCTGGCAGCTCTGGCTGACAGTCCATGTTTCAGAGCCATATAGAAGGACTCGACTGTAGCCAGGAACAGTCGTACCTTGACGCATACCAGACTTCCATATCATCTTCATCTGGTGGCAGGCCGCCCAAGCCTTAGCTGACCCTTAAGTTCTTGAACTCATTTTTGGAACATCTCTGCCTAATTAATGAATTTTAACCTGTTTCAGAACACCATGTAGCTCAGTTTGAGTTCGACGAACATCAACAACTATCGATCAGGTGCAGACCTAAAACCAAGATCCACATATATGAAGCTCTGCTCTTCGATCTTACTCCCGAATGCTCTGGTAGGTTAATAAACATATTATTATTATAATTATAAACAGAGTTACAGAGTTACGAATTCCTGTGCGTGATTTTTTCCCGATCCATGACTCAAAGTGCCGAAGGCACAAAAGAGTCAAGGACAAGGGTTAGCGATCGAGGTTTTTTTTTGATATGGTAGCTTTGCGACCGTGCGACCGTACGTGCGTGCCTGCCCTCGCGCACTGTTATCGCCCACGTGACTACCTGCGCAAAGTTATTTTGCGCACAAATCTGAATTAAATAATTGTTGGCGCGCGGCGCTGAACTGACCAAGTACATTATTAATTTCACAATGTACATATCCCACTAGGCACTAGTTGATAGCATACTATTATTATTTTGAGTTACTATTACTATTTTGCACAGATCCGTGTCACTGTCGGGTGTCAGGTTGCATAAACAATAAGCATAATATATACACGATTTTCAAATTCAATATGGAATTATATTAACTTGGTGGCGCTCGGCCTGTCACTCCGCTATATCTGCATGCTTATAAACAGTTAAAACTGGGATCTCCTGGTTGTATGGAATAAAATAAAATACGCCATCACGGATCGGGAAATTGAGCGGCCATCCACAAAAAAAGCGGCCGCATTTCTTGTTTCGTGCGAAATTCTTGTTGTTTAATGAGGAGGTTTTCATTATCTTTCTCTAAAAGTAGAATTATACGCTCATTATCGCTCATTCATCTAACGATTCAGGTAAAGTAATTGAAAACGTTACAACGTCAATCTACAACATGTGTTCCGCTGCGGAACAGTGTCAAATATACGACCTTATAGAAGCAGACTACAATGTTGCAGACGGCTGTTATTACGAAAGGCTGAATATTACTTTTGGTTGTATGTACGACAGATTGATCAAGTTAACTAGATTGACCAGAAGTTCTGGTGACCAAGGCATTTGGGGTTTAATTTTATTTTGTGTAATTTTCTTTGGTGTTCTTGGGTTGTTTTGTTGCCTGTTTATATATATATGCTGGGACTCCGGGATGTGTTCATGTTGTGAATGCACATGTTATTGGTGCAATAAGGAGGAAACCAACTCAACAGCTGCAACCAGTGCACCTTCCCACCTGCCGCAACCAGTAGCACCCTGCACCTACCCACAAGCCACAACCAGTGGCACCTACCCAACCGCCGCAACCAGTAGCACCTACCCACCAGCTGCAACCAAGGGTCGACCCCCATTACCTGCAACCGGAAGTACCTACTCATCACCTGTAACCGGAGGTACCTATTCATCACCTGCAACCGGAGGTACCTATTCATCACCTGCAACCGGAGGTACCTACCCATCACCTGCAACCAGAGGTACATATTCATCACCTGCAACCGGTGGTACCTACCCATCACCTGCAACCGGAGGTACCTACTCATCACCTGCAACCGGTAGCACCTATCCGCCTGCCGCAACCGGTGGAATCTACCAACCACAAGGAACCGTTGGAGCTAGGATATCTACTTTATCTGACGACTCACCGCCAAGTTACAATGATGTCACTGACCTCCCACGGCTCCCACCGCCAAGTTACAATGATGTCACCACAATTGGTGGAGGAACTACTCTACCAATGACGGCTGGTTTGCAAATACATCCTAATCAGTAAGCAATATCAACTAGTGTTGACCCAGTTAAATAGATGACTTACCTCAACAAATTGGAGGTGATAGAAAACAGTTACGGAGTACGGACTAACGGACTTAATCAAATACTGTACTAACAACATAATAAGTTAATGTTTTATTATTATTAAGCTAATATTAATATTAAGTTATTATTAATAATTAACAAACACTGATAATCTTTTTTTGCTCTTATGAGTGGGTCAATAGCCGAAACGTCGACAAAGAATTATGTTTTAACACACTGAGTGGAGACTCTCACTTCGTCAACTACAATTCAAAATAAATTAACAAACACCATGAGAGTAGATGTAGTTCAAGAGTATTTTGATGTGAGTTGAGAGTGCTAGATCTATAATCTCATTGCTGCTGTCTCGGCCTGTTATCAGTATCCACAGCACTTGGAGCACTTTGTCAGAGAATACTCCTTCCTTATCGTCCTCTGTCAGTCTAACATATTTTGTTTCACAAAATTTGTACACAAACTCGACGTGTTGCATCAGAAAGTGCAAATTGAAATAATATTTATTGGAAACAGTAAATAGTAGATAAAATGAAGGCTCCCGTTCATCACCTTTACAATATCGTGGATCTATTCTCAATGGGTAAATTAAAATTTGCGACATTATGCGAAAGAAAGATTTTAAAAGGAATCCCTGTATTTATAGCAACTCTCTAATTGAAGAAGACAAGTCAGAAATATTTAATACCATGACAAATCCAAAGGTCATGTGTTCGTATGGTCGAGTTATGATCATTATTCAGTTTGGAAAGAGAAATTGTAATCAAGGTACGTAACTAAATATTACACAACCATGTTCTCAAGTATTATTCTCTGAAACATACATAGTTATTTTTGATGACACATTATTTGACTATTGAATTTCATTGCATTGATTTAACTGTCCGCTAAATAAATTACATTATTATCTTGAGACTTTAGCCCGCATATCAAACCTTTGCAACATCACATCTACGGCCCCAAATTATAATTAAATGTCCATAATTTCCGCCAGGCTTATCTCTGTTTAGAGGTCTGACATTCTGCGCCAAATAAAATAAACTTGTTTATAATTACCTAACGTCAAGGATTAGAAAGTGAGGGATGAAAAAGTGAGATTCCAAAATGTATCGCTTACAATCTCACATCTATTCACAATTGCTTAGACTATGTAATGTAAATACGAATTTAGAAGGATTTATTAAAGATGTGAAATCTATTAAATTTAAATCATTGTATCAGAATTTTAATAATGATGTCTTAAATAAATATGTTAAAAAGTTCATAGAGGCTAATATAAACATCCGTGTACATAAAAGTTTTGGAGGTTTTAAAAACTAACATTTTTATCTAATTGCCTTTTTCTGTAACAATTCTTTCTGTAAATATTATATTTTTTTCTGTAAAATTAAAATTTTGAAAATTTGTTTTGATGAAGGAGCAAATTTGATATTTTACGCTTCTGAGTCATTCTTCAAATATCGTATGTTTTGTTGTTATTTTGTTATTTTGCTATTATGCTATTATGTTATATTATGTTGATATTTGTTTCAAAATAATTTATTATTATTTGTTCTTTTGTTGTATCTTTGCATTTAATTAGTACATGTAATATAATTTTGGTGTTTAGTAAATTTTGTTTTCGTAGCTATGTTTATTCAGGACGTTACAGAAGGAATTGATTTAATATAGTTGGAGGAGTCCTAACTCTCCTCACGTCCGAAAATGGCGTTTCTCTTGTATCAAAAATGAATCACATTCTTGCTTCTCATTTGATCCTGACCTATGATTAGATTAATTTTAGGCAACTTTCCAATGAGTTGAAATTTCGCTCTAAAGGGGCTCTGAAAGGAAATTTTTTTTTAAATTTGAAAATTCAATTAATTATTATATATATATAAATCAAGCGTTACATTTCAGCCATGCAAAATTACAATGACATATTTTGATAAACTAATTGATAAAAGGTGCTGCAATATAAGTTGCTTAATGTTTGGCCGGATGACAACTAACTAAAAGAGAAAAATAAACTTGATTACATAATAATTAATTCGGCTGAACCAACACATAGCAAGAGCCACATTAACGTTGGGGCCGTCAAAAAAATAAAGCTTGACATTGTGAAGACCTATTGGATATCTTAAGCCAGCCAGTATAGTTGTGAAGTTTTAAAGTTTTTTTTAAAAGCAACCGTTCTTCTCTCTAATGGTGTAATAGGGCATCCAAATAAAGCCGGTATGAATTTCTCATCGATAAGCATGTCAAGAGGTTGCAAGTATTGATCTAGTCCTTCGATTGTTCTCATGAAGTATGTCATTTTGTGCCTAACTCCATGAGTGAATGCTGCATATGCTGCTTGTGGCTGGGATTGACCAAAATCTGATAATTTGTTGATCATTTTGGTCCATTCTTCAACTAAATTATTGATGTAAAGTCGTTTATATTCCTGTGACCCAATAACCGCTCCAAGATGTCTCTTCCAGTTATTTTTATCTCGATCCCGCTTTCTCCAAATATTTCCATAGCCCTCTCCATGCTCGATGGATGTTTTATTATCAAACATGATTTGCTGGGGTTGACATGATATCCATATTTAATTCCCTCTGCCACTATCATATCCCACCAGGTTTTGAGATGTATTAGTGTTCCAACAGATGACGCGTCGTCGGCCAGCCAGACTTGCATAACTTTCCTTAGCTCTTTAAGTTTCTGTTAACGATAATAAAGGAATACTAGAAATGTCTACAGAGACTATGGACCAGCTACTGAAGAAGCATCCAGAACCAATGCCTATAGTGGAGAATAGTTTACTTTTTGGACCGATCGAAGAAACAGAAGAATCGTTGTTTTATAACATAGACGAGACAATGGTATTTAGGGCGGCAAAATTTACTAACGGTTCTGCTGGACCATCACAAACTGATGCTGATTTTTTTAGATTCATTTTGACGCATAAGAATTTTAAAGAAGAGGGAAAGAAACTGAGAGATGAGATTGCTAAGTTTGCAAGGTTGATCGCGTCAAAACCGTATAATCCTGATCTGTTGGACTCCTACGTTAACAGTAGACTCATCCCGTTTAACAAGTGCCCAGGGGTGAGGCCAATAGGAATAGGGGAAACTTTTAGACGAATAGTGGGAAAATGTTTGAGTTGGGAATTAAAAACAGCCATCCAAGTTGCTGCTGGACCACTGCAGGTTTGTACAGGACTAAAAAGTGGATCGGAAGCTGCAGTACATTACAAGCGGGAGCAATTCGAAACAGAATCTGCAGAAGCAGTGATTTTAGTTGACGCCAGTAACGCTTTCAATTCTGTTAACAGACAAGCTCTCTTACACAACGTGAGAGTACTATGCCCGGAGTTGAGCATGATTAAATCAAAGAGATTTTCGAAGATTTTCGAAGATTTTCGAAGAGGAGCTTTTCTGCCGTCCCCTTGACCGAAATTTCGCGGTTTTTACTGAAATTTTGACCAGTGACCAATCAGTGAGGTCGGTGAGAGTGACACAAGTCGCCATCAAGGTACTGGAAGCAGTATATCCGGAGAAAACTTTGATACAATGTTAAAATGTCCTACCGCTACCGGTATAGCTGAAGACTGCAAACCCCCTCCAGCAAGTTTCAAATTTGTCGCCCTGATTACATAATGAGCTCAAATTATTTGTTATTTTATATCAGTGTTGAAAGAATTGAAACCATGAGTAGTGAGATATCCCAAAGTAACGCACAGATTGAGTACAAACTGAGCTGTAGCTAACTGTAAAGGTAAGCAATGTAGGGACTAACCAACCTGAGCCACTATTATAATAGATATCAGCAACAAAGAACATGCTAGACTTGCTTGTACACCAAGTTATTTGAGCAGGACTCAGCTGGCCGCTAAGAGCTCCAAATTTCGATAGAATTTTATTTAAAACTGGAAATTAAGAGGCCAGCTTAACACGGTCCTGGTATAGCTTTGTACAGTAAACTATTTTAACAGTACTGAGGTAGGAGACTAGCTTGTATGGCAAGTAATTGAACTCTCAGTTACACAATACACCAACACTCCAGTACAGAACACGATATTACTGAAACATGATATAGAACACTAGTGAAACCGAAACTAGTGAAACCGATACGAGAAGAAGCAAAACATAAACGAACACTAATTGTAGGTTATGATAACAGAAGGTGGCCCGGGAATTATAAGGAGTTATACCCCGATATTATTACTTTATTACCTGTATTATACACCCCTGGCCCTGATAGATAATTTGACAGTTAGACATTACTGTGTTCCTCTACAAACTTATTTCATATAATTCTGTAAACATGTCAGATGTCATTGAATTATAAGAGTGTAGCGACACTGACAGCTCTTATCTTGTGCAGAATGTCCAGAAAAAGACACACATACAGTCAGATTTAATGGACTGTTTGCCCGGTGACCTATTAATCAGTTAACTGAGGTCTGAGGATGGTATGAGACCAAATTGAGGTACTCCAAGTCAAAATTACCGAAAAAATGGAAACATCATACTCTCCCATTTCTTGTCCCATTTTCAGTTTTTGAAGGCGAAATTTCCCGACAGTTTTTACCGAATTGAAATTCTATTGATTTGAAATTAAATGCCCAGTGCGATTATATTGTTTATCATTATCAAACATAAATTAATAGATTTAGATCTATCTGATCCGAGTAAGCAGCTCAATACGAAGGGGGCAGTGTAAAATACCTAGTGACAAATACCCAGTGACAAATACAGTGACAAATACGTACGAGAAGGTGTTGGGACACAGCGGTACACGCCGTCAGCTCAGAAGAATGCTGGAACTGAGAGATCAGTTTACTGTCCTGCAAGCTGTGGACTGCAAGTAAACCTGTTTCTGTTACACTCATCACTAGCTTGCTGCTGCTTGATACTGCACTCTGTCAGAATGGTTGGGTTACAGTGGACAGTCCCCTGATAGTTTTCTCTGTACTTATTCGTACAAAGGAGTTTTAATTATCTTTGTTTTCACATATCAATTTACCAAACCTATGTTATGAAATAACAATCTGTGAGGGGGTATTTAAGTAAGCACTTAAATAAGTTGATTAACCTGGTCTAATATCTCAATGTGGTTGACAGCACCGGACTGTGGAGATATTGTAGTTGAACATTGCTGTGTTCCACATACCCATAACTTTATAGTTCCGTCTGAAAGGGGACAATGTTGTCACGTGGGTTGTCACGTGGGTTGTCACGTGGGTTGTCACGTGGGTTGTCACGTGGGTTGTCACGTGGGTTGTCACGTGGGTTGCATAAATCGGAGACTAAGTTGAAATACAATTTTTTAGAGAAATCGATGAGAACGAAATTATGTCAATTAAACAAATTTCTAATTAGTATTTCAATATGTCTTTACAATTTATGAGTAAGTAAGATTTAATCTCACCTAAGGAACTAGAAACTACCTCCTTGCCCCTCTCAATCATACCAAGTGCAGTAATACCACGTTTGTGGCCTGTCAGAGTTACTGGGCAACTACCGTCTTCCACCGACCATATCTTAACACTCATGTCACTTCCCCCTGTGTAACTAGTGGTCATATCAGTCGTCATTTATCATTTTTAAATGACGGACAAGAGTTGTTACTTTGGTAAAATCAGTACTGCAGATGATTCATGATTGATAAATCGAAAGTTTGATAAACAAAAAAGTTTCAATTGAGCTATAAAAGAAATTACAGAATAACAAAAACACATGTTTAACAAGTTCAGGAGATAAGGGAGATAAGATAAGCCTACCTGTGAGAAGGACCTTGTTGCTAGGGAAGAACTTAACACTCTGCACATCATCTACATGTCCACTTAGAGTCCTCCTTACATTCCCGTTACTTCCTTCAAACACTAACACGTCCTTACCTGGGAGAGACTTACATGAGCTGGTCACTACTGTAGTCACTACTATAATACTCTATAGTCACTACTGTAGCGGTAGTCATTACGTCATTACTATAGTCACTACTATAGTAACTACTACAGTCACTATAACTATAGTCACTACTTTTGGTGGATTCTGGGATTTTTATCTCGTTACAAATCTTGGTAAATTTTGTAGTAAATTTTACATTCAATTAAAAAAATTGAAAGATTCAGCTGTGTAAAATCAAATTGTTTTCTTTTCTAATGTTGGAATAATTGAGATTTTCGTTCTGCAGATCTAAGAGAGAAAAATGCAGTAAATACCATTAGTGACAGCTCCAAGTCCACCAGTGGAGGTTATATCAAGAGAAACCGGGTTGTGGTTGGGAGTTACTTTGTGTGAAGAAACAGGAGCTGTAAACTTTGTAGAGGTATTTGTCGTAGCGTGTGTAACTTCAATCTCTCGCTCTGATACCTGTGGAAATATGTAGTGTAAGTGAATGATCAATTATTGATGATTGATTTTGAATCATATAACATAAATACAGACCCCCATTAAATCCAACCAAACAGAGCTCTATCTCAGAGCGCTACGATAGAGAGCTGAACAGGTACAGTCACCCAACACTACATAGTTGCACACTTACCAACTTAGAGGTAAACAAATCATCTTTAGGACCACTAGATGTAAGGAAACTGTGACAAGTCTTAGAGTTGAGGTGATGGGCAGATACCCATACTTTCTCACTGTTAGTGAACCCGTCACACCAGTCATGTTGCAGGGACAACCACCATGAGGAAACTGCGGGATGTCAAGTTGTAAGCTCTCAGAAACGTTATAGAAAATGTTAAGGAGAAGACAGGTCAGTGTAACTTTGTCAAATGAAACATACTTAATCTACATCTAAATTACCTCTGATCTGTGAGTCTAAGTAAAGATTCACAGTTATATAACTCACCAGTGGAAACCATTGTTAGCTGGATTCACTTTGCTTACACCATCCTATTGTGTGGATTTTGAGGAATTTTCATTACATAACTCAAATCAAGATTTAATGAATCAAATTTGTTAAACATAATATAAATAATTGACGACCTTTTTATTTGGTTTACAATCATGCATAAATCACAGTGATTCGAAGTAAAATAATGTTTTATAGATCATAGATGTTAATCTATGAAGAATTGAACAAATAAATCGATCAAAAAGCAGGAGACAGAAACCTAAGTTCGTTTAGCATACTATGATCTATTAAATATCAACTTCATTTTTATCAAGGAATTGATTAAATCTTTCAATGCAGCCTGTTTGGTCAATAGCAATCTCTTTTTTAACGTCTACTTTATCAACTACGTATAGATGTTTCAAACTATAAGCTCTTGCGTCACTTTAATAAATATATATATATATAACTTCCTGCATGAATTCATAATAATATAACAATAACAAGCTAGAAATTATATATATCTAAAACTCTGAGATATCAAATATTAAGAAGAGCTGCCATGAATACTGTCAAGGCTTTAAAGCTAAGTTAATAACAAATTTCCATTCCAACTAGTTTAAGCCTCAACATCTTTCAGTATATCAGGAAGAGCTACCTTGGAGTGCTTGCTCTCAAAATGTTGTTTGTAAGTCTTTAGATCGCCCATTTGGCTCTGAAAAAAGAGATATCAAATTATTTGCGATACTGATGGAGACATTATAAGCCCACATCCAGAAACACGCCATCTTGCAAGGCAGCCTTGGAGGAAATTTTTTTTTTGGGAGGAAAAACGGTAGAAAAAGAGGAAATTAAGAGGAAATTAAGAAGTTACTCCTAAATTTCGAAATATTTTTTTGGAATAAAAACAAATTAATTGAGGAAATTTTTGAAGAAAATGTTTCGATTGTATAAAAATCAAAGAGGAACATCCTGTCAGTTTTGGAATATTGTGAAATATTCTGATTGGAGAATGCAGATTGCTGTTGTGAAGTTACCAAATTTACGTGAGTACTTGATTCTTTTCAATCCCAGTTTATTGCTGTCCTACAAACTTCTTTAATGCCAAATGCCGTCTAAAACACCCTATTTCGCAAAACATTTCCGGGGGGCTGCGCCCCCTAGCCCCCGCCAAGGGGCTCCGCCCCTGGACCCCGCTGGGGGCTACGCCCCCAGACCCCTGCCACAGCTTGCTTGCTTCGCTCGCTGTGCAGCTGGATTGGACACGTCGACTCGCTTCGCTCGCCGACAGCTCCCTCCCCAAACTTGCGAGCGAAGCGAGCGGGCCACAGAATTTAGAAAAAAACGCATCTGGGAGGAAATATAAAACTTTCTGGATGTGGGATTATAAGTTAGATTGACTGTTAAGTTAACATTCTACAATGACATTATGTATTATCATATTGACCATATTTGATACAATATTTTTACATACACACAATTAATAAATACCATGCAAACTATGCATTTATGGATTAATGCAGCCCCAGCAGACTTCTTCTGATTGACTCCACTCTTAGCTGCAGCAGCTTTCTTTGCATTCTTTGCTGAGCCAGCTCCTTTTGGTGTCCACGAGCCATGGGTAAGTTTGAGTCCTAATTGAATAGTGTATGATTAACCATTTTAACTTGGTTTTGGCACTTGTTGCAGGTTAGTTAAGAAGTTTGATTCAACATCTGTCGCAATTTACTTTAATGGTGGCTCAACCAAACACTTGATAAATAATAATAATAATAAATTAATGTTATTTGTATACAGCACCAAAAGGTTAAATAATTTAAATTTAACCCTTATGCTCAGCTGTAAATGATACTTAAATTAACGAGAGTGTGCATCTTTGCCTTAGGTGAAACAAGAAACTGTTCAGAAAACAGACGTTAAAAACTGTAAATAAATCGTGACTAAATAAGGCAGATGCACCTAACAAGCAGGCTTAGCAGGTTTTCTAACAGAGGACTTGAGGAAAGGATGATGACTGCAAGAAATCACAGTATGAAACTCATCAGCCTATCAAATGTAAAAATCAGGATAATAAAAATGAAATTCCCTAAAATATTAAAAATTCTATAAAAATTCTATAGAAGTTCTGTTTGTTACAATTTTCACTGCTCTTCAATCTGACTGTCTATCTTTCTATGAATAGGTGGAAAAAAAGAGCAGATATCCCAAACATATTTGTTCCATTATCAACAAAGAACTGGAGGGAACTGTATACAACAACTATCATAAGCTCTAGAATAGCTGGAAGACATGCTTCAGCTCAGGAATCAACTGTGTGAGGATACCATCACTTAATAATTGGTTTGGTATCGTTGTTATACATTTTCATTTTTATTTCCACAAAAATTTGGGACAGGTAAATATTAGAAGAGCAAATGTAGAACAGCTTTGGGGTGTTTGGCAACTGACTCAAGTGGTTTGGGGGCATAGAAAGGGGGGGGGGGGGGCGCCGTCTTAGGGGGTGCCAAATCGTCGTTTGAATGTGGGACAATTTCGAAAACTTAACTTAAGTACTAGCAAAACTGCGCGTTTTGCTCTAGATACACACTCTTTTAGAGATTTTACCGGTATATTCTCTAAAATCACCTAATTTGTTCAATTTTAGGGAGGGGCACCAAAAGGGGAGGGGGCGCCAACAGGGGGCGCTTTTTCGGCGGTGGGCGCCCCGCAACGTTACGCCACTGGTCCAAATCATTTAATACAGCAGGTGTAAGAATTCTGGAACCTCTGTAACCCCTGATAGAAATTATAGAGGTTCTGAGCAAATCAAAGCGCAGTCTGCACCTGACAAATGATATTACATCACAGTATCTTTGCCTTTCTTGAGGCTGATTTTTTTTTTGAAACAAATTTAAAATGTTATCCTATATTTTACAATCGTCTTATAATAATATTTATAAGACACTGTTTTGAAAGTTTTAAATTTCAATATATCCGCATTTCTATTTAAAATTCAATTTTATTGTTTATGTCTAAGTCAATAACCGGCCGTCAAAGCCGCGCATTCATGAAAACAGGATTAACTTGTTTATAGTTATACGACAAAGCTAAGTAAATATAAAACTATCCGTGGTTTTTTAAATAAATCATAATCTTACCTAAATCCAAAGCCTGATTGAATTTCTTGTTTCATTGAATGTCCATACGTTCCCTATCCTACTACCCAGGAAAAGGAAAAAAAGATATTGCGACGTGGTAAGGTATGTGAGAACAAAAATAAGTTTGTAATGTTAAAAACAATGCTCATTGCTTTACGAGGCTACAGATGCAATAAAATGGAGAAAAATGTGAAACCCCTCTATTATATATCAAAAGTCTTTTACAACCTCATCCTTGCCCCTATGATGGAGTAGATGTGTATACATTTGGTTGTTGATATTTCATATAATATTGGTAGCAATGGAAAATGTCCGTTACCTATGTATTGTGCTGTGCCAATTACATCCCTTGATTAAATTGAATGTATAATGTATATATATTGTTTGAATGACCTTTTTCAACTAACAAGCCCAATGATCAGTTGAAACAAAATTATTTTTTTGGTGGTATAACGTATCATAATGGCGCGTTCCCAATCAACTCGATTAAAACACAACTTTTGGCAAAAACATTTCAACATTTGAAAAGTCAACTTTTTTTTTAATTATTTCCAAATAACAACTTTTATCGAAGTCAAAAGCCAAAACTGTAAAGATTGCTAATTTTTAGCAACGAAAGCTCAAAAGTGCGCGCTACGATCAAAATCAAGCCATAAGCGTCGTGCAAAACTTTGATACACTGTTTGCTGTAGCAGTTGCAGTAGTAAATTAATCAAAATAAAAATGGTGTGTCAACTGTGTGTTATTTACACAGTGCTGAAAATTTAACTGTAGAAATACATTTTATGATGTTAATGTTTATTTTTTATTGTAACACACTTTATAATTCTTTGTTGCGTGTATAAAATTGTTGCCTTTGTTTTTTGCTATTTCAAAGAAAATAAATCACATCTCGGATTGAAAGGCTTATATAAACATTAAACTTTTAAATTGTTTATATTTCTGAGTTTTGACGCAAACGTCCAGAGAAACTTTGTTTTTGTATTATGGTATAGTAATATGGTATAGTTAATGGTTTACTAGTATTCCATGGAAAAGATAAATAAGGATTTAGGATATTTTTAATTTCAGTACCATTTTACACTGAAGACTTTAGACACTAACATTTTTAATAAAAATTTTCGCATTTTTTGACACCATTCAGAAACAAATTCAATCTTAAGGTCCAATGTATCTCTTCGCCACAATTCATTGAGAGAAGTGTTAGCAGAGCTCTTAGAAACTGCTGGCTGTAAAGATGTTACAACTGAACCTCTCTTGATCCCTGTCAATGGGAGAGAACTTCCTACAGGGGCCAACAAGGGCATTTTAGATGTAAGAGTATTTCATGCTCAAGCTCCTTCCAATAAGGCTCTTGGATCTCCAATGAGTATGTACAATAGCCATGAGAGACAGGAGAAAAACATGTACAACAAAAGGATTGTTGAAGTGGAACACGGAACATTTACACCAATAGTCATATCAACAACGAGTGGAATGGGAAGAGAAGCAAATACTTTTTTCAAAAAGTTAGCTGACAGAATGTCTATCACCTGGGGACACCAGGCTATTATGTTCATTAACATAGCCTGGCGTAATTGAACCCTCTAAAACGCACAAATAGGCGCGTTTATGCGATTTTACAATCAAATAACGAACCAGATTTTATACTTTAACAAATAGTGGTTTTAACTTTGAGATAAACTGCTAGATTATTATATTTTTGTACCAATGTTCACCTAACTTAACGTCTCTCGCTGACACCATCACCCGGCAACCAATTTTAAAGTATAATTTATTAACGATCTGACTACAGACGTTGGCGGTCAACGTTCCCCGTATAATAGTAGCTCAACGGAGGAGGTAATCAGGGCACGTGTTAATGAAAAATGTACGTGTCCTTCCACAATCCCTTCTGTTGGGTCACACGTTATTGGGAACTGAGATCGCTATCTTGTAACTAGAAGCAGTATATGCAAAGTAACTTAGTATAGGTAAGGTGATAGGTGATAGTTTTAATACTTTCAACACTACTATATAACAAATAATTTGAGGATGTACCATGGAAGTCTAGAGTACCCGCAACAAGAAATGCAGCTGTAAACGACTTGGTAACGGGGTGCATGTGAGCTCTGGGGGCCAGTGGCATCAGAAGACTGGCTATCAGCTTTGAAAATAAGATGAGTTCTTTAGATTCATGTCACATCTGCACTGCATCTCCATCACAATGACACAAACACTCTCTCCTTCACTACCCTACCCTACCCTAGCCTAGCCCTACCCCTCCCTCCTTTTACCTGTTGCGCGTACTCTGGACTGCATGGACATCCTTGAATAGAGGTATTTTATATAGTAGTGTTGTGGTATTATACTGTGTACATGTATATATATTCTATCCTATATATCAATATATTCTATATCTATATATAATACTGTATCTTTTATATACAAACTTTTCCTTACCCCCGCCTCCCCTTCCTCTATAAATTGTACTCAAATCCCACACCCAACCTGCTATTGACTTACTAAATAACCTCTATATCTCTACATTGGGCCATAGCAGTCCACCCCGCTCCCTTCCCCTCCCTCCCCTATTCCACCAAGCACCAACATCTCTCCAAATCACATCACAAACTTTCATGTAATTAGACCTTGTGTTCCTTTTTTATCTTATTTTGAAAATGATTTTGTTTAACTTTACCTCTCTACCTGCATGCTGATATCACTCACCCCTGTCAAAACTGTGTTACTCTCATTATCTTATTTTCAGGCTGTTGGTTGGTTTGATGGTGCCCTGGCCCCCATCTCATTATGTGCTCCCTACCATCTATTCTTCATGCAAGACAGAACTCTTACTGAAGATAATTCTCGATCAACGAGATCGAGAAACAACTCCTCTCCCCTGGATGGAAATGTTATTGACTTTACGAAACCTATCACCATCACGACGCACGGATGCTATGTGCTTAGCAATCCTGACTCTGGTTGTAGAATCAGTCTCTTTCAGGATGTGTTTGCAAGCCAACTGTGTGACCAATTTTCCTCTGAAATCGAAAATACTGGCACCCTTAAACAGTACAACACAATCCACAGGCAGTCTCAGGCGCCACTTGCACTTCCAAGACTCTCGTCATGGTTTGGACCCGTAGACTATGCGTTCTCAGGAATCGTAATGAAAGCTAATTCTGTCTCCCAATGTCCTCGCCTTATTGCAGCATATCAGAACATGGCCGAAAACCTCTTCACACCCAACAACATTGATTGCTCCTCTGACTGCTTTTTGATCAACCAGTATAGAACTGGACGTGATTCCTGTGGTGAGCACAGTGACAACGAGCCAGAGGTCGACCTCTCAAAACCTGTCGTTACTCTGTCACTTGGCCAACAGCGCTGCATGCTCATCAGAGAGGCTAAGAACCCTGGAAATGCCATCACAGTCAAACTCGACCAGGGTTCAGTTCTTGTAATGCATGGTACTGATTTCCAAAAGAAGTATACGCATCAAATACCCAAAGATAATGTGATCACTAATTCACGTACCTCTGTGACCTACAGGACCTGCAGCTCCACTTTCCTAAGAAACCGAAGTGCCTTATCTACACCCCTGAAAGATATATCTATCACTCCTATACTTGCCCCCAAGACCCCTGGAGTCTCAGGCTCACCATCGCTACCTCTGCACAACAGACGTAGATCCTCCTTGTCTCTGTCTAGCTTCTCACAAGTTGACACCAGCTCAGTTGGGTCTCCAGTGGCCAGTAGTTCTCCTTCCATAACCAGCAGCAAAACATCAGTCTCTGATAGTGATACATTGCCTCTCAGCATAGATGCCATGCTTGAAGCCATTGATCTTATGAAAGACAAAACCGTGAAAAGCGAACTTTCTCGTCATGGCAGCACAAACTCTGGAACCCCTCTGGATTGTAAGAAAAGACTGAAGAAAGTTGCGAAAGCATGTCACAAACGCCTGAGCACGCTTCTTGCTGAGCCTCCAGTAGTCTCAGCTGAGCCCGAATGCGTTACCCATTCCCTCCAAACTTTGGAAAACTCTGTTATTGATCTACAATCCAAAATAAGTCTACAACATAGCACCCTCCAAACACTTGTCTTATGTTCTGACAGTAATTCCAATCAAAAAGTTAGTGCCAGCCCCCCTAACCTGTCTAATGAACTCAACACTATGGACAAGAGACTTGAAAAGTTAGAGGATATAATGAGCAGCATAAACGAAAAACAACATGAAACTGCCACCTCCCTTAAAGCCTTCGAAGCAGATGTCACTGCAATTAAGAACAAAGTAGATGACTCTAAGGCCTGCCTACAGTCTCTCCAGCTTAATGACCGCACCAACCCATCAAGAAAAAAGCCATCGCCTCATCCTCAAAACCAGAACCACCCAACCCACAGCCCTAGTAGACAAACGCGAAAACCGAAAAAGGTTCTACTCCTACATGACTCCCAGATGAACAACTTTCTACCTGAGTCATTTTCCTCTGGGTTCAAGGTGGAAAAAATGAAAGTAGGCTCTTATACTGACATGATAAAAGACCACTGTATGAGAGATGTCATTAAACAGCCAGAGGTCGACTGTTACATTCTCCAGCTTGGAGTCAACGACTACAGATACAGAACCTGCTCTGTTAATAAAGCGATTGAGGATGCAAAATCAGTCATCGATAAACTCCTCTCGAGCTCCAGCGCAAAGGTTGTCATCTCCCTACCCACCCCAACCCCTGGATTAATCAGTGAACTTACCAACCAATTTGTCTCAGAAATAACACAATTTGTCTCAGCTAAAAGAGGGTTAAGTGACTTTTACCGCCGCCTATATACTGTAAACAATACTGGAAACTTTTCCCGTGCCATCTCTGCTGCTGAGTCATCCCAAGACTCTCCTAACCCGTTGAAGGAGGACCAACTCCATGTCTCAGAGTATGGTTTGAAAAAACTTTGTTTGAATATTAAACTTGGCCTATACCGTGCCTTTGGTATGAGATCCCCTAGAAAGCAGCCCCCTACAGAGCGTTAGATTAACCCTAAAATTCAAGAAAAAACAAGTATCACGGTACGAGATCAAGTCGCTGTGATGTCCTGGAACATCCAGGACAGCACAGGAGACGGGTCTAACAAATTTGAAAATAGCGAATTTTTGTCAATCCTCAAACAAGCTAACATTCTTTGTCTCCAAGAAACAAAGAAGCAAGTTAAGATTGAAGGATACCTCTCTTTTAATAGCAACCGCAAAAATTCACGCTCAGGAGGGGTCTGCATTCTTGCTGAAAATGGCCTAAGAAAAGGTGTCTCTAGTGTGCTTTGTGATGAATCTGATGACATTATTGTTGCTAAACTGGACAAGAACTTTTTTAAACTTGATTTTGACCTATTTTTGGTATGTTATTATATTAGCCCTGCATACTCGTCCTATGTCAAGAAGAATCCAGATTATACTGCTAATACCTTCTCTGCTCTTGACTCTATCTGTATCAGACTACGTCAAAAGGGAGAAGTTATTATGTGTGGCGATGCAAATGCAAGAACTGGAAAACTCCCAGACTATATCCTTTCCTGTAATGCACCTGCCATCCATGACATCTATAACGACATTGGACTCGAGCACGACATAGAAGAACCAAGAAATAATTCTGACCTTACAATATCTGAACCCCACTGCCAACACTTTTTTTTTTTTTTTTAAGAGAGGCTGGGCCAAGATAGCCCACGAGAGGATAGCATTGAGATGCTCTGCCTACCTCTGGGGTGTGGCAACCTTGGGGAAGGTTGCCGGTGAAATCAGAGTGATTGGTGAAGGATGGTGTAAGATGATATATGAGTCAAAATGATACGCTTAAATGCCAGCTGGGTTTGGAAAAGTAACGAGACGAGACAGCATATGAGATAATACTTTAAGTCACCCCGGTCTGATCCAGCTCTTCCGGCACAATTAAGCGTTTGGTGCGGTTTGCGAAATTGACAATTGTGGTGATGTGTTGGTTGTCGAATATGTCATTGACAGAGAGGTAGTAGTCCTGGAAATATTGACCTCTAATTTGGGCAATAGCTGGACACTGTCCAAGGAAGTGTGAGACAGTTTCCTCTCCGTCGCCGCACATAGGACAAGCACTGGTGTTTGATTTGCAAATGGTGTGAAGGTGTTTGTTTAAGCCGCAGTGACCCGTGATGAGGTGAACTGCAGTTCTGTAATCTTGTCTGTTTTTGCTGAGTGTAGTGTTGAGGTTTTTGATGATTTTGGCATGCTTGTGGCCGAGTGTCAGTTTGGTGTGTCTGGGACCGTCAGTTAACCAAGTTTCCTGATTCAGTCTGTTGACTTTGTTGTCGATTTGACGCTTGATGTAGGATTGTGGAACTGGACACTTCAAAATGGATTCACTGGTTGTACCAAGCTTGGCCAGCTCATCTGCTTTTTCGTTCCCCCACAATCCGATGTGTGCTGCAATCCATCGTATCTCTAGCGTGTTGTTGGATCCGAGTGCATTAAGAGAGTCGTAACAGTCTCTTGTAGTTCTACTCCGCGTTGAAAGCGCAGAGATAGCTTGTATAGATGAGAGACTGTCAGACCATATGATGATATGTGTGTTGGTATAGGTAGAGAGATATTTGCAAGCTTCAATGATGGCAGTGAGCTCTGTTTGGTAAACAGTGCAATAATCAGGGAGCTTGAATGATCTTTCTTCAAGGGTGGTGTTATTGTTGTCTGTTGTGATGATATAGCCAGCCCCGCATCCTGAGTCTGTGAGTGACCCGTCAGTGTAGCAGGTGATCGTTTCACTGGTAATGTTGTCAATGGTGTTTTGAAGTGAATTTCTATATTCAGTGGTATCGGCTCCAGGAGTTGTGACGATGAAGTGCCGTCCCAGCATCATGGTTGGTGTTGTTAGGTCTCTCGTTGCTCTAGGTGGGATAATGAGGTCTGCCATGAATTGTTTGTTGATAGTGGTATGATTTTTGATAGTTCCCTTCCTGAAGGCGATAGTTTCAAGAGTGAGGCTGCCATAAGCTTGTAGCCTGGCCGCACCCTTTGCTGCTTCGCCTTGCAGGAACAGTATGATGTCAGAAGTGTCGGTGAGGTGATTCAATGCGATAAAAGGTGTGCTTGGTATGGCACCAGACATCATTCTGAGTGCCAATGCCTGAACACGTTTGAGTTTCTTCGCGTTATAGTCCGTTTGAGTGGCCCTGATCCATATACTACAGCAGTAGGATAGGATTGGACGGATGACAGCCGTGTACATCCATTTGCATGTTTTGGGGCTCATACCCCATGTGGGGCCGACAGCTCTTCGACATTGCATGAGGGATGCCGTGGCTTTTTTGGTGGTGTTGATGATATGTTCATTGAAGTTGAGTTTGCTGTCCAAGGTCACTCCTAGAAATTTAGCAGACTTGGAAAGACCTATAATGTTGTTGCCAACTGTTATAGGTCTTAGAGTCCACTTACTATTCCAGGTAAACATGACTATCTGAGTTTTAAGGGCGCTAATAGATAGCTCTTTGGTTCTGCACCAATTTTCTATCGTTTTAATAGTTTTGCATGTTCGGTCCCAGATGATGTCTAAATCATCCCCTTCCGCTAGAGACAACAGATCATCCGCAAAGGCTTGCAGGTAACCCGGGATGTCTTTTGCGGTAAAGGAAAGGAGATCGTCGACTACCAGGTTCCAGAGAAAAGGAGAGAGAATGCCTCCTTGGGGGCAACCTCGCCTGATCCGTACCCTTCTCGACTTATCCTTATGATTTAGTGTGATGAATCGATTGGTTACCATGTTGATGATCCACTGTGCTGTAGCCAAGTCCACTTTCGTAGCCTTGACTGCTTCAGAGATAGCCTTGAACGAGACATTGTCGAAGGCGCCCTCTATATCTAGAAAGACACCTAGGACATATCCTTTCTTGGCTATTCTGCGCTCAATGGTGTGAGTAACTTTATGAAGTGCCGCTTCTGTGGAGCAGCCCTTCTTAAAGCCGAATTGTCGTTTGTTGATATCATTAGCTATGTTGAGGTCATGTTGCATATGCCATAAGATCACTTTCTCCTGCAACTTTAACATCACAGGCGAAAGAGTGATCGTTCGAAATGACTTAGCTTTGTTGTAGTCGGTTTTTCCAGGCTTAGGGAGAAAGATTCCAAGAGAGTCCCTCCACAAAGTTGGGATGTGTTGCGTTTCATGGTTTTTTGTCATAATGTTTTTTGTTATGTCTTTGATATGAGCCCAGGCTTTCTGGAATATGATAGGTTTTAGAGTGTCAGGTCCTGCAGCCTTCAAGGGATCGAAGGATAGGAGAGCCTTTTCGATTCTTTCAGGGCTGTAGATTTTGTCTAGTAAGTCTGTGGAGATGGGTAAGGGGCAGAGAGGCGGAACTGGCGGATCAGTAACACTCCTTGAAGTGGGTTTGTGTCATGACCTCCAGTGTCTCCTCTGCGTTTTTGGTGAGTTCGCCATTTGGTTTATAAACGGCTTCAAGTTTGTTATTGGTGTCAGTACAGGTTTTCAGAATCTTGTTCATCCTTCCAGATTCCTTAACCGATTCTGTGTCTGCGCAGAATTTCCGCCACGCAACTGCCACGAACTGCCAACACTTTCTTGACATGGTTATCAATAACCAACTCAAAATTCTTAATGGTCGTACCCTTGGGGACACCACTGGAAAAATGACCTGTCACAAATACAATGGAAGCAGTGTGGTTGACTATTTTGTAATCACCTCATGGGCAAGAGATCATGTAAACTCTCTCCAAGTAAAAGAGTTTACATCATACTCTGATCATTGTCCATTAGTCTTGAAACTCACTACATTTGAACCATTTGTCGCAAACTTCCAGCTCCCAGACTTTTCTAACTTTCCTTGTGGCTATAAGTGGGATAGCAACACCTCCCATTCACTATTTAAAAAAGCCCTTACCTCGCCCGAAATTATCAACAATCTGGAAAGCATTGTGACAAATGAATTTAGCAGTACTCTGGAGGGCAATCACGAACTGAACGATGCAGTCATAAAATGTCTCCACAGTGCTGCTGATATAGCCTTAAAAGTGAAAAAGCCTCCCAAAAATTCTGCCCGTAAGAAATGGTTCGACCCACAAGTCAACTCCTCACGGCGGAACCTAAATAGGCTAGCAAACCGGCTTGGTAGTAAGCACTGTAACTGTATCCTCAGACGAGAATACTTTAAGCAACGCAACAAGCATAGCAATTTTGTAAACAGTAAGAAAGTAGCTTTCCTTAAGAAGTTAAATGAAGCTATAGATTATAGAAGAAGGTCACATACTCGACTGGAAAAAATTTAAACGGCTTAAACAAGAACATGACACTAGCCCCTTACTTGACAAATTTGATTTAGCTAGCTTCCATGACTTCTTTGCATCCCTTTATAAAAAACCAGACCAGGAGCCAGATCTCACTCACCACAATCACAAACATTACCCTGAACCACCAGATCTGGATATCCTAAATAAGCTCATGTCAGAATCTGAAGTGACCTCTGCCATCAAAAATCTCAAAAAAGGTAAAAGTTGCTCAAACGACTTGATATCCAACGAGATGCTTCAGAGCGTAACTCCGCTTTGTCTCAAAGCCATCCTCAAAAACTTCAACCACTCACTGGTCTCTGGTTACTATCCATGGCACACCAGCATCATTACTCCTATTTACAAGTCTGGCAACCCTTTCAGCCCGGACAACTACAGAGCAATAGCTGTTGGTAGCTGTATGGGTAAACTATTTTCTAGCATCTTACTTGAGCGTCTCCTGCACTTCAAAAAGCTCTACTGCCCTGACCCAAAAGAACAACTAGGGTTCTCGAAGGGTGCTCAAACAAATGACCACGTTTTTACCCTTAAGACAGTCATTGACAAAAATTTACCAAGGTTAAGAAAGCTCGCCTCTATGCATGCTTTGTTGATCTAAGAAAGGCCTTTGACACTGTATGTAGGGACCTCCTTCTGCACAAAATCACATGCCTTGGAATAACTGGAAACTTCTTCAATTGCCTAAGTGATATGTATAGAAACTCAATAGCTCATATAAAAATCTCCAAACTCTTGTCCCCTAATATTGACATTGGAAAAGGAACAGAGCAGGGACACCCCCTATCACCGGACCTTTTTAAAATCTATATCAACGACTTGTCATCTCTCCTGAAATCTGTTGGTGATTATCCTATTCTAGCTGACGTCCTAATATCACATCTGCTCTGGGCTGACGATCTTGTCCTACTTGCCCTAAGTCCCAAGGCCTTGCAAGACAATATAAACATCCTATTCGACTTCTGTAACTCTATGGGCCTTGAAGTAAACATTAAAAAAACCAAGATTCTCATATTCTGCCCTCCTAAAAGAAAACAATCCTATGAAACATTCATTTTGGGAGGCCAGCCCATCCAACACACCGAAAAATACTGCTATCTTGGCATTATATTCCACAGAAATGGATCTTTTACAGCAGCAAATACTGAACTGAGGGCCAAGGCTCTCCGTGCTCTCTATGGCCTCAAAGGCAATATCGTCAAAGATGCCCTCTCTCACCGTTCCCTAAACATTCTATTTGACTCTCTAATAAAACCGATACTGCTCTATGGCTGCCAAATCTTATGTCCTCACTCAAAAACCATGAGATACCTCTCCAAAACAGATAGCAAAGCCAACCCCCAGCATACTCTCAGGTACATCTCACAAGACCACTATGAAAGATTCCACCTTAAGTTTATCAAGTGGTCCTTGTCTGTCCATTCAAAAGCATCAAATATAGGCTGCTGGGGCGAAAGTGGGCGCCACCCCCTCTTCTTTGAAGCCTGCAAACTTGCAATAGATTTCTATAGTCGTCTTGAAAGCACTGAAAATGAACTTCTCCCCGCTGCATTTCACGAGCAGATTATGCTGGGCCTTCCTTGGTACACCAACATCTCTAATCTTCTCACCAAATATAACTTCCCCCACTCATCCTCTTCAAAATCCAAGCTCTCTACCCAAATCAGTCACAACATGAGGGAAGAATGTGTGGATACCTGGAAATCTGCCAAGGCATCCTCACCTAAATTAGAATTCTACAATCAAATTAAACATGATTTTTTTTTTTTTTTTTATATGTCAAACAGTATATATATACATTCAATTAAATCAAGTGATGCAATTGGCAGAGCACAATCAAATTTTAAGTGTTGCAATTGGCAGAGCACAATTCATTGCTACTAATAATTTTTTTTTCAAAAACATTTAACAAAACACATGATCTACTCCATTATATTAAACATGATTTTGAACCAGAAACATACTTAGGAGTGGTTAAGATCCCCGATGCTCGGAAAAGCTTAACAAGGTTTCGTATTAGCTGCCACAATCTTTACATTGAGAGGGGCCGTTACGAAACCCCCCTAGTACCAAGATAACATCGATGGTGCACTTTTTGCTTTCTCAGCAAGGGGCTTAAGCCTATTGAGGACGAAATTCATGTTCTAACTGACTGTTTACTCTACTCCTCAGTTAGAGAAAAATTTAACTTCCATCCCAAAAATATTACTGACCTAGCCGGTTTGCTATCCGATAAAACACTAGACCCTACAAAATTTACTGCCACAGCAAGAGCAATCCATTCAATTCTCTCTGTGAACGAACATTTTACAGCCTACTATAAGAGCCCAGATTTCCACTCAAATACTGGCCAATGCATAATGCTATAGGACCTCAAAAATAGTATTATAAAACATTTCTATTTTATCCCTACACATTTGTAAATAACTAGAATTGTGTAACCTTAAATTATTTCAGAATTATAACTATTGTGAATTCAATAAAATAATTATCACTTTTGTATCCTTGTATCCTTGTATCCTTGTATCCTAGGTGATAGGCAATATGAAATTACACATCTTACTTTAACTTTATCCCGTCACCCATGGACTTATCAATTAACGGCTGGTGGTGGTGTCATCTTTTGTCGTACTCAAAACGTTTCGCGGTTGCGAATGCCGCGGCCCATCGAGGAAAATCTTTTTACTTTGTATTTTAACCATTATAAAGTATGATTAGTCGGATATGGTACTGAGTTCAAACAGTCCCCGAAACGAAAAAGCAAACATTTGATTTTTGTTTCGGCGACTGAATCGTTGATGGGCCGGCAAATATTTGTTGTCGAGTAGTGTTGAATACTCATATTAACATGATTATTGATTTAATTTAGGAATTGTATATAAATATCTTTGACCAAGTTTAATTGTTAATGAGAATGCAACCCAGCACTGGGCGCGCGCGGCGGCTTTGATGTTAGCGGCTACAAGCTTGAAGCTAGGCAGCTGCAGAAAAAATGCCGCGCGAGTTCAGCGTACGGCTTTTCGTTTTTGATTTTACAAATGACAAAGCAACTTTTAATGATTATTAATGGAATTATCGGATATTTATAATTCAATATGTATTGATTCTTCTGTGGAAAATAAAAATTGTATTTTACTTAAATTGTATTTTACTTTTACAATCTAACTCAGCGCGCGGCTCTTGTAGCGAATACGTCACTTCTTTCTTATTGGTAGTTGGCGTGCACGTGATCTTTTGCGCGGCTGTAATTGGTTCTGAACGATCACGTGAATGCGAGTCACGTGCGCTGTAACATCCAATGAGCATTTGCACTTTTTTTCAGGCGATGGAGGTCGTAATTCACTCAGCCCGAATAAAGATTCGGCGGAATGACAGGCTGAGCGCAGCCCAGTAAGAATGTTTAAAAAATCAGGTCAAAGATTGCTCTAACCAGAGCCCTCTCGCTTGTGAAACAAGCGCGTCACGCAGTACGCGTAGGCACATGGCTATGTGAAGGTCAAAGATACAGTGAGGCGATGACATTCATCAGGAAAAGAATAAGATTTGACTCATTGAGAACAACAATTATTGCTCTTAGAGGAGACAGAGGGATAAAAAGTGGTAGTGCAGTTAAAATATCAGATTTAGATATAAATTTTATTTAGAGCCAACAAATTGAATTGGCTACTTTTACTACTTACAGGGGTTTTATAAAATTTACTAAGATTTTTATTGAATTTTTATATTGAATTTTTATATAGGGTAATTGCTATATTATGTGTATATTGTTAGATCAATTCCTTTTATTGAAAAAATCTTAAGGTCCGAGAACAATTTTTAATCATTATGAGTTAATTACCATTTCAAAAAGTGCGAATTTAGGAACATTATAGATCAACAACCAATTCGAATAAAGAAATTGCTACACCACTTTTCTAGATAATTGTCCAAGGAACCACTTGCACCAGCAATGCACTCTACAAAACCTCAAGGCCAGGGAGTAGCCAGTGGCGTAAGGTTACCTGTTGCCCCCCCCCCCCCTCCCGCTGAAAGTGCACCCCCCTGTTAGCCCCAAGCGTTTTGGTCCCTCATTCCTGCCACTCAGTATTGCGTACTATAAAGTAGACATTTTTCCAAGACAATAGAGAAACTGATCTTGTCTCACTAAACTCAACCACCTGCCATATTAAAAATACTAACAACCAAATAGAGTTTTAAAAATAATTATATACAATCACCAAAGAATATTTCCTCAAGTTTACTTCTAGTTAACTAATTCGTGGTTTAGGCTCTTATTTTATTTATGATTAAAGGAATGTAAAATAAAACTTATTGTTTCATTGAAAACTTATTGTTTCATTGTTGGCGCCCCTCCCCTTTTGAAAAAATCAGATGATTTTAGAGGATACGCCGGTAAAATCTCTAAAAAAGTGTGTTTCTAGAGCAAAACGCGCAGTTTTGCTAGCACCTCTTACCGACAAAAATGAACTGTACCCTTGAAAATGATTTTCCCAACACCTGTTGCATGCAGCTATATCTTTGGTTTCGTTTAATTCATGCAAGTTATCTATGTGCAAATTTCTACTACTTAAATCACTTCTTAAAACAGATAACAAGTTCATTCTAGGTCTCCCCAATCTTCCAATAAATAAATTATCTGATTCAATAGCAAAAGAGAGAGCCGTTTGTGCTGGAGTGTTCTCCATACTCTTGAGAATGTGTCCAAACATCTTCCACCGCTGGTGTTTGATACGCTTGGATAACTTTTCAACTTTGTACTTTTCATACAATGCTTTGTTGCTTATCATACCTTTACGCCATTTGATGTTTAAAATGGACCTTGGGTGTCTACGATGAAGTGTGTCTATTAAAAAGTTAGAGCTTTTTTGATTTTATTCAACTAATAAACAATGACAGCTCTTGCCAAAAAGTGACCAGTAATACCATCATATTACTGTCTCTTGAAACTGTCCTTCTTTGATACAAGACCCCCATATCCCAAGCCTGACACTGTCTTTGAATAGCAATAGTGAATAACATAGAGTGCCCCTTTTCCTCGTCAACTATCAGTCCATGATCTGCAGTATGGTATAAAATTGATATAAAATTGGAATAAAATTGACAACTTTATTTTACTGATAACTTTTTTACAGATACTTCTTAAAGGATCATTCACATAATATTACGTAATCACTTTTTGAAAAATATTTACCCTCCGCCGCCCTCCATAATCAGTTTTACACATAGCTATTGTATCAAAATTATACTAGCGTAATCATTTGGAAACCCCCCTCTCCCCTCGGCTGATTACGTAATATGTGAACAACCCCGGCCCTAAGTAGGCTGTGAAAAAATCACCTCTGTGCATCAAGTCCTAAGCATATTTGTGAGTTTTTCTGGAGGATGAAAATTCTTTTACTGAAATGTAGCTATTGTGTCAAAATTACAAAACACTCCCTGGAAAACTGCTTCGCGACCTAAAAAAAGAGGTCCCCAATGCTTTTCCTAGTAGATTACTCGCTAAATTTGGTCATTGCTTATAGTTATAAATACTTACAATTTTGAAAAATTTAACGAGGTACTAGCAAAACTGCACGTTTTGCTCTAGAAACACACTTTTTTAGAGATTTGACTGGCGCCAACAGGGGGCGCTTTTTAGTTGATGCTGTGGTGTCAGTAAAATGGCACGGATATATAAACAGATATATCGTCTTGCTTTATATATAGTAAGATAGTAAGATTGTTTGTACCATTCCAATATGGATTACCATATTTTTAAAAGAAATTTTTTTGTGACAACATAATTTATTTTTGTATCTCAAAAAATGATGTAAAGTTTTTAATATGACGTAGAATTAAAGCTATTTCCGTACAGCCTAAGTGCTAAGCATGCTCGTTAGAAAAACTATGAACAGTGAACATAACATGCTAGCTTTCTTTATTTTTGTAAGTCGCGTCGGCTGACATCTTGGGTTGTACTGGATGTAACAAGTTTATTATCGGATGTCTACTTATATTTATTATGATATCATTATTCATTGTAATGGCAATAAAATTTAAATTTTGTTTTACTTAAATTTTGTTTTACTTACCAACAGTACAAGATAATATTCCTGAAACTCTCAGTTTAAAGAGCAATGAATGAGGTATGTCAGAACATTGTAGTTTATGCACTGCTGGAACTCTCTCAGAAGAACATCTAGTGCACTTATTAAGAGAACAAAACAGGTAAACCTCTTATTTTCAATAAGTTACTGTTACCAAGATGTAGCTGACTTCGGTCAAAGTTAACGTTGGCTGAAGTTGGTTACATCTTGGGGACATTAACCTTTCTATAAGCCTTTCTATATAAACTTTAGTGTGTTACATGAATTTACTGTTGCAAAATGTTTTAAAATATGTATAAATTGGCAATATTGAAGGTTGAATTTAACCTTCTGTAAAGATCAATATTCTTCCTACCCTTCATTCGAATGTCAGAACTTTGTCAACGATCTATGAGTACTTTTAAATAATTTACAATCGATTATTTGTAAACACGGAAATTCTCATGTTGACTATCAAAATTTATACTGTACGTTTTCTTTGTCCTTTTGAATGATCCTGTATCATTATTGAAATGATTTAAGAGCTGCGACTAATTGACTGAGAGAAACAAAGATCAAAGAATGGGTTCTTTGGGCAAATCTTTTTCTAAAATTTGTTAGTTACTGAACAATGAACAAGATTAGATATAGTATCATTAGTAACCAAAAACTTTTAAATATGTCACGTCATTTGCAACGATAGGGTTAGCTCGATAAGTTGTTCGATCAAAAACTTTTAGTTTTAAACTTGTTTAATTTTATGAACTTAAATGTGCATCAGATCGGTCAAAACATTGCAATTCAACGAAAGATAAAGTCACAACTCGTCTCTAGAGGCTTAATTTAATTGAATAATAATAAAACACTGAGGACTAAACCTTTATTTTGAAGCATCGTAAGTTGACTTCAGTAAGTTAGTAGCAAGATAGGGTGATAACGTATCGTACAGTAATTATAGCAGTGATATAACATATTATAAAACACGTCACTGTTAAAACATTTAGCAGCTCAACATCTCACATCCCCTCTGTACTGCTGCTCCAAGACTGCTCCACGTTTGTACTGAGTACTTTCTTACGTTAGTCCTGCAAGACGTTAAAAAACTAGAGTACTACTGAAATATTGAGTTACCTGAAGTTCTGCTAGAAAATCCTAGGCATCACGCCACTGTCATCTACAGAGATAACATTCTACAGATATATCCCAGGTATCACGGTGTCATAATATTCAGTCATAATTTCCCGCATGAATATCCGCGAATGGATAGAGATTTCCGGTTGTGGTGGCTCTCTAACATACCTTAGTGCAAGAAATATAGGCGGCAAGAAATTAAGGCGATTCTGACAAAATCGCCTTAATTTCTTGCCGCCTTAATATCTGACCACCGTAATTTCTAACCGCCTTAATTTTTTCCTTTTCACCCTTTTGAAAAAAGGCAATAGTGAAAGGTTACGAATGGAGGTTTTTGCAGAAAAACGTGGATTTTGGAGATAGCAGTAGGCGGGTCTGAATATGATGTCATTCCGTCCGTTACCATGCAACGAAAAAGTTGCGCGCGCGCGAGGATTGCTTGCGGAGATGTGATGTATAGATAGCCTGTGATCTATGAATGCGCGGCGCGACTGTGTTTTAATGTATATGATGCATGTAATGTATAATATTACTATTAGGTAATACGCCCAATTTGTACGTGGCACGCATAGTGTATTGATGTGTACACGAGTATAGTTTACCTTTGCTGATAATTTCTTGAATTACAGATACAAGTTAAGTTCTACGGCAATTGAACTGAATTTCAAGTGTTTCCCGTATTTGATGCATAATTTATCAATATTATTATCATGAAGATTGAAGTGAGCTGATTGGAGCTTGTACTTAAATTTATAGTAAATGTGAAATGGAAATCTAGCGTCCGCCAAAACAAAACAACGGGCGCAATTCTTGTTTTTCTTGCGATTTTTTCATAAGAAATTTTCGTGTGATTTTATTATTTTAAATTTACATGTCGATTTCGTTATTTGCTAGAATTCAATGAAATACATATTTAAAATAAATTAACTTGAGTCTAAATACATTAATATATCAATTAATATTCTCGTCTTCTCCTTCTTCATCAGAGTCATATATCTCCAGCAGCTGCAATCCATAACCAAGATAGTCGTCGTCATCTTGCTCCGTCGTGTCTGGAAATAGCTTCTTGATAATATCAGCTGATTCATCCTCCAAACGTTTGTCGAAGCTGTACTTTTCGTCGACTAACTTCTTGAGGAGCGTTATTCCCTTCTCATTGGTCCATGAAGCAGTTACAGAGCACTTCACTTCTAAGCCGCCCTGTGTAAGAGGAGAACGTGCAGGTTTCTCCTCCAGGACTTTTACTTTGTAGGAGCAGCCATGACCAATCGAAAAGTAGACAATTCGTGATATTTCAATTGGCACATGTCCTACAGTTATCGGTACTAGCTTGTGCGGAAATTTCGCTTTCACTGCGACTGCAAAAGAATCGTAGGGATTATTATCTTCCTTCTCGAATGATAAAGTATCGTCTTTAGATGGTTTTGTCCAATCCTTTTGATAAAAGTGATACCCTCTCACCCCCATGACAAATGATGTCTCTGGTATGTCAATTGTCACTGTAGTAGTACACATTGTTATACCTTTATACAACAGCGAGGTGGGAGTGTGTGTGTAGAAGAGAGCGTGGAACTGGACCGAAATAGAAAGCTGAGTGACCTCTTGACTTGAAGTTACGATTTGATTAACTTTTTAAACTACCTCTTGTGGTCTTGTGGGATGTGGGTGCAAGTGAGCAATGCGCGTGAAATTTATCATACACACGGTAACTGATCGCATTCTTACATCTGAGCAAATCTATGAGCCGGCCGTGACAACTGCAGCCTGGCGCTCCTGCAGTCCTGACTCCTGCGAGTGACGTCACTTCACTCTGCCTCCTGCCAGTGCAGCAGTGCCGACCCACTTTCGCACAGTTTCAGTGTTTCATGATTACATTCGAGTGATGAATTGTGCCATTTGCTTGCATTTGCTTAAGTACTCAATTTGCTTAAGTACTCATTTGCTTAAGTACTCAATTTAGCTTAATTTATGCTTAATTAGGTACTATAATATCTGCCTTTCGTCTTTGAGCATTTACTCGATGCAAAACATACATTGTTTTAGGAATTTCCGCACAAGCTTATACCGATTGTCAATTATAGAGTGTAGACTTGTAGAGTTGTAGGTCATGCACAATCGAAATATTGCAAATTGTGTGGTCATGGCTGCTCATAATAAGTACATAGGTATTAAGTAGGGGGGGGGGGCTACAACAAGCGGTGTTAGCTGGTACCGCTTAACTTGGCACTTTTTTTTTCGTTAGCGATCCGCTAAACCGCTAGAAAATACCGCTAAACTGCTTAAAATAATGTTTTGTTTGGGAGATTTTTTGTTAGTGGTCCGCTAAACCGCTAAAATTGACCACTACACCGCTTGTTGCAGTCCCTCCAGTATTTTGGTGCCCTTTTCTGTTCGATATATTGCTTCGCATCATTAATTACAATTGTCCTTCTGCTGTCTAAATTATGGTGAAATATATAATAGTGGCTCCCTATCTCCCTGTTGTGTAATGTGTATCTACTTTCTGGACTATTACATGCGCTGTATAAGCTTTATAGTTTGTGATTGTGCCAATGGTCGTAGTTATAACAAGTTTGGGGAGTTACACGGATATCATAATTAGTCACACGGATATCATTAGGTAGAGTACCAACTGATAAATGATACCTAAGTCATCAAGACAAATTCACAATAAGAGAATAAGACTTGTGATTCCTTAATGCTCATCAACTGTGAACTTTTCGCCACTAGTTTTACTTTTAACATTTCACTTGAACAGGTATGTCGGTCAGGAATCTCTTAGGTTACTACATGCGGGATAAGGATGTGGGTGCCGAATCACTAACCGTCGCAAATATCCCAGTTCACAGTTTGCCAACTCCTAGCACGTCGGGCTTGAGTCAGAGCCAGCTGGATAGCGTAGCTGATTGTCTTAGCATTTCCAAAGCCAAAACCAAAAAACGTGCAACATACACACCGAAGGAGAAGGCGACCATCGCCCGCTATGCTACTTCTAACAGGATCGTGGATACAGTTACTCATTTCAAGCCCCAATTTGCTCATCTTACCGAAAATTCAGTGAGGAGGTGGAAACGAGAGTACAGCAAAATCTCGGGAGCAGATGGATCAGCTCCTGAAGCATTGCTTGTGGGGAAACGCGGGAGGCCTACATCGTTGCCGGCTGAATTGGATGCTGATTTGAGAAGACTCTTGGTAACCATGAGAGAGGCTGGAGGTGTGGTCAATTCGACAACAATACGTGGATGTCTCATGGGATTGGTGAACGCTAACCTAACAAAGTACGGCACTTTCTTGAAGTTCGAGGTAACACACTCCTGGCTGACATCATTGTACACCCGGATGAAGTTCTCTCAGAGAAAAGCTACGACGTCTAGGCCACCTGTTAGCAGCGGAGCATATGAAGAAACCAAGTTACGGTATCATTTCGCTCTTCAGAAGGTTGTTGACGAGTACGACATTCCCGAGGAGCTGATTATCACCCTGGACCAAACTCCAACAAAGTTTTTTAACCTGAGCAACTCCACCATGAGTAAGAGGGGAGAAAGCCGTACTGCTGTGGCTCACTGTGGCGACAAGAGAACAATCACAGCTACTCTCGCGGTCACACTGTCAGGAGACATCTTACCCTACCAACTAATTTACAAAGGAACAACTAAAAGGTGCTTACCTTCTGCAGATCTACTTCCCGCAGGTTTCCTTCTCTCTTACAACAAAACGCACTGGTCGAACACTGAAGAAACTTTGAATATCCTAAATAATGTTATCAAGCCTTACGTTGATCAGAAGAAGAAATCCCTCGGAAAACCTGACAGTCAGAAAGTGGTAGTTATTTGGGACGATTTTAGTGCTCATAATGCACCACGAGTTTTGAGTCTGCTTTCAATGCTTGGAATCTGTACCGTCGACATACCGAAAAATTTGACTCATCTCTTGTCACCACTAGATCTCACAGTGAATAAAAAGCTAAAAGATTTTGAGCGGGAGGCATGTGCATCCTACGTAAGTCGTAGTCTAGCAGATCACATCCAGCATAATCCTGAAGTAGGAGATTTCAAGTTGGATATCCGCTTGTCAGTGCTGAAACCTCTCCATGCCAAAACTTTGACAGCTTCCTACGAGTTCTTCAAAACTGTGGAAGGAAAGAAGTTGATCGCTTCTGGATGGCGTGCGTCTGGTCTCACTGAAGCGGTGAGGAGGTGCAAGGAGGACGGTATTGACTCAAGAATGCTGATTGATCCATTTGCAGCGCTCAGGATCTAACTTCATGTTTTTTATCTCGGCTTCTCGGACTATATTCTATTGAGATTTAAACTGCAGTACATGTGTTATTAATGTCAGTTCAAATTCGAATGTTCGTACAATTTTACATTTCATTTTTAAGCTTTAAATCGAGTTTTAATTTTAAAAAGAAATAATTTTTAATTTTAATGATGATATGTAGTATACATACATAAAAATTCCTTGCCGCGTACAGAATGTGCACTATCATTTTGTCAAATGCAATGAATATACCAATTGACTTGCAGTTTGCTGATGTAGTGGATGTCTACCTAATTTAAAATTATAAACTTAGACGACAGAACAGCAATCACTATAAATATAATGTGCATGCACCATTTAGTTTTTATGTGACCAATGTCCAATATATCGTATTTTTAAACAGATTTCTATGCTTTATAGACTGATAAAAGAATAAAATTGACACTATTTCGACCAAAACTATAACCAAATTTGCGATCAAAAATCGTATTTTTTCCGAAAAAAATATCGCCTTAATTTCTTGCCGCCTTAATTTCTAGCGCCTTATATTCTTGCCGCCTATATTTCTTGCACTAAGGTAAGTAATTCTCATTATAGCCGTGAAGGATGATGAAATTATAATCTAATTTGTGCGACTGGGGCCGGTGGGGAGAGTGTGTCGTGTGTGTGCAGTGTACAGTGTCATGTAACCTTGTTTCTTTTGCACTCCTCTGCAGAGCCATATACGAGGAAGTTGTTGTTTAACGTGTTGTTCAACGTGTTGTTTTGTTGTTCAGCGTGTTGTTTTGCTGTTTTTGTAGTTTACTTTTCTGGTTTTTATGTCGTGGTTCGGTATTGGCAGAACACAAGCAAGGTAATTCGTATCACGTGATGTAATATAACAGTTTCTGTTTTGGTTCATGTCAAGTGATAGAATTAATTATGTACTGAATGATCAACTTTGAAAAGTTGATAAAAATAAAGATATTGTGACTTCTTCTATTTTATTCTAAATCAAACGGTGGAAATTCACTATAAAAATTACCATGAACTGAATCTCCAGTGTTTAACACGTTCCTCAAAGCTTTCTCAGTTATTCACAGACTTTAAAATGCTCAAAATGTTACGTCCTTAACTCCAATGGACAATTCCATGGAACATTCCCCAACTAAAACTGTATATCATTCTGGAACAAACCATACTCAAACTGTCAACTAAAACTTTACATCATTCCGGAACTAATTCAACACTTCACCAAATTCATCAAGTTTTGCTTATCCGGCTGGTAACACTTACTAAATAGTTGGCACTCTGCCAACTATTTAACTTCCTTCACACAACCTCTGTTTACTTAATAACAACATTATATTGTACACACACCTGTCTGTAGACTTTACCTTGTAACCTTGTCTTTGTCCTTTTGTTGTGTTTAGTTTTCACAGTGCTTCCCTTACTAATGCATTGAACTGTAATCAACTGTAATCAACTGTAATCAACTGTAATCAACTGTAATCAACTGTAATTAAATGTAATCAAATGTAATCAACTGTAATTACCAACTGTGATGAACCACTTTTATCAGTACTTGTGTAACCTAAATCTTCAATCGTTTGATGACAAATCAGTTTTAAAGGTTATATAGTATATACATAATATAGTGATGACAAGCAACGTGTCTTACATAGAGCGTAACACAGTAAAACCCCGATTTACCGCTGAGTTTGGGGAAATGCTACAGCCGCGGTAAATCGGGGCCTGGTAAATCGGGGCCTGGTAAATCGGGGCCTGGTAAATTGGTGTTTTACTGTATCACGTTATTATATCTGTTTTAATTTAGGCTTTTTTAGGCTAACATACCAGGCTACTAATATGTTCTATTAAATTTTTCGCGTAATTTAAAAGTAGTTTAATATTTTTGCTCGTGTTAAAAAATATTCCAACTGTCTTTTAAAGTGTTTCTAACAATGTGATTCCGTTCAAGCTGACTGTAAGTTAACTTAATTAACGTTAATTGACGTTAATTGAGCTGTGTACACTGCAGCACACCTCTCTTATTAACAAAAATTAAGCTATACACTCGTAACATTATGTTATATACGACGCTCTTACACGGTTAACAATGTTAGCTATTTTTAAGGCTTCTTAAAATAGTCTGCATACTTTGTTTCTCTCTCATGTTTTTTGTCGATTTCGCTGAATTCTTTGATTTCGTTACGAGCGATCTTTACTTTTCCTCTTGGCACCATGACATTCTTTCCGTTTTCCTCGTATTTTAGTAAGAATAACGTGATGCAGTCCACCATATCTAGCTTCCTGAACTCATTCTCTGACGCTAAAACTGAGTATGAACTACATTCTTTATACAAATTCCATACATTTTGCATGCTGAGCGGGATAATTACTAACCTTTTAAAACTCTATGTTGAGTTAAAAGTACACATATAATATATAATATAATATATAATATAATATATTATATATCATAATATATAATATATCTACATACTTCGGGATCAGATGCATCACAGCTTGTCTGTAATGATTTGTTACTTTACCCAATACAGTAAAACCCCGATTTACCGCGGAGTTTTGGGAAAAGAGATAGTCGCGGTAAGTCGGGGTTTTCATTGTCCAATGTCCACATTAGCACAATTTCGGGGATAGAAAATGGTCAGTAAAAGAGTAAACCGAGGCACAGTAAATCGGAGTGTTTACTGTACTTTTAGTTGAATCGCATGTTACAATACTTTTGATATTTCTAATACTTTTATAGATGTCACGTGTCAAAACAAGGCCTGCTTACTGTTTGAGAACTATGACGTGTCAAAACAAGGCCTGATGGATTGGATATTGTTGGGAAAGAAAAATTAGTGTAATAGTCTGTAAATTTTGTAAAGAGATGCAAAGTATCTGCTTAGATATATATTTAATCTGCCATCTAATCTGCTTAGGTTTCAAGACCCAAAATCAAACAATAATTATTAAATTTATGCTGATGAAAACAGTCGATCGATAGTTTAAAAGAATTTAATTTGCAAATTTATTCGGCCAGGTAGCGTAGTTGGTTAATCATCGGATTTGTAATCGTGAGATTGCGAGTTCGAAACCCACTGCCTGCCTAGTCGTGGGTGAGTGTCGTCGACATTCAGCTAAAGATCCTGAGTGGTCTATGCAGCCCCCCGGTCTACTCAGCCGAATATTCGAGAAATCGTGTGTGAGGGTTAAATGAGGAGCTGTCCATTGCAGCGAAGTCTCGGGCGAAGAAAGTATGGTACACACTACCTTAACCGTCACTGGCCTAATTAAATCCTTCGGCTTCCTGTAATTGGCTAGTTACACTTGTGTAACAATGTGGCTGTTGGAATACTCCGAAGTAAAATAAGTGTGAGATAAATATAGTGTTGATACTCTGTACTTAAAACGCTCGTATAAAATAATGTTGATAGTGTTGTAGTATTATAAATATGATATTGAAATGTTGAAATATTGAAATATCGATTTTGTACTTTGTTGAAATTTTGAAATGTTAATTTTGTTAACATTTTGAAACGTTTTCAGGCAGTTAGAGGCTGACACCAAGTGCAGAACCTTCAACAGGGAGGATAGTGAGGGTAGCTTGAGGAATGAGGAGGCAGAGGCTGAGGAACTAGCAGTGTCATGGCTGGAAATCATGAAGAGGTAACTTGGGTGGGTGGGTCATGGGTGGGCGAGTGGGTGCACAGCAAAGTGAGGGACCAGATTACAGATAACAGTGACCACATAACAGTGATCACATAACAGTGACCACATAACAGTGACCACATAACAGTGACCACATAACAGTGACCACATAACAGTGACCACATAACAGTGACCACATAACAGTGACCACATAACAGTGACCACATAACAGTGACCACTGTACTTTTATAAGGATGCTATTTTAAGGGTGGAGACTTATATACTTTGTAGTTCTGAAGATTTTGTATAATTGAAACTGGACAATATCTGAAAGACTACCCCTATTCGGCTTCTTGAATTGTATAACTTTTTTACATGTTAAATCCATACATTTTAAAAGTTCATCGAACATTTAAAACTAAATTAACTTCTGCCGTAACTCTCTACAAAGTCGATCAAACAATTAAAACTACAGTGTTAATAAAACAAGCTGACAATATTTAGAATTATAATCATATTCATTTTTATTTAAAAACATCACAAAACGTTGGTTACCTTAATCCCTTAATTTCGTTTAAGGAAAAAAGCTAAGAAAATAATTACTAGTTAACAGTAAATTCATTAATAAAGAACTTGAAATAATAAATAATTTGTTCATATTCCAAGTTTTACAGATAATGTCCTGGTAACATTGATAGTATTCCATCACTGTATCTCGACATACACCGTATCTCGACACCCATATTTATACGAGTGCACTGAACTGTACAATTATTTGCAAGTTTTCTCGTCGTCAAAGAACTTGAAGTGAGATATAAACCGTTCCGTCACTGTTGCACCTTCAAAATCTCCTGCGGATTATAAGTTCATAAACGTTTCCATTGTATGATGTATCGGGAGGGATACAAATTATCAAATATAAGTTTGAATATCAATATTTCAGTGTCAATGAATCAAATTATTTAATGAAGTAAAACTAAAATATACATCGAACAGTTTTCAGCTTACCAAGAACGTCCCAGGCCTGTTTCATTTCTTTAACCAACTCCACGGAGACCGTCTTGTTGAAGAACTTCTCTCCTCGTAGCAGGTCCCAGCGGCTGAATGTTGTTCCGTTCCCCTGCTCACATTCACAGTCCTCTGTACTGTTGGTTTCTACCACTTCATCTTTCTCTTTTGGTTCAGGGGTGCAGCCAACGTCGATCTCAGTGACATCTCCTGATTTCTCCTCAAGAAGCATGTCTTCCCATTTCAGATACCTACTTCGTCCATATTTCTCTTCTACTCCTGAACAGAGACCTCCGTCCGCCATTTCTTTCACTTTAGCTGCACTCAGTTCTTTGTCAAACATGTTCACCTTGAACAGTTCCCCACCAAAAGCATTGGCATTATTAAATCCTCCCCCATATGTATCAAATTCATTGCCCAGTACAACATACCCGTCTAGACCAAGCTTTCTACCAGAGGGAGTTGTGCTTGATCCTATAAGTAACCCATCATAGTACACACTAGCTGCTCTAGTAGTGAGACTCCACGTAAGGCAGACATGTATCCATGTTCCTAGCTGGTCAGTTACTTTACTACTCATATGTACATAGGTGCTCAACGTGAGGAAATATCTGATATCTGCTGAGATGATCTCATTGACATCACTAGATGTTCCGTAAGCAAACCAGCACCTCCAATTTGAATCACTAGACTGTATCTTCTTTACCCACCCGCACACCGAGTAAGATTCCTGGACTGGTTCCATTCTTGGCTTAAATAGAACGTAGTCCTGGTTTGTTGCTCCGAACTTTAATCCCCTGTAGCGTCTTTCTACCAGTCTTTGTCCAGGCTCGTCGACAGATGAATCTGCAGCGAGGAGTAGTCCGAGTATAGCGAGAAGAGTTGAAAAGCACAACATGGTTAACAACTGTTCGATCGAATGTGAGATCTCCTCCCGAATACTTGGATTTATAAATACAATATCACCTGATTGTTGTGTGACGATAGGTACCGATTTTTGACTTTCGAGCTGACGATAATCCAGTTTGCAGAGCTGTGGTCTACTCAGTGTTATGTTTGGTTATACCAAGCATTATTATTACCTTATATAGACATAAACAGTAAGCTGTTCATATCCAGACAGCTGCTTCTCGTGACTCAACAGCATTTCGAAATATCGTATTTTATTATTTATTATATCTGACTGCTCGCGACTAACATAATTTCAAACCGACAAACTGTTTGCCGATCTTCCTTGGACGGAACGGTGCAGACCTCCTAAGTCCTAATAACAAGCAGAATTAAAAAGTCGAAACAGCCTCCCATTTTGGTTTGACTTACCGATTAACAATACAAATAAAATCCTCTCCATTTAAAGTCAGACACCCCAACCACGATCTACTCTGTCAAAGTGTACACAAGACATCGTGGGAAAGAGTGATCTTGTAACGGGATTACGGCTTGTTACCATGGTTACCTGGTTACCATGAGTACGGCTTGTGTGCCAGCATGTGCGCTAAGGGGGGGGGGGGGGGGGGGGGGGCGGGGCGGTGGTTGTTCAGGTGCAGTAACACAAGGAAGTTGTGTACGACACTGTACGTGCTTATGTACAGTGTACACCAGTGTTAAATATTTAGCACATTAAACTAACGGAGTAAGGAAATAGTTTGTTTATATTTGTCAGTTTCCTCAACAGCGTGTGTCCCGGGCCGTGGTTAATATTATGAACTTTCCAATAGTAAATAATACTTTGTAATATATAAACTGCACAAATTTCTCAAACTACCGATTTTCCCTTAAACTCAGTATTCAATTTTAATGTAATGCTTGATCATCTATTGAGTAAAGTATTAGTGTATTATATATCAAGTTTATTATTGTCTAATGTCCTATGAGAGCTGAACTTAATTTAGTTATCATCATCATCTTTATATATCATCATTATATCATGTTATATATATATATGTTAATGATAATTAAATCTATTCTGTTTTGTCCATAATTTAAATAATTAAATGAAATGTTCGCCTTTAACTACCTCCTGTTAAACAGGAGACATGTTTACATGCGTTTAATTTTCCAACTCTTTCGATGAAATTTAGACAAGTAGTGCAGTGCTATGTATCTGAACACTAAACAGCTTGGATACATACCTAAACAAATTATTACATTTTTAAAACTACATCGTATAGCAGAAGACCTATCTTTCAGTTTGTCCCCAGACAGAGATTCGTACAAAAACACTGGTTACCCGTAAGATAACGGCTTTGCAAAGCTTTTAAATCAGCACAGAGGCATCATTTGGTTGTGCAAAACATTTCGCGGACCCACATCTTTTCTGATTTTTATTGTGAAGTCATATCAATTCAGAAAATTCATAGAATATTATGCGATATTATGCGGTATATTATGCGATTCCACACCCAAATGGTGCTTCTGATTTAGCCGTCCACGTTAAAAGCAGTTTCCAGCTACTTTGCAGTTTTGCAGGATTTGCTGCGGTTCACTAAGCATGCTTCCTGCGGTGAATTAACTGGAGCTGGTGTGTAATAGATTTAAAAATTTACAAGCTGCATTTTTATAGTTACTTACTTAGAGATTGGCAGGGAACACGTGGTCTAGAGAACCATTAGGAAGGGGGCAACAAACGTGACATTCCGTTTGGAAATACTACTGTGTCCAGCTACGTTATGCCCTAAATTACATTTAAATGCTAAATCACACTATTCTGATCATACTTAATTTGCTAAAGCATAACATTTTCCTCATATAATACCTCAGTTTAAAAATTATTACTGAACATTGAATACTCAATACTCAATAATCAGCGCCTTATTCCATGACATTAAAACCGCTTAATTTTATGACAGCCAGAACTAATCAATCATAAAAACTGTAAATCAAAGGATAAAAAGCATGTAACTGCACACTGTTCTGCCTGTAATTCTAACTTAGCCTTAATATTTGTAACACTCCAGATGGGACAGTAACTCGAGGAAGAAGCAGAAGTCTCAGGTAGAGAAGTTAGTGTACCGAGGTGTACCAAACGATCTGAGAGCCCTGATTTGGATGGTCCTGGCAAACGACTCAAACAAATCTCATCTCAGACTCAGATACCCTGAACTTATTGAGGTTTGTTTGTTCGCTTGTAAATCTGGCAATTAACCAACTTGATAGTTGAACTAATTACAATATAGTTAATTAACATGAATTTCTAAATTGCCCTGTGATTCCGATTTCCGGCCTCTTGGTGTTAGAGATTGATTGTGTCGCAAGGCGTCTCCTGAGTAAAAAATGACAAAATTTATCCATTTGTTATTTTACCTCAAATAAATAATGTATAATACTATATTTATACACATTTTATATATGATATTATACAGAGTGTATTATATAATATTATATAATACACTCTAAGAAATCGCAGGTTAAAGGTCAGTTGTCTACAGTGCGCCCTGTTACAACCACTAATACACGAAATTCTACATGATTCTACTGAAAATATTCAGAAAATCTCTCCGGACAAAGTTTTAAATCCACGAAAATACCATTAAAACAAAGTAATAAAGGTGTAATAAAGGTGTAATATATATAATTATAAAGGTATACTTTACATGAACCGCACGTCTGGGTCCATTAATTAATGAAACAACTTTTGTCAACACAAAAGCAATATTAGCTCCATATTATAACCCATTAAAATGGTACACTCCCAATAGTATACCATTACCTACATTTACCTCACATATACCAGACTGATTGGATATCTTGATTGAATTTTGTTCCAGTTTTTGCGATGCCCAAATTAGGTTTACAACTAGGTACCGTGGCTTTACGCATAAGTTTTAGTTCAACTGTTTAACAAATTATCTGAGTTGTTTAAATTTGAGTATTTAGAAATGACGTCGAATGTCGTAACTTTATTATAACATCGTCATCATCGAGTCTAATCAGGAACAATACAAATGTTCTTCAAAGTAAAGTAAATTTAATTACTATAACCTTTAACCTATAATATAACCTAAAACTGTTTCAGCAAACGTCCCCATGTGAGAAGCTGATAAGAAGAGATATCTGCAGAACATACCCAGAACACAAGTTCTTTAAAGAACAGGGACAAGAAGCTCTTTTTAACGTCATCAAGGTATGTGCTGATTAGACACAGCTTTCACCTTATTTTAACAGAAGCCACAGCTTTCCAAACCCCCCCCCCCCCCCCTCCCCCACTGTTAATTTATAGCACATTGCAACTCAATATCTTAGTGAGTTAGTGTTTGGTCCTATAACGTATAAACACGTACTAAACGTGTGTATACACGGGCTCGTGTTGTTTTAGATACTGGATAGATACACAATCAGATGATCAAAGACTACCGGTGATATTTGTGTTGTTAAAATTACCTCCAAATATTGGTTAAACCTTCAATAATTTACGTGCACGAACTACACTCCGTTATATTTTATAAAGGAGCCCTTTACTTTATAAAGACGGTTAATGATGAGGCCTTCAAATGAAACAAATTAAATACGACAATAAGCTTCAAAATTTGTACTTACATAATATATTATCATAATAATGATTGTATAATATATAAATGTTGTTTCAGGCGTATTCGTTGCATGACAGAGAGGTTGGGTATTGCCAGGGTTCACCTTTCATTGTTGGAATACTGCTACTACAGGTACGTGTAACTACTTATATCTTTTAATCGGTTAATTAGTCCTCCTTCTCCTCAGTCCTCCTCCTCTTCAGTCCTAATCCTCCTCAGTCCTCCTCCTCCTCAGTCCTCCTCCTCCTCAGTTCTCCTTCTACTCAGTCCTCCTCCTCCTCAGTCTTCCTCCTCTTCAGTCTTCCTCCTCTTCAGTCCTCCTCCTCCTCAGTCCTCCTCTCCAATCCTGGATCAGTTATATTACATCTTATTATAACATAACCTCTTAGAACCTATATTAGTTATTGTTAGGGTCTCTAACTAGACACTAGAGCCGCCTCATCAAGTCTTTACTGTAATCTAAGGAAACAGCCTCTATAATGTTAGTCGTCACTACAGTCCTCCACGTGACTTTTCACAGCTAATCAGTTTGCAGTATTAGCCGCAGCTACCAATCACAGAATACATGTACTGTATTTTTGCTGGCACGTGCTGCTCCCACGTGGTGTTGGAAGGTTGAATACAGTGAAATGTTGAGTGCTGTACGTGTATGTGAGTTTTGTGATAGAGTGTTGGGTTACATGCACTTGTGATATTAGTGATGATATTCAGCTACTACTCCTTTATAAATACTTCTTATGCTAAGAAACCTACTTAAAACTGACGATAATGTATTTTAAAGTGTTGGTTATTAATTTTATCAGATATCTAACATCGTGCATGACACATGTCACATTCTACAAATACCTTTATACCACACCCTTAAAATACCGCATCAGCGGAAAGTCTGCCACATGTAAAAGTAAGGATCTACGCAATATTGTGTGTTTCCTCGCGTAAGCGGTTAATTTAAGTAATTAAGTCGGAAGCAATTTTCAGTAACTTAATTGTAAAACAACGTGTTTCTCAGGGCAAAAAGGCAACACTTTTGGTATCATGTAAAGATTTTGGATCCTTCAATTTGAAACACAAGGAAATATCATAAAATGTACATTTATATTAGAAGTTTTCTCCTCTAACCTTAGCTTTGCGCAGTGGCATTACCATAGTCAATGAGGTCCAACCGAGACGTGGTTATTGCTAGTTGAAAACTAATCCCAATATCCCGCTATTGCGATCTTTCATTAGAGAGCTCTAGCAATTTTTCCTGGGCTGCTGGTCAGCCCTTCCTAATAATGAATATTGAACAGTCACAAGACAATGTGATGTTATATTCTAGCATGTACAGATCTTTCGACCATTCACCCACTCCAATTCACCGTCCAAAAAATCTATCTGAACCATACACGGTACACCCACTTAAATTCTCCCTTCTGATTTGTCTGCAAGTGAACCAGTCCACTTATTTTACCACCTTATTCGTAGGACTGAGCTGTCACGGCGTCACGCTCAGTTTCAGCACCTGATTAAAACCAGGCCATGATTACTGATTAAATTTGTCATAATCAAATCAAGATCCCCAAATATGCGCCTGAAATGTCGAAATCTTACAGTAATTTAGAATGCTACACTGTGGAGGTGGCCTTGCTGTTTAATGGTTGCGTGGTAGTGCTAATATTGGTGGTTCTGTAATGATTGCATCTGAATGATTTCGACGCACTGGGGTAAGGGGTTGGGCAGAAGGAATGCAAACTATTCACTAAATGATTCTAACCATATTACAGCTGGAATATAGAGAGACAAGGGCTTTATGAGGTATTTAAACCTGCAATAAAGGTGCTTCGGAATAGTTTGCCTTATATAGAACTTTATATCAACTGTGTTTTAGTTGTGCAACTTACAAGCTGACACACTGTTAAACTCGTTTAAATGCCATTCAATGTGAAGACGTATAATAACATCTTTATGTGAGATGTTTGTTTTACAAGTGCAAATTTCTGGTTAGGGTGTTAGTAATACTGTATTGCATGAGGTACCCAATGCTCATCACGGTTACCAAACTATTGTTACATTAGGTATGTCAGGTATGTTATGCAGGAATAATAGATAAGATCGGAATGGAAGATAAGATCAGCCCCTGAACTCTTTAAAAAGTTTTCACGTTATATTAGTTGAAACTTGTGTAATATTGACGATCTCTCAAATACCAGTTTAATTTTACGCACATATAACATATGAAATGTTTCAGATGCCGGAGGAGGAGGCGTTCTGTGTGCTGGTAGAGTTGATGGAGAGCTACAGAATGAGAGAATTCTTTAAACCTAGCATGAAGGAACTTAGTGTTAATCTGTACATACTCAGCGAGCTTATACAGGTTTTTATACACTTTCTCTATTTTATAAATATTTTCCTATTTATAAAGATATAAGAATATAAATCTGAGATTATTTTATAATGAACTGATAACTCTTGTATATGTTTTTCTTCTATAATTACAAACTACCGAACAGCACAGGTAAATACTGTCCAGTCTGATACACATCAGTACACACACCTTAAGAGATGCCTGTATATACTGAACCTAACACTGTAGTGTTTATACACAAGGTGTTGACTGACGCTGGAAATGTACACTAGTAAAACACGAGTACACACAACACGCACATTTATATTATATTGAGTAGACACTGTGTGTTGTTGATAAGCACTGCAAATATGCCGTTTTCTGACAAATGTGCTGAAAGACCCCAATTTATTTTTTGGGTCAAGGACTTTCTCTGGAAACCATTAAAACCGATCGCTGGCCCCCGAAACTCCCTTTTGAAACCGCTCAAAATTATTGCCAAAATTTGTCATTATAAATGTGTTTAAATTTGTCATAAGCCTCGAATTTTTTTTAAAGAATCATGTGTCTTGTCTGTGCTGTGAAAAATTAGCTGAAATATTTGATAACACTAGAGTAATGGCAAATAGTGGAGGATACTTGCTTGCTGTTTAACTAGCGTCAAATAAAAGTATGTTTAATTAGAGTTTCCTGGTCGGAGAGAAAGAGTGTTAGGATAGTGTGTGTAAAGTGTGTGTAACTGTAGTGTTAGTAAAGTGTGTAGTGTTAGTAAAGTGTGTGTAGTGTGTGTAAAGTGTGTAGTGTCAGTAAAGTGTGTGTACTACACACTGGTTTAAACGTGCTAATTATTTACTCTCAACACTACAGTTTAATAGATAGTCTAGAGTGTGTGTGTGTGTGTGTGTGTGTGTGGAGAATGCTTTTCATAAAAATCTGAGAATTTTTAGTCCGCGTGTTTGTTGTTGCCAAGTGTTACTGTCCGTTTTAAGAAAAATAAGTGAAGTGTTATTTTATGCACTTTTTCTATAAGTGGACCGTTCATCGGTTCATATATTGCTACAGTACTTTGGACATTGCTATCGTGTAGAAATTAAATTACACAAGCTTTTCCAAATCCTGTGCAAATACGAAGATAGCGTAAGTACCACTTCTTAGATGAATTGTTGAACGATGTTTTCAACAAGGATCTCAACTGATATGTGACACTATAATAGTGACACTATGTAACACTATAGTGCTAATATACACTAAATTATATTATACCAAGTTTTAACTTAGTTGAATGTATAATGTTATCTTATCTCTTACTCTCCATTGCAAGCAGCTGTTTCGCTACTCTACAATTGTGCAACTCAATACTTACTACTTAGGTACAATTTATGCTGTTTACTATTAGCATAAACTATTGTATGGTGACCACTTACTTTCTTACTTATTTATGAATATTAATGGAGAATGTTCCCTGAACCACCAATTTAACAAGTATACAGTAGATCATCTTCTAGTAGTATCTACCCTCCCTTCCCACACCCTTGTAGTACAATGTAGTGCTATTATTATAATAGGTCCGCTCAGATTGTTACGCCCCAAAGCTCCTGGATTATAATCACTACTATTATAATTGTATACTCCACTATCTTCCAAAGCTCCTGGATTTTATAATCGCTACTATTTTCACATGTATAACCTCACTAATATTTCCTTGGTATGGGATACCTGGACTTCCTTTAATTTGTGTCTGTGACGGAACATTAGTGACCTCTGTACACAGAATAGATTAGTACGCAATGTGGAGCTAGCTTCTTCTTGCTGCTCAAAAATATCACATGGTAGCCTAGCGCTAACCATTGCCTTGATCCACACACACATACACAACAGCTGAGGTTGTCTTGGTATCTCTGATCCACTGATTGCTTCACATACTGGGGAGGCTACCTTGTCAGACTGAATATTCCGAAAATAAGGGTGATATGAACCTAGAAAAATAGGGTAGTAAACTTGTGTGTTTAAACAACTCAATTGCACCGCGTTTTCGTGCGAATCAATTATTAACCCCCAGGAACAGATACCAGAGCTCCACTTATTTTAACCCATAATTCCCACCCCAGGAGCAGATACCAGAGCTACACTTATTAACCCATAATTCCCACCCCAGGAGCAGATACCAGAGCTCCACTTATTAACCCATAATTCCCACCCCAGGAGCAGATACCAGAGCTCCACTTATTAACCCATAATTCCCACCCCAGGAGCAGATACCAGAGCTCCACTTATTAACCCATAATTCCCACCCCAGGAGCAGATACCAGAGCTACACTTATTAACCCATAATTCCCACCCCAGGAACAGATACCAGAGCTCCACTTATTAACCCATAATTCCCACCCCAGGAGCAGATACCAGAGCTCCACTTATTAACCCATAATTCCAACCCCAGGAGCAGATACCAGAGCTACACTTATTAACCCATAATTCACACCCCAGGAGCAGATACCAGAGCTACACTTATTAACCCATAATTCCCACCCCAGGAGCAGATACCAGAGCTCCACTTATTAACCCATAATTCCCACCCCAGGAGCAGATACCAGAGCTCCACTTATTAACCCATAATTCCCACCCCAGGAGCAGATACCAGAGCTACACTTATTAACCCATAATTCCCACCCCAGGAGCAGATACCAGAGCTCTACTTATTAACCCATAATTCCCACCTGCACCCCAGGAACAGATACCAGAGCTCCACTTATTAACCCATAATTCCCACCCCAGGAGCAGATACCAGAGCTCCACTTATTAACCCATAATTCCCACCCCAGGAGCAGATACCAGAGCTCCACTTATTAACCCATAATTCCCACCCCAGGAACGGATACCAGAGCTCCACTTATTTTAACCCATAATTCCCACCCCAGGAGCGGATACCAGAGCTCCACTTATTTTAACCCATAATTCCCACCCCAGGAACAGATACCAGAGCTCCACTTATTTTAACCCATAATTCCCACCCCAGGAGCAGATACCAGAGCTCCACTTATTTTAACCCATAATTCCCACCCCAGGAGCAGATACCAGAGCTCCACTTATTAACCCATAATTCCCACCCCAGGAGCAGATACCAGAGCTCCACTAATTAACCCATAATTCCCACCCCAGGAACAGATACCAGAGCTCCACTTATTTTAACCCATAATTCCCACCCCAGGAGCAGATACCAGAGCTCCACTTATTAACCCATAATTCCCACCCCAGGAGCAGATACCAGAGCTCCACTTATTAACCCATAATTCCCACCCCAGGAACAGATACCAGAGCTCCACTTATTTTAACCCATAATTCCCACCCCAGGAGCAGATACCAGAGCTACACTTATTAACCCATAATTCCCACCCCAGGAGCAGATACCAGAGCTCCACTTATTAACCCATAATTCCTACCCCAGGAGCAGATACCAGAGCTCCACTTATTAACCCATAATTCCCACCCCAGGAGCAGATACCAGAGCTCCACTTATTAACCCATAATTCCCACCCCAGGAACAGATACCAGAGCTCCACTTATTTTAACCCATAATTCCCACCCCAGGAACAGATACCAGAGCTACACTTATTAACCCATAATTCCCACCCCAGGAACAGATACCAGAGCTACACTTATTAACCCATAATTCCCACCCCAGGAGCAGATACCAGAGCTCCACTTATTAACCCATAATTCCCACCCCAGGAGCAGATACCAGAGCTCCACTTATTAACCCATAATTCCCACCCCAGGAGCAGATACCAGAGCTACACTTATTAACCCATAATTCCCACCCCAGGAGCAGATACCAGAGCTCCACTTATTAACCCATAATTCCCACCCCAGGAGCAGATACCAGAGCTCCACTTATTAACCCATAATTCCCACCCCAGGAGCAGATACCAGAGCTACACTTATTAACCCATAATTCCCACCCCAGGAGCAGATACCAGAGCTCTACTTATTAACCCATAATTCCCACCCCAGGAACAGAAACCAGAGCTCCACTTATTAACCCATAATTCCCACCCCAGGAGCAGATACCAGAGCTCCACTTATTAACCCATAATTCCCACCCCAGGAGCAGATACCAGAGCTCCACTTATTAACCCATAATTCCCACCCCAGGAACGGATACCAGAGCTCCACTTATTTTAACCCATAATTCCCACCCCAGGAGCGGATACCAGAGCTCCACTTATTTTAACCCATAATTCCCACCCCAGGAACAGATACCAGAGCTCCACTTATTTTAACCCATAATTCCCACCCCAGGAGCAGATACCAGAGCTCCACTTATTTTAACCCATAATTCCCACCCCAGGAGCAGATACCAGAGCTCCACTTATTAACCCATAATTCCCACCCCAGGAGCAGATACCAGAGCTCCACTAATTAACCCATAATTCCCACCCCAGGAACAGATACCAGAGCTCCACTTATTTTAACCCATAATTCCCACCCCAGGAGCAGATACCAGAGCTCCACTTATTAACCCATAATTCCCACCCCAGGAGCAGATACCAGAGCTCCACTTATTAACCCATAATTCCCACCCCAGGAACAGATACCAGAGCTCCACTTATTTTAACCCATAATTCCCACCCCAGGAGCAGATACCAGAGCTACACTTATTAACCCATAATTCCCACCCCAGGAGCAGATACCAGAGCTCCACTTATTAACCCATAATTCCTACCCCAGGAGCAGATACCAGAGCTCCACTTATTAACCCATAATTCCCACCCCAGGAGCAGATACCAGAGCTCTACTTATTAACCCATAATTCCCACCCCAGGAACAGATACCAGAGCTCCACTTATTTTAACCCATAATTCCCACCCCAGGAACAGATACCAGAGCTACACTTATTAACCCATAATTCCCACCCCAGGAACAGATACCAGAGCTACACTTATTAACCCATAATTCCCACCCCAGGAGCAGATACCAGAGCTCCACTTATTAACCCATAATTCCCACCCCAGGAGCAGATACCAGAGCTCCACTTATTAACCCATAATTCCCACCCCAGGAGCAGATACCAGAGCTCCACTTATTAACCCATAATTCCAACCCCAGGAGCAGATACCAGAGCTACACTTATTAACCCATAATTCACACCCCAGGAGCAGATACCAGAGCTACACTTATTAACCCATAATTCCCACCCCAGGAGCAGATACCAGAGCTACACTTATTAACCCATAATTCCCACCCCAGGAGCAGATACCAGAGCTCCACTTATTAACCCATAATTCCCACCCCAGGAGCAGATACCAGAGCTACACTTATTAACCCATAATTTTCACCCCAGGAGCAGATACCAGAGCTCCACCTCCACTTCAAAGCACAGGGGTTCCACCCTACTACTTACGCTTCACAGTGGTTCCTCACCATGTTCGCTACTGTTCTTCCTCTTAACGCCGTGTTCAGGATCATGGATATCTTCCTCTGGGAGGTTAGTGCCTTATTTTTACTGTCTGTTTTATAATAGACTTGATTGATAGTGACAAATCACCTTTACTTAGGGTGTGACAAGTCACCAGGTTACAGTTGTAACAAGTCATCAGGTTACAGTTGTAACACTGTAACAAGTCACCAGGTTACGGGTGTAACAAGTCACCAGGTTACGGTTGTAACAAGTCACCAGGTTACAGTTGTAACACTGTAACAAGTCACCAGATTACGGGTGTAACAAGTCACCAGATTACGGGTGTAACAAGTCACCAGATTACGGGTGTAACAAGTCACCAGGTTACGGTTGTAACAAGTCACCAGGTTACGGGTGTAACACTGTAACAAGTCAACAGGTTACAGTTGTAACAAGTCACCAGGTTACAGTTGTAACAAGTCACCAGGTTACAGTTGTAACAAGTCACCAGGTTACAGTTGTAACAAGTCACCAGGTTACAGTTGTAACAAGTCACCAGGTTACAGTTGTAACAAGTCACCAGGTTACGGTTGTAACAAGTCACCAGGTTACAGTTGTAACAAGTCACCAGGTTACAGTTGTAACAAGTCACCAGGTTACAGTTGTAACAAGTCACCAGGTTACGGTTGTACAGAGAACAGTCCCTGTAATTTAATAACTTTCACAGTGGTTAATGAACTTTGGAAACTGTGGTCCTGTAAATCTTTGTTTGATTTAGTGAAACAGCGCACAGGCGCACTACCAAACTAATTAAAGTGCCTTATTACTTGATTATAGTGGGGAAATATTGCCTCTCTCTCTTTTTGTCTCTAAAAACTCATTAAACTCCATATTACTCGGTAACTCCATATTACCTGGTCAGTTTAACTGTTTAACTCCTCTCTCTCTCTCTCTCTCGACTCTTTGATAGTAGTGTGCCATATTTATACAATCTCTCACTGCTCGTTTGACGTCACAGCGAGTAGGGATCTAGAAAATCACGTACCAACATGTATATTTAATGATAAGTAACACATAAAGATATATTTCCAACCAGCTGGTGCCCTACAGCTCTCTTCAAGGTACCAAGAGTTACTGAAATCAGCAGCAGGTATTCCAGTCTTGTAATTAAGGGGTTGGTAATATGATCACGTGATATAATTACCACGTGACCCAATCACGAGATGGTGATTTATTTAATGTGCTGTATTAATGTACTGATAACATGCTGGCGAGCATGTTGTGCAGATGATTGGTACGGAGCACACGCTGCATAATATTATACATGATAATGCGGACAGTGAAATGTTATTAAATGTCTCTAGGCTCCTAATAGTTCTAAATCTCATAGAAATATTCGGATAAGTTATAGTCTTTATATCGTATTATCTTAAACAATAATCTCATAATGTGTGTCTGTGTGTGCGTGTAATTTCCGAGAAAACGGTAACGGTAACGGGGCTGGTTTTTTCGGTATAGTGCCGACAAAACTATGAGGAAGCCAAATGATGAAGGTTTTTTAAATCGGCCGGTGGTAAGTGGTTTAATTGATGGTTTTGTACCACTAATGTTACATAAAATGGCTCACATTTTCTCCCTCTTTAATTTCCATCAACAAAACTTTCCAACGATATGTATTACCTGACGTTGGAAAGTTTTGTTGATGGAAATTAAAGAGTAACATAATTTTAGAATAATTTCATATCTGGAATGTTTGACTTAAATTTTAGTAGAAATATCCATTATTCAAATCTCAGATACAAGTTCAATACTTCAATAGTGCCGTTGAAACTTGTCGTACTGTGCAAATATTCTCCACAAAATTCTTTGATTGGTTAGTGTGTGACGTGTGTGTGTGTGTATGTGTGTGTGACACGAAGCAATTAGCCCAGCAAGATATGATGCCTGGTGCTTACATTTAACAGACACCTCATTATGATTATACCAAACCTGTTTTAGCAGTTCAGGTTAATAATTACTGTCTCTCGCCTATAACATAGTAAATATAGTATAATATAGTCGTATTTAATACACTACAAACAAATTTACAATAGATCTTGATACTGGTGGGGAGGTGAAGCATATATCTGACACGTGACAGCGGTAAACCAATCAGCTTTCAGCAGTGACCCATACAATTAAAACCTAAAATTACTCAAGTTTCATTGTGGTTCACCTTCTCGATCTAAACAGTATAATAAATTTCAGAATAACATCCATATATAACAACCATGCAGCACAATAAAGGTTTATTGCAAGTTCAGTACATTGAAAGTGTCATTTCTCGTTGACACTTGACAGTCAGTGTAGCATACTTTACAGCTACAATGTTCTGGCTTCGTACGTTGTGGAAATAAAGCCTGCATTCCTGAAGTTACAATGTTCTGGCTTCGTATGCTGTGGAAATAAAGCCTGCATTCCTGAAGTTATAATGTTCTGGCTTCGAACGTTGTGGAAATAAAGCCTGCATTCCTGAAGTTACAATGTTCTGGCTTCGTACGCTGTGGAAATAAAGCCTGCATTCCTGAAGTTACAATGTTCTGGCTTCGTACGCTGTGGAAATAAAGCCTGCATTCCTGAAGTTATAATGTTTGGCTTCGAACGTTGTGGAAATAAAGCCTGCATTCCTGAAGTTACAATGTTCTGTGCTTCGTACGCTGTGGAAATAAAGCCTGCATTCCTGAAGTTACAATGTTCTGGCTTCGTACGCTGTGGAAATAAAGCCTGTGTTTCTCTACTACAATAAGTTTTCTCCTAGAGTAAGAGGGTTATGCGTGTGATATAAGTAGTGGGTAAATAAGATATATACTCTAAAATAGTTCCAACTGTCAACGCTTAATTAAATATATGTACTTTAATGGTGAAGCTGAGTAAATTACTCTGTCGATTTCCCTCAAATGTATAATGTTCCGCTAATTTCGTAGACTTAACAAACTTATCTGATGTAAGAGCTCGGAGAAATAAAACTAAATTTCGTATGCAATAAAAATGTTACTGCCACTTTTATTTTCATATTTTAATTCATAGCACACCGTATGGTTACGTATTGTTATCAATAATAACACATGATACCAGCTGTTAAAAAGATAACGAGTATAATAGTTGATAAGAATACAGTAATTGTTATAATATTCTAAACATCTAATTTCACACTATATAATGGTGTGTTTATCTTGAAATGGCCAAGTCTGTGTGTGATAAGTATTTCTCCGCTTCCAGTTTACTCAGGAGTTATTGGAATTTACACAGGATTTATCAAAGGAGATGGTATCTACATAGTAAACTGTTGTGTGATGGGACGATAACGAATCAGTGTCATGTTACTGTTTCTTGTAATCTATCAACATATCAGTTGTGTCACCTGAGATACTCGCCTCGTATTTCAACAACACGCTCTTTTACTGGATCCCAATATGCTACAGATAACTTCTTATATTAATTTTACGTGTGTTCTGGTTGTAAAGGGTACAGGTGACTCTATGAGAGGTTTCAAAATGCTGTTAAATTGAGAATTCTTATTTTATCATCAAAATGCAAAGCTAAGCTAGTCAGTGTAAAACAGTGTTTGGTCTTTCCGTGGAACACACACAATTTTTCAGAATACATAATGATGTGATAATTATGTGATAATTATGTGATGATTGAGTTACACTTTTTAAATCTAATTTGCTTTCAGCAAACGTACGATGTGATATTTCAAGTCGGTATTGCACTGTTAAAAGAGGGTAAAGATAAACTGATAAACATGGATATTGAGGGAATGCTACAGGTAAATTAAACATGCTAGCAGCTTGATGTGATATGCTTGCTTGTAGCCATTGAAAACGTTAAAATGTGTAAAATGGCTATGTTGGCACAAAACTTAAGAGTATTTGATAAGTTTATGTAGCGCGCGATGACGTTTTTGTTTAGCAATGACTAGATCTGTGGGTTCCAGTACAACATTACGAGCGCGCGCACAACTGCGCGTTTTATTTCCGCGTTAGCCTAGATAGCGACTGATAGCGAACTAACAAGCTGCCAGCATTGATCATATTATACATTTCTGGTTTACATTCAGTTCACAGTTGGTTAATAGCAGAATGTTATCGGCTGAACTAATTCATCATCGTAGACCCATCTGATATATTAGTCTTCTATAAATACCGATAGGTAATTCTGACGATTGAAATTGTTATTATATTTTCCCATGTTACCCAATATCCCACTAATTGAGTCTGTAAAGAGATTAATTAAACTAAAAATAATCATCTACTTTTACCAGTATTTCCGAACTACAGTGTACAGAAACTATGTTGGGGCCGAGGACGACCTTGTACAAAAATTGAGGCAGATAAAACTTGACCAGAAAAAGGTAGTCACAAAATCAATTTACACCTTTATCAGTTATCTCTCCCTGTTATTTTCATAATTTTACTACTTTCTGACAACTCATGTTATCCGAAATGAACTGCACGTGTAAACCTGATCTAAAAATATACGAACTACTAGTTAACACAGTGATATTACAGCTGAGAAGGTTAAAGCAAGTCTGGACAAATGAAAAGGAACGGGAATCTTTAGAGCTAGAGGAATGTAAACGACTTACATTCGAGAACAGTGTGCTTTGTCAGAGAATCAAAACACTAGAGGACGAAACTTGTCACTTAGCGGACAAACTTATCAAAGTAATTAGTTAATGCAATTTCAACTTTTAGATATAAACCAGCAGTTTCTCAAGTTTGAGCTGTTCTCAAGTCTTAACTCTGTCTCAGCTGCAACTGTGATATCTGAACCGGTTAATAATCGTTTTAGCTGTATAAACCGCCACCAGGGTCAAGTTAGTAGAGCTGAGCAAGCAGAAGAGATGTTTATACTGAAGAGAGAACTAGTGGCACTGAGGAGACACGACGGTGAGCTAAACGAGAAACTGAAGGAATCCACCAGGAAAAACTGCTACATTGACGCAAAACTACATGGTGTACGTTACAACTTCTTATTCTTATTTCTTGTTATTTATTTCTCAATATATTGTTCTGTTCAGAACATGGGCTCTTGGCCCAGGTACCCCCATTTCATATTTATTTCACACTGATTAATTTGTTTGTTGGGTTATAACTGGTTAAATTTGTTAATTAACTGGTCTGTTCATAATCATTGCCTAACTACTAAGTAGCCATTTCAAGCTGATTAGTTGGCCTTTTTTCAACCTTTTAGACTCAGCACATGATATATGGCTCACAATAATAAAAGTGATGAATGTTTCCTGCAACTACTGGAGACTACGTCATGATCTACTTGTCAATAAGTTAAGCACTGCTCACAGAACACTGTACCAGCATCTTGGTGTCACTAATAGTTACAGTTTTTATAGCATCTCTGACGAAACATTTGTTCTAGAAGGAATGTGAATCACCTGGTGAGTGAGACTGAGCTCTCACAGCATGTTGTATTCAAGCCTCAGTACGGAAAGCAGGTGCTTAGAAGAGCAAAAGTTCTACTTCTCTCGAAATGTTTTTGAAAGTTCTAGAACATTGTAATATTAAGCAATGTTGTCAAGTTCTTAAGTTCTTTTCGGCTATAATCAATATGTTATGACCGAATAAAAAAGCAATCGATGGACAACTGGATCAGAATTATAATTCGTGTAGTTCTCTTCCAAAACAGCTGCAACGGAATGAAATCATTCGCTATGCTACATATTATGATGAGAGTATCGAAACTTTCTGAAAGTTTACTGAAGAATCACAATTGTATCTCGTCAAACTGGGCTGTTATGTTCATCTAAAGATAATTATCATCCAAAAAATATTAGTCAGTTTCTTCAAATTCGGGGTTGGTGTTTAAAGTAAATTTCCAAATATTAACTGTAGACCCACCCAAGCCAGCTAACAAGCCAACCAACACATAACTTTACAGATCTGTGGAGAGAACGAAGCCCTGCGACAGGCTCTCTCCTCGCTGGGACACGACCCCATGCAGTTTGTACAGAACGTGGAGATGCCTAACTGTGTGTATAGTAACACTGTTAAACTGCCCAAACTGGACAGCTGCCAGGTGAATAGGGAATAAGGATATCTTATTTTCCAGGTATTGACAAGTGTGAACGATTTATTGTTTGGGAAACGTAGAGATATACTGTATTTGCAGGTAAACGAGTGACATCCACCGCAAAATGTCAGATCCATTCTCTACCTCCGTTGTTCCACCTCCATGTCACCAGCAACCAATTATTGTGTGTTTAAACGTATATATGTAACAGGGAAGAGAGGAGAGATGTGATGCTGGTTACTGTACGATAGGGAGACAAGAATCATCGGAGTGTAACCCCGGTGCGATGCAAGTCCTAGCGGAGAACACATCATCAAATCAACAGGTTAGATTCCTCGGCTTATTTGGTGTGTTGCCATGGTAACCCTTCAGGTGACATTCTGGTTATCTTTCAATCAATGTAGATTGTAAAACTGGAAACTCAAAGAGGGATGCGTCATTGGACTTTCGCCATGAAAAAATAGAGACATTTGTGACATAATTTTTGTCACTTTTTGGCGTAATGCTACAACGCACGCCCAACAATTAAAAGAATATACCAAAACCCTCAGAGCGGAGGAGATAAGAGTACACACGCCAGGTCGATATCAAGTGACAGTGTGATATCCAGCTCTAGTTCCGAGCAAGCAAATCATAACAACAGTTATTACAAGAATAATATGCAGGTATGTCCCAACTCTATCAGATTGTAAAAGAACAGGTAGGTAAGTTACTTGGTTGGTATTGACCCTCAGATCCAAAACTAGGATTCAGTACCAAGTTGAGGAATGTCAGGAATGAATCCTCTGTAATTGTTTTATTCCTACGCCATACGCGTTTTAACCAAATATTTACTCTGATGATGATATCCTCTTGAAACCACATCGCTGGAATACGTCTTACTTTTAAATCTAGAACGCATTTCAGACGGACTCAAAGTTGGTTATATCAGAAGGAGGAAGCTCTCTGAGCTCAAACTCTAACAAGCTATCAGAGGGCCTAAAGAGGACATTTGGTTTGTCGGATAAAAGCTCTTCTAGTCGGGTCTTGTAGTTACTGTTAGATTGCTGTTAGGATATAAAGCAACGAAATGTGGAGGGTGACGTCAGAATACGTGGTGTGACGTCATGACACTTGGTGTGACGTCATGACATTTGGTGTGACGTCATGACATTTGGTGTGATGTCATGACATTTGGTGTGACGTCATGACTATTGGTATGACGTCATGGCACTAGATGTGACGTCGTGGCACTTGGTGTGACGTCATGACATTTGCTGTGACGTCGTGACACTTGCTGTGACGTCATGGTATTTGGTGTGACGTCATGGTATTTGGTGTGACGTCATGACACTTGGGTCTTGGTGTAATGTCACGACACAAGGTGTGTGTGACATAATTCAGTACTTTTGATTTGAGATTTTGAACTAGTTCGAGATGCTGGGCGTTGAAATGCTATCAAAAGTTCTTCTCTCCAAAATGTTAACATAATATGAAAAACTTAGAGATTTTAAGCGAGATAAATTGATCCATGCCCGGATCCAAAATGATGTCGCGATATATTATATCAATCCGGTTACTATGAACTATTGAAGGTATGATTTATCTGAGATCACTTCTATTTTTTGTTTTGCTGATACCAACTCTTGATACAAGCAAACGGGATGTTTTGATTCTGTAAATTTAATTTCTATTTTGAAGATAATATATTTGTACGGTTGATAATGTGTGTAATTTTTGTATTGTTATTTATACTTTACGTTTGTTTTGGTGAACCGATTCCAAACTTTAACATTTGATTTTTAACTTCATAGTATTTTAGTTTCAATTGTTACTCATGAGTACTGACACTGTGGCAACGGAGAAATTTTGATCAAAGTTGGGACTTGGTAAATCTTGACGGATATTACTCGTCTATTAATTTCTTCGAAGTACAAAGTACGCGCCATCTAGAGAACTTGTTTAAAATTAAATAAGTAGTGTAGAGTGAACATCATCGTGAGCTCCGAATGAGCTCTTTAATTTATATTCTAGCACATTTCTGTACAGAACTTTCTTAAATTCTAGAACATAGAAAGTAATTTTACTCTTCGGCGTGGAAAACAAAGAAACAACTTGTTCTATGTGTAACATAAGTATAAAAACGTACACAACTGACCGTGTAATAGTTCCAACAAATTTTGTTGAAACATAACTTCGATGTTGCTGACATTGCTAACACTGGCATTGCTAATGCTAACAGAGGATTGGCCTTTTGCAGCCCTCGAGATCAATTCATCTAAAATTAAGGCAGATAAAAGAAGTCATTGTATCTAAAAGTAAATTTAGATGCGGAACCACGGCGCTACTTCGAGAATATTTCCTGTAATAATGTGGCGAGCTTGTTGCACGTTACAAATACATGTGCGCGGCTCTTTGAGCAACGCTAGAGAGTGACCATCATCTTAGAAGTAATAACGAAATGATTCCTTCTATCAACATTAGCAATATTCTAAATGAATCGATCAAACAGGTTTGACGTTTGAAGAACAGTCAAAATCCCGGAAAAGAGTATCATTAAGTGGACAACCCACCTCTTCCAAAGAGCAGAAGCAAGTTGAGATAATGATCACACAGGACCAACATTGAAACATATTGCAGAAAACGAGACTCCGGGAAAAATAATTTAAACCGAGAACACAAAACACAGGATAGGTAGCAGCCAGCCGACTAGGAACCCATCACAATAAATTACGTATATTTGAAATAATTTACATTGACTGTATACAATATATAATCACGTGAGCGGCAGTTTTTCCACCACATCTTCGTACCAATAAAAAGTTTGGACAAGATTGTCCCCTATTTTGAACACCCCTCATTTTTTGCTTTTATTAGCGGCAAAAATGGGATCATAAATTATTAAACGCTATTTACATTCGGTAAAAATGAAACTTTTAACGTTTGATTTGCTGAGCAAATTAAGCATATATAAATTAATCGTAACAGTCTTTTTGGGGCGGGAAAAACCTTTAAATTCGCTGATTAGGAGGCACGTATAAAAATAAAGGGTAAAACTTTCGAACATCCCAGTTAGTTCACTGATTGAGGTTAGCTAAGAGTGTTCTGACAGTTCTCTTCCTCTGTCCGATGAATCACGTGTTGTGACGTCACGTGAGAAATCACGTGTCAATACACGTGATGATCACGTGCTAGTGTTCGTGGTAGACGCGTTGTCCTGAATCCGCGTGCAGTTTCCTGTCCTTGGCGCTGAAACTGTGCGACCTTACGTGTCCCGCAGAGTACCTGGAATAAAGGGCACAATAAGTTTGAGAACATGATAATTGTAAACTAACTAACTAATTAGTCAATTAATAAAGGAATAACACTTTACAGATTGGGTGGTAGATCCACTTACCTAGCCCTAGAAGGGGCTGCGGGTGGGGTGGTAGAAGTCCCAAACTTTGAGGTGTAGGTACTGTATTGCTTGAACATTCCGCGAACATTTGCACTGAAAAAAGGGATGTCAACAACAAATCCCGTAAACAACAATTAAGTTGATGAGCATTGAAATGATTGATAATGACATTAATTGTTAGTGTTAAAATGATTGATAATGACATTTGCTAGTGTTGAAATGTTAATATTTGCTAGCAGTGAAATGGTTGATGTTTGCCAGTGTAACTGTACCTGTTGCTGTTAGATGATTTGTAAGCCTGTTTACGGGCTGTCTGTGGTGGGTGAGTGTAACTGTGGAACTGGGTGTAACTTGGAGCCGACGCGGTTCTTTTACACACCCCATGTGACTTTGCCAAATTACCCTGCGATGTCACGCCAGAACCACGTGACGTCACACAACTATCACGTGACTTCATTACATTATCACGTGACTTCGTTACACTGTCACGTGATTTCATTACACTGTCACGTGACTTGATTACACTATCACGTAACGTCATTACACTGTCACGTGACGTCATCAGACGGTTGTGATTTTTGGTGAAATGGCCGCCTGTAGGTGTGAGGATGAGGCCAGTGAAGGGCCGTTCCCGTTCAGGATACCGTTTGGAGGCGTAATAACGCTCGGTTTTTCGGGGGACTGCTGCAGGGACCAACTGGCTGGCAGTGTCACTGTGATGTTTTAATGTGTGATAATATTGAGTTGTGTGGATTGATATAATTTAAGAAAACCAGCGGTGAAATCTGGGCCAGTTGGTAATCTAGCTAGGCACACTTGGGGCATACTTAGGGCTAGATTACTAAGTTGTCGGTACATGCTGTTTTCGATATCTACTTTTTTATCATTATTTTTTTTGTATTTTTTTGTCTTGCTCATAGAGGTCTAGTAGCAGCTTAAAACCAGAATGTCTACGAAAAGTTCCGACTCCCTCGCTTAGACTCTAACGCTAGAAACCTTTATGGCAGCAAGGGTTGTACTTTTGTATGATAAAAATGCTAAACTCACTCGGAGAGGAGAGGGGTCGACTTCTTATACTCACTGGTTAACCTGAAAATAAAGAAACTAATCAAACAAACTGGTTAACAAACTCTATCGTTACTTTAACTGCTTGGAATGACCTTATCATGCATAAACTGGCGCTTGCTTTATATTTTCAGTGCTTGGTATCCTAGAGGCCTCACTGCACTGCTGAAATACATTTTGCTCTGCGCTATAAACTGTCAAGTTGGGTTTTTCTAAAATCCGAGGTTGGAAAAGCTTGGAATTCTGATAGCCTGGAAGTGATCCATACGGCTGGCGAGTGCCCTATAAAAAGGATTTGGTCACACTTAATCCCCACTCCATACATATCACACCAAAACACACCAAATCACACATGCAGTGCCCACTCTTTATACTCACGAGCCACACGGCTGTCCACTTGACTCCACTTTTCCCACTACGCTCTCATTTCACTACTCATCTCTCCAATCCTACTACAAATTGGTTCATTTTCGGGGGAACTTTCTCAGTTTGGTTGAAATCAACCTTTATTTTGTCTTAGTAATAGATTTGTTTGATAATTCTATTTAATAAAATAGATAATTTAAAGTGATAACTATTCAATGGCAACTGAACTTGAAGAGACAAGGATAGCACATTATAGCTCGAAAACAATTTGTTAAAGGAGATTTAGTAACTGCAGCTTCAATTGAACAGCACGATTTTAATTATAAATGCATTTGAAATTCAATGTGAAACTTACAGTAGGATTAATTTGAAAGTTAGATAATTTCATATTGCATGTTAGTAAGCAGGGACTGATTTGATTACTATTAAATATATTATGGGATTCACAGTACACCCTCGCTATGTTAAACAATTGTAATCTACAGAAAACAGAAACTGAATCACATTTACATTAAAGTCTTGATACTGTTGTAAAAACAGTGATCCGTTAAAAAGCATGACATGCAAACAGTGATTCTCAATAAATGACACGAAACAAGCAAAATTGTATGAAGTGTTCAAAACCCCGGGAGTTACAGAAGTGACAAGTTTGGAAAGTTGTTAATGCAGCATGGTTAGCTCAAGGAATCAATTAGATATTATCATTATACATCCACTGTTTGCACGTGCCCACATGCGCACGTGCTTGTGCACGTGTATGTACTCGTGATGTGCACCAGTGTGTCGGGTGGATATACAACCATGCTCGGGAGATTCAATGCTACACATATATGAGATAGTGATGCCAGCACAGCAACATACCTAAAAAAAGGGGTCAGGGGGTTTTAGGGACCCCAGAGGTCTTAATCTATAAGGGTGACTCCGTCTGTGCGTCCTATCCCCTCCCTTGCTGCGCGAGATGGAACCTTTACTCAACACCGCAAATCATAAGGGAGCCGGGTTTGTGTTTTATAGTGCAAAATTCATGCTAGTTCCTGACTGATCTACCTCAGGTTCAGTGGGCCTCTAGTGTCGAGCTGGCCGAGTAGCCGCAGCAAACTCCAAATTTTGCGTTTAGAAATTTAGTTTGAACGAAATATCACCGGCACGAATTGGACCAAGCAATCTTAGGAAGTCTTAATGAGCTTCATGATATTACGGTAGTGCAAGCAAAATGTGTTTTTAAAAGAACCATCTGGTTTTAAAGAACCGATTTTTAGGGTCATGAACCGATAGTTCAACGTTCAGGAATAAGTTTTCAGCACACAATACAAACTAGCATGCATCATGACAAATCAGTTTATGATCATATCCGACTCCACAGACGATTATATGGTGATTTAGTTAAGGACAGAACATGGGGGGACCACGTTTTAAAACTTTTTTAGTTTTTTCATGAAAATCGATCTGTTAATAAACTGTCCCCCTTATCATCATACAATACATTCAACTGTACAAGTCAGGTGTCATTCAACTTCAAGCAGCCCGCGCGTGCTCTTAATGGATGCTATATCTTACTGAGCCGGGGGATACGGCCCACGTTATGACACGTGACAATGTGACATCCAGTCAGAATGATCTGTAGTCACGTGCCAAACGTGCACCGCTCCCCCAAGAGCAGCAATTATTACTGTTCTGATGATTTTAACGAACGACTAAGTATTTTAGCTGGGAGCGGTACAAAAGACGGAACTGTCACGAAACTTACTTGTGGTCAGCAACCAGGGGGCGACTTCTGAAGGAGGTGCCAGTCAGGGTGTTGGGTTTCAGGGGTGACATGGTGCCTGATCCAAGGGAGTTCCTGAAATTACATCGCTCGTGAAGACTGGCTTGTTACAATAGAGACAAACTGATTACTTGGTTTAAATGATAGGATAAGCTAGCAATACTAATTCATTTGGGATAGACGCATTTTTATCGGTCCTAATACTCATTACTCACCGTATTCCATCTGATAAGGCTGATGATCGGGTATTCATTGCAGGGGAATCCTCATACCTAAATTTATGTCTATAACATCGTTAGAAAAAATAAACCAATCGATAACAAAATATTCGAATGATGTCAGTTTTTAAGAAACGGTGAAACAGGAGCTAGAGCTGAACGTATTATAAATACCACACATACTGGTCAAAAGTTTCAGCAAAATTCGATGATTTTTAACGAAGACTGAAAACTAAACTCTCAAAAGAAGTATTTACCTCTTTGCAGTAGAGGAGGCAGAACGAGCCTGTCTGGCGGGACGCTGAGCTTTCCTCTGTCTCAACTCATCCCCTTGGGTTAAACCAGTATTTTCATCCGGCTCGATGTCCTCGTCCAGATTCAATGATCCTACTTTTTCGGACAAACCGTTCACAATGTTACTATCTGAAGAATTAGGTTTTTATTGTCAAATCTGAGATTGTTATTTTCAAATCTGAGATTGTTATTTTCAAATCTGAGATTGTTATTTTCAAATCTTTTGAACACGCATCACGATGTTCTGTTTCTATCGCGCGTGCTGCGCGCGGCTCAGAAAAAGAGCACAATTAGAGAGCGCGAGGACAATTTCGATACAAGAAACTATACGCGCGCGACGTTCAATTCGGTATTGCACCTAAACTGTGACAGAAAACGCGATCTGTCATATTATATATTAAAGTCACTATTGTGACGGTACATTAGAACCAGACAGAAACAAAGTGTGAAGGGCCTGAACGGAACCCCTCGGTTTCAGTTCCTTGTTTAACACTGCCGTACAGCAAGGACATCTGAGTCAGAACCTTGAAGAGGTGAGATTAGGTGTTTAATGTATTCGTCTGATCGGCTGTTATAAAACGAAGTGATTAGCTGAATCTCTAGTGGAGGTAACCTAGATTGTATTGGAAATGAGCACGCTTGTACGAGAAATGCCGCATTGATGATATCCATTGACGTGCAAGAAGAACGCATATATTGCAATCGTTCATTCTAATTTGTTAAGCGCGAAAATCATGCATGGAACGATGAAATGCAATTGATAAAAATCAAAACTGAGCGATCACCACATTCTTTTAAACGTTGTATTGAAATAAGAAAATAAAAGCAGCAATAAAAGCAGCATGATGCAACAAAGCGATGTTTTGCATAAGAATACGTTGGGATCTTTTAAAACCATCTAAGGGCTCAACGTCAACTTACACACAAAACAAAGACGCTCATGATCAATTCACGACATTAAATAATGCAAGTAAAAAAGTATTGACTAACTCGAGTTTAGGCAGGATTTGTAGATATCTCCCTGAGTCCACATCTGGGTTTGTTTCTCTTCCATGTAATACTGCTGAGGTCCTATCACAGACCCAGGTCGAGCTATCCTGCAGGGAGATAAAATAGTAAATACTTAAATTACTACTTACTGAAGAATTAAATACCAACATTACAAAGGTACATTCTCAAGCTGCCAGTAGTACAATACGTTGAAATACTTCAAAACATTCCATGTCGAATTATGCAGTTCATTTATTTACCAGGCATTTTTAATGTGCTAGAATATTCTAATATTCACATAATATTGAATACTGAAATTTAAAGACTTTTGGTGTATAAACATACAGTCAATGTCCACTTCAGATATTTGGAGTATGTTGTGTGTTTTACCTCCGTGAAATGTGATACGGTAGATCCACCACATTATTACAATCTATCAGTGAATCATTTAGTGATTCAGTGTGTCACATAATTCCATTACTGTTGGTTGCTAGGCGATGTTGTCAGTATTTCACATTATAGGTCAGCGGCAACCTAACACACAGTGCTATTCACTTTGTACTGTCCCCCCCCCCCCCCCCCCTTTGTACTGCCCCCCCCCCCCCCCCCCCCCTCTGTACTGTGTATTAGACACCACTGGATTAATATAAAGAAAAGGTACAGCAGTTTTAGAATGTAAGCATATTGGTTGTGATTATTCCTTGTAAGGCAAGGTTAGCCTTCCTCAGAATTGTTTCAGTGCTGTTGCCATTGAAAATGCTCGCTTTAAGGTGGCCGTTCTCTCAGAGAGCTAGAGCACATTCGATTAAAGCGGTTCTGAGAATAAAATTGGATTTCGACCGTAATATAAGAACGAAGGATATTTTGATCGTTTGTGGGTACTGGGTGATTACAGTTGATTTTAATAAAATTTTCAGATTCATCCAACCTGTACAAATTTCTCTGGAACCATAGTATCACATTCCCAGATAAAATGATATAGGAAATTTATAGATGTGGATTCTCTTGGGGAGGTGAGGTACATTATTTGTTTACTTTTAATAGCAAGTACCTGTTCAGCACAAGAAAGAGGTGATGCTCATTTTGTATTATGGAAGCTTTCGTTCAGAAAATAAATCGGGACCTTCAAAGGGGGGTAACAGGAGGGCCAGGGTAGCAGAGTTACAAGCGTTACAAGCGTTCCATAATACATCACCAAATGTGCATCACCTCTTTCTTGTGTTGGACAGGTACTTACTATAAAAAGTAAACAATTAATGTACCTCACCTCCCCACGAGAATCCACATCTATTATTAACTGATAATTTTCTGAACTTAATGGTATGCATTACTCAGCACGTGATTTGTACGTAAAACAGGGCCAAATTCCAGAACGTGGCTGGACTTGTTTTAAAAGTCTGGTTTTACATGGGAGTATATAAGAGCTTGTAATGTTAGACCAGCCTGGCGAAGAATTTAGGTTATTTTATTTTATTAACCTTAGAGAAAGTGTTGTGTTTTACGCTATATATGTTATTTATTAATGTTATTTATTAATGCTTTTCAAACAAAGTTACAACGAATTCTTCATGTAGTGCATCCTGGGTTTGGACAGGATATGCCCGTTTAAAATATTTCCATCACGTTACATTACATAATTCTCAATAAATGTAATAGATTTGTAGTGTTGTAATTAGTTTAAAACTCGGTACATATTATTATTACATAATAATGTCAGTATTATGTAATGATAAAATGTACCAAGTTAACATTTAAAATGTACACCCTTTTTTCATTCTATCTGCATTGAAATAACCGTTAAAGCTGCAACGTTTCAATCTCGGATAATAGATTTATTTGACAACAATAAACACACTTATTTTTCACTTTATTCCGTCCCAAAATCAAACAATAAACACAAAATCAAACAATAAACACAGATCTTCGTCTCTCAGGCACTACATGACAGTTGACAGTTCCTCTGCCTCCCAGTGAAGTATAACAGAAGGCGACCACTGAAGCTGCTAATTATACTCCATTAGGTAACTATTATAAGTTCTAACACTAGTGTATCCTTCAGTTTATCGGCCAGTGCGTACAATCAGTACCAGTGCATACAATCAGTACCATGAACGATTGTATTACAATTAGCTTATACCGCCTGAATTCGGAACTAACTTATTACAATAGATACACACAACTCACAACTCACAAGTTAAGGAGCAAGATATCTGTCCATATTTAATGCGATAATTATGATAATTGCGATAAGTATGTCTAATTATTGTCTAATCATTGGCTGACTGCTGCACTGCTTCTTTAAAATTATTGCCAATCACAACATCGGTTACTCCTTCATGATAACTATAAATTACAATAATATGATCAATTATAAATCATCGTGATCGCATTTTAATGAAACAGTTATCCTAATTACAGCTCACGACTAATGCAGACGCACTAATAACTTAATAACTGATAATTGAAACCATTAACCAGTCCTTTTAGCCTTGAAATGGCGTGGCCGAGAGCCATTTTGTATTCCCTGGCACAGTTGAAGAGTGTTATTCTCAATTAGGGAGTGTAAAACACTCTTCTCCGCCACAACTAGGCAACTAGTATGTGTAAAGCATGTTAAAGCTTGCTCCGAGCTTGTAACTGCAGAAATGTAATATATTTGTCAGGACACAACTCACATTTAAATACGTCAAGTATTTGGCAGGACACACAAATCTAGGTCCACATTCTATTTGGCAGTCCACACTCCACATGGTATTTCAGTGTATTTGGCACTGGATAACTGCAGCAGGACTGTGTGTAATTACACATTCCGTACACATGATGGAGGAGCTCTAAATATTAGCTAATATTGTCTGTATCCAGTGATCCAGTCTGCTAACCAGCTAATCTAAAATACCCTCCAATCTTCTCCTACACTCACTAACCACCCCGCAAATAGTCTGCTCTAATCCTACCCTCTTATCCAATCAGAGGTCAGTATTACAGTCACGTGACTGACTCCCAACCGCTCAGAGCGGCGAACCAGGCCACGTGACTGGTGGTAACCAGTGTGGGGAGGGAGGAGGGAAGGGAGGAAACGTTAAGGGATTAAGAACAGCTTAGTTGGGGGAAGTAGACTTAAGTCTAGGCAAAGACAGCTACGTAATAATACGGGTATAGTAACTTTATAGAACTTTCTAGAACCAACTTCTAAATTAGGAGCGTGTAAGGAGTGTAGGAGTGTAGAGGTTAAGATTAAGAGTTAACGTTGCAGTCTGTAGCTGGTAAATACTGGATAACTCAGGTTTGTAGTTAGATACTAGATAATTACACTCTGCCAGCCCAGCGACCTTCTAGTGGTTGTAGTGAGTAAAGTAATAGCGAAGATTGAGGCTCTAATGATGTAGTTTTACGAAGATTTCAAGCCTTACATTGTGTGTTTCCCTTCGTGTCCAAAAGCATTATATGAATATAACTACATTATCTAAGTGCTAGTGCTTGTAGTGAGTAAAGAGACATGATCTACAAGACTGGAATAAATTGTGTTCAAATTTTGGACCAGCTAATTCGGAATATTAATATTATCTAGAGTTGAAACTACTCCCGAGAAAAAGATTGACAAACCCACAAACAAACATTCCTTCAAACAAACCTACAAACAAACATTCCTTTAAACAAACCTACAAACAAACATTCCTTTAACAAACCTACAAACAAACATTCCTTTAAACAAACCTACAAACAAACGAACTAACAAACGAACACTAACCTTAGCCACGCGGTAGTTTCAGGTGCAGTAAACTGGTAATGTTTCATCATCCAGCACCCTATCAGAGTTCCTGTCCTTCCTAGCCCTGCTTTACAGTGGACTGCTATTGCTCCTTTTGTGGTTTCTGCTATCGTCAGGAACTTTCTGGAATTAAGTATAATTGCTTAAACAGTTAATACATGTACATAATTAGTTATTACTTATTTATCATTCGCATAATTTTTTTCCCTCTATCCAATATCCATGCATCTCTTTTTTGTTTGTTGTCAAAATAGATTTTTTTACTGGTCATTTGTTCGTTTCAGTACATTTTACCAAAGAATTTGAAACACCCCTCTGATTGCCAAGTATGTGGTTGACCATGAAAGATCAAACCAATGCGATCCACTCCGATCCTCACCAGAAATCAGAGATGTTCACAGAAATAATTAGTTTTTCATTGCAAATTATGAATTATCCACCTGGTCACGAATCATACTGGTTGCTAAAGACTTAAGATGGTTACCATGGCGACTAATGTACCAGACAACTAGTAAAAGTGGAGTGGTTATAATAAACATGCTGTAGCACTTACTTAGAGAGTTAGAGGCTTGTAAGTTATAGGAATATTCTGTTACATTCCAGCAACCACTTAACTCTAAGTTAATAATTTCATCATTATCACATTTTATGTGGGTAAATTATTGAGTGTAACCACAATTTAATCATATTCTAATAATATTGTTACTTAACGTTTCATCAAGGTATCATGAGCTGAAATATAACACTGAAACAATCTGGGATATACCCAGGAACTTGGTTTCGTGCCAAAACTTGGTAGGAACAGGCTGATGATAAATTACAGCTACATAATACATATTTGTTTAGGTGTAGGTTCGGGGGAATTCCTAATTGTCCTTACAATTTATGGTATCGTAAATGTAATGAAATCTACAATTGCGGATATTTCATAGGTGTAATGCATTAATAATCCTCATTAAGGCGGCCGGGGGTTCCAATATTGTGAATCATGGAAATTTATTTTATGATGTTTTCTGAATTTAGAGAGAAGTGAGATCTACTAGATATGCTCTTTATTCCATCAAAAATATTGATCCTGACCAAAGTTATGGATCCTTAAAGGTCAGCGCGTATGTTTAATGCTATTGCTTCTTTTTTTAAATTTGAGTTTGACTTTCTGTCACAGTTAAAAAAGTACATTATTGTCAGTATTTTCAGGACCTTATTCAAAATTGTAACTAACTAACTAACTAACTAACTAACTAACTAACTAACTAACTAACTAACTAACTAACTAACTAACTAACTAACTAACTAACTAACTAACTAACTAACTAACTAACTAACTAACTAACTAACTAACTAACTAACTAACCTGAGTATAGCATCAGTAGGAGTACTTCCATCCACGTAGAAGAGATCGTAGTGAGCAATACCCGCATCAGTGAACCTTTTAGCATCGTACATTCTCTTATTTAGTCTGATCACTGTTGTAACGTTGTGTTCCTGAATGTATCAGTAAGATATTGTACAATATTTGAGTACTAAAAATGGGAAAAACTCGCAGAATTCGTGGCATGACAAGAGAATGAAGATAAAACAAGAAATATAAATAATTGTATTCATTTTAAATAAGAGCATTAATTTGCATAATTTACATCAAGTCTGGTAAGTAAATTATGATTATAAACGAAAAAAAATGTACAATTTACATAATTTTTTGTTATAAACTAATCAAAAAAGGAAAGAGAAGACAAGTAACTAAGTTTTAAAGTACCTTGAAGTAAGGAATGTAAGCTTCGGGAGCATGTAACATGTAGCCGTTCTCAATCTTACTCTTATTATGGGGACCGGAGAACGCCAGGAACTTATCTGAAAAAGGATACAGTGTTTATAGAGTGTTTATAACCATTTTTATACAGTGTTTATAACCATGTTTACTGGATACCAGTCATTTTCCCACTCAATTTCGGCAGTGCTAAACAGGGCATCCATGATGATGAAAGTATAGCATACACTTTAATGAAAAAGAGTTCGAATATTGATGATACTTTTGAGGAGGACAATAACCATGCTCACTGATGACTTGATTATAATAGGGCATTTAAACGGTACTTGTCAGGACCCCACTTTTTCGAGGATGAAGAAGAGAAGGCAGAGACGATAAGGACAGCAAATTACATCGCTATGTTGCGTGGAAAAGTTATCCCAGTACTCAAAAGGAAAAAAATAATTCCTGTATATTCCAACAAGACTCGCACATTGCTCGCACGAAAGTTTGGCTTGGCTGAAGGAACATTTTGGGGAAAGACTGATCTCGAGAAAAGCAGACTTCAGCTGGCCTCCTTACAGCCCTGACCTGAATCCGGCTGATTTCTTTTTGAGGGGCTATCTTAAAGAACGTGTTTATTAGATCCAGTCCCAAAAACAATAGATCAGCTGAAAAACAATATCAGAAGGGAGGCTAAAAAGTTAAAAATTGACATGGTAAAACGTGCAATAGACAATATGCTTCCGACGGTTAAAACCTTCTATGCAGAAAGGGGGCTTGGTTCGAAAAATTGTTAAATATTTGATTTATTTTTGCTATGTATTTTAAAATGTAATAATTTGTCTACAATTTAAAACAAAAATTAGACCGTTTGTCTCATTTGTTAGATTTTGAGAGCCATTAAGATAGAGAGTCTCCCTAAAGAGATTTCAACAGAATGCACATCACTGTCTGACTGACCTGTGGAATTAGAGTTCGCCAAACTCTATAAATATATGGTACACACAGGTACCTGACAAGGGTTGATCACAGGATCAAGATACACGACGTGTACGTTTGAAACCCATGTCACGGTTGAAGCAATGGTACACCATCTGTTTAAATATTCACACCAGCTGGTAGGAATTATGATATGGTTCTCATGAAGGAGACTGATGGTGGATGATCAGTACAGAGCACGTAAACCCATGTGGTTGCTGGCCGAAACTGATGACTACTAATGAATAATAAGAGGAGGTAATAATGACTATTAATACCTCCCATCCCGCCTGGACTTCTTTACCTCAATTACGGGATCAAACCCACGTTTGTTATTATATTGTTGATGTTCATGTGTGTGTGGGGCGCTCGTTTTACCTCTCCGTTTGGACAGAGAGGCTACGTCCGCAAATAAGATCTATTGGATCTCCTCTGATTATATGATTTAAGAATAGTGGTCAAACTTGGCAGATTGTCACGTGATTACCTCGTGCTTCTCGTGAAGGAGACTGATGAGAAATATACTGATAAGAAATGATCAATATAGAGCACGTAAACCCATGTGGTTGCTAACCGAACCTTGATGCCTCATTACCTCAATCGCGGGTTCAATCACGTTTGTAATTTCCATATCGTGGATGTTGATGTGATTTTTAAAGTGGACACTGGGCTTGGGTTAACATTTTGGGAACCTGGCAGCCAGGTTCCGAAGAATGTCATTTGACACATGGTTCAATATCTGGTAAACTTTAGGTGCCGAACTACGGTATGTGGATCGTTCCATCAGATCCATCTTTATCACTCATTATTTTAGAACTTTCCATAAGACAGAGAATCCTTTAATATTCATCAGTAGTAGTAGTAGTAGTAGTAGCCCCGATAGCTGTCATGTATGGGCAATCGGCCATGTGTTATATACTCGTTTTAGCAGTTTTAGTACTATACATTAAACAGTATTTTTTAACACCTCTGTTTTGGGGAGCAGAGAGTTCATTTTAACATCTCTGTTTTGATTATCAGAGGGTGCATTTTAGCACCTCTGTTCTGGTTACAAAGAGGATAGTTTAGGAATTGTTTAGAGCAGAGAGCTTTGGGGAGCAGAGAGTTCATTTTAACATCTCTGTTTTGAGTATCAGAGGGTGCATTTTAACACCTCTGTTTTGGTTACAAGAGGATAGTTTAGGAATTGTTTAGAGATTGCTAGAACGAGTGGGAGATTGTTTATACTATCCAAGAATATTTAAGAGTGGGCCTGTTGGATGGCAGGCCACTTTTTGGTTTGAATACAGCAGACGTTTACAGTTAATGTTTACAGTTAAAGACCTAGGATATCTGTATTGTCAAAAATTAATTTTATGAAGGAGTAAGTTGTCAAAGGAAGCGCATTTGTATATTTATTTATTGCTTGTTTAATTTGTTTTTTGTGTTTAATTTACGATTATTTGTACTTGAGATTCTGCGATTAAATTTATTTTGTTGATTGTAATGTTGTGATATTGCATAATTTATTGTAAATGTAATATATGTTTCAGAAAATTATGTAATGTAACGCGATGGAAGTTCTTTAAGCGGGCAATTCCAGTCCAAACCCTGGATACATGACATAAAAGATTCGTTTTCACTTGTTTGCATGAAAAGCATTAATATATTATTTTGGTGGCCCAAAAGTAACTACTCACACGCAATAATAATAAATATTATTTTAATTATGTATTTAAAACATTTCAGCATGGACACGGGTCTAAAGCGTTATGTCGCAATATGTTTGATTATTCTCGCGCTGTATATTTGCCAGATTATGCTACAAGGAGACGGGGAAACTCCAAAGGTTGGTGGATCTCAAGTAGAAGATCTGTCCACAAAATTTCGGATTCAATTTTCTTACGGAGGGAGATGTGTTGGAATTTCTGATGATGATGCCCTCATAGTCTCTTTTTGTGACCCAACAATAAAACAAGCCTTTGTTTACTTAGATGGGATACTAAAGAAAGAAGAATCTTCACTTTGTGTTGGACTGAAAGATTCTAATACGAAGGATCTGGTACTATTAAAATGCACACAAGCTATTTTATTATACTTAGTAGATGGTAAGCTAGTCCACGATAGCCAAACAGGGAGTCCATCCTGTGTGTCACCAAAGAGTCTTACATCAAGCCCTGATTTGGGGGCGGCAGTTGCTCTGACTGAATGTGATGACCCTGCATCCCACGTGACTTTTCTAGAAGAAACAGCATTCCTCCAGGACAGGGCGGCTCTCCTGATGACGTCACCTCAAGATGACGACTGTCAGTTTCCCGCACGAGGAGCCAACAATCGTCCTCCTCTAGCTCAACTGTTACCTGAGGCTAAAGTTAAGAGATGTGTCAACTTGCCTGAGTGTGTCACTGTTGTGGTGAAGACTGCCCGGAGACCTCTTTTAGTCATACGACTTGCGGAATCAATTAGAGATGTCCTCCATCAAGATCTCCCTATGATTGTTATTGATGATGGACCAGAACTCCACCCTCCGGAGGTGATGGACCAAATTGACAAGTTCCCGAATATAAAGTACGTCGTCTCAGAGGAGGAAGACCTGGGAATAAGTGAAGGCAGAATGAGAGGAGTTAACATGGTCACGACCAAATATTTTGTAAGTATGGACGACGATAATGTGGTCACAGAATCGTGGGATGCCACCAAAATGGCAGAACTACTCGATACAACTGATCTATCTTTAGTGGGTGGGAGAACTGACTCTTTGACATGGCCTGGGTTTTTAGAATTCCGCTGCAACGAACTAGGAGATCCCGTTCTAATGCATTATATGACCTCGTGTATTACAGCTAACCAGACCTTACCCTTTTACCCGGACTGTATGCGATGTGATCTGACCAGCAACAGTTTCATGGCACGAACCCAAGACATCATACAAGTAGGTGGTTGGAGTAGGGAAGTTAAAGTTTTCGAACATCACGATATTTTCTTACGACTAAAAGCTGCTGGTAAGAAAGTGGTGTGGTGTCCAAACTTTCACGTTCTTAATGTTCATTCTGGGGGGGCTGTTCGTGATAAAGCCTACAAGGAGTTAAGGTTCAAACGGCTAGCACGGATGGTGGGATTATTTTTAAATCATTGGAACATTAAGAAACTTCAGCGCCGGAATATCGGGTCTGACACGTCTTCATCGTGGTTCCACGATTTGTAATATTTATCTTATCTTGTAATAATTATCTAAAAAATAACTAATAATCAATTAATTTATAATGGAATTAGAATTGTGTGACATTAATCGTATTAAAGTAACAATGATTTAAATTATTAAAGTTAAAAATTGAATGCCTGCGCCTGTAATTGATTAATAAATAATAATAGTAATACATTATTTGAATTGTCGAAGTCTTAGCTCGGCTTTTTATGGATATCTGACTCACTGACCATTACTCACTTTAACTCTGATTGTAAGAGGTGTTTAACAAGTAATCTGATCTAAAATTTAGTAAGCCTAATCTTGTTTAATCATGTGTAACCAAAGTTACAACATTTTTACATGATGCATCGTGAAATGATGTCATCATTAAAATGTTAGCTTCATGTCCGGGGAAAGAGAAACCACTTCTCAACTCCACTTCCCATCTCTACCTCCTAGCCTGGTAACTGTACCCACACCACGACACATGTAACAAGGTTAGAACAACTCCTGGTTGTCATGGTAACTCTACCTAGTTAATGTACACCGGACAGGACACTAGAAAGGGGACGCTTCATGCCACAGTACGACCATTTAACCGGTATGTCAGGTTATCAGTGGAACAAGTTCTAGAACATTCTACAAACGTGGTTAATTCTCTCGGGGGATCTGGCTCCGGGCCCAGTGCGGACTCACGGTTTGCTTCTTACTTCCTATAATTTAAACATCCCAACTACACTAACAATCATGTAGAGTGGAGAGAGATATTTTGTTATCATGTACGTAAAAATAGTGAAAATGCAACTGTACACTTTTCAGAGTCAAATATTATAATCTCGCTGATTCCAGCAGTACAACTATTAACATTTATTCCTGAATTCCTGTCGGCTGATTTTTAAAACAGTAGATAATATTCACACAACTATGTCGGTCACACAGGTCACAGAGAGGCTGTCCTTGTTGGAAATGTCATTAAACCTTACTCTGAGGACACGACAAAGTCCCGTGACACGACCAGGTCACTATTGTGTTCAGTAATGAGATTGGACCATTGGTTTGGGAAATGAACGCTTTGTGAATGGACTCACCATTCTCACTAATATGGCACAGCTTTTCTAAGATTACCTTTTATATAACCTTTTAGACCTGCTTTAAGGTTAATTTTTATAAAGCTGTTAGGATAATTTGAAGACATGTGCTAAAATGATAGTAATAAAAAACTAAAGGATTATAAATAGTTTAAAACTGATTTCTAGGTCCAACTTTTCAACCTGGCGTGGATCCAAAAAACCACCTTGTAACAGTAATTTCTAATCTCCCTAACTCTTAACTCATAACTTAATCTCTTTAACAAAATTACTTTGAATATTTGATACAAGAGAAACGCCATTTTCGAACGTGAGGAGAGTTAGGACTCCTCCAACTACAATTCCTTCTGTAACATCCTCAATAAATGTAATAGATTTGTAGTGTTGTAATTAGTTTAAATTGATAATCCTATTTACCAATTTACAGATTTATTAAAATCTTCATCACTAATTTTACCGACTCATTATTGTAACTAGTCCCCCGAGGATTGCACTGGAAGCTCTAAACTGATACCTCGTTATTTGAGTGCTAGAGAAGGTTCTGGAAACATAATGTTTTCAGTCACGTGACTGTTTGTTTGTTTTAGAAGCTCTTAGTAACTTGTGTTTATCGTCTTCAGCTCGGTACCTCAAACTCTTGGCTACTGTGAATGTGCTATGTGTAGCTGTGTGTTCTATGTCTGTGCTATGTGCAGCTGTGTGTAGCTGTATGTACCTAACTATATCTGTGTTATAATCTGCAGCAACACTCCGCTGAGAGCAACACCTGCTAGAGTCCTTCTCTTATCTTATAACCACTAACCAGCCCTCATTACTCTCTGTAATACCAGCTAATCCACACTGTCACCTGGTGACTGGTGTACAGTGCTATCACGTGACACCTCCGCATATCTACTAACACCGCATAGGGGGGGGTGTCATGTCCGTCTATGTCCGCCTATGTCCTGTCCTTTTTGGATTCTATGAGACAACGGACGTGTTTTTTGGGACATTGGCGGACACGGACGGACATTGGCGGACTCGGACGGACATTGGCGGACTCGGACGGACATTGGCGGACTCGGACGGACATTGGCGGACCCGGACGGACATGGGCGGACTTGGATGGACATTGGTGGACATTAGCGGACATTAGTGGACATTAGCGGACAAACATTTTGAGGACTGAAGAGTACTGAAGAGTACTGAGGAAGATGGCTGAGAAGGATGGCTGAGGAGGATGGCTGAGGAGGATGACTGAGGAGGATGACTGAGGAGGATGACTGAGAGGGAGGAGAAGGATCAGGAAGACCCAGGAGGAGGAGGAGGAGGACCCAGAAGGAGGATCTAGGAGGAGGAGGAGAACTGAGGAGGATGACTCAGGAGGAGGAGGACTCAGGAGGAGGACTGAGGAGGACTGAGAAGGAGGAGGACTGAGGAGGATGGTTGAGGAGGATGGCTGAGGGGGATGACTGAGAGGGAGGAGGAGGAGGAAGAGGAGGAAGAGGACTGAGGAGGAGGAGGAGAAGGACTGAGGAGGAGAAGGAGGACCCAGGAGGAGGAGGACCCAGGAGGAGGACCCAGGAAAAGGCCCCAGGAGGAGGAGGAGGACTGGAGAGGAGGAGAACTGTTGAGGACTGATGAGGAGGACTGAGGACGAGGAGGAAGAGTAGGAGGAGGACTGAGGAGGGGATGAGGAAGAGGACTGGGGAGGATCAGGAAGACCCAGGAGGACCCAGGAGGAGGAGGAGGACTGAGGAGGACTGAGGAGGAGGACTGACGATGACTGAGAAGGAGGAGGACTGAGGAGTACTGAGAAGGATGGCTGAGGAGGATAGCTGGGGAGGATGGCTGAGGAGGATGACTGAGGAGTCAGGAGGATGACTGAGAGGGAGGAGGAGGAGGACTCAGGAGGAGGACTCAGAAGGAAGAGGAGGAGGACTCAGGAGGAGGACTCAGGAGGAGGACTCAGGAGGAGGACTTAGGAGAAATGAGAAGGAGGACTGAGGAGAACTGAGGAGGAGGAGGAGGAGGACTGAATAGGAGGAGGAGAAGGAGGGGGACTGGGAGAGGACTGGGGAGGAGGAGGACTGATGAGAAGGATGAGGAGGAGGACACAGGAGGAGGAGGAGGAGGGCCCAGAAGGAGGACCTAGGAGGAGGAGGAGAACTGAGGAGGATGACTCAGGAGGAGGAAGACTCAGGAGGAGGACTGAGGAGGACTGAGAAGGAGGAGGACTGAGGAGGATGGTTGAGGAGGATGGCTGAGGAGGATGACTGAGAGGGAGGAGGAGGAGGAAGAGGAGGAAGAGGAGGAAGAGGACTGAGGAGGAGGAGGAGAAGGACTGAGGAGGAGAAGGAGGACCCAGGAGGAGGAGGACCCAGGAGGAGGACCCAGGAAAAGGCCCCAGGAGGAGGAGGAGGACTGGGGAGGAGGAGAACTGTTGAGGACTGATGAGGAGGACTGAGGACGAGGAGGAAGAGTAGGAGGAGGACTGAGGAGGGGATGAGGAAGAGGACTGGGGAGGATCAGGAAGACCCAGGAGGACCCAGGAGGAGGAGGAGGACTGAGGAGGACTGAGGAGGACTGACGATGACTGAGAAGGAGGAGGACTGAGGAGTACTGAGAAGGATGGCTGAGGAGGATAGCTGGGGAGGATGGCTGAGGAGGATGACTGAGGAGGATGACTGAGAGGGAGGAGGAGGAGGACTCAGGAGGAGGACTCAGAAGGAAGAGGAGGAGGACTCAGGAGGAGGACTCAGGAGGAAGACTTAGGAGAAATGAGAAGGAGGACTGAGGGGAACTGAGGAGGAGGAGGAGGACTGAATAGGAGGAGGAGAAGGAGGGGGACTGGGAGAGGACTGGGGAGGAGGAGGACTGATGAGAAGGATGAGGAGGAGGACCCAGGAGGAGGAGGACTGAGGACCGAGGAGGAAGAGGAGGAGGATGAAGAGGAGGAGGAGGACCCAAGAGGAGGAGGACTGAGGAGGAGGACTGAGGAGGACTGAGGAGGACTGAGGAGGATAGCTGAGGAGGATGACTGAGAGGGAAGAGGAGGAGGAGGAGGAGGAGGAGGAGGCCTGAATAGGAGGAGGAGGAGGGGACTGGGGGAGGACTGAGGAGGAGGATGGAGGACTGAGGAGAAGGATGAGGAGGAGGACTGAGGAGGACTGAGGACTGCAGAGGAAGAGGAGGAGGATGAAGAGGAGGAGGACCCAGGAGGAGGACCCAGGAGGAGGAGGAGGACTGGGGAGGAGGAGGACTGTTGAGGACTGATGAGGAGGACTGAGGACGAGGAGGAGGAGTAGGAGGAGGACTGAGGAGGGGAGGAGGAAGAGGACTGAGGAAGATCAGGAAGACCCAGGGGGAGGAGGAGGAAGAGTAGGAGGAGGAAGCATCTAAATGTTATTTCCATTTTTGTCCGTTTTTGTCCATTTTTGTCCGTTTTTGTCCGCTCTATTTTTTGTCCGTTTTGAAAATATAGGGTACCGAACGGACAAAAAACATGATCCCCCCTATAACAGCAAAAATTGAACATTTTATTTAGCAATTTAGGTGTCCATTAATGTCCGCCTATGTCCGCCTATGTCCGCCTATGTCCGCCTATGTCCGTCTATGTCCGCCTATGTCCGCCTATGTCCTGTCCTTTTTGGATTCTATGAGACAAGCGGACATAGACGGACGTGACACCCCCCCCCCCCCCCCCCCCCCCGCATATCTACTATCATGTCACCGCATATCTACTAACACCGCATATCTACTAACACCGCATATATCTACTAACACCGCATATCTACTAACACCGCATATCTACTAACACCGCATATCTACTAACACCGCATATCTACTAACACCGCATATCTTTTAACACCGCATATCTACTAACACCGCATATCTACTAACACCGCGAATCTTTTAACACCGCATATATTATATTTTGGCCCTATTTTATTTATATTTTGTATTTACATTTCCCATTAATTGATTACGAGACTAGTTTTCTAAGAGACGTGAACAATACTTAAACTATTGAAGCGTGTGATAAGTACAGATTGTTAACTGATTGTAGAAGTTGAATGTACAGTAATTCATTAACATAAGTAAGCAATGAACATGCACCGTGTACTGTACAAAGTACATTATAGATAGTAGATACCTCCATATACCCATCATTCCTGTCAGTCTAAGGTTTTTTTTTTACAAATGTCTCAGACCCATAGCTAGATCTGTGAATTTTAGGCAGACCCACTCGACAGCGGCCAAATTTTGCGCATTATGAGCCCCAAGCCCGATACCCACTTTGCCTCCCAATTATATTATCATCTCGTAACTTCATAATGAAGGTTCCGTTATTCATTTAAAGATTAAGTTTTTTCGATTCTGGGCACGTAGCCCGACACGACACGTAGCCGGGACGAAGCTCCTTTGGTTGGCTAGGGAGGGGGGAAGGCGCAGCCCCCCAGAAAATTTTTGAGAAATTATGTGTTTTAGACGACATTTGGCATTAAAGAAATTTGTAGGACAGTAATAATCAGACATCACAATAATACAAAGTTGGAGGGCTAGGGGGGCGCAGCCCTGGCCTTCGGAAAATTTTTGAGAAATAGGGTGTTCCAGACGACATTTGTAGGACAGCAATAATCAGACATTACAATAATACAAGGTTGGTGGGCTGGGGGCGCAACCCCCGGAAAATTTTTGAGAAATAGGGTGATTCAGACGACATTTGGCATTAAAGAAATTTGTAGGACAGCAATAATCATACATCAGAATGATACAAAGTTGGTGGGCTAGGGGGGCGCACCCCCCGGAAAATTTTTGAGAAATAGGGTGATTCATACGACATTAGGCATTAAAGAAATTAGTAGGGCAGTAATAATCCTGAGACATCACAATAATATAAAGTTGGTTGGTTAGGGAGGGGGGGGGCGCAGCCAATCAGAAAATTTTTGAGAAATTATGTGTTTTAGACGACATTTGGCATTAAAGAAATTTGTAGGACAGTAATTATAATCAGACATCACAATAATACAGGGTGGCCCAAAAGTGACTACCCACACGCAACCTCTTAATAACTCACGTAATTCGTCTCCAAATTGCACCAAAATTTCAGAGATTATAGATATGGGTCAAACTTAGATTTCCTGAAAGTTTCGTAAGCCACGCCCAATTACAGTGGGCGTGGCGTGACACTCCCTCTTTTTCACTATTGTCTTCATAAAATGAGAACGCTTTAAGCTAAGAACTCCAAATTTTTTGCACACATTTGGCTCGATAATTTAAAACTTTTCCCGAAGTTTCAAGTTCATTGTTCAAAATTTTGCTGAGTTATGATCATTTCAAAATCCATCGGATACGTGATTTTGAAAATCTTGGACCTCTTTTTTTGACGATTTTTCCAGGTCCAAGATTTTCAAAATGGAATAAAAAATGTTTAAAGGCCTATCTCGAAATTCTAAAACGAGCAAACGTTTCTAAATGGTCCTTAGAACATATCCTGAAAGTTTCAAGGTGATTGCTCAAAAACTGTAGGAGGAGATAGATTTTTAGACTCGATTTTCAGGGCGCGCGATTGAAAATCGCTCGCGCAATACAATTACACATGAGCGCTGACCTTTGACTGGCAATAATTTCGTCTAGGAACAAGATTTTTCCATGGGACCAAAAGTAGCAGTAAGATATCACTCCCCTCTATTAGAAACAACTATAAAATCAATTTCGAGAGAAATTTCATAAAGACCCCCCCCTGCCCCCTTAAAGTGCAGACTCAACATTTTGGTTGCCAGACCCACTATTCTAGAGTCCAGACCCACAATTCTGGTTGTCATATCTCCTATATTCTAGTTCATAGACCCCCAATTCTGGTTGACAGAGTGAAGAATTACCATTCTGGTTGCCAGATTCACTCTTCTAGAGAGGAGACCCACTCTTCTAGTAGGTATAGAGTCAAGACCCACTATTCTAAAATGCAGACCCACCATTCTGGTTGCCAGACCCACTCTTCTAAGGCGAAGACCTACCATTCTGGTTGCCAGCCCCACTCTTCTAGAGTTTAGACGCACCATTCCGATTGCCAGACCCACTATTCTTGAGTGAAGACCCACCTTTCGGGTTGCCGGACCCACTATTCTAGACTCTAGACTCCAGACGCACAATTCTGGTTGCCATATATCCTATATTCTAGTTTAGACCCCCCAATTCTGGTTGACACTTGACAGAGTGTAGACTTACCATTCTGGTTGCCAGACCCACTCTTCTAGAGTGAAGACCCACTATTCTAGAATTCTTACCCACCATTCTTGTTGCCAGACCAACTCTTAGCTAGAGTGAAGACCCACTATTCAAGAATTCTGACCCACTATTCTTGTTTCCAGATCCACTACCCTAAGGTGCAGACCCACCATTCTGATTGCCAGACTCACTCATCTTGATTCCCTTGATTGCAGACCCACTATTCTGGTTTCCAGACCCACTCTTATAGATTGCAGACACACCAATCTAGTTGCCAGACCCACTCTTCTAAAGTGTAGACCCACCAGACCTATTATTCTAGAGTGAAGACCCACAATTCGGGTTGTCCAAACCCACATTTCTGGTAGCCATATCTCCTATATTCTAGTTTATAGACCCCCAAATCTGGTTGACAGAGTGTAGACTTACCATTCTGGTTGCCAGGCCCACTCTTCTAGAGTGAAGATCCACTATTCTAGAATGCAGACCCGCAATTCTGGTTGCCAGACCCACTATTCCAGATTGTAGACCCACCTTTCTGGTTTCCAGACTCACCCTTCTAGGGCGAAAATCCACCATTTTGGTTGCCAGACCCACTCTTCTAGAGTGTAGACGTACCATTCTGATTGCCAGACCCACTCTTCAAGGGTGCAGACCCACATTCATGTTGCAAGACCCACTTCTAGATTTCAGACCCACTATTCTAGCTGCCAGACTCACTTATAGATTGCAGACCCACCATTCCAGCTGACAGACCCACTCTTCTCAAGTGAAGATCCACCATTCTGGCTGCAAGACCCACTTTTAGATCGCAGACCTACCATTCTAGCCGCCAGACCAACTCTTCTCAAGTGTAGACCCACCACTCGGGTTGTCAGACTCACTCTTCAAGGGTGTACGTACACCCACCATTCTGTTTGCCAGACCAACTTCTAGATTGCAGACCCACCATTCCAGCTGCCAGACCCACTCTTCTCAAGTCCAGACCCACCACTCTGGTTGTCAGACCCACTCTTCAAGGGTGTACGTACACCCACCATTCTGGTTGCCAGACCAACTTCTAGATTGCAGACCCACCATTCCAGCTGCCAGACCCACTCTTCTCAAGTCCAGACCCACCACTCGGGTTGTCAGACCCACTCTTCAAGGGTGTACGTACACCTACCATTCTGGTTGCCAGACAAACTTCTAGATTGCAGACCCACCATTCCAGCTGCCAGACCCACTCTTCTCAAGTGCAGACCCACCACTCGGGTTGTCAGACCCACTCTTTAAGGGTGCAGACTGCAGACCCACCGTTCTGGTTGCCAGACCCACTTATAGATTGCAGACCCAACATTCTAGCTGCCAGACCCACTCTTCTCAAGTGTAGACCCACCACTCTGGTTGTCAGAACCACTCTTGAAGCCTGAAGGGTGCAGACCCACCATTCTGGTTGCCGGACCAACTTCTAGATTGCAGACCCACCATTCCAGCTAACAGACCCACACTTCTCAAGTGCAGATCTACCACTCTGGTTGTCAGACCCACTCTTTAAGCCTGAAGGGTGCAGACCCACCATTCATGTTGCCAGACCCACGTCTAGATTGCAGACCCACCATTCTAACTGCCAGACCCACTTCTAGATTGCAGACCCACCATTCTAGCTGCCAGACCCACTCTTCTCAAGTGCAGACCCACCACACTGGTTGTCAGACCCACTCTTCAAGAATACAAACCCACCATTCTGGTTGCAAGACCCATTTTTAGATCGCAGACCCACCATTCTAGCTGCCAGACCAACTCTTCTCAAGTGTAGACCCACCACCCAGGTTGTCAGACCCACTCTTCAAGGGTGCAGACCCACCACTCTGGTTGTCAGACCCACTCTTCAAGGGTGTACGTACACCCACCATTCTGGTTGCTGGACCCACTTCTAGATTGCAGACCCACCATTCCAGCTGCCAGACCCACTCTTCTCAAGTCCAGACCCACCACTCGGGTTGTCAGACCCACTCTTCAAGGGTGTACGTACACCCACCATTCTGGTTGCCAGACCAACTTCTAGATTGCAGACCCACCATTCCAGCTGCCAGACCCACTTCTAGATTGCAGACCCACCATTCTAGCGGCCAGACCCACTCTTCTCAAGTGCAGACCTACCACTCTAGGCAACAGGGGTGAATAATATCAACAAATAAAGATTGTTTAATTTTTGCAAAAAATTTCTCGTCATGTGACAACCCTTCCCAACCCCCCTCAACCCCCTACCCCTCCCCCCTAAAAAACTCATCGGATTTTTGCTTCCCGCGAACATGATTTTTTCTGAAAATTTTAGTCAAGCCAGATCTGTAAATCTATCAAATATGTAAAAAAAAAACCTTACCTGTCACATACCAATCATTCCTGTCAGCAACTTGCACAGCTTACAGATACCACCACTTTATACTTTAGGTTCTACAGTCTATAGACTATTCTGTGCTTGGTTTCTTTGGTGTATTTACTATTTACCCCTATTAATAACATAACATAACCCTATTTAAACTATTATCAAGTATTAACTCTATTTAAACCTGATGATTACCGTATAACTTACTCTTATCTGTTATACTGGATGATAATGAACAGGGTGTTTTTTATTGGGTTTATTGTACAGGGTCTGTAATATTTACAGATCATTGTAACTGACAATTTAAGTTACAACACGACTCGTGTTGTAACTTTGTAACTTAAATTGTCAGTTACACGAGCAATCATCACTGTTATTGGCCAGTCTTAAAGCTGATAAGTGGATGACCTGCAATCATGGGATAATTTCTTGAAAGCTTGTTTGAGACCCATTATCGAACACTAATTCCGTGGTTCAGTTTAGGGAACTCATTTATCATTTGGTGGATGCTAAGAAATAATATGAAGAATTTAAAACCTAACCAAAGTTTTGAAATTCCGTACGATGGAGGTACGTGACCCAATTAAATATTTTAAACTTACTTGGTACGACCCAATTAAAGTCTCCATTTTCAACACTCTCGTAATGTTCGTACTCGTCAACGTCGAACGTCGTAAAATCTAAAAACTTTGACTTGAACGCCTGAAAATTAAATAAACATTAGTGTTGGATTACTTGGTAGTTGGGCAGTTGTAGCAGGGACTTAAAATTTAAATCTAAATATGAAGCAAGAGATGAAGAGGTATCTTGCATACCAAATAGAGATCTAGTCTAGTCTAGAAATCTAAAAACATGAATCACATGTAGCAAAAAATGACTAATAAGTCAGTGGTAAGTCAGTGGTAAGTCAGTGGTAAGTCAGTGGTAAGTCAGTGGTAAGTGAGTTGGTAAGTCAGTGGTAAGTCAGTGGTAAGTCAGTGTACCTTATAACAGCCAGCTATCACGTGTTGCACTGTGAGTTTGTAGGTACAGGCCCCGTACGAAGCGTCTCTGAAATAGAAATAGAATTAATAAAATTATAAGTGTGTGCCTTGCCTTGGTTAATAATAGATTCATAGTCGAGATCCTTATGTTAACCAATTAAACCCCAGAATAACTTTCAATTTAGTGTACCAAACCTAACTAAGATCTTTTTATGAGTACTATAAAATTAGGAGGCGTCATATTTTTAATTTAAAAATTGATGAGAACACCATTTATGATGTACTAAAATCACAGTTACAATCTTAGATTCTGTATTTCTCATATTTGTAATATTGGCACCTAGTGATCTGGCAGTATTTCTGTAATTGGATAGCAGGAGTTTACCAAAAAACTGTCCTATCTAGATTCTAGAGCTTTCCGTAGAAGCGAACACTATGATTTGAGTAGGTAAATTTGAGGTGCCCGTTTTCTGAGCTACCCAAATAAGGAGAGTATCGTATCAGACAATCACATTACAGAGGTTTTTCACATTACGCTAATCAAATGGAGAGTTGAGTAAATTTCCAGTGTTTCTCGGGAATCGTAATGTAGAAATTGTAATCTAGAAACTTGCAGAGTTAAAATTATTGAACATTACACAAAGAGGTTATATGGAAGATTTATTTTTGTCTTTAATTCAGAGGGTAACTGTGATCTTTCAGCATCAGTTCTCAATAACAGCATAACCTTCTGATTTATTGAGATTCTTGTGCAATATCCCAATTTACCATAACATATCTTACATCAGCATGATGTCTTAGTTGACAACTATCAACTACAATATCAACCTTTCAAGAGCAACTATCAATATTCTCCATGCTTAAATCTATTTAACTGACTCATGTCATCTCACTGTAATTACTCAATACACACTTTGAGTATTCAGTAAACTTAAAAACAATCTCCCTCGCATGCTTCCTACGCTCACTTCCTCCGCGCATCATGATTGTAAGAAAATAATTATAAATTATAAACAATGTTCCTCACGATGGTTTTACAGATTTTTACATTCTCAATCGAGCACTACTTTTTCAAAGGTGGTTCTAAGTAACAAAGCTGGTCAGCTCCTACCGCAAGCATCCTTTGTAAAGTACAATTATTGTTATTGCATGATAAAGTGTATGCATGAAATACGAGCTATTATATTATCTAAAGCATGATGTGCTTCCTGACAAAAATTAATTCCGACTTGAAAGGCCTTTGAAGCTGATTTCCAAAGCATAGTATTAATTTTTGCAGTTTCGCAAGAATTATATTTTAGATGTTATAATGATGATTTAATAGGCCGATAATATCGTCTTTACGAATGGTATCTCAAGCATATGATTTTACAGTCTTAGCTCAGCTGCTCAGAGGGTCAAAATATATTATTCAGAGATATAAAATTGTGTGTGCAGAGCATGTAAGTGATTGGTGACATCGTATCTTGATAGTGATACACGGTCAACTCTACAACAAGATCATATCACATCAATCTGTTGTCCTAATTGAGATAATATGAGGTTACGCATACCATAAATTGAGGAGAAATGTATTATTATATAGCACCTCACGCTTATCAATATTAACATTTCCATTTTAGATCGCAGATTACAAATACATGTACTTTCTGATATAATTATAACTCGATACAAACAATCTCCAAATCATATTATCAGTATAATAGGCATTGTTTTAGCCAGAAAGGTATGTTACACTATTAACTAATATAGAGCAAGCTTACGTCTACTTTCACATCAAATTTGACAGCTATAAAAAGATGACAAAAATTTAATCGCAGATTATATCATAAAAGGACATTGTGAGATGGTGGCAGATACAGCTTATTCAAGAAATACAGTCTCCTTGAAGAATACTTCACGTTCCCACAGATCTAGGTATTTTTTTTACGGTACCAACTGAAACTAAAATAAACCCTACCTGAAAGCGTAGAACTGGTGCCCCTTGCCGTTCCTGAAAGGAGCGAAGGCCTCCTCGGGCGTCTTGTTGAGGTAGATTACCGCGTAACAGCAGATCAAACAGGCGGCGTTGGCGCGCTTACGCGCGTCGTAACTCGTGTAGTGGATAAGCTTCCTGCCCCGCAGAGTTGGAGACTGAAGTGAGGAGGATATTGTAAATGTGGGTTATCATTTACCCCCCCCCCCCCCCCCATCATGAGTCATGAGATGTTAACTTATGGCCGGGGTTGATGTTTGAACATTTGTGCAAAACCGGTCATTAACAAATAACCCTCTCATAACGTGTTTCCTTTTCAGTTCTATTTGTGATTCAGAAGAAAATGTTGGTTAAAACTACCTAACATTACAATAATTACTAATTACTAAAGTTACAATACCTTTAATTTTTTGTTAACTTTCACACAATACCGATATAACATCGCTAAATTGAGAGGTCCAAAGTCTGCGTAAAATCTGAAAAGATATGAAATTATATACGTAAAACGTTATAGGTCGCTGTCACATTCTGTGAGTGAACTTATTAATATTATCAGTATTAAGAATACGATTTTTACTAAAGTTAACTAAAGTTTAATGTGCAGACTTGAATTTTAACAATATACATAATATCCCCTCCCATAATCTATAAACAGAGTAACATTACAGATACTGTACACAGAAACCATATACCAGTGATGAATTGTGCAACGTGTACACTATGTTGACGTATATTCAGAACGGCGATAGTATAATACGCACTATTACATATCGTGTGATCCCAACACGCATACCCTCACCAGTAATCAATGTATTGTGGATATCATTAGAAGATGAACGCTTTACTGAGCGCCGTTCAAACCAGCCGGTGATGTGATTGGTTTATTTAAAACTTCCGTTAGCCAATCAGAGGCTGTGATGTGGCCCACGTGTTAAGCTGATGAAAGGGAGTGATATGTCGAGTACTTTGTTGGGTTTATTGGGTGTCATTAGTTGACTGTGTCCACATTGCACTGACCATGACAAGCATTACAGTGCATGAAACTGTACGTGACATGTGAAGATACCTGGTATCTGAGCACTGTAAAAAACGCAGGGAAATCCCCGTGTCAAAAACACCCAATAATACTTGTTGTTATTTTCAATATGATCAGTGCAGGAGTGAATATTAGATTGTCAAACCATTTTAACTAGATTAGCGAAGGGGTGGTAATGAAGCTATAAAAGTAAACTCGGAGGGTTTCTAAAAATTGGAAATGGCTTCACGGTGACAAAGTGTAGATTGTACTAATACGGAGGCCATGCAATACAACTAGCACAAACTATAACACAAACTAGAATTATAAATTATACAATTAGGAACCAGACTTAGGAGGAGAACCTTGGGTGATTCATTAATAAATAATGAACTTATGAGCCAACTAATTATTATTAACCAATCAGCAAGTTAAGAACTCACGGCTGATAAACGAACTCCTCATCGATAGTGAAGAAGTACATGGACTGTTTCTGTCGAGGTTTTGAACGGAACGTAGCAAAATACAGTCTGTCTGCAGTGATTTATTGTGTTATAAATTAAATATCTTCCTAAATAAAAACATGAACTGGAGAAATGAAATTAACTAGAACAGAAATTTAATGTTTGATCAAAATCTCCTCAATGAGTAACCGATTGAAATACCTTTAATAAATTCCTGAGCATCAATAATCTCCCTGCCATCCCTGTCCACTGTAGCAAATGTCATGTTCATACTGTTAAAGTATCCTCGCAAATGTCTCTGTAGCTCTGCGAGTGCTATCAACTGATCTGTAAAGTTGTGCTATCAGCCACCAACAGATGCGAGGAGGCAATGTGATTTTATAGCTTGATAATTTATAAATTTTACAGCAATTTTAGACTTACATTTACATGACGTACAAGAGGTGATACAAGAGGTGATGGGTAAAATATTATGTGTTCTGAATAAGATTAACCCTGATTGGGTACGGAATATAAACGAACTACACTGCCAGAGAACACACTATTCGTTATCAGTAAAAGTAGTAACAGTGATCTGAGTAGTCGGGATTGAAGACTAGAAAACATATCGCATTTGAGGGGGGCCATGATAATATTTTTTTGTCAAATATCAGTAAAAACAGGTATGCCCCCCTCTTTTATGTATCTGTAGCATATAACGAAGCTTTTAAATATATTATAAAAAATCTGTTGAAGCTGAAACATTCGTCATATCAAGTGAATCCACGCCAACAAGGCACGTACGTATAATACTAACCTATCACAGCACTTTATAAATGTCACGTGATTATTTCTAACCTATCACAGTGCTCGATCTATACCACGTATATTACCTGTTAAAGTAGATGAGAAAAGTCACGTGGGATGTCACGTGAGAGCTTTAAGTGTGTGTCATTTCAGGGAATACTACGTTTCTGATGTTGTGTGGTCCTCATTTTGTTACTCCTTTCATCCTAACAATGAGTTTTAAAGTGAGGTATTGGTTTGATAAACTACAGGTCATTACTTTTCAGTACAGGTAAGATGTTAATATATAAATTATTGAAACGATGTTTGGAATTATTTTTGTCGCTCTGAACGATTATTCTAGTACGATGGATTGGTAGTAAATAAAAACACAGTGAATTAGATCGAACTTGAAAAAATAACTTATCAAGAAGACAACAAAATGCACATGTTATTCTGTAACATTCATTATTTAACACTTAAATATTTAAATTTATACATGTAAATTGTAATTCTGAATATCAATAAATGTGCTATAGATAAGAACAAATAAAGAGAATATATTAGAATTTTGTGTATAAATGGCCACATCACCCAAACACATAAATAAACTATAGTCGAAATGAAAACAAGTGAAAATCTTAAAAACAGAATTCAACAACCCCAGCAAAGCCTCAAATCCCGTCTGCTGCTCACAACAAGAACAATTTAGCAGCCCAGAATATCCTCACACATAATTACTAACACGCACAAAACATCACCCACAAGAGAAGACTAACAAGATAGGAAGACTGCAAACGACCCCCAACAAGTGTTACCAGGGATTTCAAATACAATTACTTGGCATTAGCCGTGCACAATTGTCAGAGTAACACCAGTGTTACGTTACATAATATGGACACCCCCTTAACAGTGCATGCTGTATTACTCACTGGACGCCTTGTTCCTACCTTACACTGACATTTTAGGTATTTTTAAACAGCCTATAAATAATCTAATACTATCTTTATAACCACATGATAGGGCAGCTGCAGGGGATTGTTATACTGTGCCGTGTGACTAACGTGCCGTGTGACTAACGTGCCGTTAAATGGTTCATTATGTCACACTACATGTACTGTTCATTTCAATGAAATGTTTGATAGTCCTCTTAAAATTTGGGAAATAAAGGGGAGAATAATTGTTTATACTATTAATGGTACTGGTAATTAGTGGTATTGGTAAATGGTAACTTTAACTGGTACTGGTAACATAAGTAATATTACCCTAGAATTAATCATTATGCTTCATCATTGGCAAAGTCAAGGGTATAGTCCAGTGTGTATTATGGAATTTACTTGGTATCAGAATAAATCAATTAAGATTACAGTAATGCAGATAATTTAGAATTAAAGATATATAACGAAATAACGCAAAAAAAACACGAAAAGCTAGAAAGAAGGTACAAATTCTGTAACAAAGCAGTAAAAAATCAAACAAAATTATTAAACAAAGGTATTGAACGCACCCTAAAACACTAAAACATTAAAACTTTCTCAGTTGTTGAGTAGAAAGGCAGCAATGTAACACAAAGTTTATAAAACAAAAAGTAATGAACCACAGCAAACGATTATAATATCCTACAGCCACAACCATAATATCTATTCATTTCATCAGTGGGCAGGTCTTAAAAACAAACTACGACATTAAAATTCTCGTGCATGATATGATCGGCAGCTCTTAAACTTCTTGTAGAGTGACTTATCGATATTTTTAATAATCTACGTCCGCGTCAGGAGTATAATACAGTACTTATTAAATTTGACGATGATTCAGATAAATGAAAGATGGAACTGAATGATATATTTTTAATCTCTACCTATGATTACTTAAATAAAAATAATAATATGACTACTGATCAAAAACCTTTTAAAGAGCGAGATTATAATATCTAGTGCAGTGGTTTGATTAGTTGTTTTTCTGGAAAGTTAATCAAAATGCATTTTATCGTGCAGAATTAACATTTAACATCCATGATCACACAGGCGTTAAAGTTTACTTGTAAAATTCGACAGGGAATTCGTCGAAATGTTACAACCTCAGATTCCATTAAATCAATACAAACCGAACATCTAATTTATTTCATGGCTTCTGGTTTGTCGAAAGGTTTTCATCAGATCGTTACCTAACCACTTACAGAAACGTCTGAACACCTCGCAAGGCATCAGATACATAAGGAGGATCACGTAGTTGGTGGCACGTGGTAAGATCACCTCGTTTCTCTCCTCTCTGGTGGCTGCGACGATCTGATCCGCTACCCAAACAGGATCCAGCAAGGGGAACAGTAATGGAAGCTTGACTGTAGCTCCTCTTACAAGACCAGTATCTGTGAAATGTGGAAAGACGGTGGTGATTTTAACGTGCTTGATTCCCATGTGCTCGAGATCGTACAAGAGGGTTCGACTGAAGCCGGTTACTGCGTGTTTTGCTGTGCAGTAATCAGTCATGAAGGGGGCTCCGATTTGGCCAGCCACTGAGCCTGTGAAGATAAGATGACCTCCATTTTCTATAATGCCGTCTAAAAAGATCTTAGTGATATGCATGACTCCCATGATATTCACATTCATTGTTAGATCCATCTCTTTGATAGAAGTTTCAGGAAACAGTTTGCCAATAATGATACCGGCATTGTTGAACAGATAGTCAATTTTTGGACAGTTTCCCATAACTTTTTCATTCATTTCTATGATGGAATCAAGCTTAGAGACATCGCAAGAGTAGGTATAAACTGTGCAATCTTTGGCCGCAAAATCTTTGATATTTTCTTCGTTCGTTTCTGAATTTATATCCACCAAATGCAAAGTATTTCCACTATTAGCCAAATTAGAAGCCAACATTTTGCCAATTCCTTGGCCAGCCCCAGTAATTAAGATGTGAGCATTTTTAATTTCTTTTTTAGGCCTATTCCTTGAGATCAAGTAGACAAATTCCCAAAACACAGTCCATGTATATAGCCATAAGAACTCCAGAAACTCAAGAAGGAACTCGAATATGAACATATGAGCTATCAAAATATATGTTACTAAAAGAAATGTACCTCGTTAAGAAATAAAATAATGTGGTTGTCAAACGATGATATTTTCAGAGGCACCAATAACAGAAGAAACGGAAAATAAATTGGACGTTTATCTGTCTTAGGCATCGACGAATTACAGCGCGGCCGCCATGAAGTAACCAGGCCAAAGGTTTCTACGATAGAACGAACAAATGAGAAGTCACTTTGAGGAGAAAAAATATTTTGCAAACGGTGCGGAAACTGTAACAATCGGTACAGGATCAGCGACAACAACTCCAAACTACAATATAGAGGGTTAAGGACATGGATCACATTCTTACCTTTCAAACAGAAGTACGAAATATTGTCTCCGCAATCAATCCGCTGGCGTGATCGCCTGAAAGTATCGCCTGGAAGTCGCTGCGCGGCTTGGTTAGTTGCAGAGTGCATGATATTTGATATTGTCAGATTGAAGTATAAAAAATTAATTTTCTTTGATACTAAAACTGACAGTCAATTCAAAATTTAAAGATAAAATTATAATCATATTTTGAGGCTAAGAATAATTCTAAATTATAGAGTTTAGCTTTGCTGTTATGTTGATTTTGCATATTTAAAAAATTTAATGCAATCACAAATCAGCAATGCGCGCACAATTTCACATTTTGAATTTCAACTTATTGTTAATGAATTCAATCAAATCCCAATTATAAACTTTGCTAGTTGAATAAAATCCGGATAACATTGGATTGATGATTGATGTCCATGTTTTTCCTTTTTCATTTTTTCGTTAATTGTAGCTCCATTGCATTTTCATCTATAATGCATGCGCGGTGCAAACCTAACCAGTACACAGTATATATAATAAATGCATTGCTATTATATGATATTATGATATTATGTATTATGATATCACATATCATACATTGTGCATATGAATATATAATTTTTGTGTAATGTTGACATTGGTGCTATGATTTAAATCCAAAAATCCTTATTGGCTGATTAGATCAGTGATCATGCAAACTACAAACTTGTAACCACTTCCCCGTGATCAGTGATCACTACACATAATTCCAGATTTCTGATTACATGGCTAACAAAATGCCAAATAAGTTGCGAGTTACAATTAATATAACAACTGAATTATGAATTAGCTTGAAAAAATAATTTTTTTTAAGTTCCCCTGGGGGTTGGAGGACTTTGCCGAATGCCGCTTCAACACACCGCTTCAACTATTATTCTTGCTTCGCATCGAATTATAATTTTTGCTTCGCATCAACTGTCAACCCGTGGGGGAAGTGGAGAGGCGGCAACATTTTTTAATGATTTTAAAAGTTAATTGTTAGTTATTAAGTGCATAGTCAATAGTGTGACTAAATCGTTGATTTTTGGTATACAGATCTAAAATTATATTATATGTTGATAAAAGTTATTCGAATATCAAATATAGATTGTTACAGTGTGCAGTGGAAAAATGCAAACGATTATTTACCTTGGGACCTCAGTTTAATATATTTATGTTCATAAGCACCGAATAGAGATTAGGCGGAATGACAGGCTGAGCGCCGCCCAGTAAATAAGCTTACATGTTACAATCATCAATCCACAATCATTTATTATATTTGATTTACGATGTCAATCCTTCGCATCTCGCTGATCTGCATACGTGGTTGCTTACTGGGCCACGCTCAGCCTGTCATTCCGCCGAATCTCTATTCATATATGATTATGAACATAAATATAATTGCCTGAGGTTTCCAGATAAGTGGTAAGTGGTTGCGAGAAGATGCGCGACTGACTTTACGCCGCGCGCAAAATTATCAAATACTGAACACTTTACCATCGATACGTACAAGGGCAATATTTAGCGTTGGATAACATATCGCGTTATTTTCCAATTTGGTATTACCATTGGACAATACGAACCGCCTGATACCCACGTGATTTACGGCCGTCACTAATTCTTCTTTGTTGTAATTGTTGTGTGTTAAGATTTGATGCTTTATTCGTTTGGGAGCGCAGCCCAACTTTGGTTTCCGTATTTAAAATTGTAGTGTAAAGTTACTATTAAGTAGACCAGACGGCGCCATCTCTACCAATGTCTTGCATTTCACCCTCTGTGAATGACAAGAAATTGGGAAACCTTTATTGTGATTCTATCTTTAGAATTTGAAGTTATTTAATTGCTTTTGGAGTATTTTTTCGTATGCACTCAGCAAATGTTTAACATTAATTAATTAATTAAATTATTAATCGTCTCTGAAATAATGTAGCCGAACTGATTGAAGCTGTAAAACACTCTGCTTAATGCTCTTGATTATTCTTACGTTAGCTTTTTGTTTTAATCCACTTGGTGTTAAGGCATTGTATTGTCAATTTCTAATTTGTTTGTGATCGATTACAAAGTTTGAGGTGCCGAAGAACATAATACAAATACAGTTGCTAGAGCTAGAATACGCCATTCTATTGTGTAAGAAAATTAACTATTATTTGACAAACATTGTTTTTGAAACTTCACAATTGATCGACAGTAAAAGTATGAATGGTACCCAAGGTTGAATACTCATGTAAATAATCGCTCTCTTGGATTGCAGGGAATCCGATTTATAACATCAATTTTATTTGGTATCTATTAAGTTGAGAACTACGTAGGTTGACAGAACACCTACAAATGAGTACTCAGATATTTCAATTCCGATCGAGCACTGAAATCGAAAGTCAAACTGTCTCTTAAAATTATATAACCCCTTTTATCTCAGTGCATTTTCATTGCTTATTTAGTTACGACCAAGCTATGTTTGTCTGGTTGATACATTCTTAGTGTTTTGCTTTTGACCTGTAATGTTAGATTTTCAGGAAGATAAGCAACATGTTGATAAGACAAGCCCACATCTTAAAGTATATTTTCTTAACAAACATTCTTCTAGTGGATAATTAGAATCTCGTGCATTCTTTGAGCGTTTGTAACCATTTTTTTGTACGTGATACTTCAGTTGGAATTTTGCCAATTTTCATAAATATTCCCTTTTTTTCGTGAATGATTTTAAAATGTTACCGATACTGCCAAAAAAGATATCGGAATGAAAATGGACACAACTTTGGAGTTACGTGCTGATATTAAAGTTGATTTCCTTATCCCCAGTTGAAACCTTTTTGGTCCCCTGCCTCTTACCCTTTCTAAGCGTTCTTTTCATTTTCCAATCCTCGACAAATAAATTGTTGCTGATCATTTTGTTCATGATTTTTATACCGCGTCGGTGTTCAAGAATTCAGCACCTTAGTAGTTGACCTTGTTCATAGACACTGCATACGTTCCTCGTTTAAATAATTTGTTTGTTAACTGAGATCCTGATAAGAACGGTTTGGAACTACCTTCTGCGTGTCTCGCTAGGAACAGACATGAACTAAATATGTACAGCATTTCAACCTTCACTGCATTTTAAGTATGTTGAGTAGATCGATTAATGTATGATGTACTTCAACTCGAAATTTCGTAAATTTTTTACATGCATCCCTTAGTCGGTAATATAACGGGGGGGGGGGGGGGGGGGGGGGGGGAATTATGGGTGTTTAAAATATGGACTGTTATAAATATGGTTCTTTGGCCCGTAAAGAACCAAATTTGACCACCCACAATTTTGACTGCGACTTTCCTTTCGTGAAAAAAGCTCAAATCGAATTGAACACTACAGCGAAACAGCTGCTGCTGAACTTGTATTATTCATCTGAAGTTGCTGATCTGAAATTTAAATTGAAATTGTTCCTAGTTAACCCCTCAAATTGAAAGGATGGGGGAATAGTAGATAAACCGGACTTTTTGAACCAGAACTAGCTTCAATTCAGCAAACCATAACGTAAGCATACTTCTGGACGTGAATGAAAGAAACGTTAAGCATATTATGACTGATATACCAAAAGGTACACCAAAATTTGACTCGGTGGGTTAAATTTTGGGGGGTAAAAAATATGGACTGTTATAAATATGGTTCTTTGGCCCGAAAAGGACCAAATTAGACCCCCCATAATATTACCGACTAAGGTAATATGCGAAAGACAAAAGTTAAAGAAAGTGGAAAATAAAAGATCCGATGCAGACATTTTTATACTCACTCTTACATTGGCCTATGGATTTGTAAATATACCTTACATTGCAAGACAGTTCAATCTTTGCAACCCCTTTCTGTATCATAGTCATTCTCACTTACAAACAATGGAGCACCACATTTAACACGGGACATTACTTACAGCGATGAATTCATTCAACTTGATGTACAGTTGCAACAACCAAGAAACAGTTGGTAACCTGCACGAAGCAGAGCGGTTGATGAATTTATCGATCTCCAAGTTTCAGATGGCCTGCCAACACGATTTACCCCTCCGTCGGTCCCTTCTTATCGCCTCAGTTCTGAACCGTGCGCAACGCGCTGCGGCAGATGCCATCGCCTCCTTGGACTGCTCAAAACCTCCTCCCCCGGCCTGCCACTCAGCTAATTTCCTTCCTTTCAAATCAGATGAACACTTGAACGAGGACATCGAGATGCACATTTTAGGGAATGATCTCTTATCGGAAATCTTGTGTGCGGACGAGAAACCCAGCGCAGAATTCGATCAGTTAGCCGTGGATCAGTCAGATAACCTCCGGAAGAGGCCGCGAGAATCCGTCGTGATGGAAAGCGTTAAACCGCCTCCGATCAGCGAACTCCACGACAGCAAGCGACTGAAGGAAACGGAGGAACTGAGCGTGCCGCTGTCAGATGACTGGTCGGATCAGTATCCCAGCTACAACACCGACATGTGGACCATGCCCAGCATCTGGACTACTGCCACTCCGGTCGTGTGTTGAAGTGGGGTTACCATGGTTACCATGCTGGTGTGCCCCCCTTCGGTACCGATCAGAGTTTGGAAAATTTAACAGCGACTGTTTTTATTGAGACATTTTTAATGAATTGTTGTGTCTTGATAATATATTATAATGTATTGAGTGCAGAGCTTTGGAGGTTAATTTTAATTGGTATTTGAACTTTTTAAGATTATAAAATGTATATTTTCACGCTGGTGCTTGCGTGGAAAAGTTTGCCTCTTTAAGTCCGATTTGCCTTCGGACATATTCTCAGTTTCCATGACTACTGTTTACGGTCATCCTTTTTAAGTTTTTAAGAGAGTTTTGAAGTGAAATATATATTCAACTCAGTTGTAATTGATTCAGTTAATTCATTATGTATTAGGTTTAAGGGCTGCATATCCCGTAAGTATAATATTTATTAATGTCTAGTTAAAATAACGTATCCTTCGGTGACTACTTTCAGGTTAATGATTTGCAATTGATTCACTTTTCATTCTACAATGATAATTTGATTTAAATCATCTGTTAAGTTTATATACTCTAAATAAAAATTCTAGTTATCTTTGTAAAAGACTTTACGATTTACTGAATGAAATATCCTAATACGTGCACGTGGCCCCTGTTAACTCTAAAAATGCCGGTATTTTATTTAAATAATGCGATTAAAATACCAGCTGACTCGTCAAATTATTGTTATTACTTTCACAGTTTTTTCATGTTTAGTTAAGAATCTTTGAGATTCACTTTTAGGTTTAGTTTTATTAGGATGTTAGCATTGCTTGCTAGGAGCTATCTTGTGTTAAGATATTGTATTTTGAGTGTACGCGGGGGCCCTGCACGTAATTTTTTATTTTTGTAGCTAAAATATATAGCTCGATGTGTGTTTGATATAATGTACAGAAAGTGTCGTAAGAGCTACGTGATATTAGTTTCCTAGGCTACAAATTGTCACCACAGCAACACCCTAGCAACCACTATGACAGACTCGAATCTCCGAATGACCCATAAACCATACTGTCATCAGGTTACAAAGTAATAATCTTACCGTAAAAGTATTATCTACTAGATAGTTAATTGATATTAACTATAAAGTGTCGATATTCTACCCAAGCTTTCAAAAACTTTCTAGGGTGTTGCTGAAGACGAATTTGACTAAAATGTTAAGCTAATTTATAATGAGATATGGTTTTTAAATTATGATATCACTTATCGGTATATGATATAATTAGCATCTTTTTTTGCTGGCACAAATATCTCGGTGGCTTGATAATTTGCAATCAAATCAGATTGAGTATGTTATTTGCTAGACCAGAATCTGAACCGCCATCTTGAAAAATATCTGAAAATGTGCAGGTAATAACATTCTAGAACAGAAGGACACACACACGATACTGAGGCCTCTAAATTTGGAAAGTTTAAAAACTAAAAACACGTACGTTTCCCGCATTACCCCAGCGGTGTGTAACATGACTCTCGGTTTTTCTCTACAGTACACTGAACACTGTACACTTCAGCTATTACATGGAGATACCACACAGTGCCGGAAATAGTGTGAAATTGCGTGGTTATACACCACACACAATACACTCTACACCAGTACAGTCTGGTACACCTGTAACACGCCGTACTAGTGTACTACAATGTATACTGCAGAGCTGACTAATGTAATTGTAGTCTGGGTCTGATATTTAATATTTATGTGCACTTGAAATGTAATCAGTGTGAGCTGTCTACTTATATGTACACTCAGTCGTCTACTGTTAACATTGCATACTCGCCTTCAGTCTACAGTCTACACACTAGAGCTAAGTCTACACACCACAGTCTACACACTAGAGCTAAGTCTACACACTACAGTCTACACACTAGAGCTAAGTCTACACACTACAGTCTACACACTAGAGCTAAGTCTACACACTACAGTCTACACACTAGAGCTAAGTCTACACATGCTATAATGTTGTGTAACCTCTCTCTCCCTAAATCTGGTTCTGTATTCTACTTCCTTCGGTTAGGTGGGCTGAAATCCCCCACCTAACCGACTCAAAGTAACATTACAGTAGGAAGCGAATACCAAATTACCTGCCGCGATTACACGCTGTGTGATATCGTGATAAGCTCTTATATTATGTCCTTCTGTTAATGAATAATTGTTATCTGCACAAGTAAGGGGAAAATCTTTCTCAGGATTTCCCCCTTTAATATAAAGAACAGCAAGCAAATAAATCTCGATAGCTTGACCATTAACATCAATTATTGGCTTCTTTCAAACTATTAAGTTACTTAACAGTTCATTCATCACTTTCTAACACCACCTGGCTATCACCGTATAGTTCCTTTCTTCCATAGTCAACAGCGTGCAATAAACTCAGTATTTCACTTTCTTTCACTTTCACTTTCACTATGGTGTCCTGAGCGTGAACTACAAAATGTATACAATGTACACGATATAGAGAGAGCAAGTCAGTGCTCAATACACCCCGAAAGAGACCCCTCATTAATCACGCTGCTACTTACCCCAGATGTTTATGTGGCGCGAGTCTCCACTTGCAGGCCTACTTCAGCTGTGTGATTTGTGTTCAGGAGTAGTCAAATTAATCCCACGATCTAGGTCGTGAGATTGGGGAGTGAGCTGGTGATTGAGAACTGATTTATATTATTGAGAACTGATAACCACTTTCGAAGTTGCTATTAATTAGGGTAGTGGGTAAAGGTTGAGTAGAAATAATTTGGTTGAACAGAATAAATCTCCTTATAAACATTTACAAAATCTTTCCAACGAGCCTTTTTGAATTATGGGCATGCTTGTCCTTTATCTGTTCAAATAGGTTCCTTGTAAAGACTTTGGCTTTAACTTGAACTCAAATGATAAACCGAAGGCTCTTCCTAATACTAGGCTCCTAAAAGCTAAATCCTAGGTTCCCTTATAAAACCTAAATCCTAGGTTCCCTCCGTAAAATGTACCCGTTTAACCGCATTCCTGTCATGCCGCGACCTGGCAAGTGTTGACAAGGGTCCGTATATCCAGCACCGCCATATATGGTTTGGTATTTGGCACGGTACTCTCGTTGGAATTTGGCGCAAGTGCAAGTGTATTACATTGGTGGCGGCAATTGAACCACCCTTCACATTCAGGACACTGGTGATTTCACTGCACATTTCATTTACTCTATCATTAAAACGTTAACTGAAGGCTCTAACGCATCACAAACGTTACCATGGTTACGATGTTACGGTCACATATAATTGTTACCATGGTTACCGTGTAACGCTCCTTTAATTGCTGTTCTGGGTTTTAATTAAATACTATTCTGGTTTAATTGTTTTGTCATGTGTTAAATTTATACTCTATACGCATAAATTAAAATCTTTGTTTCACTTGTTCTCGTTCATCGGAAATTGTACAAGAAAGTAAAATTGCAAATCAGTGGTAGCTTATTATGAGTCGTGTAATTGGGGAACTGATTTCTCTTGTTAATTGTTGGTCTTATCCCAAAGTGTAGGTTCAAATATTCAAGCTAATAAATTGGCCTCGCTCTAGCTACGACCTGATTCAGCTTGGTCAAATGTAAGAGTATCAAACAGTATAAAATGGTCTTGGCAGGAGTTTATTTCCTTTTGTTAGAGTTGCTTTGGTTGCAAGGATCTCTGTAAGATATGGCATTGGGAGCCCACGCGGTGAAAAAACAACTGAATCTGTAAAGTGTCACGCCGAGTTTAAAGTTTTAGAGGGTGTCAAAGTATTCCCCCGCAGAAGAGTATTTATTCACTGTCCAGTAAATCAGTTCATTAATCATAATTAAATACAAAAGACAGCTGTTCTGGCTTGTATTTGTTGAGGTGGTTTCTAGGAATTTTTTGCTGATCTCAAGATCTCCTTTCCGAACTTGGCTTCCATACTTACTTATAATGAGATGTTCTATCATCTTTCGATGCCTCCTTATTCTCAGTGCACCTTTCCATATTTCCATAATATCGGGATAGGACGTTGCACAGGTGAGAAGTACAGATTTCCGGATCCTTTCAGTTGTGCTGTTTGGTTACCTGTACAAGCTGGTTAAACTCAAGAGAAAAAAATCCGAGGATTGTGACAGGATCGGACGATTGTGTCTTATCAGGAGACAGGATAGTATCAGAGGATTGCGTCTTGTCGGGACATGGTCAGAGGATTGTGTCTTGTCAGGACAGGATCAGAGGATTGTGTCTTGTCAGGATAGGATCAGACGATTGTGTCTTGTCAGGATCAGACGATTGTGTCTTGTTTGGACAGGATCAAAGGATTGTGTCCTGTCAGGATCAGAGGATTGTGTCTTGTCAGGACAGGATCAGAGGATTGTGTCTTGTCAGGATCAGACGATTGTGTCTTGTCAGGATCAGACGATTGTGTCTTGTTTGTACAGGATCAAAGGATTGTGTCCTGTCAGGATCAGAGGATCGTGTCTTGTCAGGACAGGATCGGACGATTGTGTCTTGTTTGGACAGGATCAAAGGATTGTGTCCTGTCAGGATCAGACGATTGTGTCTTGTTTGGACAGGATCAAAGGATTGTGTCCTGTCAGGATCAGAGGGTTGTGTCTTGTCAGGACAGGATCAGAGGATTGTGTCTTGTCAGGATCAGAGGATTGTGTCTTGTCAGGATCAGACGATTGTGTCTTGTTTGGACAGGATCAAAGGATTGTGTCCTGTCAGGATCAGAGGATTGTGTCTTGTCAGGACAGGATCGGACGATTGTGTCTTGTTAGAATAGGATCAGAGGATTGTGTCTTGTCAGGACATGCCCCATTTTAGAAGAAGTGTGCTTGAGAAGATGCCCTGGCGTGACCGGGCAAGTCTATGAGCTACATCACAGCACTTATATCACACACTTCACAGCCTTCGTCCCATTAAGAATATTACTTGTTACAAGGATATAACATGAAATAATGAACTTACAGTACTAGCTATCACAGAGTTATTAAATTAAGTAGTGTAATCTATTTTGGTAGATCTCTGAGAGCATGCCTGATCTGGGTACCCACACTCCCTCTATAAATCAAGTCTAGAACACACTCACAGTGTCCCTAATGAGTTTTACAGCCTTCTCAATCGAATTACCGACAACACTGAAATCTAACCCGACCCAGCTCCTCAAACTTGAGATCACTGGGACCAGTGGAGCCGTCTTATCACGGGATACTCAACTGCTTCTCTGATTGGCTTGTTGAGAGTTTCCGGTGTTTCTATTGGCTGTTGACGGCTGCGGGTGCTGTCGACGTAGTGTTATATTAATGTGCGCTGTTGAGTTGGGCGAGTTGGAAAACTGCCAGATTTGAAAGATCCGGTATTTTTGACATCATTTTTAAACCATGTTATCCTGGATTCCTTTATACAGGAACTAGTTGAGCTACTCGCATATTGTCGGTAGGTACTAAGTTTACACATTAAGTATTGCAGCTAATTTAGAATATTATAATACCTTAACAGTTAAAAGTGTTAGAATAGTGAGCTCCTGTCTCAAATCTCAATGTCAGAATTGTAGTCAATAGGAGGCTCCTGAACAGCTAGCTCCTGAACAGCTAGCTCCTGAACGGCTAGCTCCTGAACAGCTAGCTCCTGAACAGCTAGCTCCTGAACAGCTAGCTCCTGAACAGCTAGCTCCTGAACAGCTAGCTCCTGAACAGCTAGCTCCTGAACAGCTAGCTCCTGAACAGCTAGCTCCTGAACAGCTAGCTCCTGAACAGCTAGCTCCTGAACAGCTAGCTCCTGAACAGCTAGCTCCTGAACAGCTAGCTCCTGAACAGCTAGCTCCTGAACAGCTAGCTCCTGAACAGCTAGCTCCTGAACAGCTAGCTCCTGAACAGCTAGCTCCTGAACAGCTAGCTCCTGAACAGCTAGCTCCTGAACAGCTAGCTCCTGAACAGATAGCTCCTGAACAGATAGCTCCTGAACAGATAGCTCCTGAACAGCTACTGTCTAATTTACTCATGTTCAATAGATGTAAATACTGATGGGGAGATGAGGCATATTTTTTACACGTGACAGTGATTCTGGGGTTTGATTGGTCAATTGCTGTCGCGTGTCGAAAAATTATACTTCACCTCCCCACCAGAATCCACATCTATGATTGTATATACCTTCTCCTGTCTGATGTACTTTACTGAACATGTGGTAACGACATACAGTAAATATTTATGGTATCAAAAAACAACAATCAACATTGGATGTGTTTGTTAACTACCCTGGTATATATTAAGTTGAAATATTCGCATTCTAGAAAGTTGTGTACAATACCATTTGAAATATGGATGTTTAAATGAAATAAAAGGAGAATGTTACCGAAGAACAATAGATAATTTTGATGAAATGGCGACCACTTTTGCAAGATTAATAAACTATTCATCACTGACAATGGAAATGGTGTGTAGTGTGTAGTGTGTAGTGTGTAGTGTGTAGTGTGTAGTGTGTAGTGTGTAGTGTGTAGTGTGTAGTGTGTAGTGTGTAGTGTGTAGTGTGTGGTGTGTGGTGTGTGGTGTGTAGTGTGTGTAGTGTGTGTAGTGTGTAGTGTGTGTAGTGTGCAGTGTGTAGTGTGTAGTGTGTAGTGTGTAGTGTGTAGTGTGTGTAGTGTGTAGTGTGTAGTGTGTAGTGTGTGGTGTGTGGTGTGTAGTGTGTAGTGTGTGTAGTGTGTGTAGTGTGTAGTGTGTAGTGTGTGGTGTGTAGTGTGTAGTGTGTAGTGTGTATTGTGTAGTGTGTAGTGTGTAGTGTGTAGTGATTTACCAGGTTATACGGGGACAGATAATTCTACAGTAAATACATGCAAATGATCAGGGGTATGTCTGTATTTAGCTGTAGTGTGCAGTGTGCAGAATAAAGCGTGTATGATGTGCAGTTAATACTGTCACTTTATAAGAAGTTGATGATCTGTGTTTAAGATAATTGCCGAATATAACACACAATTAAATCACTTTTAGATCACCTCTAGCAATACAAATCACTGCACTAGTTCAGCTCCGTGACCACACCTATCTCCGTGACGTGACCACGCCCATTTGTAGGACAACTCTACAGTGTACTGTATCAGAGTACCGCCAGATGGTATTGAACTTGTTGGACATTTGCCAACATGATCTCTCTGATTACTCTCAGGAACTAAGTAGGATTTCTGGAGTACTTACCAACAGAGTGCTAATTTCACGTACGTGGTTGGATTGTTGTTGAGGTCATCAGTGTACTCTGAAAGGAGTAATATTTCCATGTTTGGATGCTCTTTTTCATTCACTACTACACTTCTTCTACAACTCTCAAATTAGTGCAGCTCACAACCAACAAGATGCTACTTCAAAAGAAGAGCTTCAGAGGTATTGAACACGCGTGACATGACATTGAACTCGTGACAGGGTTGTTGCGCAACCCTGAACTCTTCCTGAAGCTCATAAATGTCAGATTTAGTAAAAGGGAGTGACGGTGATGTTACGCTGTGCCTCTTGAACGCCATTTATTCTGTTCTCTCTCTCTCTCTCTCTCTCTCTCTCTCTCTCTCTCTCTCTCTCTCTCTCTCTCTCTCTCTCTCTCTCTCTCTCTCTCTCTCTCTCTCTCTCTCTCTCTCTCTCTCTCTCTCTCTCTCTCTCTCTCTCTCTCTCTCTCTCTCTCTCTCTCTCTCTCTCTCTCTCTCTCTCTCTCTCTCTCTCTCTCTCTCTCTCTCTCTCTCTCTCTCTCTCTCTCTCTCTCTTAAATAGGGAGATGTATACCTTAAACCGCCTAATTATATTCCACCATATAGCCCATCCCAACTGAGCGATGAAATTGTACTAACTACCTATTAAATCTCTACTATTTGGCCCTGACCCTAACGGCTTGACCCTGAGAACTTGATACCCTTATTCCCTGACCCTGACCCTGACCCTGACCCTGACCCTGACCCTGACCCTGACCCTGACCCTGACCCTGACCCTGACCCTGACCCTGACCCTGACCCTGACCCTGACCCTGACCCTGACCCTGACCCTGACCCTGACCCTGACCCTGACCCTGACCCTGACCCTGACCCTGACCCTGAGAACGTGATGCCCTGATTCTATGACCCTACCTAGGTGTTCTGAAAAGGCACTGTCTCTACAATTGTAACCCAGTATTGGCTCTCTTGAGCTATGTTAAACACATACCACATACTGATATGGGTGTTTAATAGTTGCTTGTAGAGTGTCATGAGGCCCCACCCTCTATTCTCAACACAATGTGCGGAGACACCATGAAGATGAGATCTGAAGTTTGTCACCCAACAGATGCTAACAGCTCTTTTCTGGCAGTCCGCCAGGATGTGAGGTGTTTGCTGATTTTAGTGTTAAGCTAATATAACTGTATTCAGTTCGTATTATTATATTGTATGTAATTCATTTATTACATTCAACAATAACCGTTCCATGAGGTCTGAGATCTTTGTAACTTGTAGTTATACCTATTATGTAGTATGTTAATTGTAATTATTTCTGCTAATTGGATGACCCTATTAATAGAAATAGTGTAATATTGGCGGTGTCCCAAGAAGCATAAAATACTGGTTACTTTCTGGGCATGTTCAAAACGGGAATCTCAACCTGCGCTACATTTACTGGTCATTATCTCCCACTTATCCCATATAAGGAATAACGAGTTGATATTTGAAGCCCTAATTATATGACCTCTGTCCCACGTGAGCGGGCTGAATGCAGTGCTTAGATTGGTCGCTCAGTTAGTACTGTGACTTGAATACCGCGCTCTGATCGGTCGCTGAAACGCCCACGTGGTCGCTGAAACGCCCACGTGACTTATGGTGATGTCACGTGGTATTCACGACCAGATCTGAGGGATAGCTCTATATATAAAGCGTACTTGTACTGTACATGTTGTCCTGCAAAAACCCGGTGTGATTGTACGGATTCAGCACTGTTAACAACAGGCCATATTCCGCGCTATAACCCGGATAATATTCAAACTGCTACCTCCCTCTCTCTCAGGACAACTTTAGATGTGATGTCATCATATATTATAGAACTGAGGATGTTCGCGGATAAATTATTATATGCCGTGAAATGAACTCATCCTCAGAGCCAAGTAGGGAGATGTGACGTCAGGAAGTTGGCGTGTCAGCTGTAAATATCTCAACCTGGATAAGGGCTGTTAACTAATGTAATATTAAAGTGTAATAATTATAGCTTACATAAAGTAGTGAGCGGAACTATGTCTGTAAAGTATGCACTATGGATCGGCTTGTGCGTACTGCAAGCTGGCTCTGGGTTAAAACTGCTGGTTTCAGTTATTTAGTTGATGAAACGGGGGAACCTGCGTCATCCTAGATCAAATTTACGTATAATAAATACATCTTATATAAAGTATAGTGGGTGGTTCTTTGAACGGTGTTGGTTTGTAAAGTATGCGTCAGTTTGCGTCACTGAAGGTTAGAAGCGCCGGCAGTGCGTCACGATTGCAAGTTTCAGTTAAAGATACCACGAGGAACCTGCGTCATCCTACATAACACTATAAGCTTAACAAAACTCCGACAAGATTCCTTGATTATCTTTCTTTTGTTTGGTTCTGGTTTTGCATTTTTCTTGATTATTAATAATTCTTGATAAAGACGGGGACATTTTTATAAAGAGGCCGCTTATATACCAATATAATTATTATATATACACTATTATATATACTACTATCTATACTATTAGATATACTACTAGATATATCAGTATTATATAGATGGCCAGTTTTACGATAGTATGTGTTATTTAGACCTTGTCCATCTATTGATTAATGAAGCCATTGTTTCTCTAATAGGTATCCTACAGAGATTGTGTACCTACTATTGAACATTGTTGAACAAACACAAAGCAATACCAAGCACATCTTTAAGTCGATAACTGTGGTCATTGCAGTACCTACATTACTGGGGAACAGACATTGTCACTGTCAGTAAAAAGAAAGTTTGACATAAAAAACAAACAAAAAAACAAAAGGAGATCGTAGGTATTTGGGACTGATTCATATCAGTGATATAGTGGCAATATTATATCAGTCTAGCTGATTAGTCTGTGATGTATTTGAGTTGTGTCCGGACAGCATAACTGAATTGGTTCTAGAATATTCTGACATAACATTTATGTCTCAACTCGACAGTAATTTTCGTGTAAATCAATGAATGGTTGAGAGAAATAAAGGTTTCATGTTTCACTGCATCAATTATAGACGTATGACTTTCATTCTAAGACCTTGCTGTCGTTTAATAGACCACGGTATATGAAAGGTTTTTATATATAACTGAGGTTTTTCTGCCAGAAGGACGAATAACCTTGAGTGTTGCAGTGGAAACATCACTTTTAACCAATCACCATAACAATGTGATCTTATAAATTGGCAAATTAAAATAATCAGAAAATACCTCCTCTTCATTACCACATGTACAGTACTAATAAGAAACGGTAGGAAATCTTAAAAGAATGGAATTATCAGGTACATTCCAGTACTGTAATTAAAAGATTAATAGCTTGATTAAGGAGAATGTCTTGTATTAACACCACATTGATCTACATTGATCCATCAAACTTTTATTGTACGTGGCATTACTTAGTGGACACTGGCCGTGGATCTGACTTTACCAGCTTGGTCAAAAATGTACGTTATTTCAAAATCAAGCCGGACTTTTATTTAATAATCGATGTTAAAAAAATAGATGTGTTCTCGACAGTTGAGAAGTAGTATAAGTTATAGTATAAGTTATATTAGTATTATATTATACGAGCAGTATATTGTATAAGCGCTGACATAATTGCAATTGATAGTACACACATCATGTCACGGAGGAGAAGGAATTAAATTATCATCATTATGGGTCCGCAACACTTAACCTACATTATGTTACATTATTTTACATTATTTTACATTATTTTACATTATTTTACATTTTGTTGATATCTCAAAAATCCCATATCAGCAATGGGTGCCTGAAATAAACTTGTAATGAAGTGTGACAAATTCTTACTCTTTGCTTGATACCTTGTCAGGTTTAATTATTGTTTAATCAAATCAGCAGCCCAAGTTAATAAGCCAATTTTATTTTTTGTATTGTTATTTTTTGAAATTTAAAAACATAATCATTAATTACTCAACTCAATAGTACACACATCAACCAACTGCGCTACCTTTTGGCCAGGTAGCGCAGTTGGTTAGCCAGCTTTGCAATCGTGAGGTTGCGGGTTCAAATCCCACTGCCTGCCTGGTCGTGGGGTGAGTGTCGTTGACATTCAGCTAAGGATCGTGAGTGGTCTATGCAGCCCCCCGGTCTACTCAGCCGAATACTCGAGAAATCGGGTGTGAGGGTTAAATGAGGAGCTGCACATTGCAGCAAAGTCTCGGGCGAAGAAAGTATGGTACACACTACCTTAACCGTCACTGGCTAAAAACAAATCCTTCGGCTTCCTGTAATTGGCTGGTTGCACTTGTGTAACAATATGGCTGTTGGAATACTCCGAAGTAAAATAAGTGTCTAGATAAAAAAAATTAAAACAGGGCAGTATTTACAGTATTATTCATAATTGGAGTATCTAAATTTAATGATTAATTATTACATATAACCTGGACTTAAGTTACTAGCATAACACAATACAATGACGCAGATTAATCAATGAATAACCAAATATATCTAATTACCATCCCGATAATCCAGTCTACATTAAGATTTAGATTTTAAACATAACCATAACACTGCTGATTTTATATGTAAACACGTACATATTACACAACTTCTTTCATCTAGACCGCAAGCACTGCTCGCACTGTGTTTAATGCATCTCTATGTGTGTAAATGTACACAAAAGCAACTAGTTACGCCCGCGTACAAATAATAATAATGTGCCTGTGTCTACTTATACTGATGTACACAACTAGGTACAGAGTATGGCAACAGATATACATTACAATGTATTTGGTGTGTATATTAATTAGTACATCCGTGTAATGTGTATAGCATGTGGTTGTCATGGCAACAGCTCGCATTAGCGAACTAAGTTTCGAGAGACAAACGTCGTCTGTTTCGAGCATGTTTACTGAAAACTTGGCAGAGAGAGAGAGAGAGAGAGAGAGAGAGAGAGAGGGGGAGAGAGAGAGAGAGAGAGAGAGAGAGAGAGAGAGAGAGAGAGAGAGAGAGAGAGAGAGAGAGAGAGAGAGAGAGAGAGAGAGAGAGAGAGAGAGAGAGAGAGAGAGAGAGAGAGAGAGAGAGAGAGAGAGAGAGAGAGAGAGAGAGAGAGAGAGAGAGAGAGAGAGAGAGAGAGAGAGAGAGAGAGAGAGAGAGAGAGAGAGAGAGAGAGAGAGAGAGAGAGAGAGAGAGAGAGAGAGAGAGAGAGAGAGAGAGAGAGAGAGAGAGAGAGAGAGAGAGAGAGAGAGAGAGAGAGAGAGAGAGAGAGAGAGAGAGAGAGAGAGAGAGAGAGAGAGAGAGAGAGAGAGAGAGAGAGAGAGAGAGAGAGAGAGAGAGAGAGAGAGAGAGAGAGAGAGAGAGTTGTTAAATAGAGAGTTGTTAAATATAACGCACGCGTTTTTATGTCGAGTATTACATCAGGGCTATATATTATTATATTGAGCACGCCGCTTAGATTAATAAAGCATGCAAATTAAGATGGATTACAGTTCATGTGACGTCAGAGGTTTAGAAGTGTGACGTGACACAACATATTACACATTAATAGTGTGACGTTTCAAAACACATTACACATTTATAGTGTGACGTCACACATTACACATAATATCACAGCGCTCTGTACTTCACATGCTGCTATAAGTGTGTACCGGAAATTAAGTGCACTCTAATTAATTATTGAAATTGTACAGACATTGAGATAATGACGTATTATTGTCTTTTAATTCCTTGCCGTAACTTAGTCAATACAGTTGTGTATTGTTTGGAAGTTTGGAATGAACTTATTTAAAAGACTGTTTCACTTGTCCTACCTAGTCTCTACTACCGGATATTACCCCTGGAATCATTATCTTATCATGAGACTGATAAACAGCGAACCTCTCCAGGATCTTTTATTTGAAAGAGGGCGAGATGTTTGTATTTTGGACATTATATAATATATACCAAACAAGCATGTTACAATTTACATTCTACAGTGAGATTGTATCTCTTATTAACATACATGCTGCCAGATATAGGATCTTGAAGTAAAATAGTTATGGTTTAAGAATATCCAGAGTGGTACTCGTAATGATCATGAAATCTTTATCTAAGTTATGTTTCAGATATCAAGTCTTCAATATCTTATCTTGTTAGTAAGGACAATAGCGTGACTCTATAGAGTTATGAAGTGGATAGTGGAAAAGAGAAGTTTAATAAATCATGAGTTGGTCTACTTAATACATATTATGAATAAGAAGGTAGGAACACTTCTATGCTACTAACCTGTTCACGAGGCATCAATGATATAATTAACTACATCTTCTGAAGGCTGCTGTACCATAACCTATTAAGAGGATAATACAATTGTGCCTTCGTTAATAGATAAAAATACTACATAAGTACACAATATGTTTCAACGATAAAGAAAATCACCCGAAAACTTTCATGAGAACAGCCATTACTCGTTTGATCTTACAATTCAGGTTAAACGTTAAACTTAAAGTAATATGGTCAGGGTTATAAAGTGTTTGAAGGTCGAGGATTAGGTTAAGGCGAGAGGATGGACGAGGAGGGGCCTGACTACCACCTCACGTGATCAGGACCACCTGCCAAACAATTAATTAAGTAATTAACTAATTACACTGCGTTTATTACAGATCAATGAGCTAATTGGATAACTGCAGGAGACTTGTCTATTGAAATTGTCCCGGTAGCGGATGTTATAATTTGCTCCAATTATTTTTCCAACGGCTGCTGGTGGAGTCACGATAGTTTATGCGAGCTAACCAGAGCATAAAGTCAACTAAATACTTTCACCTTCTTACAAAATATAATCAGAGTAGTTTCATGTTGTGATTCACCTTTTTCAGTTGGCTCATGGAACAAGTAGTGATACTCTCAACCTCATGGAAATGCCGAGGATGTGTTTTCAGCGAAACAATGTATCGGGAGTGTACTACTGATTGAGGTTCTATTAATAGTGCTTAATATACTGTAGATCTTTCAGATTCTTGAATACATCATAATATTATCAGCATGTTCATGGGCCGATCAGTTTAAACAGGAGCATTTTAAAATTCTGAGAGAGTGAGAACATGCTCAATTTTAAAAATTGGTCTGACTTTGAACTTATGCTGTTGAGTGCGGTGCGATAGTGTGGTTACTTCGTGCTCGAGGGGAATACATTTATATGGTTTATATATGTTCACTGTTCAGTAATGAAGACTTTATTAGATTCAATATGTAGCAGAAAATTGATCAAAAACTTAACTTAATGTAAAAGTAAATACTGTTTGGTAAATTATATGCGGAAATGCCCATTGGGAACATCTTTTGTTTTCTGGTGAGCAGGTCACCTCCTCACAAGTCTTAATGTCTACTAAGATATGATAGATATAGAATGATCGGACATCTGTGATCATAACGATCATAGTTTAAGAGTTGAATGCTTAGTGTTCGAAACTACATTGAAATTAGAATAAAGATCATTAATAGAATCTGATTTTCCTGAGTTATTTCAATTTTAATTTTGTTCATGCAGGTCTTTTTACTTAGTTACCACTATTCAACAGTTATTGAGTTATATACTTTCACATTAAGTTAGTCTCATTCAAAAATATCGAAATTTGATCGAATTTTGGGCAAAAGCTTTCAAATTTGGTGCGTATGCTGCAGCAAGAGGTCCACGTTAACTCTGTGACATGTTTGTAGTGTGACAAAGTTTACGTCTCACTGCCGGCCGGATTTTGGCGATATCTTTTCACCTGATTAAGATATTGTTTTGTGACAAAGTTTACCTAAAGGATGAGACGATTATCCTAACCATCAAGGGTTTGTTTCCTTTTAGTATGACGATGTTAACTAAACTGTGCCTTTTAATAGGGTAACAAGTTTTATCCTCAACTTCAAATGAACATGCCCACATGTTCTGCTTCAACCATGGAGTCAAATCTGCATAATTCAAAAAGATAGCGTCCATAATTTTTCGAAATGCTCACATCATCAGTTTTTTAATTGATGAATACATGGAATATAACAGCCAATGCCAATTTCAACAGGGACGTAGCCAGGATTTTTCTTTGAGGGGGGCTGTCGGCGAGCGAAGCGAGCCGACGCGTCCAATCAAGCTGCGCAGCGAGCGAAGCGAGCAAGCTGTGGCAGGGGTCTGGGGGCGCAGCCCCCAGCGGGGTCCAGGGGCGGAGCCCCTTGGCGGGGGCTAGGGGGGCGCAGTCCCCCGGAAATTTTTTGCGAAACAGGGTGTTTTAGACGACATTTGGCATTAAAGAAATTTGTAGGACAGCAATAAACTGGGATTGAAAAGAATCAAGTACTCACGTAAATTTGGTAACTTCACAACAGCAATCTGCATTCTCCAATCAGAATTTACGACTTACTCAGGCCTCATCGTCTTAAGATTTTTACATTTCCTACGGTCTAGGGGACACTATTGACTATAATTATAGAATTATAGAAGTCTTCTAGAATGTTTGCTTGGATTTAATGACATATATTTACTAATCCACAGTTCAAATCTTTGACTGACTGCAGTCATAAACACAGCCCAGTTACCAGGCGACCATGGGGACTAGGGGGCTTATCTTTTTTCTGGGGTTCGATTTTTTCCGGGGGGGGGCTGCCGCCCCCCTAGCCCCCCCCCCTGGCTACGTGCCTGAATTTCAACACATATAATTAATACTGTTAAGAAAAAAAGAAAAGTTAATTTTGTCACATTTTTACTGGGCAAACTTATACTGAACACTATTTGAACGCTGTTTTGAATTTGGAATTGTTAGATTGACCTAATCAACTACATTTCAGACCAAAAATGCTTATTATGCAGCCATGGCTGATTAAGTCACACAAATGTGCCATTTGTAACATTATTGAGACCAAAAACACTGGATTTATTATTTTTAGCAGTCCATAATATCGGTCACGTTGTTGACTTTAAGAACTCCTGCTAATGACGTGTCTAATTCGATAGTCGCATCATCTTTCTGTATCAAAAGAAATGTAGTACCTCTGCTTCACGTACGTGATTGGAATTAATCATTCTCTGCCATGGGCGCCATGACTGCAGTCTTGAAGGTGATAACAACCAAGAATCATTAAAATCGGCTGTTCTCGAATCAATTAGTTTATCATGAGTGTGGTCAGAAGTAAAATCATGAGATCGGTGGATGTTGAAACACGACAAAAATTATCTCCGGAGTCCGGGGGTTGACGGCTGACGCAACACACAACCATGAAGCAACCCCAAAAGTGGGGTGAATCGCATCACTTCATGGCTTGAGCTTCATGTTACATCCGCCGCTAGGAGCTTTACATATACAAAGGATCTTATTTTCCGCGCGCGCACGTGATTTCAAGACGCCGCGCGTTAGGGCCCTGATAATAAAGTTGAACAATTTGCCCATTATATTCATATCATGCAGACTCTCAATCAGCTCTCCACGATTACGGATTATCTTCGCTACGATATCTCTTATCCTGCATTCTATAACTGCTAATGTTTTACATTTTTGCAATTTCATTATTTGGCATGCATTTTTAACATAGATATTTATAGCATGACCAATGATGGATCCTGAACGCGCGGTGGATCCTGACCCTTGGGCTCAGCGTTAAGATGATGGTACACGGATCAACCCTCCCGCTAGGCTGTCACTAGCTCGATACGCGTACACTGTAGCACCCGAAGAGGCAGTCTCTCGCATACAATTGTAACCAGTAGAATGATCGCGTCATATTTGTGTTGTTAAGTTTTGAGTGATGTGGCAATTTTTCATGCTGTTAGAAATTAAGTATGTCGAATGAAGGCAGATGAACCTCCAACCTGGAGCTGGGGGTCAAAAGTCTGTACTTGCTAGTGCTACCGTTGATTGATATCACCTTAATATTTATTTGGCAGTAACTGCTCGAAAATTTGATCTCTACCCAGATCACGGTTTTGGTTCGTAATCAGTGATGGCGAACAATATAATATAGTAACGGTAAGTATTTGTCCTACCATACGTAAAAATGGGATCTTGAGAATCAAAACAATCGTTTTAAAAACGGCAATTTCAAATAACAGTCAATAAAAATAGAATATAAATAATTAGCTAAATAAAGAAGCTCTGCAGCTGATCCGTCAACACGTTAAAACATCATAATTATTTCGCGTTGGATAAAATCATTATTATTAATTAAAACGCAGGACTGAAATTATAAAAATAAATCGGCCAACAAAAAACAGAATTCTGGAAATATGTGCTTTCTGACTAATCTCTCGGACAACTGAAAATCTGAGCCAATAATAATTTAACTTTGTGTAAACGGATAAATAATAATTTCAAAAGCTTAACGTCCGTTGTCTGGAAAACCTTTGTCTAGGGGTCGGAACGTGAAAATCTGTTTTATCAAATAAGGTCTGGTTGGGCGAACTGGTCTGCTTGTTCTGTTTAGAGGCTACACGTTTAAAGGAATTGACGGTATCTTGAAGGAGGTTTACCAGGAGGATATCTGCAAGTCGGAACTTCATGGCTACTTCATCTTTGTTGAAATCCTGCCAAAGCGCATCCCCCTGTACAACCTCCTGTGGAGAGGATTGGTTATAGTGATGTTGCAAGAGATATTACTAAACAAATTTTAAAATGGTCACTTAAATAAGTGAATATCTGTCAACTTTATAATAGGACACTTTTGTTATGTATTTATTTAAAAGCTTGGAGGTGTAAAGCTGGCGATTAAAACTGTTATGCAACTACAGAAACTGGAGAAACCTTAGGAGTAAACCAAATAAAATATTGACGAAAGAACTAAAAAAGGTAGGGTCAGACCTCAAAATCAAGAGAGAAGGAAAGTTATATAAATCATGAATTCCACGTACCTTAGACAAAATTGCCTCGATAGAATAGAACTGGGTATTGGTAACAGCCACCACTTCCTCACATATCATAGGTTTAATACTTTCTAAAGTGTGGGGTTTAGTTCGCCGGTGTTTAAGGAGCCAGGGCGGCTGAGGCGGCTTTATCTGATCTCTGAAATAAGAGTTGCTGAGAAGAAGGTAGGAGATAATTTTTTTGTATATAAAAGTAAATTGTCAAATCTTAAGGAGTTCTAATCCTCTACTCTACTTCTTGTGTCTTTAAAATGGCTTTTCTATTGTATCATAAAACGTCCCTCAATGTTACTGCATAACGCAAAGATCCCTTGTATAATATCCAATTTGTATCATTGACAATTAAATAATAAATAATGATAATTGATTACCGAATCCAGGGCGGAGGTTTGACGGGGGATCCGAGCAGGTTAAAATGAGTGGCTGCCTGCATGAAGAGCTCATGAGCCTGACAAGTAAGGAGCTTACAGAAGGCTCGATATGAGACTGGGTCCGCGTAGTCTGGGATAGAATCTGGTTCTCCTGGGAGGGGATAAATTAGAGAGGGGATTTACTGTGTTACTTATAAACTGATTAACTAGCTTTTAGAAAATAGAGTGAGTGTGGGATGGGATGCGTGAGTGCGGCTGTATACGGTAAATGCGATCATAATATCGTCAAAAATTACATGAAAATAATGAAAGTATCAAGACACGAAAATACTCTAAATAACTTCATCATCTCTCTGCAACTGCAACAGTACCTGAAACAGGTAAGGAATAATGCCGTTAACAATTATTTTAGGACTTACTGTTAAGGTCGATGGGCTTGCCACATTTAACACAGGAAGCGAAGTAGTTGACAGCTTGATCTGCAATGTCCCGTACATCATCTGTAGAGTGGGCTACTCTCATCTCAACCTGGGGCGACATAGCATGTTAGAGTGGGACAACATAGCATATTAGAGTGGGGCAACATAGCAGGTTAGAGTGGGGCAACATAGCATGTTAGAGTGGGGCAACATAGCATGTTAGAGTGGGACAACATAGCAAGTTAGAATGGGGGCAACGTAGCCGGTTGGAGTGGGGCAACATAGCATGTTAGATTGAGGTATCTACTTCAATGAAATCCCGCAGATTCACTGACCTTAGTAGAGACGTAAGGAGGGGGAGGTGGGGTGAAGGTATCCGTGTAGGAACTGATAATGTCGTTCAGGACCAGACTCGACAGTCGATCTACAATATCATTAGTCTTATTCTCGTCTTCGAGTTCCTGAAGCAGAGATGGTTTCAGGGTAAATATCTTCAAGTTGACGGTTTTATATCTAATTTCAACAAAAACTTCCATTTTTCGTTCAAGGAGGCAAGCCACTTAGTTATCTATAAAAAAACCTTGAGAAGCCTGAGATCTCTCTGCTCCTTCACCCGATCACTTTCAGTTTCCAAGTTAACTTCGCGTGATTTTGTTCCTGTTGGATCGGAGCAAAGTCCCGTATCCAGGGAGACCAAGTTACTGAGAATGTTCTCTTTCTCATTGCGTGCGTTCATGTGGGTCACAAAATCATCTGAATCTGAAAAAAGTTGCCAGACATAAGTACTTATAGGACAGATAGGTAGTAGGAGAGGAGCAAAAAGCTAATAAATTTGAGAAATAGTTGGTTGTTCGTCAGAGCTAAAGTCTAACTTTACAAAAGGAACATAGTCAGAGCAGCTCCAGTTTCTACTTTTAAAATGACAGAAAGCATATTATCGGCAAAACACAGTGAAATATCGGCACAAATAATCAGTCCAACATCAGCAAAAACACCCCACAAACACCCCACAACAAAGCAATAACACGTTAATTCCACAAAAACACTTTTTCACAGCGCGGACTTACTCCAACAAACTCGGTAGTAGCAGCTAGGAGCTTTACAACCCTGCATCTCAATAAAAACTAGCTGTCGACAGGTTAAAATCCCTTCTTAATTAGGGGTATATATATATAATATATATTGTGTACGCTAACAGGTACAGGAACTAACAGGCTGTATTGAGGGCAACGCCCTGCAGTTTATCGGCCAGACAATAGCTCTCTTTATGTCGGTGTCGACCAAAATGCTTTACCACAACAGCTTTAATAAGGGCTTAAAATTAACGATTTTTAACAAGTAACCAGTAAAACTAAAATGGTTGCCTAGGAAACAGTAAAACCAAAATGGTTGCCTAGGAAACAGTAAAACCAAAATGGTAGCCTAGGAACCAGTAAAACTGAAATGGTAGAACCAGTAAAACTGAAACGATAGTATGCGAACCAAAAAAATAGGAGGGAGAAGCAGAAATAGTCCAAACTGTAGCTGTTGGCCAAACAAATAAAAAGCTTCGCCTACAATTGTGAGGTGACGCTACAGCACTGCAACATAAACAATCAGTTAACATTGTCTGGAGTACGGAAGGTCAGGATGGTGGACTGTGTAAACAAGTTATGTCATGTGTGTACACTGTATATTACCCATGTGGAACTTAATCCAGCTTAAATCAGTTCAGAAAAGGAATTACGTCATTAGTACACGGAGTGTAATTGTGTTACACGATTGAGGTGCAGTGTATATACAGTGTACTGTGTATACAGTGTACACTGTATATATTTCAGAATTATGTAACGTGATGGAAATATTTTAAACGGGTAATATCCTGTCCAAACCCAGGATACATAACATGAAGACTTTGTTGTAACTTTGTATGAAAAGCATTATACATCTGAATCCGATATGATAGCTCAGGAATCAGACAAAAATGTACATTGAATAGGATGTGTACTGTGTAATCTATACGTTTTTGTCTAACTTCAGCAACATGGACAAATTTCGGACCGGAAAAGTATGGAGAAATTTTCAAAAGCCGCAAATTTGTAAAGTTATTTTTTTCTGGTCGGTGCGAGACAAAAAGTAAAATCTGAAAAACACCTCCCTTCAGAACAAGACCGGAGACTAAAACTGAACGAAACAATTAAAATGTAAAACATGACATCTCCTGAAAAGCAAAGTATATAGCTCTACTTAGAATGTAAGTGTAACAGATAATCAAGCAGTCACATACCAATTAAACTGAGAAGAAGAGCTGAGAAACAAAACAATAGATTGAAATTCCACGGCTCGTTAAAACAAAGGCTGATTTGCGGTTTGAATCGGGTATTTCATGGGATCTTCATGTTTACACCAACGCACTTTAGATTACTATTAGTTGAGCTCACTTGGGAAAAAGGCATAAGGTACGTAAATGTGGGATATAAAATTAGGATATAAAAGTTGACATCTCTCATATCTGACTATGATAAAATTATAAAAACTGGTAGGAGAGTATGGAGAGTGGATATAGAAAGTGGAAATAAAAACGTGGGATAATTCTCAGCTCAGGTGCCAGAGACACGTGAACAAACTACTATCAATGTGTCTGTATATAACTGTGAAATAATGGAGAAGTAAACAATCGTCCCACCCATCGTTGATAATGTACAAAATGAATAATGACTAATGTTTTGTCTGCTTTTACCCAAGCAATATGGCATAATAGACCTTCCAACAATCAAACAATTATCAGTACAGATATTATCTTTACTTTTTACAGATAGCTAGCTATACAGTCATTAGATTATCTTGCAGCTATATAAAACACTTTAATCCGAGAGAATTATATTTTGAAATACCGATTTCGGGCTTACGTTTTATGTCCTTAATTATTTCGTCATGGTTTTGAGAGGAGACGGATAGGGTCAGAAAAAACATCGGATGATAAGACCGAAAATTCGGCTGCAATTTTGAAGAACCAGTTGAACAAGAATCGAAATTTGGGATCGTCCAAATTATTAACTGTTATGTCTAGTGTTATTATGATTTCATCTTGGATACTTAAGTCTTTATACCCAAAAAAATCAAGTTCTACACAATTCTATGACTTCTTGAACAGAAAACAGAAACTACAAGATCTTACACCCCAACTGACAACGATTAGATAAAAGCAGATAATAATTGAAAGGTTATAATAAACAACATATCACTAAGCCAGTGCAAGCAACTAACCGAAATCCAGCTGTACCGCGACTTTGCATCCAGCATCCGTTTCCACGGCCTCACCGTTGATGACGTCACTTGTTATTACGTCATCATACAGGTTATTCACGTCCACAAGATTGCCAATATCTCCTAAGTTATCCTCGTATGATAGAGTGTACGAACTCACGTCCTGGGTTGTAAATTTGATAGTGAAACATTGCGATAGTGAAACATTGTGATAGTGAAACAGTGTGATATTGAAACAGTGTGATAGTGAAACAGTGTGATAGTGATTAGTGAAAAACAGCGAACAGTGAAACATGAAGCAATATAAAAGTAAAATAAAATAAAGTAAAAGTTAAGTTAAAATACTGTTTGAAAGTGAACAAGTTTGACAGTAAAACAGTGACTTGCTGACCTGTGAGCAAGAGTTGTTAAGGAAGGATCTCGGAGAGTGTTTTGACTGGATCTCCTCCAGCTTATCCGAGATAGACTTACTGCTATAGCTCTTTTTCTGAAAACATAGTTATCACTTTAACGTTAATAACATTCCACTATGAAGCGTCTTCTCAAATATTAACATTTGAAGTAGGCCTCTTTGTAATGATGGTAGCAGAATCTATACCCAAGATAAAAGGTATCAAAGATGCGCCATAGTGTCCGAACTAAGCCAGATCATGTAAACACAACACCCCAACCCGAATTACGTACTGTCTAACTAGTGTCCTTCAAGACAATCAAATAGAATATTCAGTTTATTCGAGCTAAAAAAGATGGTACTAGGTGTTAATATCGATTCTGTACCTGATTTATGAACTTCTTAGCGAGGATGTTCTCTACGTCGGATGCACTGTTCCTCTCTATACCATACGGGACACTCTGTGCCCTCTCGTAACTCTCCTCCTGCTCTCCTACCTTCTTCCTAGTGGAGACAACCGTGTTTTGAATTTCTATAACAACTCATGAGATAGACAATCACTGAGTCATGACAACGTGAAATAGGTTTATAATATTGGAAAATTACTGGGGTTTGGAGACAGTATATTAGTGTTTTGAATTAGATAAAAAACATGATGTTAAAATATGTTGCTCTCGTGTCGGATGTTAACTTACTTGTGAAGCTGGCTGTCGGATGCTGAAAGTGAAACAGAATGTATGGGAGTACACAGCTCGGCACGCCGCGCACAGGGTTGCTGCGCGACCTGGTCGTCATGGTTACTGACAGGCGTGTGTACACTGACCACACTGACTTGACTGTCTGACAACACTTTTTTGGGCTGATCATGAGTTGGGGTATGACTGATCTCCAGTGCTTCAGTAGAATACGAGCTGTGAAGCGAAGGCGGGAGGGGTGTTACAAAAGTCAAATCATGCTCGGAATATGGTGGCAGTTCTTCCTCGTCCAGCGATATGAGCGGCTCATCAACCAAGCTAATCTGTGGCTGGTGATCAGGGCTGGAGTTTATATCTGATGGTGGTGGGGATGGCATGTCATTTTGAGAGGACAGTTTGTCTGAAGTAGTTACTTGAGGGAGAGGATTGGTGCTAATGATAACTGTTTCTTGTGAAGGGGAGGAGGAGGAGGGTTGGGGAGTGGGGGTTGTGGTTGGAGTGCTGAACTGGTTATCTGGACCTGACGAGCAAATTGAAACTATCTCGTCCTCTGAAAAAAAGTTGTGTCACTAAGCTTTAAAACTACGAAAAAATGGAACACGGCATGAAACTGAGACGAGGAACAAAAATAAGGATTTTACCAAAACAGGAATCTACAAACAATCACTCTCTATTCGAACCGATACTTCACTACACCGATACTTCACTACACCGATACTTCACTACACAGATAAGACTGGTACTGTAGTACACATGTCCAGTACGTAATATCTACTGACCTAGTGTTTGTATACTGATATCTACTTACCTAGTGTTTGTATACTGATATCTACTTACCTAGTGTTTGTATACTGATTTCTACTTACCTAGTGTTTGTATACTGATATCTACTTACCTAGTGTTTGTATACTGATATCTACTTACCTAGTGTTTGTATACTGATATCTACTTACCTAGTGTTTGTGGTAAAGGTAGCGGACTCCGCGTAGACCGGGCTATATTCTGGGACCCTATGAGGTCGTTACATGACGTCACTACGCCAAGTGAATCGTCCAAATCCAGCGTTGAGTCGAACAGGATATCTGGGGGTTCCGGCGGCGAGTGCTTGGGTGTGCTGCAGGTCACTGTACTGATAGAGGATGAAAATGACGTATCGCGGTTAAATGATGACGTCACGTTGCATGGTGATGACGTCGCGCTACACGGCGATGCTGCTATGGAATTCTGGGCTGATACTGGGGTTGTGCTGTCTTCTGATTCTGTTGAGATATCTATGGAATACATAGTGTCAGGAGATACCAGCAAAAAGTACGCACGTTTTGGGATAAATGTGATAAAACCGTGATTAATGTTAAGGGATAATGACTGTGAGAATTAATTAACTCAAGCAATTAGTTAATTATAAGGTATAATAACAGTAAGACCAGACCTGCGATTGTGCTGCTCCGATTAACTACCCTGCTCTTCATTGCTCGCTGGATTTGCTTTTGAAGCTGAAGTCATAGTTACTGTTTTACCATCAGGAGAGAAATTAATAATAAATTATAGAGATGAAGATTGGTTAATGGGTGTTGTGTAATTAGCTAATTAGTAGTGTAATTAGTAAATGGTGGGGTTGAATTTAATGGTTTGATTTCATAGTTGAATCGCAAAAGATCTATAAAATCTTTCATCGAAGAATACTAAAAAAGAGATAAACAGTTTCCAAGTGCAGATGGGATAGAGCGCAATATTTCCCGCGTTATTGAAATTTAAACTCACGTAAGGGCTCTCCACGACCAGTTCCCGCCTCTGATCCGGAGTAAGGGATCTGAACTCTGCTGCTACTTTCTGACGCTGTCTCCGGATCTTTACCTCCAACTTTTTCACATCCAGCTCCGCTTCTAGCACTGGAGGGTGTGTGGGTGTAGATTGTGGAATATTGAACATCATACTAAAAATTGTTATGTTTCGAGAATATTGGATATTAAAATAAAGTTAACAAAGTTCGCTACTGAGTGTTTGGACGGCAATGAAGTACAGCTCCTCCTTATAGAATATGCAATTTTAATGGCGGACTCAAATTCGCCGTTAACACATACGGACTCTACTACAATTTTGTCTGAGGTGGGTTCAGGATCTACTTTTTACCGGGGGCGGGATTTTAACCGGGGATCCCCAATCTAGCCGGGGCCGGGGTTGGCCATCGACATTTGGCCGGGAAATCTTCCATTTTGCCGGGGCCCCGGTCGAGCAATGGTTGGGTCAGTAGACCCCGCTGTGGAATGGTCCGAGAGTCCGCATAGCTGAATGATATTCACTACGGGCACGCACAGAGTACAGACTTCATGCTTCCATACGATGGTTGATCGGAAAATACAGATTAGTAACACTTATTCAGCAATCGTAGCTTGCTTGTGGGTTTTCTTTCCTGTAGATTTCCGCTAGGAAATATTCGACCCAAACGAGTCCCTACTGAATATCCGCATATTAAATTCCTCGGGAGATCAATACGAACCCACAATACAAGAGGGAAAAAATAAAATTACAAGTATTCATGTAACTAGAAACCCACCTCCAAGCCTGTCGATGTTGTTGAAGATGCTCATCTTAGGATCGGTGGGAAGATCCGGCAACTTCCTCTTGCTCTTGTGCACCTTGACAAGGCCTCTGTAATCCCGTCTCTCTCTGGTGGTAGTTACAGGGTAGCCATCCTCTGATAGATCTGAAGAGAGTTAATAGATATGTTAGGTTGGCGTGTAACAGACGAATTTGTTTAAAATTCCAGCAGTTTACCCATAATAATTGTTCCTATTGTCAGGTATTAAGAACATTTTTGTCAGTTTTTATAGTCAGTATTTGGTGATGATTGAATATTTGTTTTTCGAAAATTTCAATGATTTCGGGTAAGAACAGGGCACTGGGCAGTGATTTAGCACTTTGTTTATGACCTTACTATTTATCAGAACCACTACCTCAGAAATGAGCTAGATTAGCTCATGTACGGTATATCCAACACTCACAGTCAGGTTGAGGTAAAGCTTAGCTCGAAGAATTGGATCTACTCATGTGTAAATTTGAATCAAAACCTAACGATGTGATAAATAATCACCCGGATTTAGACTTGCCAAAAAATAAGAGATTCTTCCTAAAATATCTCAGCCTACTCAGCAGCTGATTTCGGTAATTGGTAACGTGCTTAGACCAATCACACACTGCCTAGATGTTCACGAGACAAATTTGGCGCTCAGAATATCGCAGTCGCTGACTTTACGGTTACCTAGGTTTAGATCAGGGGTATTAATCCAGTGCGGGTATTTACTATTTATTTGGTGACGAATTTAACTGAGGTGTGTTCACACAGTTTCAAACCATCAATAATCTCAGTTCAAACGACCATTAGTATTTATTTTCCTTTTAAGAAATCTTTAAACTGCTAAATAAGCCTGCTGATAATGAGTTACACGTATAATGTAACCCCCTCACCAAGACAGATGTTAGTAATTTTAGACTCAACCCCCTCAGCTAGATGTTACTCCTCCCTTCCCCCCGTAAGCCATTTAAAATTAAAACATAGTGTAGAAATTACACAGAGCTCTTCCAAACCCTGTCTCCTCTAGGCTTGCTTAAGTTATGTGTGAATGATCCCTTACGCAAAAATCTGACCGTTTAAACGTTCGTAGGCGATACCTAATACAATCATGATTGCAGTTCCTCATAAATTATTTAACGTTTTTCATTATAATCATTTAAATGACCAAACCGTTGAGTGAACGATTGTCAAACTGATTTAGGCTTTTATTTGTTTGCCTGACCGTCTTTGCTTAAGCATTTTTAGTTTTAATCAAGCTGTTTCCTTTTTTTGCATATCATTGTAGTTAGTTTCTTGATGAAATGTTTTCGTTAACACAATATACATTTTGTATTAGCTAAATTCTAAAGACAACGACTCAGCAAATCAGGTTGAACGGGAATGGATGTTAAACTTTTGATCGTAATACTGATCTTGTTAGTTCAGGGTTACTCAAGTCAAATTCAAGGTATGATGTTTGAAATTAATTAAACAGATTTTATCTAATCTGTCATTATATTCACGTTGTGCATACTTTGCACGACAGCTTTATTCGTGTACATTTCCAACGTTAAATGAAATACTAGTAACAGAGAATATCCGTACAAATTACGTTACGATAAGTGATATCATTATTTTCCAGGTAAATCAGGAGAAGAAAAAGAAGTTGGACATGATATTGATGGGGAAAAACGAACAAGTAAGAAATTCCGTTCATCTCAACCTAACACAAAGTTGAACAAACTATGAAGAAGTGAAATATAATAAATTCTACATTAATCGTTTCTTTAATTGCACTCAGTTGTTGCTAATTTATGTTTCAGAAAATGGAGATGTTATGAGAGACTACGATCCAGACTACGATCCCGGCAAAGGACAACAAGGTAAGAACTAAGAAATACAAGGCTTCCAATTGGATTCTGTTTAAATCACATGATCTGTAATTTTATAACTTATAAAAGCAAGTGTGTGCCAGGAATAACTAAAATTCTGCCACCAACATGTAGCCAACATTGATCTAATGTTGGCTACAACATACATATTCCATAAGCCCAATTTTAGCTATTTTAGACCTCTTTCCCCGTTACTCCGGGTCCCTTACTCCCAATGACACAACTACGAGGATCTTGGGAGTCTCACTCTATCAAAAGGAACTATTGTATTACTAACTACAGCCAAATTTTGATTTTAACCCAATCTTTTGAACCCAAAATTACTTATTTCGAAAGTTACCGGGCACTTTCCAGAAACAAAAAAGCTTGAACACTATTTTATCTGAGAGAAAACAGTGAAAGTTACCAGAAACTGCTGCTTCAAAAAATATTGATCATAACCGGAGTTATATACATATATAATACTAGAAACCCGCCGCTAGTCGAAAGCTTTGTTCGAGGAAATTTTAAGCATCAGTTATGTTTTAATTTCTCTTCATCATATAGCCCCAAAACGATACTTTTTACCGCATCAAAAAATTTCAATCACAACCAAAGTTATAAATATATATAGGTATAGCGTCATGAGGGTAAATGTGAGCTAGTTGTGAAACTCTGATATTTCAATCGAGAATGACAGTCAATTGAATTATTGCCAGGCAATTAAAATGTTTAACTGCGCAAAGTTATTTGCGTAATTAGAAAACAACAATATTTTTGTTGATTGTGTGTGCGCGGCGTCATGTCAGCATTGTGTGTAGCTCTAGCGAATTTAGTATCGAAAAAAAAGTATCGATACTTTTTACTGCATCAAAATATTGCAATCACAAACAAAGTTATAAGAAGTCATAGCGTGAGCGTAAATGTGAGCTAGTTTTGAAATTATGACGTATCATACAGCATAACAACGCGCGTTGTTAATCTGTGGTTGCTCGCGCACGTGCATTTTTATCGTTGCTACGCAACAGCGCAGTAAACCTTTGCTTAAATAACGCCATTATTCTAACGATTATTTAACCTCACTTCCGACGTTAATTATAAAAAATCTAAAGCCTAAATCAAAATTCTAAGAATGCTATAGCCTATTCCTATCCTTTTTCTACAACCCTGCTAAAAATGGTGAGGTTTCAACTCCATTTGCGAGCTGGGTTTGGCATCACCAGAGGGTCATTTTGAGGTCGATTTTCGGTGTTTTTTCTTCTATGTCCCCGTTGCCGGGGAAATTTCGTCAAGTTTAAAATATAATATAGATATATATACATAACCTAACATAGTTAATATCATAGGAACAAAGTCCAAGGGCACTTGCCAGGGCCCAACTGAAAATAAGCCTCTAATAATGTGTTCATATTATGAATACACTAGTCACTAGTGTGACCCGTGCCTCCGGCCGGGACTTCACTGTCGCAGTTGAATTGCAAAAGTATAAACGGTGAAAAAGTTATAACAGTGCAAAAGTATGAACTCGCTCAGTCGAAACCGGCCGCATTAAAGTAAATTCAATTCTGAGCGCCCAACACGTATACTTATTAAACAACTTTGATACAGGTGCAGATACAGGTGGACAAAACGAGAAAGTTACCTCTTCTGTGCCGAATTCTAGTACTAGTAATCACGTACAAACGGAAACAGGATCAGGTTAGAAATCTTATTGAAATATTTAAGAAAAGAAATTCATTTTGAAACAGCAAAAAAAAATTCAGGCTGTAGCTTGAAGCGCCAAAAAATATTTAGAATTTGGCTGCAATTAATGATTTAACTTATCATTCAAAAGTTTCTCTAGTTTGTCTGTCTGTGTCGTCTGACCGACCACATGCAAATTTGATGAGGAATAGGTAGTTGCATATTAAAGCGGGTGGAAACGCGCAGGTGCAGGTGTAAGGATTATTGTAGGGGCTTTTTGATCGGTTTTGTTGTCATATTACGTAGTGTCTTGGCTGGTGCTTTGAATGAACTTAGATGGACTATAACAATCAGTTTAGATAGGCCAATTCCCCCGATTACTATTGCTGGCCTTCCACTTGACACTGAATATGCTGATGATGTTGACTTCAATGATGAAGAGGAAGACAACTTGAGAGCTATTTTGCCCCAGGCAACAGCTATACTCGAGAAATGGAACCTCTTTGTCAATGAAGACAAAACGGACTTCACTCATGTTTATTTAGCTAGTACGGGTGAAGTCGACAGTGATAGAAAATTAGTGTCAGGGAATGAAGCATGGAGGAAAAGTATCACTCTAGGGTATGCCTTGTGTAGCAAAGCTGATATTCAGCGTCGCATAAACCTGGGATATGCTTCTTTCAACAATTACAAGAAGGCCTGGAGTGATAAACTGCCCCTAAACAAACGTCTAATACTGTACAATGCTTTAGTCGTATCGGTTCTTATGTACAACTCATCCTGTTGGGCCGTCCCCAAAATATTCCTTGAAAAACTAGATGTTGTTCACCGCAGACATCTTCGCACTATTTTGAATATAAAGTACCCAGGGGTCCTTTTGACGGACCAGCGTTTTCTTCCCTCATTTTTGCCATCAATACACTGGACTTACCAGGGAGAAGAGGAAGACCCCAAAGCAATCTATTCTCGCTGATTGTGCATGATTTATGTAAAAGAAATATTTATTTGAATAATATCTTTGACCTGCATTATCTCCGTAATTTAGCGTATGACAAGAGATATTGGCGGGAATTGCAATGAAGTTTTTGATTTTTAGTTTTTATTTTAGGGAAAGATTAGACTTGGGCGTTGTTTTTTAAACTATCCCTTGTTTAGAACTTTGATTTAATAAATGATTTAATAATTACGTAGTGTTTAGTGCGAGTTACATTTTAATGGTCTGTATCTTCGATTGTGATACGATAAAAACTGACTATCAAAGAATACTATTAGCTTCCTCCCTGTTATCAAGGGCATTCTAGTAATTAATTCAGCAAGATAGCTGATTGGCATAGAAAACGGAAAAATATAATTCAAAATGGTCTCAGGGCAAACAACACAATAATGGATTATCTATTAACGTTATTCTTAACGGGCAACAGTTGTCACAATTATAGCTTAGGATACTTGATTAACAATTTTGATCCAGGTGATACAGGTGGACAAAAAGAAGAAAAGGTTCGAAGTGAAGAGCAATTAACCTCTTCTTCTTCTCCGCATTATACTTCTAGTAGTATATTAAGATATACTACTAGTAGTCGAGAACGAAAGGAAGCAGGATCAGGTAGGAAATTCTATTATTCTATAATAATATTCTATGGAGTGTTATAAAGTTGTTGTACTCTATAAGTGTATATTCACCTACAAGCATAACTGCTTGGCGTGATGAGGCCGAGGTACATCTTTGATTGGTCGAAGGTCTTTCAACAACACAGCATCATCACTTTCATAGTAGTCCCCGGCTTATGACGGGTTCATAGCGGTATTAAACATGTTTTTCTGGGCCCAAACATTCTACGCTCCTACTATGCTATTACTGGTCTCTTGACTAACTCCCAATTATCTGTCCATATGGTAGTGTTTCTGGACAAATAGATGGTATACGATGCCCTCAGGCTGATCTCAGCGATCTTCATGTAGGCTTTCTTTTTCTCTTTGTTCTTTACGTTCAGGTGGTTCATAAAGGTTGGGAGGCTATAGTTGTAAATGCCTCGAGCTCCCACTTCTACTGTCTGGAGCTTGCAAGCCCATCCGTTGACTTCTATCTCTTCTGTCAGCTGCTGATATCTCTTCATCTTTCGCTTCTCTTGATCAGCAAAGTTCTGCTCATTTCCACAAGTCAGCTCCATTAGATACACCTTCTTTGCTTTATCTGAATAGATCACTGCATCAGGTCTTAGTGGTGTAGCTGCAATGTGCTGCGGCAAGTTCCTCTGTCTCTCATCCTCATCAAATATTATCTTCCAGTCGTTGGCATCTGAGAAGAAATATCTTTGGGTCTTATGATGAGTTGGGTCAGCTAGGGTAACCTTCTCGCGCTTATTGCCTGCCTTGTGAAAGACCGACGGTGGGTGCCCTCTTCGATTCCTTGGCGATGTCGGAATTAAACGCGTCAATCTTATCATGGCGCCAGCTGAAACGTCCCTGTCTTAATGCAACCTTGCAGAACGTGAGGATATGATTGAGTGTCCCTTGTTTGCTGCAGAGTTTACAGTTTCCTGAAACGGCTTTATTCCTAAGCTTTAGGTTGCTAGGTGTTGACGCAGTGTCATGGATAGCATTGACATGAAACTTTAACAGTTCCGGACTAAGTTGATAGATAAGGTCATTCCACGTGGTGTTAAATGTCATTGTATTTTCCCATGTGAGAAAGAGGTTTTGTCGCTTTTTGTCAAAAAGTGAACAAATAAGTGTCTCTTCATCAAAGGTCCTCACCATGTTGGTTAGCAGTTTCCTCTCTGATGTGTCCCCATATCTTGTCCCATACCCGAGGCCAGTTGTACCAACTGCAGGTTTTCCAACTAACTCTTGGAAGTAAAGTTGGCGCTGACGGTCTTTCAGCTCTTTGGGATAAGACCACATCTTCTGTGTGTCTGCAATAGCTTTATGGTTAGAGTACACTTTTTTGATGTAGGGGTCACTAGAGTTACAAAGTTGGTGTCCCTTAATAAGTTGGATGACTTTGTACTCAGTGCAGATGTTTTTCAGCTGCAATCCTTTCTGGTCTCTACTCCTGTAGAGGACGGTGGTGGTACAAGGATGCGCAATCCCTAGCCACTTCTTAAGGTATCTGTTACACAGTGCCTCAAGCTCTCTCACAAATGTGATGGGTAGGTTATAAACAGTAAACCCCCATGACATCTTACTAATGATGAGGTGGTTATACACCCACGCCTTCATTGGACCCGTGATTTCATCATTAGACGTTGTTTCCAAAAGGTCTTCAACTTCTTCTTAATCATAGATCGAATTTTCTTCACCTCAAGATCTACATACATGTACATTCCTAGGAACTTCATTGGTGCTTGGATAATGCAAATGGACGGCACCTGTTGTTCGCTTAGTACAAACTCTGCATCATAGGTATTGTACTTTCCTCCAGTACACTTCATAGACATAGACAGGCACTTCATGAAACCTTTCTGTACTGAGGTGTCAATGAACAGATTTCGTGTCATGTGCTCAAGTACACGGTCTCCCCAGATTGCAAAGAACAGCTTATTATTTAAGAAAATAAGTGCATTTGAAACAGCCATTCAATCTAATCCAAATTGTTATCGACCAATTAACCGAAATAACCGAGGAAATTCCTCCTCCTCCAACATTAAGGCGTTTCACGAGAATAATATAACAATGATTTAATGCAGGACAGCCGAATTATATATAGGTATTAAGTACATGTTGACAGTATAAACAATGCAAAGTATGCAATACTTTACTCCATCAGGTGAAGCCATGACAAAGTGGAGGTCTGACGGTAGATGTGGTAGAAGGTATCGCCTCCCTGATAACAGTCCTGCTGAGTGTGACCCTGACGGGGAGAACCCGTGTTGTAGTCATTGGAGGAGTGCAGAGTGTGGTAACACGACTAGACACTGTTCTTGTACTTACTGTGTAGATTACAGTCTTATATATAGGGAATGGAAAGAATCAGGAGGTAAGAGAAAGTGGAGGTATGACGGTAGATGTGGTAGTCAGTATTGCCTCCCTGATAACAGTCCTGCTGAGTGTGACCCTGACGGGGAGAACCCGTGTTGTAGTCATTGGAGGCATGGAAAGTGTAGAAACACTATTAGGCAATGTTCTTGTCATGACTGTGTAGATTACAGTATAGTGAGCGAATTGAGGAAATCAGGTGAAAATTGTACAGTAACAGCAGTAGACGGGTTTCTAAAAAATGTGTGTTTCAATGAAACGAAGAACCGAAAAAATTTCAAGTGTGCTCACTCTGATGTGTACTTTGAACATGATCTATCTGGTCTAAATGATTATCAGCTTGCCAGGGTTACTTCAGTGTGTGAGAAAGATCCCCACGTGTATCAGGCGTGTGGATTTGACACAAAAATAACTAACACGGATGTGCTGTGTGGAGGCTTGTTTTGTAATAACGAATACATCAAATGTGATAAGAACTGCAGTGCAGATAAAGATTGTTCAGCATTACAGAGTAGTGACGTCTCAACAAAGCTATGTAATTATAAATGTGACGACAATAGATGTATAGATGAAAGTGATTGTAACAGGTATAAATACGGAATTAACTGCAGAACATGGGGTAACTGGTATACGTCTGTAGGCAAGATATGTAACGGATACAAGAGCTGTGATGAAGGAGAGGATGAACAGAACTGTAATGTTACTGAAAGTACGCCACATTCGTGTACACGTTACAGCAGAAAAGTGAGGACAAGAGTCACTATAACAGTACCAATTTTTAACTATACTAGGTGCTCTGTCTTTGACATTAAAAAAAGTTTCATCTATCCATACTGTCTGAACTATCTAGATCAGACTAACTGTTCTGATATAGAGCGAGTAGGGGGGTATTGTGATATTTATGGGTATAACTCGAGTGTTTCTAAGCAAATGGTGTGTTTTGAATATGATGAGAAGACTAGTTTACCAGTTAAGTTATGCGACGATGACATTCAATACAACTGTACATCACCGTCTACTTCCACTAACTGTACAATACACAAACACAGAATGTGTGACGGAGTGTGGGATTGTAATGATGGAAGTGACGAACTTCATGACATATGCGAATACATGACGAATACATTTCCATGTGTCCGTAGGTTTAGCTTTAAAATAAGTATGAAGTTCGGAATACCAGTTTCTTGGATAATGGACGATGTGGTGGATTGTATGGACGGGTTAGATGAACAGCCTGAGGAGTCCGACTTGAAAGTCTGCGGCAACAAAACTGACAAAACCTATCATTTTAAACAAAATGGTGAAATCTGCAAAAACGTCTATCTGTGTCCGGAAAGTGATAAACCATACGTTAAATTCAAACAACTCTGTGACGGAGTGGAGACGTGTGGTGACGGTGCAGAAAACGAGGTTTGTAGAATCGCTAGAGATTTACCAACGATCAAGAATACCGCTCTTTATCATGGAGGATTGCGAAATGTATGTAATGATTCTAACTGTGAAGTAAAAGAGTTCATACGACCCTGGATTGATGTATTCGGAATAACAAAGTTAGAGTTAATTGTTCCGACCTCTAAGGTTAATTGCAGCTGTCTGTTTGGTGAATATTATCTGTTTCTCAGTTGCATGGATCTTTGTTTAGATTCCCGATGTCCTTTAAATACAGACAGAGCATTGTTGTATAATTCATGTCCTGGACAATATCCCAACCGAATCTATACGCTTGCTAACAACTCTTTTCTAACGTTTGTTGCAAAATCAAAACACGGCCATTATCACCAGGACTATTTCCAATGCAATAATAGTAGATGTATTGAATACAAGCAAGTGTGTGATCTCATAGATGATTGCGGGGACATGAGTGACGAGGCAAACTGTGCAAATCACATGACCTGCGAAGACACTTTAAACTCAACTGATCATCAGTTCATTTCCTTATCACAGAAATGTGACGGCATCTATGATTGCTTTGACCTCTCAGATGAATGTAATACCGCTTGTGGGAAAAGAATCCTCGGGAACTGGATACTACAGGTATTATGCTGGGTTATGGGTGTACTAGCATTGATCTTCAACTCGTACACCGTATTCTGTGGGCTGACAACTCTACAGGATAGTGAGACTGAAAATATTATGTTAACTAACAAGGCAATAGTCAGTCTTATCGGATCAGGGGATCTATTTATCGGATTATACTTGGTTCTGTTGTCCGTTTATGATAGTTTCGTATATGGGAACTGGTTTTGCATACATCAAGCCGAATGGTACACCGGAACAGCATGCTCGATACTGGGGGTCATCAGCACAGTTGGATCACAAGTGTCTCTTTTCGCAATGACAGCTTTAAGTATCATCAGAATGTATGGGCTGACTTTTAAGAGAATGGGTATTCCAGGCCCTGTAAAAAGAAATTCCGTCATCAAGCTTGCTTTCTTGGTAACAGGTATTATCACTGCTTCACTAGCTATAGCTGTTACACCATTGATACCTTCATTAGAGGAATATTTTGTACAAGGAATGTACTATGACCCCATCTATAAAGTTTTCATAGGCTTCCCCAACAAAGAGAAACATGTTAAAGTTCTTCAAGCTCACTACAATACCACTAACATCACTATGGACTTGACCTGGAAAGAAATCAGTGATAAGGTGGACGGTATGTTCACTCAACAATATGGACTTTTGAGTAGACGTCCAGTTCATTTTTATGGTAACGGCGGTGTATGCTTATTCAAGTACTTTGTTCGGAGTGACGATGCAAGAAGGATCAGACAATCAATAGAAAGTAGAGCAGACATAACTGATCATAAAGGAGATCCAGTAGTTTGGCTAATGCTCTGTGTGAACTTAGTCTGCTTCATCATCATCACTTGTTGCTACTTAGTTATCAATATCCAGACCAGGCTTTCTTCACGGAGATCAGGACAGCATCACAACCCAGAAAGAGTGAGGGACAATAGGGCTTTACAGAATAAAATTACTCTCATTGTTGCAACTGACTTCCTTTGCTGGGTACCATTTATTGTTATAAGCGGTATGCATAATCTTGACGTTTTTGATGCGACTAAATGGTATGTTACGTATGCAATGATAGCTCTTCCACTTAACTCTGTTATCAACCCGCTGATATACGACAAAAAATTAACAGAGTTCTTAGGTAGACATTTAGGAGAGGTTAAAAGACTCATCAGGCTCAGTACCTCCGCAGTTATGTCTTCGTTAACAGGATTCATTTCGACGAGGAGTGAAAACATACAGAGCGGGAACAATGAGATAGATGTCATACAGATGGAACCTTTCAGAGTACAAGAGGATCGGGAACTTCCAAATCAAGTATCAGCAGAGACAGAAAATCTGTGAAGTGTTTATTCTGATCTGTGAAGTGTTTATTCTGATGGTACTGTTACTCATGTATAACAGCTCTGACTTCATAGTTCATCTACAATGTAAAATTTGTATTTAAAATTGACTTAATTGTAATCGATTAACGTCGTATTCTATCTTAAGATATGAATATATCTATAGTGTACGCCTCAGCAATATTTGTTACTTACATAAACACATTCTGATTCGTTTAATCTTTCACAGGATGAATCCATCATTACAATATCATTATCTGCTATGTTAAATTCTATACTGGGGCTCTAGATTCTGATTTCTTATTTTCAAAAAGTTTATTGTACCTTTATCATGGCAGGATGCTACTTGAACTGGTATCAATACTGAATACTAACGCTCTCAAGATGAGTTACAACTATGTTAATCAGATGTCTTATTAATAACGTTTTACATACTTTATTCCTGGATATACTTAATAATGCACGACCGAAAGTGTAAGACAATAACAGTACGACATGCTGCACTAAAACAGTAACACTATTAACAAGGCCCAGTGAACTATTCAGATGGAGCAGTTTTAGTCTTCAAATATTTGCATATTGTTCTCTCACTTTAATCATCAAAACTTTGTTCATATTTATCGATAATAATTTTTTCGAAATTTGTTGTTTTATTTATTTTTGAAGTTACGAAATAACATTGTTCACCGAGAACATATTAATATGAGCGTCTTTCTCAGATAAGATTTGGACTCTTGTTTGAGTTAAACAACATTCAATCCAATTTGATATGTTGAATACAGGAACACCAGTGTGATCAGCCAAAATGGGCTTTATAATTATATGCAACTTTATACTCGTTGGGAAATAAAGTACATATTTAAACTAAAATAAACCATTATATTACATGTTTGGCAATGTATTACGATCCGGTGAATAATCTGCATTTTCGTCGCTGAGTTTTACTTTACAAAGTTGGAGATTCGTGATAAGATATGATTGGCGAGCACTATTAATTAAGGGATTTTTTTGTGCACCAAGCAGGATTATTTTTCATTATATTTTGCTTCATTAACATTAAAGCATATTAATTTGATTATGTTTAAGCCCAGGAACAATTAAAATAGTAAATAACTACATACTTATATATGACTTGCAAATCATTGTATTGAGATCTATCTTCGTAACAATTTCTGTCGCATCACATAATTTAACGATCGTCAGCTTCCATTAATAATAATTCCAATAAAGTTTGAAATCTGTATCTGCTACAGTTTAAGTTAGGGTAGTGGTCCTGGAAGAGGTTAAGAATATAAATACCCAACAAGCACTGATAAGCGATAGTATCAAGGTTACCTGTATGCGATTGCAAGTTAGATGGTAGCCGCCCGAACAGACACACATTACCCATAGACCCACCAGAACTATATCACAGCAAAACAAAATGCGGGGATGTACAAAATAATGTGAACCAGATTTGTATGTTATCAGACGGCTACACGTTACACACGGGGTGTGTGGAATGTCTGATGGGACAGGGTCCAGCTGCGCGTTTACAGGCGGAGGTCCAGTCACGTGCCGTAATGTCGCGCGCTTATTGGTTGAGGCAATGTCACGTGTTGTTGTACTACGCGCTATTTTGATGATATTTGGAGCATTCCTGCGCGGAGATTGTGGCAGTTAAAACACTGTGTATCATGTCTACCGTGCCTGGTTGCAGTGGTTGGTATTTGCATTTTCCAATATGTTTCAGTTTTATTTCGCTTAAATGACTGGAAAGTAGAATGAAATATTGTCTGTCAGTCTGTAAATTGTGTGTTTCAACTTGCTGGACTTTTGCTCGGTTTCAGAAAGAAACAGCGAAATGTTCAAAGTAAAATAAATTGGACATTTTAACGTCTACTTACCTGGGCTGGGTGTGTGATAACCGTTTGTTAACCTCACTGGTGAGCTATTGTCTTCCACCTGACGAATATTTGTGATATTTCATATTAGTGCGGGACTTTGGAACACGTGATACATTACCTTCGACCCTTCTGTTCTTGTGATATTTTATATTTAAGCTCTTTCTAAATTTTGACGTTCCATCAAATGACAATTTAGACCATGACCAGTTTCTTCTTTCGTTGCAATTTTTAGTTTCATTATCAAACAATCTTGATCAGTTGTTCCGGAATTCGATCGTGTTGTTATCTTGGAAATCAAACTTGAGCTTGGGGTGCTCATAAAATAAAGCGCTAATCGATATACCAACACCTAATTGATTGAATACAAATATTATAGAATATAGTATATGATTTATTTTCGTTTAGTTATTTACCAACACGTGCATTAAGTTTACTTACATTTCCGTTTAAAAGGACAGTGCTGGTTCCATTGCTATGGTTACCATCAGAGTATCCCAGCTCTCCGAACACGTGATCTTGGTCGTATACCACGTGACATTGACCGTTCACTTTAGCGTGGTGTCCCTGGGTAACGTTATGTTTACTTCATCTTTCATTACCGTTAGTTGTATTACTATTGTTTTATAAAAGTACTTATTTAGTTCTACTAAAGTAGTCTTATTGAAAATAACAGCTTCATGTCAGAAGTTAATATCTCTCAAGAGAAATATCCAGTTACCTTATACCATAAGAATTATCAAAAACAAACCCAACAATTCGGTTTTTAAAACAATTTTTACAACAAGTAAAATTGTCACACACCTCGTTAAAAAGCTGGACAATCTTACTGAGTCTAGGGGGTAGAGCTAACTTAACCTTGCCCACCTCCACCACTAACATCAACTGATCTTGTGATGCCTCCTCCGGCACCACCACCGGCTTTATCATGGTGTCATGGTGACCCTACTGGTGAGGTTCAGGGTTAGCTGGTGACTGGTGTTAGGATTTACTTGTACTTGCTTGGGTGTTAGGACACTCTTACAACCGATTTTAATTCTAGTTACTATAGCAACAATTATGTTACTAGTTACCGAGGCAACAATTTAATAATGACAACAATTGCGATTGTAAGCACTATCAGTTGCCGTCCAACTTTCAATTTTACCAAATACAATTATTACATGTGCAATAGCTCTCGAGTTGAGTGTTGCAAAGGTTAAACAGCAAAAGGGCTAAAACCGCTGAAAATATCTGCTATGAGCGCCAATTTGGTTCTTTAAATACCGGTAAATACACTTACTTACCAGCCAGTTGTCATGGAAACAGTTTAAATGGACTTTTGTTGGGTTAAATTTTTTAAAAACAGTATTTAAAGCAAATTTTTCTCTGGAAAAAGCATTAAAAAATTTGGGGAAAAAGGACTAAACCCTATTCCATGGGGGACCCAGGGGTTGCCCCTATTAAAAAAAACCCCAGTTACCCAATTTTAAAATTATCTTCAAAAAGGTTTAAACCCTTTAAACAAAATTTTTCTTTAAAACCAAACTTTCTCAAACCCCAAACTCTACCAAAACCTTATAAATCCCTCGGAAAAACCCAAACCCATCCCCCCCCGTAAGAAGGGCCCAAAAAATTTTAAAAAATCTAACCCTTTAATTCCCCAACCAACCTTCCTTGTTGTTTAAACAAACAAAATTTATCATTAAAAAGGTGCGGGGTTTAACCCCAAAATATTGTAAAAATTTACCCAAAACTATTTAAAATTGAATTTTTTTAAAAAAAAAAACATTTTTAAAAAAGTTTACCAAAATTTTTTAATTTTAAAATTTAAACCAAACCAGTTATTTAAAATTAATTAAAGGGTAAAAATTTTTTATAAGGTTAAAAAACGGGGTTTTAAACTTTTATAAAAATTTAAAAAGGGGGAAATTATAAAAGTTTTAAATTAATGAATTTTAAATTTAAATATTCCAAATGTTAAAATGAAGCAATTTTCCCCAAAGAAAAAAAGGGGTTATGAATTAAACCACACATTTCCCCAAAAAAAATTTAAATGCAAGGGTTACCTAAAAAAAATTTAAAGTTATTTAAAGTTTATTACCGGGTTTTATAAAGTTTTTTAAATTAAAGGTTTCCCAACATTCATTTTAAATTTAAGGGGTTTAATAAATTTTTATTTAACTTTTAAAATAAATGGTTAAAGAAAAATTTTATAAATTTTTCAAACTTTTTTCCTACCGTTAAAAAGGGGGTAAAAAAGGGAAAAGGGTGTTTTTGTGTGGGGTTGGAGGAAGGGGGTATTTTGTTTGGGGAAAATTTTCAAAAGGGTTAAGGGTTTCATTGGTACTGAGGGGTTTTTAAATTATTATAAGTTTTAAGGGGCTAGTGGAGAGTTTGGGGGGGGGGGGTTTTGGGGTTTTTTAAAAAAAAAAGGGGGGGGGGTAGGGTTTGGGGCAATTTTAATTTTGGGGAAAAATAATTTATAAGGGGTTTAAAGGTTTGAAATTTTAAAAAAGAAAATTTTTTTAGTCTTAAGGACCAAAAGGGGGTAATATCTTTCAGAAAAATTTTTTTGGGCGAGATGGGGGCAAGAGTTTCCAAACAAATTTATTAAAAATTTTTTAAGGGTTTTGCTTAAAATTTTTTAATTTTAATTTTATTTTAATTCCAAACCCAACAACACTCCCAAGGGGTTGTTTTGGTCCCCTTTTATAAATAGTGTGTGGGGGTTTAAACCAGGAAAAGTTTTACAGGGAATTATTTGGGTTGTCTCTGAGTGAAAAGGTTTTTTTTGGGAAAGAGGAAAAGGGGAAAATTGGAAACGGTGTTTTTAAGGGGGGTTTTATTTCAAAAAAAAAAAAAAAGAGTGTATTTTGTTTGTTTTTGGGTTTAACGATGAAAGGGGGTTGCCCATGGAACGAGTTTTTGGTTGAAAGGGAAAACGATTTTTTGGGGTTTGTAAAGGAAACGAGGGTTTTAAAGGGGGAAGCGTTGTCAAGGGTTTCGGTTTTTGCGTTTGCCCTTGGGTTTAACTTTTTTAAGTTTTGGGAAAACGGTGTAACGGTTTTTTCGTGGTTTTAAGAGTTTTTGGAGGGTTTTGGTAAGGGGTTTTTGTAATTTTTTGGGTCCTTGAAAAACTTTTCCCCAAAAGGGTAACCGTATGCAGCCTTTTTGGGGAAAAGTTCATGATGAACTTTTAATTTTGGGCCCCATAAAAGCAAAGGGAATTGGGGCGTAACAACTGTTTTAAAAAATTTGCACGAAAATTGTTCCCCAGATAAACCAAATTTTGGGAATTCCGAAAATGAGCGCTGAAAGGAGAATTTGGTCACCCCCTAACCAAAAAGGGAGGGTAACTTTTAGGAAATTTTTTTTTTGGGGTTATAAAAACCCTTTTTTTGGATTTCATTTATCCAAATTGGGGGTACCCAAATTATATTTATTTTTCTGGGGCCAAGCCCAAAGGGCAACCCTTTTAAAGCCTGTCTTTGTAAAAGGGAGATTTTTTAAATACATGTGCATGATAGGGGATTTCATTAAGGGGAAATTTTTTTTTTTTTTGGGGGAAAAATTATGCTGGGCCGTCTAAAACCTTTGGGAAACTTTTTCCCTACTCAAAAAACTTGCCACCATCTCAACAAATATCGAGAACTTCAGCAAAAAACCAACAATTTCAGTTTCTGACCCAGAGTAGAAAATCTTTAAAACCATTTAAATTTAAAAAAACAAAAGCAAAAATAAAAATACTTTGCATATAAGACTCACAAAAATGAACAAAAGGGACACCCATTGTTTTTAAGTAAGTAAAAACCCTACAATACTCCCAGACTCCTTTTAAAAACACTACACGCTCAAAGCAGCTGTTTGAAAAACTGATCAATTTCCGCCCCCCCTCTTTTCTCCAACTGGGAGGGGGCAGAGAGAGAGAATGTGCCCCTCTACGTAGAGTGACCCGGGGGTTCCCCTACCCTAAAACCGGGTTGTTTTACCCGTGAGAGAGAGTAGATCATTCCCGCTAAAAAGGGGGAAATGAATTCCCCTTGCTGTGCTTTCTGTCCCTGGAAAGGGTGGGAAAACCTTTTTTTTGGGGCACCCGGCCCAATAAGTACGTTAAGGCCTTTTTTTTGAGTTTTTGTTTTAAAAAACGGTTTGGGGAATCGTTTTATTTTAATAAGTCAAGTTGCAAAAATTCCCGTAGAAGAAAAGGGTGTTTAGAAACTGCACATTTGGGTGCTTTTTTAAACGGGGTTTAAAGGTAAACTATTTAAAGAGGTCCCCCAAAAATGAAATGCCTCGCAAAAAGAGATAACAGATTTAAAACACTTTTAAATCATTAATTGCCCTGATAAGGGGCACGGATAGTTTTAGTCCTTCAAAAACAATTTTTTTGGGAATCTGCCCAAAGAAAACTTTGAAAAAAAAAAAAGAAAGCATTTTAAAACAAAATTTTTTAAAAACCGGGCCCAAAAAAAAATCATCTATGGGAATGTTTCCCGGGAAGGGTCCCAGACCCATAGCAACATATAAACCCTTAAAACCCAACCCCACAACATCCCGGGCCCCGGACTTTCCCCCAAAATTTTTAAAAAAGGTTTTTTAAAGGGAGGGGGGGGTTCGCACCCCCAACCTCTCTCCCTTCCCCCCCCCCCCAAAATAAAATAGGGTACAAGGGGGAGGGGGAAGGGGGTTCATACACCTCTACCACCTCCCTAACCCCAAAATAACTACAAAACCAAAGGAAAAGGGGGAGGGGGTAGGGGGTTTTAAATACAACCTAACCATTTCTAACTACCCAGAGCAAATACCTACGAAACAAGGGGGAAGGGGAGGGGGGGGGGGGTTAAACCCACCTCAAACCACTCTAATTTCCCCCGGGGAAAAAAAAAACTACGTACAAGGGGGAGGGGAGGGTGGGGTTTTAAAAAAAACCCCTCTACCCCCTCCCTCCCCACAAAAAAAACTATTTCCAAGGAGGGGGGGGAGGGGTTCAAAAACACCTCTACCTCTCCCCACCCAAAAAATTTCCCTACGTAAAAGGGGGAGGGGGAGGGGGATGGGGTTCAAAAACCCCCCTTACCTTTTTCCAAAACCCACAAAAAAATTAGGGGGAACAAGGGGGAGGGGGGGGGTTTTTCAAAACCCCCTACCTCTCTCCTTTTAACCCAAAAAATAGCTACGGCAAGGGGGGAGGGGGGGGGGGAAAGGGTTCATAAACCTCTACCACTCCCCCTCCCCCCGGCAAATAACACGTAAAAAGGGGGAGGGGGGGAAAATGGGGGGGGTTCATACACCTCTACCTCTCTCCCTACCCAGCAAATAACTACGAAACAAGGAGGGGGGAGGGTTTCATACACCTCTACCACTCTCCCTTCCCAGCAAATAACCGTAAAAAGGAGGAGGGGGGGTTTCCCCTACCCCTACCACCCCCTTTCCCCACAAAAAACCCCACTACAAGGAGGGGGGGAAGGGTTCAAAAACACCCACCACCTCCCTTCCCAGCAAATAACTACGTACAAGGGGGGGGGGGAGGGGGGGGGGTTTAATAACACCCAAACCACCTCCCTCCCACCAAAAAACTACAAACAAGGGAGGGGAGGGGGAGGGGTTCATACACCTCTACCTCTCTCCCTACCCAGCAAATAATACGTACAAGGAGGAGGGGAGGTCCGGAGGGGGAAAGGGGTTTAAAACACCCCCCCTTTTTCCTTCCAAAGTAAATAATATTTTAAAAAGGAGGGGAGGGGGGGGGGTTTCACACACCCTCCCACTCCCCTACCCAAAAATTTTCAACTGCCCAAACCCCGCAAACAACAATTTTCCCCTAAAGGACAGGGGGACTGACGAAAAATTAACTTTAACGGGTACGGTTTACATCTTGAAATTTGGAACCCTGGGGCTGGGAGGAAACGGGGATTTGGTAACGGGTTTTAACAAAGGGGGAAACCCGGGTCCGTGTTTTGGTATCGGGGTATCAAAATTTTACCCAGGGACTTACTGGAAATTTTAATATACAAAAATCATGTAAACCCTTTTGGGACTCTGGATTTAAGAAAACCAGCGGGAAATATGCGAAAAAAGGGAGAAAATGCAAATGTTTCCCCCCTGAGCCCCGGGGGGTGGGGACTAATCACAATAATTACAAACTCATCACCCCTGTAGGGGTATTTTTTCTGATTAAAGGGGGATGTAAATCATGTAATTGGTGTGAACTGTGAAATTGAGGGTTATCCGAAATTTGGGGGTTAAAGCAGCGTTTTTGGACAGTTTTTGGACAAACGTTTTTAAAGACGAAAAAATTGCGGTGTAAAATTAAACTTTTAGTTGGATCGTCTCAAAAAGTTTTAAGGGCATAACTCTTCGTAAAAGAAATAAAAAAGGCAGAAACCATTTAAACCTGAAATAAAACCCCGATTTCCCGTACCATTTCACAGCATTTAACTAAACTGGATAACTACTTTAATAAAAATTCCCCCCGGGAAAAAAGCCTAAAAAAAAGGACACCAAAAGGGGCAAACAACCGGGGGTTGGGGGGAAAATTGGGGCCATGGGGCCCCTTATAAAGTCCTGACAAATTAAAAGTCCGGACAAACTAATAAAGTTGGGACTAACAAAAAAGTCCGGACTAACTAAAAAAAGCCCGGGACTAATTTGTTTAAAGTCCGGCCCTAAATAAAAAGCCGGGAATTAAATTGATCCGGTTTTTTCGACAGCAAAAGCCGAATAGGAAAAAGGGGAATTCCCGGGGTTACAACTAAGCTTTTTCGGGTTTCCGGGCCCAAACCCAAAGAAAAATCCCCCCATTTTACACTCCGTAAAAGGGCCCCAAAAAATTTTCTTCGCAAATTTAATTTTATACCCCTTCCAAACTAAAATTAAAATTTCGGCCATCCCCCCAAACAGGGTAAAAAGGAATGTGCGAACTTTAAATTGGGAAACTAGTGAGGCCTATGCGGCCCGGGGGAATTATGGATTCCCTTTTTTACTGCACTCTGCTGTCATGGAAAAATGATCTCAGTCGTAACGGGAAACTGCACCGAAAGAGGCAAGATGGTCCCCCAAGATAAAAGCCCCGCCCTGTAATCAGAAGGGTTTTAAAAATCATGGGGCTGAAAACACGGGGATCATCTTACAAACTTTTCTCATTTTAACCCTTAAGGGGTAATTTTTTAGTTAAAGATAACAGTTCCTTATCATTCCGCTACTTACACAAAAGCTAAAAAAAAGATGTAAACATCATGCCCAGGGGGGTTTTTTCCTTTTTAAAATTTGGGGTTGGGGGGGGTTAATAAATAATTAAAAAATTTTTAATTTTAACTCGTGCAATCCGAAAGGGGCCCCCGGTGTTTCTTCAGGAAAAACATATGAAAAGGCTATCAGCACACTGTTGGCTTTCTTAGGCCGGTATGAAACCAAGGGGGAAATTTCCCGATTGCCGGGAAAAGGGCAAGTTAAACCACCATACCAATGGGGGTTGACTTTAAACAGCTACACTCCCAGCTTCCCACTTTTATTAAAAAACGCGTAAAGGGATTCCCCCCGGAGCAAAATAAAAATTTAAAAGCATTGGGGGTTTTATGTTTAAACCGGAAGGATTATCTTTTTAAAATTTTAGGGAAATTTTTTAAAAATCAAGGTTCCCCTGAACCTTCCCAAACAAACCCTGGGATTTTCCCCAAACAAACCCTCTGAAAAATGGGAAAAATTTTTAATTTAAAAATTTTTTTTTTATTGCTCAAAAAGTTTGTGTCTTTTTAATTGAGGGGAAATTTTGGGGAAAAAAGAAAGAAAAAACCATTTTTAATGCTAAAAAACGTTTTTGGAAAAATTCCAAACAGGGAAAAACCCATCCCCCAAACTTCAGAAAAACTTACAAAAAGTAAAGGGAGAACCCTAAAACAAAAGAGAGTCCCTTTCTGAATGTTGAAATTAACCCTGCTACTTCCTACTGGATCCCCCAAAATTAAAGCAACCGAAATCGAGACGGGGTAAAACCCCTCAAATAAAAGAACAACTCCCTTAAAAAAGTATTTTTAAGAGTGAATACAACAACGTTAACCCCCTTAAAGATTCAAGAACAAACTCTTTAGATTGGGTATTTAAAAAACGAACACTAGCAAGAATTTCCCCCTCTTTAGAGGTGAATTCCCCTTCCAGGGAAAACAATTTTTTTCCAGAAAACAAACAAAGAGAAACAGAAAATTTTAACAACCCGGCAGGGAAACCCCCCCCCCAAAAAAAATTTTTTACACCGAAACTAAAAAGGAGAAAAAACCCCCTTTTTCCACCCAAAACCCCAAAAAACCCCCCTTGGAGAAGGGGGGGTTGGGCCTCTTAGGGGGGGGGGGTGGGGGGGGTTTAACCCCATGGGCAAAGCAGTGGGGGGGTGGGGGGGGACAAAAAACCCCTAGTTTTACACGGCTATTTAACTATTTTAACACATTTTGGTGGCCCCTTGGGTATTTTGGGTTTTTGTGGGTAGGACGTGTGAAAGTGCAAAATTAAACCACTTTTAAATTGAAATGTGGGATTTAACTGTTTCCCCAAAGGGCCTTTTCGGACCCGGAAATTGGGAAAAGAATTTCCCAACTTTTTTCCCTTTGGTTTAATTTTTTTCCGATGGGTTTTAATTTTTAATTCAAAATTATTTGGGTTTTCCCCCCGGGAACCCCGGGTTACCGGGGGGAAAAAAACATAAAACATAAAAGGGGAAAAATTTGTGCACCGTTGGGCTAAATACGGAATTAAGGTAAAACCGTAAATTTTGGCACCAGGTGCTCTTTTACCTTTTCCACTTTACCAAAAGGGGGAAAAAGGGTTTCAAATTTTTTGAAGTACAGAAAAGAAAAAAATTTTTTCCCAAAGGGCAGGGGGGAAACCCTAAACTAAAAAGGCGGGAGCCAAAGAACCAGGGTTTTACCATTTAGAAAAATTTCATTAGTCGTAAAAACCCCAAATAAAAGTAACCCAAAAGGCCCCAAATGGGGCAAATAGCCAAGTTACCACAACAACCTGCCAAACCACCCCACCCCGACCCAAACAACGTTACAATTAATAACCGGTTAAAACTCCCCCCCGGACATTTTTTATCAACCTCAACAAGGGGGGGGGGGGGGTACTTTTGAACCCCCGGTCCCGGGGGAGTCTGCTTGCCCCCTTTAGCCAACTAAACACCCCCCAATTTTTTTTAAAAGCCAGCCTTAAATGAGTCATTTTTTAAATGGGTTTATCCTTTTTAAAATTTAAAATTTTTTCCAGTCTGATTTAATTAAAGGGGGAAGTGTGTAGGAGGAAGGGGAAACGGGAAAGACAGGGTTTTTCAAGCAGTTTTAGCTAAATGGGTTTTCTAGAAATGGAACTGTATTTGATGTGAGCCGGGAAATCCTGCAAACTTAAATTTGTGTGTCTTAAAAGTTTAACTTGGTAGGATTTTGATATCGTTTGGACTTTAAATTTTTAAAAGGGCAAAAATTTTATTGATTTTAAAACTTGAAGCACCCCTGCAGTTTTCGTCGTTTTCCAGGGCCGAAAAAGGAAAAACCAAAAAAAAAAGGCAAACAAAAATTTTTTTTATCTGCCCCTAAAATCGAGCGCTTTCTGCGCAAAAAAGTGACCTCCACAAAAAAAATTAAAACCGGGCCCAAACAGGACCCAAAAATTGAATTTTAGAGAGGTTTTCCGCTTCTCCATTATAAACTCAATTTTCGCCCCCAAAATAAAGTCTAAAGGGGGGAAAATTTTAAATCGGGGTCAGGATTTGGAAGGAAAAATGAAAATTAAAATTGCCAAAAACCCATTTAATTTTTGTAAATTCATTAAATTTTTCATTTTACCCCAAAAAAGACCCTATTTCAAAAAATTTTTTCCGGGGGGGCTGTGCCCCCTAGCCCCCACCATTGGGGTCCGCCCCCTTACCCCTGCCATGCCAGGGGAAAGGTTTCCCACAGTTTGGCAAGTTCGCCGCCCACAGAAAACCCCCCCCCCACCCCCCCCCCCCCGAAATAAAAAATCCGGGCCAAACTTTCCCTTTACAAAAAAATATTTTGGCCCTCCTCAAAAATTTCCGGGCGTACTTAACGGTCAATATGTGTTTGGGGTTTCCTGGCCCGAAGGTTACGAAGGGTTGCCCGAGGAAAAAAAAAGCAAACTTAAGAAAAAATTCTCGGGAAAAAAAAAAAAGTTCCCCAAAACAAAATCGGGGCACCTATGATTTTGAAGTGATAAAAATTACCACTTTAAAAACAAACTTAAAAATTTAAATCAAACGATTGAAACTTTACAAAAAAAAATTTCGCCCAAAATTTTAAAAACCAGGCACCTACGGGCCTACAAATTTTTTTCCAAAAACCCATGCCCCGTCCAAAAATTTAAATTTTTAATGGGAAAGGAAAAAATTTGAATAATCCCACAGGGCTTGCCTTGAACTTCCGGTTTTTTTTCCCAAGAAAACAAAAACCCCAAATGTTTGGAAAATTTTCCCCTTATTTCGGAAAGGCCTATTTATGTCAAAACCTCTAGCAGAAATGAAACTTTTTTCATTTTAAATAGTCAAAAAACGAAAAAACAAGGTTTGAAAAATTTCTTTTTAAAAAAAATTACACATGTTTGGGAAAATAAATTAAAAAAAAATCCGGGGAAATGAAACCCTGATGACACGCCCCCAATTTTGGGGGCTCAAGTTTTCCCTTTTAAAACCCCCATACAAAAAATTTATATTGGATCATCAAAAACAAAGCTTTCTCTCTTTTTCCCCTTAAGGGAAAAAAATTGGGCCCCGGATGCGTGCTTTGGGCCATGGCACCTAGGGAAAACCTAACGTAACCAAATGCCTACTCGGGGGGAAACGTGTTTGGGAGGTTAACTTTTTGCCCGGGCTAAAACCATCAATTTTTAAGAAAAATTTAATAATGAAAAAATTGGAAAAAGGGGTTTTTTGTTTTAAACTGTAAAGCATCAAGGCACAACATTAAATTGACAAATCCCCATAGCACATAGTCATAAAAAAAAAAAAAAACCAAACCCCAAAAGGGGGGAAAAAAAGGAAATAAACCTTTGGGGCCCCCCATTCGCTATTTTTTAAATTTTTCCCAAACGAAAAATTTAAAATGATATTATTTATTAATAAAATTATTTTCACAACACAAGATAAAAAGAAATTAAATCATAAATCGAGTGGCCGAGTAGTTCGACTAAAACCCCAAAACCTTCCTCCAAAGACGCCCTACATATTTTGTACACAAAAAATTTTTTTGAAATTACTTAAACAAATTTTTTATTTACAATAAAAAAAATTTTTTTTTGTCAAAATTTCCCCTTTTTAAAAAATTAAACCCAATTAAATTGAACGGGGTTTTTTGCCCCCCCTTCCTTTGAAAGTCAAAACATCCTAAACATCCCAAATCTAAAAAGATAAGAAGGGGGAGTGTCATCACCGCTTTTTGGAACTTTCCCCAAAGCATTTCCATCTTGCTTCTTGATCCTTTCAGTAAGGGGTCGACATTACTCTCTTATAAAAAATTTCTCGTTACTGATCCGTGGGCCAAAAGGTGTTGATTATCTGCCCTCAAACCCTTTCCCTTTTGAAAAAAGGGTGGGACAGATGCCTTTACGGTTTTTCAGGACCCAGCCCCAGCGAACAGTTATACAACAACACGGGAAGTGCCCAAGAGTTTCTTTACAGCTTCAGTTTTCCCTACTCTCACGACTGAACAAAAACTATCCAACCGATTTTCTTGAGGTGTAAAGGCAACTTTGGGCTTTTGCCGTCTTTTAAACAAATATCTCTTTCGGGCCCCGAGCTTTAAATCCTAAAGCCCCGCCCTCTCGCCACTCTTCATCCCCCAAAATTTTTATTGCCCATGGCATCTTAAAGAAACCTGTATCGGGCCAAATACACTCTGAAAACCCCGGGCCCTTGTTTGGGAAAACAAAAAACCCTTTCCCCACCCTTTTAGAAATATCCCCGGGCAATCTCATTATCTTCCCCAGGCCCCTCCCCCTTTTTCACTCAGAACTCAGCTCGTCAGCATAGGCGGACTCTAAGGGGAAGCCTCTTTCAGAGACTGGGGGTTTTGGTCTAGGAATGAAAACACGGATCCCCGGCTCGGTTTGATTCGGGGCCCGGAAAGGGGTAAAATGTAAAAACTTTCCCTTTCCCAAGACGTCTCCCGGAAAGGGGCCAATTTTTAACCCAAAAATTCCCAAAATCAGATCGGGTTGGGACCGTCACCTGAGTTTTGTATTTTAAAAGGATCCCCTAAAACAAGGCAAATGTCGTCTCAAAGAGCTTCCTGCATAAAATGGGGGAGGTTGATGATGGCCCCGGGCCCGCGGAAGTATTAAACGCAGGGGTCGGGTCAATGTTGTTTTTAACTATACTCAACCGCGCCGGAAACCACTATTCAACATTCCCCCGGACCAAACCAGTCAGCAAAACGGCGCCCCTTGTTTGGGAAAAACCCCGGCCTCCCAAAGGGGTTCCAGTGTTCCAAAATAAAAGGGGGGAAAAGGGATTCTTTTAAAAGGGCTACGGGGGATATTAAACTTTTCCAAATTTCCTTTTAGAAAATGTGGGGGGCCGGGATAGACTTTTATCGGACCTGGGGGTTTTCCTGGCTTCTAAAGGGGTTTGTAGGATCCCTTCCCCAAATTTGTTTGGGATTATTTTTGGGGCCCTAAAAGGGGAAAATTTATGGGATCCAAACCCAACCCACGGGGAGGGGATATCCCACAGCTTTCTTAGCCATTTTTTTAAACCCGCCGGGGCCAAAAACGTTTCTCCCCGGATTTCAGTTTCCATAACAAAACCCAAACTTTTTCGGGTTTTTATGGGAAAAAGGGGGAGGTTTCCCAGGGGGGTCTATGAATGCGGGGAGGGGGGGTTTCCTTTTGGGCATTAAACTCATTAAAAAAGTATTTTTTTAATAGCTTTTTTGCTTTTTTTGAGTCAGAACCTAAGGTGTTTTTTTTTCCCCCGCGGGGCACCGGTGGACATTTTTATTTAAAACTTTTCCTCCTTTTCCCCCCCCCCCAAAACGGGGGCCCAAAGGCCCTTATTTCGCTTCAAAAAAAGGCATCTGGAAAAGTTTTGTCGGTGTTTGTTTGATAAAACCTTCTCCTAGGGCGATTAGAAAGTGGCCTCTTTTGAGGGGGATTTAAACCCTCTTTTTTGGGATGGTACTTTGAGTTTTTTTGATTCTTTTTCTGAGGTCACCCCGACGTTTAAACCCTGTGAGACAAAATTTCTTGCTAAGGGGGACTTTCCTCTCTGCTAAAAGTTTTAAACGAAGGGGGAAATCGCCCGCTGTACTAAAGGAGCCCCCGGGGGGCACTTTCCCAAACCAACCACCTGGACGGCAAAAATTTTACTCAAAAACCAAATACACCCAAAATTTTCAAAAATAAGCATTAAAGTTAAAACTCTACAAACCATATTATTTTTTAAGGAAAAAAAAAATTTTGATTTTAATATCAAAACATTAAGGCGTTTGGGACTTAAAACCCTTTTTTGTCCAAAACCGGGGGCCGCTTTTTGAAATGTTTTCACCCAATTTTTAAAAAACGTGCGACCACGGGTTTTTGGTCAATTTCACAAAATCCCGAAAAAAAGAGGGGAGTCTTTTTTAAACAGACTTTAAATTTTAGAAACGACATAAAATGGAATCAAAATTTGGGGGTTTAAAATTATTAAACAGTTTTTTTAAAACCCTTTGGGGTTCCAAACCCAGGGGAACAAATAAGCCCCCATGGGGAAATTTTGCCCTTTTTGTTTGGGGCCCATAAATTAAGGCAAACAAATTTTATCAACAAAAAAAGTTCCAAAAGGAAAATATTCCTTTTTCCGGGGCCCAATTAACCCGGGGTCCAACCAAAAAGTTTTTTAAGGGCCCGGGGCACAAAATCCCCTTCCAACGGGGCACCCCCCAAAGGGCCCGGGGGCTTTTAAAAACCCGCAAAAAAATTTTTTCGTTTCGAGCTGGGATATTGTTTTCAGTTTTCAATCTTGAAAAGGGTTTAAAAGGGGGATTTCCCCTGTGCCCTTTCTGATGTCTCATAATCTTCTTTTTGGGGTCCGTCCGTTAACGCCCCTTGACTTAAAAATTAAATCCGTTGGTGCTTTTTGGCCCTTTATTTCAATAAAAGAAAAACCGGTTATTTAAGGGGATCCCAGGAAACAATAGAAGGTACAAAGGGCGGGCGATTAAAAAAACCGAGACCATAATGAAAATATTTTTGAATTTTTGGGCTATGTTCCCAAATTTTTGGGTGCCCGGGAAATTTAAATTTGGGTTTTTCCCGAAGTCCCGGAAATTTTGTCTTTTGGGAGAACACTACTTTAAAAAATTAAAACTTTAGCGCCATTAAACTAAATGTTCTCTCCTAAGAATGTTACCTTTAATACCATTGAGGTTCCAACTTGAAATGTTCAAAGTCGAAGACATCGGCATAAGGAGAAGTAAGGTGAGCAAAGGTAGACTTCTAGCGAGCACGTCTGTTACAACTGCCATTCTGCTAGCGGGGGGCTTCACTCCATTCCATCCTGACTAAAATAAATGATATCAATTTAAAATATCGTTCTCAAATGCATGCAAAATAATACCGAGAATTAAATTGGTCGCTCGCTTTTCCTATTCATTCACGGCCCATGCCGTCTAGCTGGAACAATGTACGGAAGTACCGTTCAGCTTGAGCTAGACAACAAAGGCTCCACGGTCCACCTCGTAATATCGAGCGTGCTAAATCACTCTACAGTCGATCTTCGAAATTTTTCTAAAAGGGCCCCCGATAGTTAAGACCAATTTCAATCGACAATCGATAATATAACGTAGTATGACGTAATATAACGTAATATGGCTAGTAATAAAACTAAAAGGTAATATAACATATAGCGTCGTCAGTCGTAGCGTATAAACTATAACGTAATGCGTATAAACTGTAACGTAATTGAGGAGTTTGACGAGTGTAGGTTTGATTCGTAGTTTAATAACCCACCAAGACGCCTGCCGAGTTGGACTGAGGACTCGGCGACGATTTTGGATTGATACACGTTGTAACCCCCTTTTCGCACGCGTGCAAGAAAAATGTTATATACAATCATATGATAACGACACGTACGTGTGGCAAGTCTTGGACGGACGGACGGTTTCGGAATTGAACAAATATTTGATTTTACAAGTATCCCCCGTTCATATCAGGTTTAATAATTGCAATAATAAATCAAGCGAGTTTCACAAAGATCGAAAGAAATTTTGATTGCTGTCCCAATCACACCATAAAATGTGTTACGTTGCAATACCTGCAAATTTTGGTTAAATTTTGCCACGAAGCCGGTGAGAACTTATTTGACGATGTCAATTCATCTCAGCTCGGCGCGGCACAGTAGCGCATCTCGCATCGCGCTACAAGTGAAAACGAGCTAAATCATTATGTAACTGGTAACGTTGTGACCCCCATACCATGACCAGGCCATTGTCATTAATTACTTCGCGTCGTTTGCCCATGAGTAATGAGTATATCGGGCAGGCCTACAACGTATGCAGGCAACCAGTAACAAGTAAAAAAACCCCAGTGCAAGCTTAAATTAGTTGTTAGTGTTCATAAACATAATTAAAAATATGATTATATTTATATGATGGAATGACAGGCTGAGCGCTATTCAGTTTAAACTTGGATTATATATGCTTAAAACTAAAATTATAGCTAGTTATAAATGATATTTACGAGATATTTAACGTTTTTGATTTCTAATTTGATTGTTGGCGGGACGGAGTGAAAATAATTTATTCCACTCATGACTCAATGTTTAAAACATGAACAAATAGTTCTAGTTGTCGATGTTACACTTTGACGGATGTTACTCGTGTAAATTTCTTCGAAGTAGCGCGCGCCGCTTTCTTCTCAAAATGTTATAACCCGATGTTGTAGGTTTATAACCTACCAGGATTTGACCATTGTTAATGATCTGGCCCGGCGCACGCTACTTCGTAGCACTTGCCATCGGGCATTTCGAGAAGAAAGCGGCGCGCGCTACTTCGAAGAAATTTAGACGAGTAACATCCGTCAAACCAGGACGCGCGCCGAGTTGGACTCGTCGATATATGGAACAGATATTTTACGAGTATCACCCGTTTTACGAGTATCACCCGTTATATTAAGTAAAGGCCCGATGGCAAGTGCGCCGGGCCAGACCATTAACAATGGTCAATGTTCCACTTTGTTTCCGACGTTTCCAGCTATCAAATTATATGATTGATAACTGACCCACTTAAAAGAGCAAAAAAAATTGTATTTTTGATATTTAATAGAATGAAATTCGCCTTAAATATTGAAATTGAGCTAAAATTGATGCGTGCCGCGCCTAGTTTCCGTGGTCCGCCGCGCATATTTTGTATTTTAACCAACCTTTACCGTACTATCAAAATCGAGCGCTACATAGACAGCCGTTTGTGTTATCACTTGCTTTTAATTTTTGTAAATTCTCATATTAGATCCAAGCTGATTCAAATTATTTTGGAATTGGTTTGAAACTTTCATAGATAATATGTACAACACTGCAATCATTTTATTCAAAGAAATAACACCACAAAGTTCTAAGTAACACGTTAGGTAAAAAGTGTTTAAAAAATAGTTATTGTATGAGTACTACATGCATGGTTATGTTTTCAATTGTACTTTTGAAACGCTGTTCGGCCCATCATCTCATTGATGTAGCTGGGCCGGTGTAGGGGATGCATGCAAATTGCAAAGTCATAAAAAGTTGAACAAGTTTTTAAGAATATTTGATACCAAATTATGGCACTAGTTAGTAGTTATAATGTGTAACTTCGGTTTCAGCAGAACTAGGTTAAATATTGTAGCTTCCTAGCAAGTTGTCAACTTTCTGGAGATGGGCAATGCATCGATGGATGATACAACTCTAAATTTCTTGCACAGGTGCAGAATATCATTTTGAAGTTAACATTCCTCAGGAAGCTGAAGGTGGTACCAAATTGATTTTTTTGCAATTTTTGGTGTGGCACCCTTCCAGGAAGAGGATGCCGGGGAAGTTGATCAACAGGTGGAATGAGGAGGAATTGCCGAGAGGATGGCAACCAGAAATATTGAGCTTAAACAACACAAGGATTTAGGATAGGCACTAGGTCACTCTGGTTTGGTTCAGTTCCTTGGGCAAAAAACGGTTTTTTGATGATGGGTCACCGCCCACCATGTTTGATACCTAGTGCAGTGTCATCTTGGTGTGTCTGAGAACATTTTTCGACCAGTCTTCCTGATTCAGTCTGGTAACTTTGTCATCAATCAGGTGTTTGATATAGATGGAACTAGAGTAATTTGTAGGCGGACAATTGCAAACAAATTCAATAGTTACTTTACATCTTTAGCTAGTAATTTAAATGAGAAGGTTTTGTCCGAGAACCAACTGTCTATCCAACCAATGCAATCATTTGTTGAGTTTATGTCGAAATCAGTCAACAGTTCAATACATCTAGAAGAAACTCATCCTGAGGAGATTCTTGAAATAATTCAAGAATTCGTTAACGGAAAAGCCAGTGATATACCAATAGCAGTTATCAAGAAACCGGCTCATCTCTTATCCAACATATTAGCAAATTTGTATAATACATGTATTCAAAAAGGCACGTTCCCATCCATATTCAAAATAGGCAAAGTAACTCCTATCCATAAAAAAGATAATAAAGAAAATATTGAAAATTATAGACCTGTGTCAATATTGCCAATCTTTGGTAAAATATTTGAAAAAATAATATACAAACGGCTTTATACCTTTTTCACTGCTAATGACATTCTCAGTAATGAACAATTTGGTTTTCGAAAAGGCCACTCAACCTCACATGCACTCCACAAATCAGTTCATTCAATCACAACATCAACATCCAGTGGTAATCATGTTCTAGGAATCTTTATTGACCTAAGCAAAGCTTTTGATACTCTTGACCATGGCATTCTCCTGAGGAAACTGGAAAATTATGGGGTTAGAGGTCTAGCTCTAGGACTTCTAAAAAGCTATTTATCCGATAGATCACAGTATGTTTCATTTCTCAACACTACATCAGAGACTATGAATGTAAAATATGGAGTTCCCCAAGGTTCCATACTAGGCCCTCTACTTTTCTTATTATATTGAACGACATAATAAACTGTTACAAAGGCGATGAATGCAAATTTGTGCTCTATGCTGATGACACAAATATATTTATCACTGGACCGTCCAAAGAAGCAACATACTTGAAGGCCAATAAAGTTCTTGATTTCGTATGCAAATTCATGAGAGTAAATCTCTTACATATAAATATGTCTAAATGCTGCTACATACATTTTCTACCTGCATACGAATCTGATGAAACCTGCGCCAGGGTTAGGCCGTATGCCAATGAACATGACAAATCACAAGGAATATTTATAAATGGACACAAAATTGTCAAGGTTAGCAACACCAAATTTCTTGGTGTAGTAATTGATGAAAAACTTAGCTGGGGCCCACATATAGAATATCTAAGAAAAAAAATTAGATCCACTACAGGAGCACTTAACAGGATTAAACATTCAGTCCAGGGGAACACTACCAAAAAATATACTCTGCATTATGGAATCACATCTTGCTTACGGAATAAGTGTTTGGGGCTCAGCTCTCAAAGACCAACCAAACGATAAGCTGTTCATAACTCAGAAACGTTGTATAAGAATCCTTTTTGGAGACCTAAATGCATACCTCGACAAACATGCCACTTGTGCACGAGCCAGACCTTATACAAAACAGAGGTTAGGAGCTGCTTTTTTCGAAAAAGAGCACACCAAGCCCATTTTTAATCGACTAAAATTGCTTACTGTTCAAAACTTGTACAAATACCACTGTATATCTGAGATATTTCGAATTATGAAATTTCGCACTCCATACTCGTTGTATTGTACTATAGACTCATCAAAACGTGATACAAGCAATGTCATAATCCTCCCAAGAAAAACCAACACTTTTCTTTATATAGCCTCCAAATTGTGGAATAGCATACATAAACGGATTCTAAATGAGAATGGGGAAATCCTCACTACTTCTGTAGCTTTGGTTAAATTACGCTGTAAAAGTATCATCCTGGGATCTCAATCCATCAACAATAATAACACCTGGACTTACCACAACTTTCACATCGCCCCTCACTCAATCACAGACCAAACCATTTCATCACTCACTCACCAAATTGCCGACCCAATATCTATTGAAGTGGCGAAAATTTTCTAGACAAATGATATTTCAATATTATTGCTGCAGCAGATACAAATACCAACATTATTATATTCCCAAACGTTTGAACCTTTAAATTAACTAGGAAAGTCAATCCTCAACTTGACTTTTACTGTTTTAAACAGATATGATGATATTAACTTAATTTATTATTATTATTATTTATTATTTTTTACATACTCCTTCTTAGTGTGGTGACTTGGGGTCCATAAATATAACAATACAAGCTGATAAACCAAAAAGAACAACTGGGTAGGTAGGTAGCCCTGTGGGTGCGTAAACTTTACGGTCTGCTCTCTCCAAGATCAGCCTGCTTCTCCATTTTACCGTGAAGCCTAATTTCTAGTTTTTATAAAATATACAATGCAAGTGCAGGTTTACTAATCTTAATCTACTTAACAACTCAATAGCCCAAGTCACCATACCCGTAGTATATTCCATGGTAATAGAAGAGCTTTAAAGTTTTTCAAATTGTTGCTATAATTGATTTAAATAAAAATTTGTTGTTTTCTTGAAAATTTGTTGTTTTCTTGATATAAGATTGTGTTAATTGACGATGTCAATTCATCTCAGCTTGGCGCGGCACAGTAGCGCATCTCGCAGATCTGTTGCTGTGAGCAGTGGCGTAACGAAGGGCCCCGCTGACCCCGCTGTGCAGGGGGGCGCCGTCTTAGGGGGGCGCCAAATCGTCGTTTGAATGTGGGACAATTTCGAAAACTTAACTAAAGTACTAGCAAAACTGCACGTTTTGCTCTAGATACACACTTTTTTAGAGATTTTACCGGCGTATCCTCTAAAATCACCTAATTTGTTCAATTTTAGGGAGGAACACCAAATGGGGAGGGGGCGCCAACAGGGGGGGCGCCTTTTCGGCAGGGGGGCGCCAACAGGCAACGTTACGCCACTGGCTGTGAGAAGCCTTATTGAGTGCGCGGCGCAGCACAGTAACGCATCGCGCTACAAAGATTGTGGTGTGGAACACCTCTTTGTGGATTCACTGGTTGTGCCAAGCTTAGCCAGTTCACCTGCTTTCTCATTTCCTACAATCCGGTCTTTGCTGCTTTTCATCGGATCTCCAGAGTATTTGTGGTTCTGAGAGCATCAAGGAAATAACTTGTACAGTATAACACTGATTTATCTCAGACTTTGGGGGAGAATCAGGGTTTGTGGTAAATCGGGGCACAGTAAATCAACGTTTTACTCATACTTCTTTAGAGGAGAGAGCGTGCATAAAGGCTATAAGTCCATATGATTATGTGAATGTTGGTATAAGTTGAGAGGTGTTTGCAAGCTTCTATGATTGCTGTATATCAGACAGTGCAAGGCAGGAAGCTTGGATAAATTTCCCTCTAGAGTAAGCCCCGCTTCCTGAGTTTGTGCATCCTGGATGCACCTCAAGCCTAAACATATCGTCTATTTAAAAATACTTAATAGATAAATAAACTGTGATTAAGAAGAAGTCAGATTAAGTTTTATTTGTTATACCTGTTACAATTTAATAATTCGAACTATTGTCAAAGAAGTAATGTCATGACAATTCAATCATTGTTAAATGTATCGAAAATACAAAATCTTACACTAGATCTTTACGTAGCATGAGTGGAGAAGAAAATGTCACAGTTAAAGATGGTCCTCCCCAGATAGATCCCTTGGACCGATCAGGTAACTTTGTTAATATGATAATTAATATGTTCGCTGATTGAATGATACCTGATTTATTATGCCAGGCTGACAAATGGCACTTCATTATTGGTTTCTCACACAGACCCTGATCGGTGTTATTTCAACAAATCATGATTACAGGGGGTGTTGAAGATGAAGAAGAAACAACTTCAGCATTAGGTCCTAAACCTTCGGACAAAGCAATCCCTAGAATCCCATCAATACGTCCATCAACTCCTGACAGGGGAACACCATCAGAGGATTTGGAAGAGCACCTAGGCCCTGATGATAGTGCCTCACAAACTGGCCTGGACAGGTATGGGACATAGGTTAGGTCTCTTGAAAATTGAACAACTGATTAAAGCTCATCTAATAATTTTTTGTGCTGTTTATGGTATTTTTATGTAGCTTTATTTGAAATAAAACCCAAAACTCACTAGGGCCCAGTTACTGGAGAAATACCAGGTTGCCCTGAACGAGCGGGACAAGATATTGAATCAAAACAGTCAGTGTCAGCACAAAATCGCTGAACATTTCCGTAAGAAGAAGGGAGCAGATGAGAGACAGGAGGTGGAGAAAAGTGTAACAGATCAAGAGCAGAGGTATTTTTTTGGAAGTTTAAACTCGTACTCATCCATTTTTACTTTGAACGATAAAAATTCATATTTCTATTTCAAAATTTATATATTGGCGATTTCGCAATTGCAATTGGATTAAATGGAAATAAACTCTGACTAAAACGTCTGTCATGAAATGTAACAGAATGTAACATAAGATAACCAAGTATCTGCCAGGTACATGAAGTGTCTACAAGCTCTAGACGAACTAGAATTGGAGAACGAGTTAACTCAGAAAGAAGCAGACTCGAGAAGTAACGAAGAGAAGGAGAAAATGGAGGAGAAGAAGAATTTAGTGGACGAGATGACTGCTCAGTATTTCGAGTTTAAGAAAGGAGTCGCCAAACAAGCTGTTAACAGCAGGTAGGAAATATAGCTTGTTTTATCCTTAAGGCTTGGGTTAATACTCTTTAATGAGTTGTGACCTGGCCTACATTCGACCAAGATTGTATTATATATTGTATTATTATAATATGCATCATTCGAAGTATATGTATCAATCGAATTATTTGTATCATTCATATAATATTTGTTAACGAAAACTGATGAAAATGATGCCCCTTTTGCCCATTTATTCCTAAACTTTTGGTCAAATAGGCTTGGCCTCCCCAACCGCTCATCAAGTTTTTCGTTACAGGTCAGGAAAACCTCTTGCACTGAAAGACATAGAACAGTACATTGCAAATGAGAAGAAGAAAGAGGAAGAGGTGATAGCTGTTAGATTGGAGAATATCAAGCTCATTAACAAGGTATTTATACTATCTACATGGCATTTTCGTGGTTATTCCTTTTTAGATTATATTAGATATTTAATATTCTTTTTTTTGTCCAAATTTTGCTTTATTTTGACGAAGTTTTTTTGGTGATCAGTCACGGTCCAAAACAGAAGTATACTAACAACAATTGAAATTCTTGCATTAATTTTGAAATCGATCAACATACTGTAATCTAGATCCATGTACAGTTTTAATATTGCAAAGACTTCAATGGAAGTAACTCTCAGAAAATGAAAAGGTTACATTTTAAACTGGCTCATAAGTCAAAATATTCAAAAATCCAGCTAAAAGTATAATACATAATTGAATAGAAATGTTATAGGCAAGACACGCACATTAAAACTAGCTGTAATAATATGTTGAGGTTAACAGATCTGCAGTTGTTGACTGGTTATATCTGTTGCAGACACTTTAACTGGACCATCTGAAAATGTCACTGTTAACATTCTCTAGTACATAATATAATATCAAAGTGGTTAGTGGTACAAATCTACATATAAACCGAAAAAGAATCTTTAAGAAGCGTATCAGAAGAAGACTTTGATTATTTGAAGTTGAAATAAATCAGGTTTATAACACTTTATCCTATTATTCTACCACATGATGTATCTAATATGTTCAAACTTCAATATTACTTGGAATAGATCAAATAAATTATATCGACTAACTAATCTTAATGAAGACCCCCCCCCCCCCCCGGCCCCCTTAACTCACCTTCAACTAATACTGACATTCTCTAACCATTCGCTAACGTCAGTTAGTGCTCAAAAGAATCCGCTCTAAAAGGGAGAATAGTTTATTCTATCAATGATTCAATAAGTCGGGTTGAAAAGGTCGTTAATACTATATCATGTGTATTACATCAATGGTGTCTGACCTCTTATTTTCAAAATACAGTAAACCCCGATTTACCGCACGTTGATAAACTGCGCCCTGATTTAATGCAAAGTGCAGACCCTGTTATACACAGTGACAATTTTCTTCCCCCAAATAAGAACTAAACATAAAAATGTGAACAATCAAAACCCCGATTTACCGCCAGCCCTGATTTACTGTGGCCTTCTCCTTTTCCCCAAACTTCACAGTAAATTGGGGTGTTACTGTATTAACTAAACGTCATTTTAAGGTGCTCAGAATGGATGGAAAGTTTTTTTCTCATTACGGCTTGAGCAATTAGATGTTTAAGATTATTTAATTTTGCATCATAAAATAAAACTTACTCTTTTGCTTCGAGGAGACTAAAGCCGTGTCCGATTTTACTGAAATTTAAGATTTTATGTTTTTAATTTGTTCGTTTCGGCTGACAATTTAAATTTAAGGCAAGCTATAAGATACAAAATTCAATCCTTTTTTATGTTTCCTCCGCGTGGGGACAGTTGGATGCGTGGATTGAAATGTAAACGAGTTTTATTTCGTACACTTATTCTTAATATTAAGGTTACAGTACTTGTAAAGTATAAAGTGTAAAGAGGAAAACTACTTACTCTCCCTCCGAATTATCTAGAGCAGGAAATCCCTTCGTGATATCCCTACAATAAATTAATTAAACATAATTATAATTTATAAATAATTTATAAATAAATATAGTTATATAATTTATAATTGATTAATCAACATGATTATAACTCATAAATTATTGTAGTAGGTTATTACCTCTTTTTTAAGAGAAAAATTAGTTAGATTACTGATAAGAAACTTTTTTAAATGTATAAAATCGGCTCACTCTTCCTTGTTGGTAAGATCAAGTCCATGACCTATGTTCCTGAAAATATTATATACCTCAAACTTGGTGCTTAAATGATATTTTATTTTTTAAACTTTAAAAAAGTAACCTCGTTGATTTATTTATAATCCTATAAGATACACTATAAGGTTCATTACAAGGTAATGTTATGAAATACATTATAAAGTACATTATGAAGTACATTATAAGGTACATTATGAAGTACATTATGAAGTACATTATAAGGTACATTACTTACTCTTCTTCACTATCCGTCAGCAGAGAAAAGCCGTGTCCGATACTATTCACGCTGTGAAATTTTGCGTATTATCATAGTCAAATTACATTATTGATAAACCTAGCAGAATTTACTCAATATTTCAGACGAAAGAATAAAATATTAATTATTAATATTGATTAATTAATTGGAGCTGATTATTACCTTCTACTGGATACAAAGACAACCAAACACAAAACACTCAATGTTATTCTCCACATCACGATATAAATTCTCTAGAATCTTCACAAAAACAAACTACCTCTACCTTTACTTGAACTGACTTAGGAAACTTACTGTTCTAATTTGAGTTAGATGACTCGCTAATTGGGGTTAGATAATTAGATAATTGAGGTTAGATGAGAACACTCTACCGGGTTTTCTTTTCCACCTTAGTTCCTATCGGTTGAATGCGCTCGTTAAATCTGATGTAATAACGCGCATTTTACCGGTATTTTCAATAAGGAGTACAAGTCTGTGAAGCGGTCTCTGAAAACCGCCGATAAAACACTAATTGTCTTTTTAAGAGCTGTGACTTGATTCCCGTTTTGATGATATGAGAAGTCTGTAAAACCCGGAAGTGAGACGGTCGGTTGTTTGGGATGATGTTCATTGAGTGTGATAAGATACTCAGTGGGAACAAAGTTACCGGGCAACTTTACCTAATTTGGACTTTTATAGACTGGTTAGCTTGGGAAAATAAGTATTAACCCAATCAGCCACCTAGTTAACTTCCAAACAACAACTCCGCCCAATCGTCGTTATAATTCAGTTATAATATGGGCTGGGCGAAGTTGTCGTTTTGGGATGCCCTATTAACTGTGTGGGAACTAGGTCAAATTGGGTGAAGTTGTTGGTCAGTGGTCACCCAAAGTGGGTGATGTTCACCTGTTAAAACTTAAACCGTGCTCATCTCACATATATTACAACCTTCCCCGATAATATATGCTTTGTTCACATATTATGAATAATATTCATTGAATATAAGCATTAGGCAAGGTTACTAACACTCCTCAACAAGGTTACTAACACTCCTCAACAAGATTACTAAAACTCCTCACCAAGGTTACTAATACTCCTAGGCAAGGTTACTAACACTCCTCAACAAAGTTACTAACACTCCTCAACAAGGTTACTAAAACTCCTCACCACACAGCTGAAGAAGAGGGAGACACAGTTGAAGCAGAAAGAGGAGCTAGCAGACGGTCTCCACCTGATAGACTTTGAACAGCTGAAGATAGAGAACCAGACTTACAATGAGAAGATTGAGGAGCGAAACGAGGAGTTGCTCAAGTTGAGAAAGAAGATCACTACGACTGTACAGGTTATATCGCCAACTAGTTACTTACTTGCTACTTACTGGTTACTTACTGGCTACTAGATTGTTATAAACTGGTTACTAGACAGTTACTTGATAGTTACAAACTGATACTTATCAATTACTTGACTATGAAAAACTGATTATGACAATATACTCGAGTCGAATTGAAGTTCAGCTGCCTGTATACAACTCACCAGGTTTTAGTGACTCAGTTTTATTCAGGTGTTGACCCACGTTAAAGAAAAGTTACAGTTTGTACAGGGCGAGAACGCTGGCCAAAGAGAGAACCTCAAACTTGTAGAGTATGATGTAAGATTGTAAGATTGTAAGATTGTAAGATTGTAAGATTGTAAGATTGTAAGTTTGTAAGATTGTAAGATTGTAAGATTGTAAGATTGTAAGATTGTAAGATTGTAATTTTGATAACAATTATAAAACACAACAACAACAAACTTGCTAATCCTGCATGTTTAACTTGGTGAATAATATGAAATTACACATTAGTTTTAACCATCGCATATCATGATTCATGCAGCATCAGCACTAAAACCTAGTTAATACAAAGTAAGTACAAACCACTGAAAACAACTTCTGTAACCACAGGTGGCAAAAAAGAGAGATATCCTGTCCCGGACGAAACAAGCACGTGACTCACTCCGTATAGATAACGTGAAGTTGAGAAAGAAGTGCGGTTTAATTGGACAGGAAGCTCTGTTACGGGATCTAGAGGTGGGCTCACTACTTTTTAGTATATGTTATTTTATCTGGTAATTATTTTACCAGACAAAAATTACCATTATTAGTCGTGATATAAATTTGAAAATACGAAACTCGTCGAGATGGAAAAAAACCATGCATCCTTTCAACATTAAATTGAGCAATTCCATGATAAGAAAGTAGCCTGTTTTTCATTACAATGTAAAAACTACAGGTGAGAAAGGACGACACAGAGAGTCTAAACACGTCAATAGAAAACCTGCAGACAAAACACATGGAACTGTTAATGCAGGTAGACGGAGTACGACAGAAAGTGGACGCTGCTAAAGTAAACGCTATCTAGCTTCCCTCACAGAGTGATAATAAGATCACGTGGGTGATAACAAGATCACGTGGATGATAATAAGATCACCTAGTAACTGTCGCATAGTAACCGTCACCTAGTAACAAGATCATGTGATGTGTACCAGTGTTCTAACAGTCTGGAAACTGGGTCTTCTTCTTCTTCCTCTGAGATGGTTTTTGTGATAACTGGAGATTTGAGATGTACTGGAATACTTGTGGATAATTGAAGATATTATGTAATTTCCTGTTATTTACTGGTTTTTGTTCTTTATTCAGATTATGTTATAGTTAGCATGATATAATGCGACGGGCCTGACAAAACTAACATGTTCAGTTATTACTTTCGTTCAAATACAGAAACTGCCTTTTGTTTTTTAGAACGTAATCGATACAAAACAAAGCTTACAAGAGCCACTGAATCGTTAAAACAGAGTCGTTTCACAGCTTTCTATTTCTGGAAAATAACGCACTGAGTGCTTTTCAATATTCACGCAGTTATAATAGCATATTTTCCCCAAATCTACCGAGTAGCTTGCAGTTATTCATTGAGAATCAAGTTTTAGAATTGAGCTCTGAGGTTAGCGTGCGATATAAATGTTAAAAGATGCTTGATGTGCATGAAGATTTTATTTAATAACTTTTTTAAACCGTTGTTTTACTTATCACCTTGCTACAGAGGAATTTTAACTGGTATTTGCGTCAAAGTATCTCTTACCAGATCACTGATCATGATGCTCAGTCCTGCATAGTTGGAATTGCTTTCGCCAAAATTACGTAAATTCAGCCTCCCCTCCGGACGCCCACATTCTCAATCTTGTCACAATCACAACACAAATCACGCATAATCCTCCGCATAACCTCCACATAACGTCACTGCGGGATTATCTGATAGGCGGTGCATCACGTGACACACAATGCACAGTTAAAAACAGTGTATAGAAATAGTTGCAGCACAGAAAGAAGAGAGCTGTGTTGTTAGTAGTTATCTTACTTCTCTCTGTCTTATCTCACTGTTACTTTTGTTCGTGTGTGTGTTGACCAGTTTTATAACTGATATAATTCCAGCTTACCCGCCAACTTAAACCAAACTTCGATAAACTCAAGATAAGATAAGAGGACGCTATATGAAGTGTCTGTTACTTGGAGATAAGGGATGCGGGAAGAACAGTCTAGCTCTTACTTTTCTGCTGGGAAGATGCCCTGATATAATACCTTCCAACTCCTTCAACAGGTCACAATCTCAGAATCTGCAGCCGTTAAAGTTTTACGTTTTCAGTTTTAAGTGAAACAAGTGGGGAAACTAGACAAGGTTATTTGAGCTCTGACATTAGTTCTATTTATAATCTTAGTTAACATATTCCACTATTTAACTGTCTCTGTAACAATACCCTATCCCCACAGTTACACTAAGTGTTTTGACGGAGTCATAGTGGAGGTACAGGTATCATGTAGAATAAACCCAAACAACGCTGCTCAGTGCTCTCAGAACTTCAGCGAGGTACCTTTCTCTCATTTATTGAACTTTTGTACGGCTCTGTGCAGTCAAGTTAAGTTTGTTTGGTCACGTGTTAAGCTAATAAACTATCTAGCCGTTATATATTACACTAGTATAGCCAAATATAGGTGCGGTAATTACGTCAAGAAAATGTCAAAATAACTAACCACAGTATAATCGCAGCTGGATGCAATTCTCCTATGCTTCGCCGTGAACGATCCTTGCACATTCGACAGTGTGCAACAGTACTGGTTCCACGTGGTGCGCGAGCACGCCGCGCACGCACAGTTCTTCTTGGTGGGGTTAAAGAGCGACACACTGCCCTACGTGGAATTGTCTCCTAGCACCATACTGAGGACTCCTAGTGTGCTGCTGAGGACTCCTACAATGACTTCTATAAAGAATGCTATCAATGGGACATTGGCTCGTAAGTACTGTATTTGTTAACAGCGTGTTATATTTTATTCTTCTTTTACGTTCCACAGTCTTCTTGTCACTTAAAAAAGCGGTCCCAACTTTACTTCTTAAATGGTTTAAAATTTAGTTGGAACAGCTGGATATAGCTGTAAAATGCATAATCGTCTGTCTGGTGCGAGGACGCAAGTTAAAAGAAGCATGGTTAAGTAGTCCACTTTGTACAAGGCCAAGGTACTTTGTTTTTAAACGGTATTCAAGGTACCGCCCTGATATTTTGGTACCGTCTGTTCACCAGATACCCTCCAGAGCGTTTTTGTAAACTTTTCTAGAGCACATGTTTCAATTTTTCTTAACCGAGTAAAGTTTAACGATTATATTAGTGAAGGAGCGTCACTCATCAATACGTGCCGACACAGTTTGTCACATAATCTAAGTCTCGTGATGTTCATGAGGTATGAAAATCACCCCTATCTTTGTTTTCAAACTGATTTTTTGTGGAACTTGACTTTGAGATAGCATTATTATTTTACTAATTACATAATTTTACCAATATTATGGTCAAATATTCGGCCACGGTCCTTGGTTTATCATACAGCTGTTATATAAAAATACATAAAACAATCAGGCTGAAACTTTACCTCCCCTTACTAAACAGAGATAGAGATAGAACATCAACTTAATCAAGTTGCACAGTTAAGTTGTGACAATCTTGTACCAGAAAAACTAAAACTAGTTTCTAAATGCGTGAATACTGAATAGGTATCTATAGAATAACAGAATGAGGGCTAAAATACATCTACTAATTGCCAAATAATCATTCGTTGAACCAAGCCACTAAAATGAAGAAAACTTTGAAGAGTATCTTATCGTCCATCTCAAAACCAGAGCTGCAAAATTGTACGTCCTTCAGTTAAAAGAGCAGATCACTTGCATATCTGCTGAGGGTCATTACAGGACGAGTAACGTCTAGAATACTTCTGTAATTTCCTCCACGCCTTCCCGCATTTAGATTTCCAGGCTTCTTTCGTCGTCTTTCCTGGCTCACATGGTTGGAAATCTGGGTATTTTCCCTCCTGGAAACATTTGCCGGGCTTAAATAAAAGCTTGTGGTACCGCTTACAATTCGGGGCGGCTCCAGGAGTGGGGGTAGTTGAAGCCAGTACAGCAGGCAGAATCAACAGGAGAACCAAGAAAACTTTCATCCTAGTAGTACAACGTTTAAGGACAAATTCAATAAACGGTTTGGAAAAAATCGATCATGATCGTAATCGATTCAAATTTGATCATAAATATTATATTTAAAAAAAGCGAATGTTAGTCAATATTTTTCCAATAATGATATCTGAGGGTCGTAATGGTTCGAATATTTTCAATATTGAATCCACAAAACGGAAAAAGATCTAGACCTAAACGATCAGTGTTGATGATTGTATTGAATAACCCAAGCCTCTCTAAGACCGCCCTGCTAAAAAACATGGCTAACAGGACCAAAACCTTTTAAAATCTTGGCTCTTTGTCAGAAATCCTCCACATAATTATAACCTGGTTTAGGTGTTTATAATAACCTGGTGCACCAGACCCAGCCCTTTGTGCGAACCCTTAGCGAGGTTTGAGATATTTAATACAAGCAGTGTTTGCTTTTTTTCATACGAATTCAGCAAAAACTGTCGATTTATGTAGACCAACATCGAATAAAACGAATTTGTTCCGTTTTCGATTCATCTTTGATCGATGCGATGTTTGAAATATCGACCGAGACTAAACAAATAAACAATTAATCTATCGCTGGGTCGATATTGATTTACCGTTTAAGTGATCATTAAAGTTAAACGAACTTGAATAAATAGATTTCGTTGATTAGCACCTCATTCGAGTCCTTATGTGAGCAGAAGTTGATGTATTGAGACACCTTTATGTGAGGACTGTGTCCTCTCTGTTGATCACATGTGAGGTCTAGACGAGAACGGTGGGTCGGCTATATTATATTACTTAATAAATGTATTCAATTGCAGTTGTGAAAATAGAACTTAAATTACCGTTAATTTAAGTGTCCGACGCCTCTTGGAAACATGTCAGTTTCCTAAAATAGTCTCAATATTATTAGTAAAGGCTACTGGTAAGTAGTAGTTAAATAGTCGTTAGTTACTTACTCCTGAAAGTAAGGGTGTTTAGTTAGAAAAAGTCTGGTGGAGGTATTGGAGCACGTTTTGGAGAGTTGAAGAACATTTTCAATTATATGTTTTAAATTAATTCCAGATGCAGCAATTTCAAAACATACAGTCGAATTAAATGTAAAACACTTTAAACACAACGTAATTACCACAAAACCGATCAAAATGTCGCTCGCAAATCTTTGCACGGGCACGTGCGTTTAACAACCCTCGTTACCATGGTAATTATGCAACCTTTTGCTTTTTACCTACTTTGCACGTGGGCGGTCTTACAGACATTCTACAGACAGAAATAATTCTTTGAATTAAAATAGTCTAGAAAACCCGTGGACACACGGAGGAAGCTAATAATATTCTTTGGTAGTCACTTTTTATAGCATCAACAAATATCCGTCACAACCGAAGATACAGCCGATTAAAATGTAGCTTGCACTGAACATGACGTAACTACCACAAAACCGATCAAAATGTCGTTCGCAAATATTTGCACGTGCGCTTTTGAATACCGTTACCATGGTTACTAACCAACTTCTTATTTCTCATATAATTTGCACGTGGGCAGTCGTACATTATACATACAGAAATAATTCTTTGAATTATAATATAGACTAGAAAACCCGTGGTCACAGGGAGGAAGCTAATAATACTATTTTTTTTAGTAAGTTTAAATCGTGTCAAAACATATCCTACACAACCGAAGATACATCCGATTAAAATGTTGCTCGCACTAAACATATCGTCATATCAACAAAACCGATAAAAATGTCGTTTTAACAATCTTTGCACGTGCAAGTGCGTGTAACAACCCTCGTTACCATGGTTACTTTGCAACCTTTTGCTTTTTACCTAGTTTGCACGTGGGCGGTCGTACAGTGTACAGTGTACAAACAAAGATAATTCTCCGAATTATAATATAGATATGTACAATATATATAATATATAATTAGTCGTTGTTGCATGGTTCTGCAGAAAGTGCTCAACTGACAATTAGCAGGAGCATAATATTTCAAACAAGTGAAAATACTCGAAATAGGTGAGCAGGTGACTCGTTTCATAGAATCTAGAACAATACCAATCATTGGTGCATAGTTATACACACAACTATCTACTGTCTTTTTGTGACTCGCTCCATTCTTGGTTTAATCAGGGAGACCTCCAATCGTAGCTTTCTATTTGTCTTCACCCTTATGAACAGCACTTAATCTTGGCGATTGAATTGCGTTCGATCACAGTCCTCACTCCTCATAAACCCCCGCTACCATTTCACTGGTAGCAGGGGTTTGGGGTGTTGCCTTGTGGTTTGGGGTGTTGCCTTGTGGTTTGGGGTGTTGCCTTGTGGTTTGGGGTGTTGTGGTATGTCAGACAGTTTTACTGGGGGCTATTTTGAGTTAAACAAGGGTTTGCGCTTGTTAATGTTATAACACTTAAAAGTTTAGTTCATTAAGATTGGGGAGGGGAAAGGGTTTTACTTTTTATCGGCTTATACTAACGTGAACGTTGAAAATACGATCCAAACAGAAACCCTTGAATCATGATTAAAGTAATGCGATGACTTTTCCACCAGATCTTAAAAAGAGGGAGTGACACGCCCACTCTGCATGTGTTCGAAAATATTTTACGAAACTTTCTGTACATCTAATATCTAAGTTTGACCCATATCTCTAACCCCTGCCCCGATGGCCGATATTCTTCTCAATTCTGACGAAAATTGCGTGAGCTATTCAAGAGTTGCGTGTTGGAACTTTGGAAGTGAATTCTGGGCCGGTTGTAGTATTACTTAAATTAGCTGATATCTAATCTATTGCACTGTAGTGAGTACGGGTTTGTCATAAACCCATTTGAAAGGTTTATGTCGTTTGGGAGAGGGGAGTGTCACGAGATGGACGCAAAATTGAGAAAAGTTTTAAACAGCTAATCCATCCAGCATTCTGTGTACCATCTCCACTCTTTCGCAATCACCTATAAACCTATAATAACTAAATAAAAGCCTTCGGACATTAATTTAAAAGACGAAAGTCAGCACTTTCTTAAATTTTAAAATAGTTTAAGTTTAGTAAGTTTCTAGTACTATAATAGTCTGTTATTGTTAAAGTGACTAACACCGTGTTTTATTTTTTCTTCATTTAATTGTTGTCTCTTTGTGTCTCTTTGTGTTTCAGTTCAACTCTTTGTGTTTCATAGAGAGTCTTTGTACTGTGCTGCATTGTACTGGGGCGCTGCACTTGTTTAACCTTTGGATCTACTTAATTTTACCATAACCCATAATTGGGTAGAGTGGACCGCTGCCGGTGTCTCTCTTTCCCAAACAAAAGTAAATGATGTCATGGCTTACGAATTGTAATAAGTTTCGATTTCGGTTGCTTTCTGGTCGATACCTTGTATTTCGGGATAAGAGCGGTAGTCGATTTGGTCAACATCTAGACGCTCTGCAAAATTTCAGATCTCTAACTCAATTTTAACATGGTTTTTAAGGCACCTGAATATGGCGATTGCCAGAACTGTGATTATACTTCATTACTAAGCAATTCCTTGGCTTACTGGTATGTACATTCCATAGATTTTCTATTGTCGTTTTGGTCTGGAGATGTTTGAATCAATTTTCTCAATTTCTCAATTTCTCAATAGATTGCTTAAGTTGAGGCTTCTTTTGTGCATTCTTAGCTTTATCCAGGCCATGTGGTCTTGATATCTATTGTGTGGAATAGCGTTATTTAATCTTGTTCTTCATGACATGCCAAAATCGTAAGGCAAAAATGATTTTGAAGCACAGCGATCGCACATTCATTTCCAGGCACAATCGTATTATGTTTCTCATACAATTCTTTTCGTTACTTCTTTATCATCTGATTTTAACCCGACCAATATATCACACACTAGAGAAATGAAGAGCCAGCTGTTTCTACCCATGCTATTCAGCACATGTTTTCTCCTCCTGGATCCCGGGAGAGCAGCAAAGTCAGCTTCAAGTTCCTCAGAACAATGCTGGAACATGAACTGTCTACACCAGAACAGCTCCATGCGCTGTAACCGTCCCTCCTTAAAGTGTGTCGAAAGAACCAGCAAAGAGGGTGTCCTGGCAATACGCTGTGAGCCCAGTGGTGGTAGTCAGCCTAAACCTGATGTAATCTGTCCCAGCAGCTTCTTCAAGATTTGCCAGTGTCATACAAGTGATAATGGAAACGCGTTGTGTGATTGTAACATGCCTAACGGCGCAAAGATCTCCATTGTGCTTCTGAGTTTGTTTGGTGCAGGAGTGTTGATCATTTTTCTGGCCATTATCAGATGGTTTTTGAGGAAGAAATGTAAGGTTGAAGAGAGAATGAAGAAACTGGCTGCTTCTAGTTCTGAGGGGGACAGAAAGTTATTTTCCATTGAGGAGAAGCCAGTTTCAGGGCAAAGACCTCGCATATCAACTACTGGTGTCCCAGTTTCGGGGCAAAGACCTCGCATATCAACTACTGGTGTCCCAGTTTCGGGGCAAAAACCTCGCATATCAACTGCAGGTGTGCCAGTTTCGGGGCAAAGACCTCGCATATCAACTGCAGGTGTGCCAGTTTCGGGGCAAAGACCTCGCATATCAACTACTGGTGTCCCAGTTTCGGGGCAAAAACCTCGCATATCAACTGCAGGTGTCCCAGTTTCAGGACAAAGACCTCGCATATCAACTACTGGTGTCCCAGTTTCAGGGCAAAGACCTCGCATATCAACTGCAGGTGTGCCAGTTTCAGGGCAAAGACCTCGCATATCAACTGCAGGTGTGCCAGTTTCGGGGCAAAGACCTCGCATATCAACTGCAGGTGTGCCAGTTTCGGGGCAAAGACCTCGCATATCAACTGCAGGTGTGCCAGTTTTGGGGCAAAGACCTCGCATATGAATTATGAACTGGTACAGAGAACGGAGTGCGCCAACCTTGAAACTCGACTGGGAGTAAGAGGCAGGGGGACTACGCCCCCGGGCATCAGCTGGAAGTATGGAATCTGAAGAACGCAGGTCTCGTATTTCTAATAGTGGTATGGAGGGAAATGTATTGACACCTAGGGTATCTCCAGTCAGTACGGACTGTTATGAATTTGTCCCCCTTTCATGGCGTTCTACTTTAACTATTACCGAATCCGTCCTGCAAAGCGAGCTTTCTTAGGAACTTTTGTAATAAAATGTACAGTTTCGATAGAAACGTCCTGCTGTTACCACAATTATTTACCAGCTATATCACTTTTGTCGTTTCAAAAGATATAATATTAATCTAAACATTCAAATCTGAATAGAAATATATAGGGCAATAATTTACTGAAATTAGATTTTCATTTTGGTCGTGCTGAGATCTCCATATTTGACACCTATAATATTTCTAAATAAGTCACCCAATGAACTTGATAACAATAATACAGTACAAAAACATTATATCTCTGTAACACTGAGAGATTGAAATAATGTTACACAGAAAATGACAGTGAGATATCTCAGGAACCCCAGTTGCTCCACCCACTGATCTCAACCCGACCCCTGAGGCTGATAACAGATCTTGCAACGAGCTCAGCATCCACGGAGACACCTCCACACGCCCTGACACCTCCGCCCGCCCCGGAACATCAGTACGCGCGGACACGCCGTATCCACGTGGAGATAACGTTATCACCCACGAGCTGGGACACAATCTGGCTCAGCAGCTGGGCTGTGTGGAGTATATTGAGTGTACTGTTAAAGAGGAGTATGATGGTCCTTATCATGTTGAGAGTTTATTCACCAAGGTCGTTAATAAGACACGTAAAGCGGACTATGATAAGATTAACAAGGTTGAGAGTCAAATTTGTGTGATTTTGTAATTTATCATTTGATCTTAGTTGAAAAGGGAAAAAATTAGTTGGTAGCTTGATTTTGACTGAGTTCTTACAAAATTATTCGCACTGAATGTGTTCAGTATTGTTATTTTGAAATGATGTGGAAAAGGCGTTTACTGTTAAATCTAAATCAATAGTTTTGTAAAATATCTGACAATTGACAAGTTTCGGTCATGCTGGTTGTATTAATTAATTGTTACACTATGAAAATTTCACTACACATTAGTGAACTCCTCAGAAAAGTTATTTCTTTTGTACTAATACATAAAGATAATCTCAATAATCAGCCACAATCTTGTCCACTAAATCCATCGACCAATTTACGGTATATTTGAACAAATTACCAATTAGCGTCCTAATAACCGCGCTCTTGACCAACCTGAAACATTAGAAATAGACCGTCCTAAATTCCCAATAATCGCCTCACCCCTTCTAGCAACAGGATCTGTTGACTCCACATTATCCGGACCCACTAACTGTCCATACCTCACCAGATCCCTCAACATTCTTCTAATTCCAGAGTTCCTACAGCAGATAACAAGAGGATTGTATGCCACAAGGAGCGACTGCATTAACACTGACTCTACGAACTGGAGGTAGAAGTACCAGTACCTCCACTCAGTATCCTCCCCCGGTGGGATGGGAGCGTTCTGAAACCTTGTGATGGTCTGAACTATAATGGAAACCACACACCATCCCACATTTCCCAGGTTCATTATCAAGATCATCATGATGCTCCTCTTCTTTATCTCTGACACTTGCAGTCCGTTATCAGTCTTCAGATACACCAACGTTAGGATAGAGAACACTACTGATAACCCAATCTTGAAGAAGAACGGTCCTATGAACAGTATTATTCTGATGTAAACAATACTGTCGTCATGTGCTGGCTCGTACAGCACTGATTGTGTAGCGCTCGCCCAGAAGTGCTGACTCGGGTAAAAGTTAGTGTAGATACTGGCTGATAAGTTCCAGATAAAGTCCACTGTAACCCCCGCTACCACCCCACCACTTATATATGTGTCATGTGACATGGACCAAAAAGGGAACCTTATTTTAACGTACCTGACAACACAAAGAGTCAACGTCAGGAACATAGAACTGAACCCAGTAACGTAGGTAACTAAACACACAACCTTCCTGCCCAGAGAAGGGTCAGGTATAAACATTGGATCTAGTCCAGGTTTGAGGAGATTATAGAGAGCGTTCACAGGACGTATCAGAAAGATAATATCTATGATGGAGAGAAGCTGGAATAACCTGGTTACTAGAGTGGAACGTTGTAAAGTGTTGTAGATGAGGACGAGAGGGTTGAGGAGGAGGGCGAGTAGTGAGGATATGATGAGGAGGGAGCTGTAGGTGTAGGTCACTGTGGTGTTTACTAAGGAGGAGGAGGTGGTGTTTCCAAATATGGTCATGTGTGCTACCTGGTTTTAGAGCATACACTTGGTTAATTTGTATGTGCCTTAATTTTTGTGGAATATATCTTTGGCAGAAACTGATTTTGTAAAATGTTTTTCTGTAAACCCTAATATTTCGGGTCACGGATTCATCGATTGAAGTAATAAATTAAAAGAGCAGAAGCAACATGTACAAATGTAACAGGTCAGGTACTACGAACGTGACAAATGCAAATAACAGTCTCCTTATCTATCACATGCTGTGTAATACGATCACGTATTTTATAGCACATTTTATCCAACGTAAAAATAACGCTTAATTCATATTGTCCATTGTATTTTGAATTTAAAATGTTTGTAATCAAATGATGAGTTAGTAAATATATACAACGGCAAACTTGCATCAAATTACTAAGGGTTGACATTTAACAGGCAGATAGTAGTAAATATATTTTACTGTAGGTCACAGGGCAATAAAACTTATGAATAACATCTCAACTTTAATCTCAGTTTAGAAGCATGAAGTGAATAATTTCTATTGTTCGGTTTTTTGCAATTCCCAATTCATTTTTCTGAATTAAATCTCTTTTCCGTTGTATCGCCGTCTCCAGTCTCAATAAACCCACTTTACATCCTTACCAGCACACTTGAAATTTTCCTGTTTGAATGCAGGTAAAAGTGCAAATCTTGTCACCCTCACGTTCTCCTCCCCTACTCCTCCTCCCTCACTATTGGTCTCAGAGAACCAGCAGTGCCTCGATAGAAAGACCCCGTATTTACAGAGTTTCCTGCCTCTGAAGTTCCTGCCTTGTAAACCGAGTCCACGTCCATGGTTCCAGTTCTGAAGAAGTTTCTGATCATAGCTCTAATCCCGGTGGTACGTGTGCAGAATATAAGTGGGTTGTACGCAGCCAGGATACACTGTGCCATCACTGAGTCAAAGAAGGTCAAGTAGAAGAACTCGTAGGTCCAGTGATCGTCAGAATCAAAATCCCACTCAAAATCAAGTTGTTCAGTGACGATATTGGACAGCATGCATGTCACGAACCACAGAACGTTCCCCAGGTTTAGCAGCACTATCATCACAACACTTTTCCTCCTAATCTCCGGTATAGTCTGGCCGCTCTCCGATCTGAGGTGTATAACAGTAAGAAGCGAGAAGATAACTGAGAATCCTATCTTGATGTAGAAGGGAACCATGATGGTAAGATAAGTAGCTATCTCATTATTAGATTCTGTCCCTTCAGTGCTAATCATTCCCTGCATCACACTGAACCAGGCATCACTGTACACACAACTCATTATAAAGCCGACTGCAAAACTATACAGCACATCTACTGATATCGAGGTAATCACCACAGAGGCCACAAGGCTCTTGTTGCTCATTGCCCAGAACGGAGCCTTGATTTTAATGTACCGTACAATGCACATCATCAGGGTAGTAAACATGGAGGTGTACCCAACAGTGTAGCCTAGCAGAGCTTGGAATCTTTGGTAAACACTAGGATCAGGGTCGTAGAGGGGTTCCAGCTCCGGTTTAAGTAAGTTGTAAGCGGTGTTCATGGAGCGGAATGAGAAGAGGAAGTCCATTCCAGAGAGAAGGAGAAATAGCCCGGAGACGAGAGATAGTTTCTGTTTGTAGTTGTAGTAGAACACAATTGGGTTTAGAAGGAGGGAGATGGGGAAGGAGATTGCTAGTAGTGTACCGTATACATAGTTCATTGATAGGTCTAATGTTGTGCCGTTGTGACCAATCGTACTGCTCGTTAAGTTGCCCGTTCCAAATATGGTCATGTTTACTTTGGTATTATTGATGAGTAATTTGATATAATAGATTAACAGTCTAAATTTGAACGTTTAGAATGCAAAAATAAAGTACTTTCTTCACAAAAACGTAATTTAAGCAAATCATTATTATTTTTTATATAAGAAATAACAAAAAGATGTGATAATCGCCAAACTAAAGCAGTAATGATAGAGCTACAGAAAGTAGAATAAATCATTTTGGTGGTGAACATAACATAACAGCATTAGCAGAATCAGTTCTTATCGTTCATTTAAGAAGGAAATGCAAAAAAAACAGAGATTGCAAGTATACGAAAAAAGGAATGTTGCCAGCGTGGTATTTCATGTGACATACGATAAGAAATGAAATATGATGCCTTCAATTTCATGCCTTACTATGACGCAGAACAGTTGTCAGAGCGGTATCTTTATTAGTTTTACCGCCCATTTCCTCGTTTTTGATATGAAAGTTGAAAGGACTCACAGGTATTCATTTGAAAAGTATTGTAGGAATCTCAGCTGGGGTATGTGTGTAACCACTCACTTATAAGTCTGTCCACCCATAACATGTTCTTATTGTTCCAGTCGAGTAAAAAAGGTGATTCATCGATTTGAAGACAACGACCTGTCAGCAAATCGATTTGCCTGCCTTCAATTTTGTTTAAACATTCTTTCTTAGGATGTTGAGCCAAGATTTCAGAATGGACTCTGGAGGCATATCATTTATCTTCAATTCATTCCAAATAATTAAGCATCAAAGAGTTGTCATTAGTTAACTGGTAATTAGTAATGTAGTAGCCCTACATCTTTGGTGAAAGAGCACATTCTAAATTCCACAATACTGAATCGTCAATCTTATCGATTAAATTAACAATATCGGTTATTGATGATCAATGGATCATCGCAAATTCGTAATCTTCTATTGCCAGTTTCGGACACACATGCAGAATGTAGGTTATGTAACGCGCTAACGCAATTTTACGATAAGTTCGCGCTATAATTACTTGGTTGCTAAGCGATAGGTTTGTTCTGAAGCCGCGCATCAACAAACGTAAGTACGTCACAATTGATCGAAGTAAACTTCGATTAGAGTGCAGTAATTGCACGCAAATTCGTTTGTTACATTGATGGAGGGTCTCATTCTTGTTTGTGAAGCAGGTTGTAGCTTCGCTCTTCTTGATCTGTATTGTTTCAAATACTTACGAGAAATACTTCTTTATTTACAAAGTTTCCCAATAGGCTCCTCGCTCTGAATAGGTTTGTTTTACGAGATTCTAATTAGTGCACACTGCAATACCGACTGCCATGTAATACTCCACTTCGTATAATCTAGTGGGCTTCTGGCTAGTTTGCTATTTGCGGGGATGCTTGCTTGAGAACGTTAAACCTAAGCTTACTCTATTCCCTTGATAAAATTTTCCAATTTGACAGCAATTAGTGTACCTCTAGGTTCTAACTGCTTTAAAAACGGGCACTATATAATAAATCGTGTAGCCATGACTGACTCCAAGGGAAGTAAACTGCTCCGAGGGGACTGGGTTGAAGCTCAGGCAACCCAGCATTTAGACGAGGATATACCTGCTGGTCACACTACTTCTAAGAAAGTCAGCAAAGAAGGGCACAAGGGATTGCTGTCGCAGGAGACTGATTCTAAGGAGACGACGTCTTCTACCAAAGGTTATTGGTATCTCGTTTTGTATCGTGAAGCACTGTGTTAATCGCTGGCAATATCAAAAGGTTGGTTTTATTTTTATTCGCTGAGCTTTCAACTCTTTTAACTTTTTCTAAATGCTGAGCAGCTTTTTTTGGTATATACAAAGCAGTGATGTTACTTTTAATGCATGATGTAACTATTTTTCAGCAACTTGTTTCGAAGAACACTCATCGAAATCGGATCTTTGTTTTAAAACCGCCAAAATGCACGAAATTAGTTTAGTTCAGTGATCAGTCTATATAAAGTTTGGGGAAACTTTGGTCCAATCTTAAAAATACATGCTAATTGCTAGTTCATGTAAATTCAACTAAAATCCCCATTCAGCGGTGTACACAAAGTTGCCTCCCCACCCCCGTACCACTGGAATCAGACTTCACAACAAGAAAACGGAACTTCTCTTCCAAGTTCATGATCAGGTGAACTTCATCTGAAAACCTCGTTTTAATTAAAGTGTGATCGTATAAGAACTTTACCGGAATCGAATCTGTACAATCATGTACAAATCATAATATGTAACCAAATCACAGCTAATAATTGACACCGGGTACTGTGTTCAGGTTGTAGCAGAGGAGCAAGCTCACCTCAACAAGGCCCCAGATGCAACTGACTATACCACCACTAAACAGCACTACCAGAGCTTGTAAGTGAACTAAAGTTATCACACTGAGTTTATGTGCCCGAGTCGTAATCCACGAGTCAATTCCTTGAAAACGTTTTAAGCTTTAGTGATGAATGTAATTGAAAATAAAAAAGCACGCGTAATCTGATCTACCCCCCCCCCCCCCCCCCAGACATCCCGAGTATCCTGAGATAGAACACGAGGTGACCAGAAAGCACAATTTCCTGAACGACCAGCCTGCTACTTTCTGGCACGAACAGATCGCCGGCAAGGCTATGCCAGGTTCGCTAAATAGATATTATATATAGACTACCCTAATGGTTCGTGAAATTTAACCAGTTTACTAGTTCGTTCTTTTGTTACCGGTCCGGAAATAGGGTCAGTTGTACTAATATACAGGTGCAACAATTGTTAAAATCTTGAGAATTCGAGATTATTATTTTATTCGAGCTTAGTTTCGGTTGTTACATAACTTACACTGAAATACCCCTACAATCTATTATACAGCAATAAATAAATGATTCCGATAATAACAGAGCATAACTGTTCAGGTCTATCGGCTGTAGGTGACTCTGGAAATCCGTACCGGAAGAACGCCAAGTTCTCAACACCCCTTGATGACGTGAGAACACAGGTCACTTCCGGGTAACTTTTGGGTAACTTTCGACTTACTTTTGGGTAACTCTTGAGTTACTCTTGAGTTACTTTTGAGTTACTCTTGAGTTACTCTTGAGTTACTCTTGAGTTACTTTTGGGTTACTTTCGAGGTCCAACAGGTAACTTGTCGGTATGTTTGAGAGGTTCAGACTGAGGATTAGAATTGAAAGCAGAGCTGAGAGTTGTATAGTCGTAAGAAGTTTTAGGGAAGTTTTAGGCGTTCATCACATTTTAGGGTTTTACTTTATGATTTGAAATAATATAATTCTTATTCTAATTCGATTTTGCTTTGAAAGTTGAAACTTTAAAAGGGTTTTTGATTTTACTTTAATGAGATTTTTTGGAGTTTAATTAAAAGGACTTTTGATTTGTGAAGAAGCAAAGTTTGTTCCTTGCGAAATTTTTTTATAACTGAAACGCAACAATTTAAATTAAAAATGTTTTCCGTCTATATACATTAGAATTAGAATTTTGAACTTATCAAATCAGTCAGATTTAAGAAAAAGTATACCAAAAAGGTTATAATATAAGAATGAAGGTACGTAAGATAAATCACTTTTCTTTGTTAAAAGAAATAAAGTATGAAATTTAAGAGAAACATTGCGAGGGAAAATGTGATAAAAGTTAAATGAAGGACATAAGTTTATTATTTTGCATAACTCAGAAGTCAAGATAATTCATTTGTATTAGCGTCCTAAAATTATATTTGATCCCTGATAAGAAAATCTGAACAATAAATCAACAAACCCACCAACGAGAAAGAAAGACATAAAATACTTACTTTCTAAAACTAGATAAGCCCAGGTAAATAACGCAATTACGTGCTAGAGTATCATAAACAATAAATATCCACGGCAGTTCTTGTTATACTTATACTTATAGTCAGCTGTTCATTTCAAGCTAAATACCTAATTGGCGATGATTTGCCCGGTTTAAATCATCGCCAATTAATAAATTTTTGCTAATTGTTAGTACTAATTATAGTAACTTGGCCAGTCAGGGTGAATGTCAAAGTGACTTCCCCGGTCTTTGTTTGGGTTGATGAAGCTTGAAGTGTTGTTCGGCACCAAGGACCGTACGTCTCTTTTCTGAAATAAAAACTGTAAGCACTGTGTTTTTACAATGTGTGGTCATTTACATGGTCACAAAATTTGTACTTTATACGGCGTGAGCCTGCTTTTAGCTGAATTATTTCAGCTTTATAGTACAGAAAAAAACTTATGTCGTACAAAGATATCGCTTTTAAGCGCCCCCCTAAAACAATTCTTCTGAGCTCTTCTCAGACAGAACTAGAGTTTATAACATCGACTATAAATCCAGTTGTCCTGGAGATAGGGGGGGGGGGGGGGGAAGCCAAGGGGTATTTTTCGAGTACTTTGGGGTATTATGGGGGACTCTATTATGAGGGATTTCCAAAATCCACTAAGGCATTCCCCAAAATTACAACAAGAATTGCGCCCGTTGTTTTGTTGTGGCGGACACTAGATTTCCATTCACTTCAACTACAAGCTCTAGGGCCTAATCAGCTCACTTCATAATATGAACATTATGTTTTAAATAGGGAAACACTTGTGATTGAATTCAATTGCCGTATAACTTAATTTTTATCTGTAATTTAAGAAATTGTAAGCAAAAACATATGGTTACATAGAAATATACACGATTTTCAAATTCAATATGGAATTATATTAACTGGGCGGCGCTCGGTCTGTCACTCCGCCATATCTGCATCCTTATAAACAGTAAAGACTGGGGTCCCCAGGTGGTATGGAATATGATAATATACGCCATCACGGATCGGGAAATTGAGCGGCCATCCACAAAAGAAAAGCGGCCGCATTTCTTGTTACTGTTAACAGATTCCATTCTATGGTGTTATATACATATATAGGGAATGAGGCATAATTTCAAAGTCCTGAGACGATAGTTTGTTGAATTATTTGCCCGCACCTATTTACACTCTCGCGATTAGCAATTACAGCACTTTATACAAGATATATCGGCTTCCGAAGGAGATAAATTGTAAATTCTCAACTATCGAGCATTGCATAAGTGAATTCTTCATCAGATACTTTGCAGACGACACTCGTGTTTCGATTTCGATAACATGTGAACAAGACGTATCACTATCTGTCTTACAAAACAACTTGAATAGTGTCATAAAATGGTCTGAACGAAACAATATGGCACTACACAAAGACAAGTTTGAAGTTTGAGTATAATATGTGTCACAGACACAATCGACGCATTGTTACACGAGACGTGGTAGCCTGTGAGCGTGTTAAATCCTGGTGTTACACGAGACGTGGTAGCATGTGAGCGACTGAGCGTGTAGACCGCTCCTCTATCATTGTTAAGAGTGTCCGATCCGAAACCAAATCCTGGGTTACACGAGACGTGGTACTGGTAGCCTGTGAGCGATATATCGCTCCGCTATGATACAATAGTTTTAAAGGTAATGCGATCGATTAAATCCACCAGGACGCCAGTTAGATCCAATAAAATGAGCGTTGAATATTCAGTGTGGTTTTAACTTGTGAGATCCGTATACGAGCCACCAAATTGTTCAAAATTATCTGGTGTTCTAGGCTAATCCAAGAACTCGTGAGACCAGGAAATGTGTGCAACAAAAGGTTTGAAGGCAAGGAAGATTGCTGACCGCCCTCTTTACGTTTTCTACCCTTCTATGGGCCCCAGGGAATTAGCATAATAATGTCATAGCCTCGCCTACCCTAGCAGCGAGATCACTCGCGTTGCATTATTGAAAACGCCAACTTGGAGCTGTTGCTTTGACAAAAACTAGCTTTTCTAGATGGTGAAATTTGCAAGCTCTGGTCTATTTGCAAGCTTTTGGTTTGTTAACTCGACAGCCTGATGCCTGAGGACGTTGAAAATAGGCTTTACCCCACTCAGTATGATCATTTCACTGCCCAATTTAAGCTCTTAGTAGTCGGGTGCCGCGCGGACTTATCGCTCGGTCGATCGAGCGATAATCAGAAACCGAGTTATTTTGATTTAAAGTGCTGTAGTCGCAACACGCGACAGTGTAAAAATGGGTTTTAGCCTAATAACTCAGCAATCCGATGACTAATTACTTTGACATTGTGCTCTACCCAACTCAATGTGATCATTTAAAAATTTAAATTTCCAAGTTGAGCATTTAGCTTCTTCAGAAGCCGAGAAATCATATTATAAAGTGCTGTAATTGCTATTATCACGATAGTGCAAATAGGTGCAGCCTCATAACTAATGTCCTAATGTCACAGGACTTTGAAATTATGCTGTACACCCCTAAATGTGATAATGTTGGAAATCTTTATACCCAAGGGTGGCTTTTGACTCTAAAGATAACTAGATCTAGTTATCTTCAAACCAGTTTTATCAGGTAGTCGTCTCAAGGTGCCTCTAATTGAGCCCTCGTGTAGATTTGTGTGTTAACAGTTAACACAAAATGTGGTTTTTCTGTGGTTTTAAAAAATAATTTACTTATCTTCCTTTGCTAGGGATCATCTAAAGTTGAGTTGATGATGGAACAAATGATGCTGTATAAAAATCATTTTTCGTCACGTTCCAACCAGAAGCAAGAGGATAGGTCTCAAAGCAAGATCCCTATGCGCTTTAGGAATTTCCTGCTGATCTTGTTGGTGACCTTACTCTTGAGTGGGGTCGGGGCAAATAATCAAGGTATTTTATCGCTTAAAGTTACTTTAACGGGAAAAACTCCCTCTTTCTTTAGTCTACACACTGCACACGAGAAGCGATCAATCTTTAGAGACATTATTATTAATAGCAGGAACCCGTATAATATAACCCTAAACGGTGTCAAGACTCAAGATACTAAAATAATTATTACCTATTTAATTAGCGTTTTTGACACCACTTGGGGGTCCAAATTTTCGGCTCTAAAATCATTATTCCTTGGCCTATTTTTTATTTTTTCATACTGATTTGGAGGCCATTAAAGAATTTGACCCAGCCAAAAAAGTTTCAGTTGTATTACGGTATTTTACGTTTTTTTTTTTTTTTTGTATTTTACGGTTTTTGCAGAAAGTCGCGTTAAATTTGATGCCGTGGTGTCAGTAAAATGGCACAGATATATATATATATCGTCTCGCTTTATATATAGTAAGATAGAGACATTATATCTTTAAAATGTATCAGCAGACGTAAGTCATAATAATGCCTTTAATTATACATATATATCAGATAGCGCTTACTGTTGTATCTATATATTTTCAGGGCCAAGCTGTCAAAAGTTTAAATTTCCTGGCCAATGGGATATAACATTCCAAGAGTCAGGATTGGTAACCCTAAAGAATCTCGCCGGGGACCGTGCAGACGCTTCCGGAACAGTGGAAATGTCCCAAACTCCCTGGACGGGAACTGTTCACCACCCTGATGTGAACCAGAACTACAGGTTCTGGTTTTACCCCGACGAAGGTGCATTTTATTGGGACAAAGAAAAGGGCAAAGCTGCGAACATTTGGAGAGGAGGGCAACCTTTTGAATGTTCTTCCGATAAAATAGGTATTTCGTATTTTGATAATTTGAAATAAAAAGAAATAGTGTTACCCCTTTTGTTACGATTCAGACGACCCGACTGCCAATTATTTAGTTCCGGCAAACAGAATTCTTGCATATTAATAAGGAGTCGGGTTGCTGAGATCAAATGCCAATCATGCCTTATAAAGCTTATTACACAGGGATATTTAAGCCTTATAAAACATGATTATCATTTTTCACATCTAAAATAAAAAACGGACACGAACGATATCAGTGTGTTCAACTTCAATTGGCAATTTAATGACAATTATATGGACACGTTCATTTGAGTTTGAGGATATTGGTAAATATAAGTGACCCTATTAAAAGGCACAGTGTAGTTGAATTTGTCACACTATGAAATTACACAAACCCTTGATGGTTAGGATAATCGTCTCATCCTCTAGGCTAACTTTGTCACATAACGATATCTTAATCAGGTGATAAGATATCGCTTAAATACGGCCGGCACGGAAATGGTTACATTGTCACACTATAAACATGTGACGGAGTAAATATGGACCCCTTGCTGCCGTTTTTGACCAAATTTTTGAGTGTCCAGTTGATTGGATGGGTACATATGACCATTACCTACATATTTGACGACTTTTTTCGTTAGATGGTGCACTCAGGTTTACTCTGTCACACATTTAAGAAAATATGTGAAGAATGTTTAGGGCACCCTGATAAGCAATGCTGAGTAGTGTAGGTTTATTTGATGGCCTGGAAGTGCTAGGAATTGTTATTATATTGCATATAGTCGTAAGGAATTAAAACACAGAAGGCACAAACAAGTTTACTTTGTCACATAATCTTGATGATATCTGAACATGTGTGAAATTGAACAAATAATGATTTACCAGCTTAAACCCCTTATATTACGTACTATGGATCAAACAACACTGCTAGTACCATGCGCCAGTCACATAAATCATTATTGGGTGTAATATGTTAACAGTGTCACAATTAAACTACCGCAACATGGTCAAAAATAGGGTAATTTCGTCACAAACAAATTATTATAACTCTGTTAGCTCCTTGCTGGCAAAATAACTAGTTTATCGAAATTGTTTTGATGATAAAGTTACATAGTATTTTAATAGAGGTATAGTTCTTCAAAATAGGGACAAGACATGTTTACTTTGTCACATCAGTTATTATAAGAGTTAGGTAATCGTCATCACATTAACAGATCTTTTTCGTAGTTTGGATCGATTAATATAGGCAATAAAGCATCCTATGCCAATTTTAACACACTATCTTGATATTGTTGGGGCAGGGAAAGTTAATTTTGTCACATTTTCAGTGACTTTGACAAATTTAACCTAAAATTGTTAAACTTGAGCTCTGATGTTCTGGACAATATTCTACCAATCGTTTCTGAAAGAATGTTGAATTCTAATAGAGTTATAGATATCCAAAATAGGGGCAAGACATGTTTACTTTGTCACATCAGTTATTATTAGAGTTAGGTAATCGTCATCACATTAACATATATTCTTTTGTAGTTTGGATTGATTTATATAGGTAATAAAGCAGCTTATGCTAATTTTTACACACTATCTTGAAATTGTTGGGGCAGGAAAAGTTAATTTTGTCACATTTTTAGTGACTTTGACAAATTTAACCTAAAATTGTTAAACTTGAGCTCTGATGTTCTGGACAATATTCTACCAATTTTTTCTGAAAGAATGTTGAATTCTAATAGAGTTACAGAATATATAGATCTTCAAAATAGGGGCAAGAAATGTTTACTTTGTCACATCAGTTATTATAAGAGTTATTATAAGAGACTATTTCATTCTATAATCATTGTTTTTAACCTATTTACGATTTCGTATCATTTTTTGTGACAATGTAAACATCAACTGATCTTAACTTGCATCAACTGCATTGTCATCATATAAAGTTTTCCCGCCTTTCAAATCAAAATCAGATATAAATAATTCGCCCAAAATTTAAAATTCCATATATTGTGACAGAATTAACCTCATTTCCCAATAACCAAGTGCCTGTATTAGCTAACTATTCAAAACAACATATTTTAGGGCTATGATGGGTACATCAACCATCAAATAATGAGTTAAAAGGGTTTTGAGGACACCTCACAGTAGAATAGAGGTATGGTATTCTGACTGTGACAAAGTTACCCAAATATTGCCTTGTAACCGTTCGATCCGTGCCCTTTAACCAATGTTGTATCATAATTGTTAGATTGACCTAATCTACTATATTTCAGACCAAGGAATGATAATTAGACAACTACAGTTAACTAAGTCACACAAAATGTGACATTTGAAACATTATAGTGCTTAACAACAATAGATTTTCTTTCTGAGCAGTGCATATGGGAGTATGTGTTACGTGGCTAATGTTCAGAACTTCTGAACGTGCTAGGTTAATAGATGTCAAAATTAAGCCACTATTGTCGAAAACGCTATTATTTTTGTTTACCAATATCCTCAAACTCAAATGAACGTGTCCATATACTCAGATATAAATGCAGATATATAACCCTCGCAGCAGGATGAATTATTTTCCTGCTGGGTCACTAAAATTACCTGATCAAGATGCCACAGAGCTGCTGGTGTTCTGTCAGGTCCAAAATGAGGAGCGTAGCGTGGGGAGGTAGCAAACGGTTTACTTATCGGTACCATCAACTCACTGAAAAGTTAAATATTTTTGATGATAATAATAATTTTTATTAAAAAGTTGAATAGGTTCCAAAAATTGACTTTTTTAATTTGTTCTCATGGTCTGATGGTCTGTTATTATGATAAAATTGTAAATGAAACACCTCATTAACATGTTTACTAGTTTAACCATGTTGGTGGTTTTAATAGTTTGGCTTGTTGCGCATATTGTAAACTTTGGCAGCATATATCAGGGTACATAATAGCATGCAACATATAACTTTAAAAACATCTTTGTTAATCATATTAAAATGAGCAACTTTAACTTTAAAAACTTAAAGTAACAAACCTGGATACACAGTCAAAGAGAGCATCAATATCCTTATCAGTTTTTCCGTCTCTGTATCCAAGATCACGTGACCTATCCATGAGAGGTCCAAATCCTCCACGTGGGCTGGTGTTACTGGGCTCTTTACCTCCAGCCAGCAGATCAAGCACTTCTAATTCGTCTAGAAACTTCTCTGCAATCTGTTTTTCTGAGAAGGGCAGGTTTTTGTGGAACATCGGGGCGGTTGTTGAAAAATAATTGCTTTAAGTTTTTAATGTAATTCTTTATTGATGACCGTGAACAAACAAAATTGAAGTGAAGAATATTTTAACAGTTTATTCGATTTGATTTATTTTCACCAGATTTTGTTAAATAAAAACATCAATTCACCGTCAGTAAGTAAACTCTTATCTATGATTTACAATATAACGTGAATATAACTACACATGTGAAGCGCGCAGTGTATTACAATTTATTAACGCGACGAACGTACGTAACGCGCAACGCAGGTTTTTTCTATCACGACACCATACTTATATCATTATAAAAAGATTCGTCGTTCGCGCCTTACATTATAATAATTGTCTCTGTTGTTATTTAATTATCGGAAGATTGCGTATAAAAAACTGCATTTTTCCGCTGCTCATCTTTTAAATTATCCAGCTTGTGAATAACATAACTATTCAACTGTACACCAAGACCCCCTAGAGTTACTTAGGACCAAATATGAACTCTCACTGTAAAAATTTCAGATTACCTGCATCGTTAGCATTCTTTAGCCAGAGTTTTATAGCAGCTGCTGGACCTGGTCTGAACTTGCGTCCCGTTACCTGGTAACATGCAGTGGGTGCTCTAATTTATTACAATTCAAGTAATTGTGTCATGTATACTGATTCGTGAAAACTGTTAGAAATTGAGTTAGTGAACCAATATCAGGCTATGTTAGAGCCTTGAAGAGCGTAAAAGGTGGGAAATATAATAAAGCGCGCAAGGTCTAATAATTACTTAATCACTTCACTGATTACTTAAACTTGACTCAAATTATAATCATAATTCTTAAATTTTATTAAAATAATAAGAACTTACGGAGGTAAGAGTAAGTCTGTCAGCACACTCGATTAGATCTGATATCACAACTTTATCTGAAAGAAGAAGATAGTCGTCATGACAAAACTGTGACCGTTACCTTGGCAACAACTTATCTTCTAACACCTGTACTCACGTTACAAAATACGTGTTTGGAAGATGTTAACACGCCAAATGGTGTTTGATTCGTTGATAAGGGTAACCATATGGTACAACAATTATAAAGGAGCCTAAAAATATCAGATCGTTTCCAAAATATATAGGTAATATACATATTGATATATACGAGAACTGCAGTTTTACAGAACTCTAAATGCTTAATGAACACTCTTGCAGGTACCACCCGTATTCACACTCAGAATTGAGTTTCTTCATTTTCCGATACGAGATTGGGACGGGTTCTATAAACAAACAAACAAACATATACGAGAACTATGTTACATGAGAATGGATAAATATGAAAGTACAGTAAAAATGGTTAATGAACTCCTAGTTGAGATAACAGTAAAAGAGTAAACTAGTAGTGTTACTACTTGATAACGCTACAGTGTTGGTTTTTAGTTGGGTTATATTTAGCAATACTTCATGTAAAAAGACGTAGTATTTTCTTGGTGCTGATCATTGACAAGAAGATTGATGGTTACTTGTTTACACCATTTTACATTTTCAGTGGCTTGAATAACTAATGACTGGACAATTGAAACAGCCGAAATTTCAGATTTAAGTACAAATTAAAGAACAATATCATTGTAGGTAGAAAACGGAAAAGATTAATACTTGGATTTTGAAAATCATATTCCTTACAAAATCTTAATCACAAATATAACGACACAGTTTCTCTATCTCGGATTAGGTTGCAAAAGTTCGCAAACTTTGTGCCGCAAGTTAATTTTTTACCTAAAGCGACAACAAGAAATTCACAAAGAAAGCAGATAACGGATAATAACGGATAATAAAGGTTAGACTCTCGTACGTCTTTACAGTTACGATCGCAGTTACATGTTACACACTGTAGAGTATCCAGTCCAATCAGCTGCAAGTTTGCCCGTCGTGAAAAAACTTGAAGTGAGAAATAAACCTTTCTGTCACTGTTGCACCTTCAAAATCTCCTGTGGGTGTGCTTAACTTAGAAGACAAGTGTAAATATAATAATTCTGTAAAAATGTATGTAGTCAGTGCATCCCATAAAAACATAAATCTACTGAAACATTTAAAAACTTACCAAGAACGTCCCATGTCTGTTTCAGTTCCTCCACTAACTCCACGGAGACCGTCTTGTTGAAGAACTTTTCTCCTCGTAGCAGGTCCCAGCGGCTGAATGTTGTTCCGTTCCCCTGCTCACATTCACAGTCCTCTGTACTGTTGGTTTCTACCACTTCATCTTTCTCTTTTGGTTCAGGGGTGCAGCCTACATCGATCTCAGTGACATCTCCTGATTTCTCCCCAAGAAGCATGTCTTCCCATTTCAGATACCTACTTCGTCCATATTTCTCTTCTACTTCGGAACAGAGACCACCGTCCGTCATCTCTTTCACTTCAGCAGCACTCAGTTCTTTGTCAAACATGTTGACCTTGAACAGTTCACCACCAAAAGCATCATCAAATCCTCCTCCATATGTATCAAACTCATTGCCCAGTACAATATACCCGTCTAAACCAAGCTTCTTACCAGAGGGGGTTGTGCTTGATCTGAGAAGTAACCCATCATAGTACACACTAGCTGCTCTAGTAGTGAGACTCCACGTGTAGCACACATGTCTCCATGTTCCTAGCTGGTCAGTTACTTTGCTCCTTGTATCTACATAGGTGCTCAACGTGAGGAAATATCCGTTATCTGCTGAGGTAATCTCATTGGTATCACTAGATGTTCCGTAAGCAAACCAGCAAGCATCACCAGACTGTATCTTCTTTACCCATCCGCACAGCGAGTAAGATTCCTGTACTGGTTCCATTCTTGGCTTGAAGAGAACATAGTCCTGGTTTGACGCTCCAAACTTTAATCCCCTGTAGCGTCTTTCTACCAGTCTTTGTCCAGGCTAGTCGACAGATGAATCTGCAGCGAGGAGTAGTCCGAGTATAGCGAGAAGAGTTGAGAAGTACAACATGGTTAACAAAATGTTCGAATGTGAGGTCTCCTTCAAATACCCGGGTTTATAAACACACAATAATCACATTATCAGACGATAGTTATTGGGTTTTGAGTTTTGGGAGTAATACGCACAAAATTCCCGTCCTCGATAAGTTGCTATTTATTAGTAATACCAATAGCGGTGATCATGGTGTTCAGTCTGTTATGTGTTCCTCAGAACCAAGCATTTTTTCTATCTGATATGCGAACTATCTATGATATTCACAACTATTATTGAATTTATTCTGTTCGCGACTAACATAATGTCAAAACAACAAAGTGTTTTCCGATCTTCCTTGAACGGAACTTAAAACTTTATAATTATGGTGCAGACCTCCTAATAACAAGCAGAATTCAAAAGTCAAAACAGCCTCCCATTTTGGTTTTGACTCAGCGAGTAACAATAAAAATAAAATCCTCTCCGTTTAAAGTCAGCCGCCCCGACCACGATCTACTCCATCAAAGTTAACTTATAACATAAAGTAAGCTGTTCATTTCAGACAGCTACTTCTCGTGACTCAACAGATTTCGAAATATCGTAGTTTATTAATAATACAGTAAATTGGTATAGAAATATAGAAATATAGCCACGTTGTTTTCGATATACTAGAGAAAATTACTTAGTTGTAATATAGCAAAAAGACTCGGACTGATTAATTCACCTATATAGTCCCTCAATATACGTGTGACAAACAAAACACACGAATACATTACACAGGAATACATTACACAGGAATACATTACACAGGAATACATTACATAGGAATACATTACACAAGAATACATTACACAGGAATACATTACACTGGAATACATTATACTGGAATTCAGAGCACAAGAATGCAGAGCAAAAGAATGTAGAGCACAAGAAAACAGAATTTGAACACAAGAAAACACAGATCTGAGATACTTTGAAAATATCAGTACCTGTGACAGAGGCTTTCTGTAACCAGTCTTTTAAAATCGCTTTTTCCTTCTCTGGTAACTCCACTGGTTTCTTACTCTGTAGAATTACAACGTAAACACTCAACATAAGTGGGATGTGACGTCATGACACATGGAGTGTGACGTCATGACACGTGAAGAGTGACGTCATGACACGTGAAGAGTGACGTCATGACACGTGAAGAGTGACGTCACGTAGTTGTATACTCACAGATCTGGGTGTAGTCTCCTTAGGAGAAGCAAGGAGTTTCTCCGACTCGACTTTAGGAACTTCTTCTTTTGTGTATGGGGATTTTTTGGAAGCTGCCTTTGCTTCGTCTAACCTTTGGAGAGATGTACCGGGTCGACCTGTTAAAAACTCGATAATTAGTCAATAATTAGTCAATAAGTAATAAACAATTATTCAATATTGTTAAGTCAATGATGACTCACCATATGCTGTCATTAATTTTTAAAGCTTGTAATGATTTGTGATAGAAACTCATCAATAACTGAACATTAATTCTTTCATGGGGTTATTTAAAAAAATGTAATCGTATTTCCTCAGATTTAACGTGTTACCACGGTAACCACTCTCTGAGTTTCCATCAGGAATCGCTAATTACACTACTAAACTACTAAACTACCTAACAAGTTTTGTCTCTGAACCTTCTAGAACCAAACAATAACACCTTCTAATTCAATGTAACCTAGCTCCCCCGTCAACCCAATATTCAACATACTTCAACTCTTAGTTTACAATTACTGTTCACAGGTAATATAATCTCCAAACCCAGATACATGCATTAGAGTCACTTTGTTACTCAGCAACGGAGCATGTAAATAAATATTCGACCACTAAAATATTTCGTGTTGCCAGGGCAACGCATACGATATAAGACTAAGGTAATGTGAATATAATTGATAATTAACAATGACACGCGTGTCTGATAATGTAAATAAAAAACTTAATTAAGTTATAGTTAAGATAATAAAGTTATAGTTAAGTTGAGGGTTCACTATGGAGATTCAGTAACAAGAGCACAGCTGCTGTCTAATGTGCAGGTATCTATGGTAGTGGTACTAATGTAATATCACCAGTCTTAGCTTCTTATCATATATTGGACTCGTTCTGGAGAGGACAAGATTAGTATTTCCACTGCTCATCCGAGCGAATATATTGTAAATTGTGGGTAAGTTTAGAAAGGACAGCTACGAATGCTGTATTTTTTTTCTCTTTAAAATTTTTTAAAAAAAGAGAGGCTGGGCCTGGTTGGCCCACGAGAGGATAGCATATAGATGCTTTGCCTACCTCTGGGGTATGGCAGTCCTGTGGGAGGATGCCGGTGGAATCAAGATGTGAAATCAAGGATGATGGTAAGTGTTGTGGGGTGTGTCATAGATGAACGCTTAAAGGACCAGTTAACTGAAAAATTTGTAGTCTCCAATTTGGCTAAGATTTAAATCAGCTGTGACAAACTGGTAAAGAATCGTATCGCCGAAAGAACCAACTCTCTATCGTACGTGTAACGCGTGTTATTGCAATAATAAGCTGTGGCCTCGTGACGTCATAAAGTCCCTCAGTGCGCGCTTGCATAGCGTAATTTACATTACAAATGTTTATCATCGTCAATAAAACACATGTAACTCACTCAAATTTTAGAATTATGACTATTACCCTAGTTCTCCAAAATCCTTATAGTTTTGGCTATCATTCTAACTAAAGGAATAGCTGATTGGATGTACAGTGCTCACGTCATGATTTTAAACAGTGATATAGGTTCTTGAACAGTGGCGGGTGAATGTACGGTTAGAAAGTTTCTGCTATTACAACTTATGTCATATGTGATAATTTTGGATTGCTTTCATTGCTTAATTACACAAGCAGCTAGGGAGACTGTACCGATTATTTTTGTCCATGAAACTCTAACGAATTTAGAAAGGATCTAGATTTAAGTAGGAGTTTGTTCAATTCCGAGAGCAATTATATTTATAGCATATAGCGAAATTTATAACTTTAATCCGCATGTGTCAGCCAGTACAGGAGACAAGAAGTCTGGCTACTTTACGGCCGTTCCTCTGGGACCATTAGTAGAAGTAGCTTCTATCAGAACAGTGTCGTGGGAACAGAATTCCCGCCAAAATACCCGGTCTAGGGTCTACCAAACAGTAATACTGTTCGGAGTGTACGGTGTGCAGTGTGTTTTGAATTAGACTTACGGCTTACCTAGTTGTTATCCTAATTGCATTATCATCGGTACATAACATAAATAAACTACTGGTAAGTTTAAATACCAAGTGCAAACGTGTTCAGTCAATCGACCCACTGAACAATTATAGAATTTCCAAGACCCTATTCTCTGGCCATATATTACGGCACGATCAATTGTTAGATGGCTAAACGACCAACGTTATAATCTATACAATTCTAAAACTATGAGCTAGCACATTAATCTAAAAATACACTTTTAATATTACTCCTGATTTTTACATTTCACGTAAAACATAGTCGCCACAGGTTGATCATGGACACTAACAGCTTAATTTGAGATAAATGACTTATGAGTTTCTCTAAAGTTAACTCTTAAGTTGTGTACTCCAGTCATTTATTATGGACATTTATGGAAATGAACCTGCAAATGTTCAAATACTCACGAAACTTTGCACAGACCTTCCTGAAGGTATGAATAAACGATTTTCGTTTGGAGACATTTTTTTGACCGTGGAGAAAACCCAGGAAGGCCACGCCCATATTGACCCAATAACGTAACCGACCCCTTGCTTCTGAAGGTCGTAGAGGCTTCAAAATAGGCTTAAACGAAGCCGCATATGCATGTTTATATAGGAGTTATTGAGCAACACATGGCCTAAAATCCTTACTTTTCGAGAAATTCGCCAAAAACCATTTTGGGCGTGGTGCTGAGCCCATTTTCGATAGGATCGTGATAGAGTCTTTAGACAGGGTGCAAAAGAACCGCAATTAGCATATTAATATATGACTTACGAACAAACATATGCCTTCAAGTGCTTACTTTTTCAGTTATTGGCGAAAAACTGATTTTCGGTTCCAGAAATCATACAAAACTATGGGTATCTGGTAACTTGGGCTATGAAGGCCCTAAAGGTTTTTGAATGTGTGCAAATTGTGCAGAATGGCCATGTTTATATACAACTTATGAAGCAACATGTACCCTAAATTACTTACTTTTCGAGTTATTTGGAGGAAAAGATTGTATTATGTCCATTTTCTACCTGTAAAATACAGTCTCACGAGCTCTTCTGCGCGCGGGAGGGACTTTATGACGTCATCGCCAAAATAATACAAACGCTATTTACACGCGTTAGAGAGCAGTTAGAGATTTAGGAATTTCGACTCGTTGCTTAGTTTGCTATTTGTCACAATCTGTCAAAATATGAGGATAACTTTTTTTTCAGCTAACTGGTCCTTTAAGTGGTGGTTGAGTATGGAAGAGAGAGGCGAACTAAGACGGCGTTAAAGTAGTCGCTATGTTACACCAGTCTGGCACCATTAAGCGTAATTTAGTGTGGTTTGCAAAGTTGACGATGCTGTCTAACATACCGTCTCTATACTTGATAGTCATAGTCATACAGGTCTAATTTTTTAGGATGAATATTGAAATAACTAAATAATAAAAGAACGGACATTTTCACTCCTTGTCCTTTTTGAATAAAGATATAAGCTGGACTCTGAATTTAAGTCAGATTAAACCGATATAAGGCAACGATTTATATCTAAGGAGTGAGGGATCTTGCACATATTACGTAAGTTAGCCTGAAGGGGGTTTGGAATTTCTACTACACAATAACCATGTTTTTAAATTGGAAAATTGCCAAAATCTGGCTTACATGATATTCTAACGATTCTCAAAGTGTTGTTAATGTTAGAAATATAAACTACTTTAATTTGAATATTACTAACTTGACATGACAGAAGCGGACCTTGAAGCGGGCACTCTCCAGTTCATAAACGTCTGAAAAAAGGATGAAAATTACCTTTCATAGAATTAGAAACTTCTCAGTCAATCCCGGAATCAGGAATGCGCTACATCGTACAAAATTAGAACCGGACCAGTTACATAATACAAATTAGGTTTTTTTGGAATTTGACTGATCTTGAGTTTAAGGTTATATTGCCTGGTCGGTTTAATTAACATTACTATCAAAGTTGTTAATTTTGTATTTTTATTAATACGTATTACAAAATACATTATACAATATGTATTTATTCAATCGGAGTGACGCATTTTAATTCTGGATACTTCTAAGCAGATATTTCTATGCAGAAAAAATATATACAGGTTATGTTCGACCAAATTAACATGTCTGAGCACACGTTATTGGAAACAATTGCCGCGCGCACGTATTTTAAGCGTGTTTTACATGAGTCACGTTTAAGACGAGATCAGTCACGTATTTTAAAAGAAAATGCGCGTATTTTCTTCAGGACTTAATGCATACGTATTTTTTGCTTAAAATCAGACGTATTTGTAACCTTGATTATTATAGCACTGCACAGTTAACTACAATTTAGGTACCATTTATTTGACACAACAAATTTGTTTTCTGGGTCAATATACCAAAATTCTGGTAAATCAACAAGAATTTCTTTCCGCAATATTCCCAGTAACTTGTGGTTAGACTGTTGTCCGTACAGCGCACTATAAGTATACACTACTTGAGCAGCTCAAGTTAAGAAGGTGGCAGCGACAGTTATACTATTTAGGCATATTTTAGCGAATACAAGGCATATTTTAGCGAATACTAGGCATATTTAGCGAATACTAGACACTGGCAAGGGAGACTTTACAGTTCCATATCACAGTATTTTATTATTTTAGATACAAGTAAAACACGTAGTTATAGTTCACAGATCATAGTCAAACTGAAGAGAACTGAATCACAGAGGTATTCGTCTCGTAGTTTTTGACGTCATGACACGTGGTGCGTGACGTCATGACACGTGGTGCGTGACGTCATGACACGTGGTGTGTGACGTCATGACACGTGGTGAGTTAATGGCATAAGTGCTCATGCTGGCACTCGCCATTACAGAACTTGAGACCTTCAGGACACTTGTTGTCATCACCTTCGTCATCACCTTCGCAGTGTCCACACGTCTTCTTGCACATATACTTCATGAAGGTTACGTAGCCAGCCTTACAGTAATTTTTATCCTTCCACCTGGTTTGAGAACCTTATTTAACTGAGATTTAACATTACTAATCTTACTTTACGAGAAATTAAGTGGGACTGGGCTAGAAAAAGCTTCAGCTTCAAATTAAAAGTTCAAAATTCAGGTGCCAATGTTTAGTTTCGTAGCCGGGGTATAAATCAAATCAAAGCCGGTTACAATTACCCAGGACAGCGTTCAGCTAAGGAAGGGGCATCGTTACAACCACAGATTCCACAAGCTTTTTGGCAGTTGAGTCCCATATACCTGTAGTTATCCTTACACTCGCCCCTTTTAGCCCACTCATCACATCTTTCGTTTTTGTCTACACAACCGTCATCACCACCGTCATCCTCTGATGAGGGAGAGATAATATCATTATAACTTAGTATTTAAAAGTTCGAAATTTCAGACTCCGATTCAAAATGTTGAATTATTATCGTATTAATCATATCTTTTGAGGGGGGAGGGGGAGGGATGAGGGGTGAGGGGAGAGGTTAGCTTACCAGTAGGGACAACATCATCAGAGTCATCCCCAGTCTTTTTGAGTCTGGGGTAAGCCAGCCAGTTTGAAATACCACACATGTTCTCAATCTTCCTGTCGAACCTGAAAACAGAGATATTGTTATTTTATCTCCACAATGCAACTGCAGACAAATTTTCTCTTAACTACATGCGGTACACCCTGTATTAACCAGAACCACACTCACCTAACATAGCCTCCATCTCCCCAATGAGCGCCCCAACTGTTCTTGATCTCGAAGAATTCAGGAGTGTATCCAGTGACTCCCATAGCGTGATGAGGTGTGCTACCACAGTTCCTCACTGACAGAACTCCGGTCTTGTAGTAGCTGAATCCTCCCTTGATCTCGAAGGCCATGGCAACGGGTCCCTCGTTCAAGGCCTGTACCAGACTACCGTCCCCACTAGATCGGCGAGGTCGCACTGTTTCAATCACTTGAGCAGCCTTCATACCTGAAAGGTGTGATATTTTTTCTCTCATATGTATTGAGGGAGATAGATTCGGCAAAGATTCATGCCACCACGTTTCTATGACCGGTAAACTACTGAAGTATCAAAATCTAAAAGACGCGAATAGTCGAAAGCCCTCTTAGGGTCTGCCCACACTACGCCTCTATTCCCCGAATGTCTGCCCACACTACGCCATGTTTTGACGGGCCACATGGCGTGGGTTAAAAAAACTGGATTCACACAACGAGGCGCGTAGTGTGGGCAGAGCTCCCGCCAGTTGGCGTGGAAACTCTCGGGGAATAGAGGCGTAGTGTGGGCAGACCCTAAAACAATACTCAAAATAAGACAAAACCACTTTGAAACTCGATAAGAGAACAAGATAAGAGAGCAGGATAAGAGAAAAAGATAAAAGCTCTCACCATTAGGTTTACTCTTGGTCTGACACCTGCCATCCCGAGCTACATAAGGGTAGTCCTTCGTTAAAGAGAGATGCTGGGTCTTCTTGATCATGTCAAAAGCGAGCCAATACCATCCTCCTTGACAACCATCTCTTTGTCCTGATTGGATTGTTTAATTGATTTATTATGGGCAAGAGTATGTTGCTGGATGATGTACATACTTACATAGCCATGGTATGGTGCGAATGGTAGCGACTCTTTGAAAAACTGTAGCAAAAGGGCTGTAGCAATTAGACAAGAAATGGGCTCCCTGACTGCAGCCGATCAAATTATCATTATTATTACGACGTTATAAGGTTAGATAAGTTATAATGTTATGATAGTAAACAATGATTTCCTCAAAATAGCCCACGTGTTATAACTAGATTGAAGGCTCTAGAAAATAACACCTAAAAAGTTACTAACCCTCATAAACACAGTCCAGAAATTCCTGCTCAGCGAAATTCTTTAGACCACCAGTTTTGATAGCGTAGTGTCCCTCAAAAGCAACCATTCCACCGAAAGTCCAGCATGAACCACAACTTTTTTGGTTTTTGACTCCGGTAACTTTTCCTGAGAAGAATGACTTGTTATATCATAGATACTGACAGCTGTGTGTAAATTAGCGTCATGGTATCACTTATCATAAGATAGGACTTGTAGTCTGTAGATAGTTATAGCTCTAATTGAAAAGTTATAGTTCTGATTGAAAAGTTACACAACAAAACGGTGTCACGTGTACTTATCATCATTACCTTCCTCTCTCCACAGTTTACTTCCAGCGGTAGGTCCGTTAGATAGGAGCACACTGTCGTCAGCCTCTTGTACCGGTGCGGGGAGAGCTGTGATGTTGATACCGTACCTGAGGTTCAATGATCAAGGATGACTTGAAATTTCAGAGGATTTCTGAAGAACTAATAGTCTGAATATAGCTGGTATATTTTTACAGCAGAAGACTAGAAGCTCTACATACCAGGCCTCTCTGGTTAAACGAAAAGTGTACGTATAGAAAAATCACATCATCACAATCCCAGTATCTGTTGCCTCTCAAATAATGTATCAGAGGTTATAAGAATGTAATTAAACACCTACCAATGGGACTGTTCCTCCTCGGTCAGACCAGCCATGAAGTTAACATCCAACTCGTAGTCATCCTGAGCATCGTTAATAGCTACTATCTCTTGGAGATGTTTCCTGAACACTCGGAACCTGGCACCAGTGTGACATTGTTAGATTAATAATATTAGTTAAATCATTTATAGAGAGTGTACTATCCGAATACGAACATTATTTAATAAGTGACAGTATTTTATATTCCATTCAAACTCCGCAGTAAATCGGGGTATTACTATATTTCAAAAAGAAAACGTCTCCCATAATAATACAAAACTATTAAAAGAAATCCCCATACCTGAATTTCTTTTCCTTAGCACTGTAGACACTGTGTTCTTTGTCAGTCCACTGTCGGAACAGCCTGAGTTGTCCTTCAGTTGACTGAAGACCGGACTTAAGTCCTGCTTTGTCAAAGGCAGCAGCCGAGACGATCAGAATCAGAAACAAAATCATTGTTGAAATAATGTCAGATAGTGAGATTGCGAGGTGTTTTAAAGCTTGTTTTAGCTGTGCCAGGTGGGTTTGGATTTGACAGTAGTTTAAAGTAAATTCCATTAACACCACAAAGCCGGGCTTGCCAGGTGAGTTTAGTGCGGAGAATATTTCGTAGTTAAACAAAGGAATGAGGTTTAGAGGTCGCGACTTTTGACGTGGCCAGGTGAAAACCGAAAAGAAGTCGTCAAAATGGATAGCCTTTGAAAGATCACAATGGTTTTTACCAAGTCAATCAAATTTTAGGTGTGACAAACTTTTCGAGCAAAATAAACGGTTTAATTTTCCTTCTTTTAAGATATATATGCTAATATAAAATCTCGCTTTAGAAGCGTCTTATAGTCTAGATTTAATAAGTAGTCGAGATAAAGTTGGTTTTCAGCGGGTCCTCAATGAATTTTCTGAGTAGAATTCCCGGTTAATGTGGCTGACTATTTCTAACTAAATTTTTAACCCAATTGTTGCCTTACTGTCACCGCCACCCGTGCGCTATTTATACACCACGAGTAAAAATAACCTTAAATTGTAAGGAGTAACCAAGCTAGCAACCTTGCAACAGGAGACTTGGAAAATTGACCTAAATTCTAGATTCACAAGTCAACAGTGCAATGTGCATGTATGTATATTGTATAGTATGTATGAATAGTATGTATGTAAGGTATGTAAGGTATGTAAGGTATTTAAGGTATGTTAGGTATGTTAGGTATGTTAGGTATGTTAGGTATGTAAATTGTAAGGTATGTAAGGTATGTAAGGTATGTAAGGTATGTAAGGTATGTAAGGTATGTAAGGTATGTTAGGTATGTTAGGTATGTTAGGTATGTTAGGTATGTTAGGTATGTTAGGTATGTTAGGTATGTTAGGTATGTTAGGTATGTTAGGTATGTAAGGTATGTAAGGACTAAGGTATGTAAAATAATCTTACCATGTGAGACTCCATCAGCCGCTGTCGTAGCTCTTTATTATGACCTTTACTAGTGTGGAACGTTTTAGCTGCTTCAAAAAATATAGCTGAACTCGGCCGGGACTTTGCTCCTGATGATAATATTCTCAGTAACTAAAGTAACTATAGTAACTATAGTAAAACTCTCAGTAACTGTAGTAACACTCTCAGTAACTATGTATAATAACACTCTCAGTAACTATAGTAATAATACACTAGTAACTATGAACAAATCATGATCAATAACCCTCACAAACACATTAAAAAGTGGTACAAATAATTTGATTACCCGATCAAGTGGTCATGGTCCACTACATTCACTACATTCCATAACCAGATAGTTATTCGGCTAAAATAGAACTAATAATTGTGAGGTAAACTCACCTGATGATTTAGATTTCCTAGGGGAAGTGGACGGTAGTTCCACTACCATTCCATCCTTTATAGGAGGAAACATTTGCTTTGAAGACTTGTGCTCCGCTCGTCTTTCATCTCGGTTTTTCTGAAGGAGCATACTCAATCAGCTGTGGTATAAAAAGAGGAGGAAAAAGTGGAAGAAACAAATGATAATATTACTTTTACAATGAGGATCACATTAATATAAGACTGCACCGAAGTTTTCACACTTAAATAAACACTCACTTCGAATTAAATTAACAGTTTTCTTCAAATTGCTGAAATATATTAAAACTAGTAGCACAGATTAACTAATTAGTAATTAACTAATTAAACACTAATTAAATATTGAATATTGTCTTACAGAAAGCGGGTAATCGAGTATAGATTGGTATCTGTCCACTCGTCTGACTTGTGGAGGTGTGCATACCTCTGCTAACACTGTCATTACCTGCTGTAGTAAAGTGTAATGTGTTATCTCTCATAGTCGTTATCTTTTAAAAACAAGAAATCAGTGATAACCATTTGCAACAGATGATTAATGATAATATCCAATAATTTCATGAACACCAAGTTGGATTTGTGATCCAAAGGAAATAGCTTGTTTGGTAACCCGAAAAACATCCGTTTTCATAAAGAAAATACAAAAAAAGGATTCCCATAACCCTAGTATCTGTATTCTGTAATCTCAGAATAATTTTACTCATCTTTCAATTTTTGTCCAGAATAAATACAGAATGAATTTCGCAGTAGTAATCCAATCTACAGAGCTATATAACACCTAGCAAGGATATAGTACAGCTTTATTTGAGGTTGTAATCGATTTTACGAGTCCTTGTTCAGAGGAACTGTTAAACATCAACTAAACTTCACAGGTGGCTAAAACAAAGGGACAATACGTTTTGTGAAGGAGCAATGTGTTTAGCGGCTATTAGTGAGCCAGCATTGAGACTTAGCTTTGGTTTAACACAATGGTAAAATCAACGCGGGCTATGTTCAAGGAGCAATGTGAATTCTATTCGGAGAAGATTTTTTCAGCAGCAAAATGGTAATCAACGATAGAAAATTAGTTTTATGTTTTTTACATCATGTTTACAGATTTCGTGAGGATCATGTTAAGTAGTTGCCGTAGGAACTATAAAACATCACGACTGTTAGTACTGACTTTACTATCCCAAACGTTCAGCCGATACATACATCTTGAGATTCCTCAGCTGAGATGTTGTTTGTTTTTGCGACATCCTTCTTCTTTGTGGCTGCTGCTCAAGGTATTACATAGCATTCAAATCATCATTTTGTGTTGTGCACATAGTAATTTATAAGATTGTTTCTCAAAATGCACATTTAGTACAACCCAGGGAAAAGGGAGGCAATCGAAGCCAGTGTAGTACCCTCTGTAGTGCCTGGATCTTTAGGAGATATAGTCCTCCAAACGGTCTATTCACCAAGTTACCGGCTGTAGGCTAGTAGTACTGATCACCCTTATAATCTCCAGGTTGTCAAGACAAACAGTCGTATTGTGCGAGTTACGCGCTCATTGGCTCCTGCATGAAACCCGACTTCTACAGTCAGTGTCAACTCTCTTGTGGTGCTTGCGGTGAGTCCAATTTAAAGATATAGACAGTCTTGCAGAGGAATCGATATTTTAACATTGTGTTTCTTTATGTTTATTTTTTGGTTGGAAACATTTTCCTACTGTTTTATGGCACAAAAGCTCAGTCACACCAACCGTTCTAGCTGTATTAAAAATGTATATTTTCTGATGTACCAAATATGTGCCCAGTTTGTACAGATGCACTGAAGAAGGATGAGTGTGTGATGTTGAGAGATCAGGGAAAATGTCTCAGTAATTATCAGGAAATGGAAAGAAACTGCAAGGCAACATGTGGGTTCTGCGGTAAGTTGTGAAAATAACTGTGAACCTTTAATTTCTTCTGTTGAGGAAGTTTACGGCCTAACATCATCACTGTTCATACTAATTTGTTAATTACAATAATACATTTCTTTTCATTTCAACAATCATGACACTGAAATTGTCAGGATGCAGAGATGAAAGCAGTTACAACTGTGCTACAAAAGCAGCGGCAGGGCAATGCATTACTGACAAATTAATGGTTACCAAATGTCCTCTCTCCTGCAAATTATGTGGAGGTTAAACTGATAAGTTAAAAGCTTCATTCTCTGCCACTTTCGGTCTTGATAAAATTATTTAAAAACCTTTTTTCCGATTATCGTGGCTTTCAGTGTCCTTAACCCAGTTCATACCAGATTGTGGAGATAACACATTACAGTGTGTGCAATGGGCAGCACAAGGAAACTGTGCCACTGAGACCAACAAGATGATTACCCACTGCCCTGGGTCCTGTGGTATTTGTGGTAATGCAGTTTGAAGTTTTAATTAAAATTTAATATTGATTAATTCAATCGGAACTAAGATTTAGAAGCCGCTAATTGCAGGCAAAAATGTTACTGAAAGCTTTTCTCAGAGTGTGCAGATGGTCCAGGAATGGAAGGAGAATGTGCAAGAAGGGCTGCGCTGGGAGAATGTGAATCCAACATATCTTACACCTACACGCACTGTGCTGCAACATGCAACCTGTGCCCTTGTAAGTAGATCTACACGAAGAAACTTCAATGCTGAAAATTGAAAGCTCTTTTATAAGCACCTTTTTAAAAGTAATGGTGTTATTCAATTCTTTTTACTGATGCATGATTCAGTCTGATATCATTATCACTATATGAATGATTGTAAAAATCAGTCAGAGGGAAGATTCCAATGGATCCACGAACTGAACGATCAACAAGCAACCCTAGAAATGTCGAGATAGAGATAGAAATGTCCAAAACGCTAATATGCTAAACAGGTTCAGGTTGAGCTTTAACAGGGAGACAGCTGTACGCAATTGGTTGATTCTATAAATTAATTGAATAACAATTATCTTACTGAAAGCGAACATCTAGATGAAGAAATTTTAGATGACAAATCATTAACATTTAACATTATATCATAGTTCAGTTCAAGGCTAATTCATACTATCACCATTCTATTATTATTTAGCGGGAGGTGGTGGTAGCAGTGACAGTGACAGTGGCAGTGAAGGTGGCGAAGAGGAAGAAGAAGAAGAGGAGAATGTAATTTAAGGATATTATTGCTAATCAGAATTCAGAAACATTTCTGTGGGATGGACATTGTTATTAGGAATCGCGTCAGTATGGCTATTTCATTAATTTAACAACCGACGATAATTTCAGTTTTGACATTTATTTATCAATCATCAATGCATTTAAACATGTCTTTTCATTCGTTTATTTGGCATTAATTATGCGATGCAATATACACAATTAAACGAAAAGTAAAAACAAAAATAACAGTACGGATGCAGTGGCGTAACTTTGCCTGTTGGCGCCCCCCCCGCTCAGTGACAAAAAGCGCCCCCCAAAAATTTTTTGTGTCCCTAAAAAAAGTTTAAAAAAAAAAAAAAAAAAGGTCGGGTACTTTTTTCTCGCCCCCCCCCCCCCCCCCTAAGGCTTTTTGCGCCCCCTGAAGCAAAAAAGGGTACCCCAAATATTTTTTTCGCGTCGACCGAACGCTAAATTGGACAGGGAAATACACAAACGTTTTTTCAGTGATAGGGCCTAAAATTCAGGAAAATTGCGCCCCCCTTGTACGGCGCCTCCCGCATAGCGGGGTCTGCGGGGCCCTAAGTTGTACGGATGATAATACACTCGACTCGATACACACAAGACTCGGGGGCCCTTTCAGAAAAATCTCGAAATCGACTGTAATGTGTAAAGTGATTTAGTACGCTCGTAACAGCACATTAACAGCTTGTCAGTGCACCCAGCAATCCTTACTGGCTAGCGATATTACTACAGGGTGATCGCCTTTTCACAGCATGTTGAACTCCGCGCGCGCTCGCTAGTTCATTGCATTTGCACGCTTCAAATATTCCAAGAATGCAATTGTACCGCGTACCACGTGATACGATTCAGCCAATCAGAGAACAACAATCTGCAAAGTTAAAGCTACGCAGTTTTATAAGGCCTAAAATATGACTTTTTGCGATAATTCAAAATCTACGTTGTTTTCAATTTTCCCCCTGGGGGGAAACGTTATTTTTGCGAAACGAACATTTTGCAAAAAACCGGAAGACGCTATCTCTTTTACTTTCAAAGTTAGGCTCCAGCCAGTAAGGTTTCCTGGGCAGACAAAAGTAATCAGATTTGTTAAACTGGGGTTGGTTAATTATAATGGTTATCAATTTAAGAACTGACCTTTCATTACATGGGGACCCAGCCCAGGCTATTATTTACCTATTATCTTTGCTTTGTTAGGTTTACTGGGCGGCGCTCAGCCTGTCATTCCGCCTAACAATATTAAAGCCTGGGGTCCTCAGGTAAGCTATTATATTATATTTATGTTCCGAATAGAGATTTGGCGGAATGATAGGCTGAGCGCCGCCCAGTAAACCTAACAAAGCAAAGATAATAGGTTTGGTTGTTGTCTATAACAATATTTCCAAGTTATTAAAATTATATTATACTTGATATGAAAAATTATATTATGTATTATAAATTGACGAAAATATGCGCGGCACGCCTAAAATTTAAGTTTTATTTTAAAATAATTATTACTATAATTGTAATAAATACATTTAAATTAATCCTATATTTGGGAAAAATTGCTTCTGACTGATGCAGACATGGAATAATTAAAATACAAAACATAAAGTGCGCGCAAAATACCAAATTTAATTTTGAACACCTTTTTAAAAAAGTGTAACCACCAAAATATTAAATATTCGTGCATAGAATGTTGGAGGACTTCGCCGCTTCGACGCGCCGCGCGAACTAGCATTCTTGCTTCGCAGAGCAACGATCTCGACGGATTGACATCGTCAATCAAATAGAATGCAAATCCACGAATGCAAATCCATGGATTTGCTAAATTTTATTAAAATCTTATGTCATGTGCAATAATTTGTGGCCGTGGCTGCTTTTACCTTGTATCACGTGGTGACCCACACTGTCGTTTCACTACAGTACCCCTGTAGAGTTTCAACGATACAGGGCCGGGAGCCGCGCACTCGTGCGCGGCGGGTCATACAACGTATGACAATTTTTACCTTGTTTTTAACTGAAGCTCTAATTGCGCTTAATGTGAACAAGTGCGCTTGCAGTACAATGACGTAAATAAATATTACTGGGCCGCGCTCAGCCTGTCATTCCGCCAAATCTTTATTCTATTATGTTAATAAACATAATAGCCTGCACTGGGGTCCTCAGGTAAAAATAAATAAAGCACATATTTTTTACCTGGGGGCCCAGGCTATTATGTTCAGCACGCCAAATAAAGATTCGGCGGAATGACAGGCTGAGCGCCGCCCAGTAAATATTTTTTGATATGCTATTAAAAATCATTTTAAAATAAAAACAATCTTTTTTAATATGTTTTATGATTTTGCCCGCACAAACAGTTCGACAACCCAAAACTACTTTTAATCAATACTACCAACTACGGTTAATAAAAGTGTATTTATAAAGTCCTTATTTCTCAAGCAAACATAACAATTACCTGGGGACCTCAGGCTATTATGTTCATTCATTCGGCGGAATGACAGGCTGAGCGCAGCCCAGTAAACATAACAATTGATAAATCCATTAAGGTTTTGAGGGTGAAGTCCTGAAAATTCTTAATTATTCTTGCACACAGGATTTGGTCTCAAAAAGGTGCGAGGGAGAACCTGGAAAGATTGTTGGAAACTTGTTTGAAGTAATGAATTCTAGCAATGAATGTAAATTTGGACTGCAAGTGGTGACTACAATATTAAGAAGTTAACACTGTGAGGTTCTTGTAATTGCACTTATTCAATGAAACCAGGTAATGAATGAGGAACAACTTACAATGAACTGTATTACATAGAATAACCTAAAGGGGGATGTCGTTAGATAGTTACAGTATATAAAATAGGCTGACATCACACCCTCTCTTCAAAAGTTGAAAAACCCAAATCTATATGAAAATTTCAAGCCCAGCTAAAATCGTATAAGGTTAACAATGTTCAATAAATTAAAAGAATTGATAAATAGCATCGGTTTGTTTGAGTCAATTTCAAATACCCTAAAGGTATCGAAAAAATAATAGTAAAAATGATAATAACCATATCAAAATAGGTCAATAAAAATCATAAATAATTCAATATCTCCCCTAAAAACCATATAAATCTGGCGGTACAAACAGGTTTAGAAAACTATCAATGTATCAATTAATAACATTAAACACTATTGATTACAGTCATAATAAAAAGTGTTTATAAATTCAAAAGTCTATTCAATCTGGTCAATGAGTCTATTACCTATTACAGCTTTAGAGACTCTGCCTGAGCGTGTAGCATTAGATGAAGTAGGTATAACCTCTGCAGTAGCGACCTCTTCCGTAGTTTCGGTACTCTCCTCAGTAGCGATCCCCGTCTCATTAATGGTTTCCTCAGGATCCCTTAGGCAATCCTCTATTGCTTCAGGGCTTTCTGACAGAACATGTTCCCTAAATCTCCGCATATCAAGGGTGTCTATTAGTGTCTGATCCAAAAGGTTTTCTACCGGCGATGTAGGTGTAGTAGATATCAGTAGTGTAGGATCCGGAGCCTTTATGGTACTGGTAGTGGGTAACGATGGCATGATGATCTCATGGATTCTTGGTGTGTTTGTTGCTTCCACCTCTTCAGTATCTGTTGATGTTCTGCTTGCAACGGGTTCTTTTCTGGTGCCTGCGTCCATCATCAGGTTACTGTGATAAATTCTATGTTTACCCTTAGAATCTGTGATTTCCCAGTTGACATTGCTGAGTTTCCTAACAATGTGGAATGGTCCATCAACCCATTTAGGCGAGATCTTTTTATGTTTAGGAAAATATAAATTTGATCACCTAGGCGATGATCTTGATAAATTGCACTGGCTTAATATACCTAAAAGAGTGATTTTTAAAATATGTCTCCTATCTTTTAAGGCTATTAATGGAATAGCGCCACTGTACCTTCAAGATATGTTTAAGTATGCTCACCATGGACACACTGTTAGGCTCATAGTCCCTTATCGTTCAACCAAGGGTTTTGGTGATCGTAGTTTTAGTGTGGTTGGTCCACGAGTTTTTAATGCACTACCAGACTCAGTTAAACAATGTTATTCTGTTGAGGCGTTTAAGTCCGCACTGAAGACTTATTTGTTTACTTTATCTGACACTGAGGTAGCAAAAATGTTTTATTAATAATTTTAACCCTCTCTTTGACTTATCTAAATTATATTAGCTTTTTGGAAGTTTTATGAACGAATTTATACATAGAACTTTATTTTGCTTTTGATATATAGTTTTAAAAGTATTTTTGTAAACTAGTTGTAGTGACACTGCTGAGTAAAAGTGTACGCTTAATAGTGGTGTTTTTAAATTTCAATTTTAATTAATTAATTAAGTTTACCATGTGTACGCTTTATTAGCACTCGGTCTCCTTGCTTCCACTCCTTACTCTCCTTTGAGGCATTCTTGTCATGTTGAATCTTGTATGCTTTCTTGGCCATGTCCCGATTGTGATTAGCTGCTACTAAGATCTCTTCTTGACTGAGCTCATTGGTAATACTTGGTAGTTGGAAGAAATTATCAACTGCTAGTCTAGCATCTTTACCAAAAGTACATGAGAATGGTGACGCCTTAAGCGACTTGTTCATTTGACTGTTCATCTCTAACACAGCTTCTGGAAGAAGGGTATCCCAATCTGTTACAGGTATCTGCCTAGCTATTATCATAGCACGCAGTCTGTCTTTAACGGTTTGAATTGATCTTTCAGCCGATCCATTCCCCTGTGGGTGGTATGGGCTTGAGTGGCGCTTCTCGATACCAAGCTCATCACACAGTTCTTTGATGGCTGATTTGTCTACATTAGGGCCTTGGTCAGAGACTAGAATCTTAGGTACTCCATAATAGGCAATATGTTTCTCCCAAAATACTTCTTTGAGGACCTTAGATGTCTGATTGGGCAAAGCCGTAGCGTTTATCATCTTGGTACATAAGTCGACACACAGTATGAAACAACAATTACCTTTGGGCGATTTAGGCATTGAGCCTATATCAAAGGAAATCATCTCATGGGGTTTAGGGACATCAGTGATTATCATTTCAGCCTTATCAGGTCTACTCTTGGCTTGAATACAGGTTCTACAGTCTTTGGTGAACGCATCTACCTGTTTAGATAAACTTCTCCACCAAAACCTAGCCCTGATTTGGGTTGCGGTTATCTCTGGCCCGGGATGGCTTTGGCAGTGGTATTCCTGAATTATTTTATCTTGAAGGCTTGGTGGCACTACAATACGTCTTCCCTTATACAACAGCCCTGAGCTGTCAACACTTAGATATTTAGTGTTTTTATAAGGTCCTCTAGAGATAACCTTGTTGCTCTGTATTCTAGATGTAGTCCACTTAATCCAGGCATCGTTTTCTTGGGCATTTTTCAATGAGCTGTCATTCTCTCCATCTTTACTCAACTCAGCATAAATGTGACTTTCTGCTTCTGCATCGCTTCTTTCCGTTTTAATGTCAGTCTTTACCACAATTCTGCTCAGACTGTCAGCTACTCCATTCAATTCTCCAGGGATGTACCTAACTTCATACTCAACAGCCTCGAGTTCATTTAACCATCTCATTATCTTGTTCCGGATTTCTTTCTTGTTTTTAGGTTTAGGGAACTGCTTGACTTTATCTATATTAGCTTCAGAAGGACCCACACTAACTCCGTCAATAACAAATCCCAAGAAGTCAATCTTAGTGTAGCCAAATTCGCATTTGTCAACTCTGAGTGACATGTTCATTTTCCTCAATTCATTCATGACGATCTTAAGCATACTCACATGATCTTCCAGATTCCTGGAGAATAATATCAGGTTGTCAGAGTAATCGTCCAATCCAGAACCATCTTGAGTCTGCTCCTTAGTCATGTTCTTCTTAGCACTCTTCACAATAGCATCCATATTCCTCTGAAAAGTAGGACCTGAGTTTTTGAGTCCGAATGCCATTCTTAAACATTGGTATTTACCACGCGGCACGCTAAATGCTGTTTTATGTCTATCTTCTTCAGCGATAGGCACACACCAGTAACCAGCCGCAAGGTCAAGTTGCGTAAAGTATTTTGCGCCTTGGCATTTGTCTATAAGCTCGTCTATGTTAGGTAAAGGATACGAGTCTTTAATAGTGCCCTTATTTAATGAACGATAATCAATTACAAAGCGTTTATCCCCATCCTTTTTATCAACTATGATTACATTGCTGTTGTATGGCGATGCAGACGGTTCAATGATCCCATTCTCTAACATTTCGTCAATTTGGCGGTTGATGTGTCCCATCCATTTTTCAGGGACTCTCCTGGGCTTATCAAAGCTAACTCTATTAGTTTCACTTACAATATAGTGTTGAGGACCCTTGTATTTGCGAGGGGCTTTGGGGTTAGATGCAAAAACATTTTTGAATTCATCTACCACGTTTTTAAGATTACCTACTTCTTCATTAGAAAGCTCCGGGTTGATGTTGTATGTAGGTTGTTTGTCCTCGCTGAGTAGGCAGTATACCCACTGTTCGCCCAGCTTAACGCAACCCTTTTCCCAATCAAATCCGGTCTTCCCAAACTTCTGCATAAAGTCCATACCAAGGATAACCAAGTCCGGCTGGGCGGGTAAGAATGTAGGTTTCATCCAGTGAGTCTGGGTCCATCCCGAGTGAAACATCACATCACACTGCACTGGGTCCCCTGTTTTCTGCTTACCACCAATCCCATTAATAGAGCCCCCATCTTTAATTTTATCTTCTAGTTCAGGAAGCAATTCAGCACTGATGAGAGATGTGTTTGCTCCACTATCCAGGAGTATTCTCGCTGCAACTATTTTACCATTGTACTGAATCTGTCCGTCTAGTCATAAGTTTGCTCTTCTCCCATTGTCTTTCTGCTGCGGACGTTGTTTGTTTCCTCTAGACTGCCCCTCTGGGTGTCCCATTGAGCTTGAGGATCCTCTCGAGTATCCTCCTGATCCTGAGTATCCTCCTGAGTATCCTCCTGACTTCTTCTTCTCACATTCATGAGTACTGTGACCCAGCTTACCACATGCCTTGCATTTACGTTTAAAACATTGAGTGGCAATGTGACCTTGCCTGTCACATGTATAGCATCTTCTTGTGCTTCTTTGCCTGTTCTCTGTTCCATAATACACCTCTTCAGTTTCATCCCATTCTCTTTCCTCTGTCCAGTTCTCTTCATGCTGGTCTAACAGGTAGTGCTTAATGGAGTCCAATTCACCTTTCAAGGCATCTAACTCTCCGGTGTAGTCTGTGGGTCTCTGATTCTCTTCCAAATCTGCTGCGAAGACGAAACCGTCCTCTTTCTCTTGCTTTATGTTAATCTGCAACTCCTGCTTAGTATGGTTTTGGGCTTTGTCTAGCTGTGGCTGTAGCAACGCAAACATTTCCAGTAATTCCGCATCCGTCATATCCGCTTTTATCTTTGCCTTGTTATCTTCATGAAACTTAACTCCTGAGGGTATGAGACTTAAGAATCTCAGCAGTACAACATCATTTGAAAATACTGCTTCTTTCCCTAATTTCTTCAAGATGAAGAATGTAGTCTTGAGCTCCCCAGTAACAGGACAATCAAAGAACTTTTGAGCCGCTAGAACCCGTGATGGTTTACCATCTACAAGCTCGCTCAACCTTTTGAGTGCTTTATCTAGATCATCATCAGTATTTTCTTCTACAACCAGTAATGCAATCTCCACTTCTCCTTCATTTCTGCAAACGTAAACTGGAAGAGAGTCAATTTTCTGTTTCTCTGATGCAAATAGTGCCGTTGCTCGCTTAAACAGTCTTCCCCAATCTTGAATGGACTGACCCGGCATCAGCGCTGGAATAACGTTGACTGGTGCCATATCTCAACACTTCTGTAGGATAGATGTTACAAAATAATTTGAGGTTATTATGTGAGGTTCTTGTAATTGCACTTATTCAATGAAACCAGGTAATGAATGAGGAACAACTTACAATGAACTGTATTACATAGAATAACCTAAAGGGGGATGTCGTTAGATAGTTACAGTATATAAAATAGGCTGACAACACTATGCTGATAGTTTAACTGCACTGCAGATACCTCAACTGCAGCTAATAATGGCGGATAGGCCAAATAAATAAAACCCAAATATAGTCCATTCTCGCCCCTTGTCAATATTTTATGGAGAGGGGAGGGGGGGGGGGGGGGGGCGATGGCCCCAATGGCGCAACATTGCCTGTTGGCGCCCCCGCTGAAAAAGGCACCGCCCTGGATGGCCCCCTGCCCCCGGTTTCTGCGCCCATAGATTGCTTTTGCTGTGGCAGTAAATTTGGTATGATTTAGAGAGGAAACCGGCTAGTGAACCGGTCAGTGATGTTTTGTGGCGGTGTAGAGTGATTCATATAATCGAGCTTATGATCCTGGATATTCAATCCCATCCAATTTATTACCATCTTTGTATAACCAACACACAGGAAAATTATTACACTCAGTTTGTTATATAAAGACGGTTAACTTTGGCGAAGGCTTCAGTGTCTTTAATTTTGATCATTTTAAAGGCTTCGCAGTCTTTAATTCATTGCAACCTGTCTTTAAATTTGCTGGTAGAAGTATGGTCAGTGTGTGGAATGTGCTTTATTACATCCGATATATTTTGGAACCTGTTGTGGCTCTTTAATTTTTTTCATTTGAAGGCTTTGTCTTTATAAAGTCCTAAAACTGGACAGCATAAATAACAGACCGCATTACTACTATCATAGCCATTGTTACAGCCCTGTAAAGTAAATTACTTGTATTTTAAATTGTTACACAATCCTAGGGCCAGTTTCTTAAATGGATCCTGAGTCAAACGATGGAGAAGACCATGAGGTTGCTTCAGAGATTTTAGATATTGTTGATGAAGCTATTGATAAAGCAAGTGGGCCCGATGGAGAAGCCGAGAAGTTAGAACAAACTGTTGACCCCATTGAGCAAGTTATAATGTCATCAGAAGCTACTGATATTGACATCAAGTCAACTGAACATGTCATAGAGCCAGTCGAATCAGTTGAAACAGTCCAATCAGTTGAAACAGTCCAATCAGTTGAAACAGTCGAATCAGTTGAAACAGCCAGGAAAACACCTGAACAACTAGAAAAACAACCAGAGAAAAAGTCATCCCCTGATCACATTACACACCTACCAAGAAGTGTGACTATATTACCTCCCATCTCACCCATTGTAAGTTACATTTTATATACTGATATCTAAGGCAAGTTAATTTGACAATGCCTTATATAAATGTTTTGACAAGAGTAATATATATACTGCCACCGAATTGATTTTTTGTCATCATTAATGCAACCATTGAAAATGCATCATTGAACCAAATAAAATTACCGTTTATTTTGTAACCCCTCTTTTGAGTCATCCTATTGTATAAATTTTATGCTTTTTTCACTCTACACCAGACTGCTATGGAGAAAATGTGCCAGACGGACATCACATTGCTATCAGGGAGTAACATCTCCTCCTTCCGGCCTGCTCAATTTGCTGAGGAGATCTCACCTTATCCTCCTCTTCCAGTTATTGAAACAACCAGCGGTTTGCCTCTCACTTTTGTTGTAGCATTTTTAGAGATTGGGCCTTCTGGTCAGATTTTATTGACCTTATAGAATTTTGATAAACGTGGAAAGATTGTCATTGTGAGTTAACATTAATAAACGCATGTACGAGTTTATTGACTTATTTATTTATTGACTACATTACAAAATCACATGCTTATATGCTATTTGATCTTCACCACAGCTCCAGCTTTGCTGAAGGGCGGAGAGAAACTCAATGACTCTGATATCAAGACTAATACCAGTGACTGTAAACTACATGCTGTCAGTCAGGAGTCAGGTATGAACTGAACATTAAAATGTAAAATTCATGGTGTAGCTTCTTACAAAGATGTTTCACAGTCACTAATATGTATCACTATTGAACAATTTAGTGACTGTGTCAGATTGACTCACGAATAATATTTGCTAAAAATCAATTAAAACCAATTATTATTTTAACTGTACTCCCTAGTTGTGACGAACGACGAGAGCCGATCCGACCTGAACCCCAGTGACGAGGATCAGGAATCCGTATCTACTTACAGCGCTATATCAGAGCTGGAGGGGGTGGGACCCCCCACAATACTCCAGTACATCAAAGAGAGTACACGAGTAAAGAGAGCCGTGCCCGCTCCTAAACCTCTTTCCGAGCGGTTAGTGGTTTCTTTTTATCTCGTTTCTATAATTTATAGTAAGATTGTGGTTGGTTTGCACAAAGTGCATTTGATTTGTTGCTTGTATTGTAAGTTAGTAAATAATAAACTATTTGATTTTTGTCACAGATATTTGGAAATTTCTTTATCGCGTGAAACAGTGAGTTTTTTTGTTTTCAGCTACATTTGGTTTTCTGTACTTTCTATTCATTGAAGAAAAATTACGGTGTGCTGCTACGCTTTTATCTAACATCATATTTCCATATCACATTATGGCACAGTGACACCAGAAAAACACTTATAACTATGCTAGCTATTTGTACGTTGCTGGATGAAGCTGACCCTAAAACTAGATACAGAGCAGTAACACACGTATTCTCACATCAACAAAATTCAGTAAAACTTAAGTTCCATTGCACAATCGGGCTCGTTACTAACACACACTGTTCAGGTCTCCGATACAAATACACAATTTAATCTCCCGATACTTTGTGAATCTCAGAGATTGAGCTGTCTATAAATAGGCCCATTCTATAAATAGCCCCATTCTATAAATATCCCCATTCTATAGATAGCCCCATTTTGTGCAGGTTCCCGATGGTAGACCCAAGTATTGAAAGAAGCAACATGTGTCCCTTCTGTCACACGGAGCTCCTTCCTGTACCTCCACTTTCTGATGGAAGTGACGATGAAACTGAATCTCCTTCCGTCAGGGTAATTAACTATTTATTAGCTAATTAAACATCAATTAGCTTTTCATTAATCTATCATCATTACTCCGTTTTTGATGCACACAACTCTAAACTCAGTAATGTTTCCTTACAGGCGTCAGTTTCTCCTCCGTACCACATTAAAGACACAGAGAAAGGTAAGAAACATAAATAGCTGTGTAGAATATTAGATTATAGTTGCCGTGGTAACATAACTTTTATATACAGGCGAGCATGTGAATTTTGAGTACTGATCTGATATTCATATAATGGCCTATAAATCGACAAAACTGCCATCCAATTATCTTTTAATTACCATCCAATTACCATCCAATTATCATATAATTATTATAACGTGACTGGTGTTATCAGGAGAAGCAGGATTGATGAAGGGAAATTTAGGAGGAACTTCAGTGTTCTCTGTGGAATCTCCTCCTCCAATCCTGGGGCTTCCTGAGGAGAACGAAGAAGACAAACTACCTTGCGATGGGTATACTATTTCAATAATAACTATTTATTATAGTCTAGCGTTGACTTTATTTCAAACTCTCAGGGACATTATAGTGGCTGAATTATCCTCCGCTTCAAATTGATCTATAACTAACTACTACGGTGCCATTCCCAAAAAGTAAGCCACATTAACTTTTAACATAGCAAACTGTCAAAATTGTTTAGTAGATCCCGACAAACGTTTGGATGAATTCACACTTTTTGCTCAAATATGTACTGTGATGTGAACAGCTATTATTGGGTATTATTGGATTGATAAACGGGAGAGATATCATATACATCATACAGAATATGGTGATCATTATTAACTAAGATCCTACGGATAAAACCCTGGGTCTTTACTTGGAATATGAATTAATTTATAAACAAAACAAACAGCTTATTAAATTTAATAATGGGAAGTTTAAAGTTTCACATCAAACAATTCATTGGCACATTGAATTTCTTCTATCAGATTCTTTAGTGGCACATGTGAGCGTGTTTGCAGGTTCCGCTGCTGCACCTCACTGTTCCACAGGGACAGCCATCAGCGTTAGTTCCCTTGCAGTCTTCATCTTCAACAGGGACGTAGTCAGCATCAGTGTCTGTCTTGCCTGCAAACGAGGGTTTAATTTTTTATCTATAAACGAATAAATAAAAATTGTAATACGTGTTGACTTAAATGCTAAATAAACGATGTAAACTATTTGGTTATTATTCGTGAGCACATGAAATTGACACGTGCCTTGGTTAGTCAACTACACATTATAAATCACATGAAAAGCACGTGGCTTTTGCCAACATACCTGTTGATTTCCAGGTAGGTACATTTCCGTGGTTGTAGATCTGACAACCGTGATGTCCTCTTGCGGTGTAGAAATATCCGCTCATTCCCCAGGCACCCCAAGAGTTCTTGACGATCATTGCCGAGTGTGTGTACCTAAAGATTAGACCTAGTCAAATACAGGGATTTGTTGATAGGGATTTAAGAAAAGGATCTGTTGAAATGGATTTAAGAAATGCATTTGTTGAAAGGGATTTAATATTCAGGTACATAAGATCCTCCTTTTGTTTTGGAAGTAAAGATAACAGGGCGGTATTTTGTACGGTTCTTTGGTAAACTTAATGTAGATTAGATCTTTATAAATCAAGAGGCTTGCATATAATGAACATATTGACACGGGTGCAGAGTTGAGTCTGTACGGAACCTAGTAGTTTCAGATCCTTGTTTAACTTGCCGTTCAGCAAGGTCATCCACTACTTTAGCCCGGCGAGGCACATAACTCCCTCTACAACTCCATGACAAATGTTTCATATATACTAGCCGAGTTCACAAGTTATATCCTTGTGTTTGAGAAGAGCTCGTTAGAACTGCTTCCTTTCCCTTCAGTATCCCACAGTCTCTCGAGTTTCGTAACTGCCAGAGAACTCTCTTAAACAATTACTAGACTCGGTGATTATAAATCAAGAGGCTTGCATATAATGAACATATTGACACGGGTGCAGAGTTGAGTCTGTACGGAACCTAGTAGTTTCAGATCCTTGTTTAACTTGCCGTACAGCAAGGTCATCCACTACTTTAGCCCGGCGAGGCACATAACTCCCTCTACAACTCCATGACAAATGTTTCATATATACTAGCCGAGTTCACAAGTTATATCCTTGTGTTTGAGAAGAGCTCGTTAGAACTTATACCGTTTTCTATGAGAACTACAACCATTCGACAGACATAAGGACTTACCCAACAGCTGTGACAGCATGGTTAGCCCAACTTTTACAAGTGTTATCACGGATGATTCCCTCTTGGTACTTGAAGAACTCATCAGTGACCTCGTAAGCAACAGACACAGCACCAGAGTTCAGAGCACTGATCATGCTTCCCTCTCCCTTGGATACTACTCTGGATCCAGTAATTTTGGCAGCCATGAATCCGTTGTGAACTCGGTCGTAAGAGCAAGATCCGTCTCTAGCCTTGTAGGGTGCAGCAGCCAGAGTTGCAAGACGTCCGGCCTTAGCAGAGTAGGCCCAAGCTTCGTGGTACCATCCTCCCTTGCATCCGTCTCTGCTGCTGCTGTAGGTACAGTCTAGGTACTCTTGCTCAGCGAACTGCTTCCTGGAATATCACTGTTACCAAGATCTTTTAGAAGCTTGACATGCTAAAATGCAGGAAAATGTGTCAATTTCAGAAATGTTGAGATCAAAGATAAATTCTGGTCTATTTCAAGATAACTGTACTCGATTTAGATGATGTATTTAAAACAAACCTTTTTCCTGTCTGGATAGCATAGTTGGTTTCAACAGCTCCGACAGCAGAGAAAGCCCAGCAAGATCCACATCCACCTTGGTTCTTAACAGCAGCAACCTTGCCTTCCTTCCTCCAGTCCTTGGCAGAAGCTCTAGGGCAGTGGGGGCAGTGGGCAAGTTTCTCCTCCGAGGCGGGGGCAGAGAGGGAGATGTTCAATCCGAGGTGTTGTTCTTTCTCAGCAACTGTCATGGCTGTGAACTGGTTGATTCCTGGAGAAGTACGGGTGTTAGTGCTACAAGGTTGTAACAAGGTTGTTTGTTGTGCAAAGGTGTTGCAACTGCAAGGTTGTTACATTTTATTTTAATGGTGCTTTAAGTGAGAAAATAATCTTTTTCAACTGCTAAATAACTATACTTTTGTTAAATTTTTCGATTGAAATGACAGATAAAAAAGACAATATGAAATGTTTACCTGAGACCCACTCGTGTTCCTTGTTGAGTCTGACAATCTGCTTCAGATCGTTCCTGAACAGCCTCATTCTCATGGGTCCCTCAGAGGGAGAGAAAGCCTTGCCAAACTTAACATTAAACTCATTGAACAGATTCTTGAGTTCTCCAGGAGACTGGAGTACTTGCTCGTAGTCGATAGCAGCGGCGAGGCCAGCTAGAGTCAGGAAAATGAGAACCTTCATGTTGAGATGATGTGTCGAATAGTGGTGGATTAGTTGAGGAGTAGGGTGTATTTATACTCTGATGGTGCAGCCGGGTTAACCTGGCAGGTGGTGGACGTCTAATGTTTTTAGCGCTAATTAGAGTTTTTAGCACCTTCAAACTAAGTTAGGCATGGCTTAATTTTTCCAAAAACTTCATATTTATTGTATATAATCAAATTTGACCCGTATTTGAGGATTTCATAGCTGGATATCTTTTGTTCTTGTGACTTTTTTCGAGCAGATTTCGAGCAAATGCCATGAAAACTCATATTTAGTTCTACGACTACAACTATCATCATTGTATTTCAGAATTTCTCTTATTATATTAGTCTTACGGAGACATCTTTAGATGCAATTTAATGAATAAGTAGTCACGTTATATTACGATTGTACATGTTCTCAAATTTAAATAATGGTGTTGGCCAAATTTAAAGCCTGAGCGCACAAATGATCTATTTACTAATTTCCAAGCCGAAAAGATTTCTTTGAAACTCAATGATATAATAGATTAATATTAAAATTTAAATGACGTATCAAATCATATCCAAATTTGTTACTTTATAAAATTTGTGATCGTGTCCCTGTGCTCTTGATAGCCGTCATGCTACAGTCAGCTCATGGCAGAGAATCAACACTCAGTTTGGTGAGTGTTCTGAGTTCATCCTGATCCTCGGGGGTTTTCTGTTTGCGATACTGCGTCTGATTGTCCTGATAATCAAACTGAATAACATGGGGTCTAGGGGAACTGATCACCAGCTATTTATCAACAAAATTCCTGAGTTTTGCCATGTGGAAAATGGTGTACCTCTCTCAACAGTCAACATATTATGTACATGCTCATGCTGTATTTTTAGCGAGTACATAATATGTATACTTTATGATATGTAGAAATGATTACTAAAACACCGAATTGCATTAAACTGCATGTTATTTGAGCAGATCGTCTCATTTAAGAAATGTAATGTCCAATATGGACCATGAAATAAATAAGATTCCTCACCATTTTTAGAGAAGAAACGCGAAATAAAGACAGCTGCCATCTGCATTCTTGTTCTTAAGAAGGCCCTAAAACTCCCGACAGTAAGAGTGTATATGAAGATATTCGCCACAACATTAAGATACTTCAAAGTATCTGTAACTCTGGAGATATAAACACGTGACAGTTCGTCCTTCACTAAGGGTTTCACCACTAAATAGGCAGAAATAGGCAGGAAAGACAGGCAGTAAACTGCAGCTGTGAGAACCACTGTAACGATACCCTGCCAGGGAGCATGGCTTTGTGAGAGTCGGGCTACTTTTCTAGCGAACAACAAGTGTTTTATCAATAGAGCTGACGCTGTGATGGTGATGAGGGTAGGTATTAGGGAGAATATTATCAAACTAATGGGTCTCAGCAAGTTCCACTCAGTAGATGTGAAGGTATAGAAGCAGGTGTACAATCTGTTATCATAATGAACATCTCCGCTATCTATCAGAAGGAATGTTGCTGGAGCATAAAGTGACAAAGTCCATAGTACCGCACAAAGTGTGTGGGCATGTTTTCCCGACCAACATTTAGATTTCTGAGGGTTCTTCACGATAATCAGTTTAATCACAGTCATAGCACATATCAGTAGCAAGCTTAATGCAGTGCAGTAGAAACTGATGTAGGGTCTCACATAACAAACTCCTGGTCCAAAGACCCATTTACCAGCTATCAAAGAAACGCTTTGAGTCATCACGACCACCAGCGACATGATAAGATCACAGACTGCAATGTGCTGTATAAATATCACGATAACAGGATGAAGTTTGAAGGCCTGGTACTTGATTGAAGCGATTAGTATGGTGGTGTCCCCTATAAGTGAAGCCAGGAACACTGCCATGAGCCATGTAGCCCAGGTGAACCGCTCTGCTGTGTTGCTGATCCCAGGTAGGGTGGAGTTGGAGAATTGGTTGTGTTCATGTTAGTGGTCCGCCCGGAGTCAATGTAGCCGTGTGGCTGGTTTCTTGTGGCTGTGCTGCTGCAAAGAGGAGATTAATAGCAAAGAAACAGAGTTAAGCTATAATTTGTCGTTTTAGTAATTTTATTAATTTCAAGACTACGTTCGATAAAAGTAAAAGTAATCGTTTTTTTACACAGATAGTGCGACCTTGCAAGAAACTTTGAAGCGAAATGAACGAGAACCCTATGCTATAGAAAGGTGCAAAGTCTTTGAGTTGCGTAAGACTTATTAAAAGCAATATAATAGTTAACAGAAATAGGAGGAGATTTTGGGCATCACTTTGAAATAAACGGACTGAAGAGCATCACGTAATTGTATAGTATAACATCACGTAATATACCGAGTTCTGGGCTTCAATTCGGAAATATTCCTAGTAAGAGAGGTTAACTACTCATCGGAATATTTCAACCTACTTAGTTGCAAAGTTAGGTCCATGTTTGGAGATACACTACACTTGCACTGATCACTGCTACATGAACTTCACATGTACTTCTGGTTGAAGCATCATGTGAAACACAGCACGTGATTATAAGAAAAAAAATATAGCAAAAGCAAATAGTGCAAAAGTTTGATTATATCTGTAAGGCGTAGACATTACATAAGACTGCGTAATAAAGTTGTGGAGTAAGGCGGTATTCCATGCGGTGTCGGAATTCTGTGCGTGTACCAAGACAATGAGGCAACTATAATACTAATGATGATATATCTGGATACAAGTGGGCAGGTCAGGAGGTGTACCATAGTTTTCTGACGAGTGACAATGATTAATCTATCAGCTTCGAGTATTGACCAATCAAAAGCAAGCCTAACTGTCACGTGCCAAAACAAATATGGTCCACTGCCATATTAGTGTCCAGATCTATTGTGGTAATAGCTGTGATTATAACAGCTTTAAATTGAATGATAATTAGACAAATTATATCTTCTGTAATATGGACTTTTGTCTGGCCTTATCGTATCACGTACCGACTACTAACTAGAACTAAGGTCTAAGGAATAGTAAATGTATGTCGTCAAAATTACATTGTCGTCAAAATCACATTATTTCCGAACGAATTCTGGCACAACTTATCACAGTGTTGAGCAAAATTTAACTCAAAAAAACGTTGAATTTTCTTATGTGAATGGAATTCTATAGTGCTTGAGTTATGAGAACTATCAGTCAAAACCTTTAAAAAAGAATTACATTCTGCAAAAGTAGCCTGACCAGCGCTTAAAGTTTAGCTTTGAACGTATCAATACTCAATAGATAATAGATATCAACAACACCAGAACTACAAGTGGCAAATATCAACCCGGTAATGTACACTACACAGGAACTAAACAATTTAACATTCGCCACAACATCAGCCAAAACAAAGGAAACAATTATATTATTATCTACAATACTATAAAGTTTGATGTGATGTGGATACCACTGTTTACAATTACTTTAATTATAATTTAATGCTCTGACATGGTTAGTTCCTATCTATATATATATGGGCGGTACAAAAGCACATTATTTTATTTCATTACTCTATTGTAACGTGGCAGTTGTTTCTATCGTCATAATTAATATGATTAAGACTTTAGTGAATCCCTCAATCCTTGAAACAAATAAAAACTAATTAAATTTTTTGCTTTTTTTGGCTCTTTTCCCAGCAGCTCAAAATTAATTTTAAAACCAAATACCGAATAATTAAGTGTTGGTACGTCTCTAGGTACCTGTACTGCTGTGAAGATTATTACTGGCACTTAGTCAACAAGAACAGGATGGAACGACGCGATTCCTTCTATCAAGAGGGCGAGGTAAGGACTTAAGGGGGGGTGAGGGGAGCTGGGGGAGGGGGCCGGGGGCCGGGGGGGGGGGGGGGGGTTGAGGTAAGGACTTAAGGGGGCCGGGGGAGGGGGTTGAGGTTAGAGGTAGGGACTTAATGCCTAAATTTCCACGTGACAATGCACTGAATGGCGAATGCGAGTTTATATATTGATTATTTGCATCGCTTGCTATTCTATCTCGTTAAAATTCCCCGTATATTGGTATGATCCTATATTATTTTTTATTGATACTTAGTATATCTGTGGTAATAAATCTAATAATTTTATAATTGTGTTCAGCACTAGGTATTCGCTAACCAACCGCCCCCCTCCCATACCGTTATAATTCCAATTTATCAGGCGATGGAAGTTAAAAAGATAGATGTGTCTCCACACCCTCCGTTCGGTTCCAAAGCTGCTAGAAAACTTGCTAAAGATAGGGCTAATGAGAGGTATGTGAGCCTCAAAATATCCTTCATTTCAAAATTAACTTTATAAATACGGTGAAACACCCATTTACCGTGCACTTGGAGAGAAAGGAAATAGTTCGGGTTTTAACATGTGGATTAATTTTTACGTGGTGTATAACACGTGGTGTCATAACACGTGGTTTATAACACGTGGTGTTTAAGCTCAGGATAATATGGTTTTTAGTTAGCTGAAAAGTTTTTCTAAGCTGAAAATGTTGCTGAGTAGAGAGGCAGAGGATTCTATAAAGTATGGTAAGAGCTTATTTGACACGTAATTTATCTTAAATACTGTAGTGCTGAAGTGGATAAGCCTAAGCCAAAGAAGCCCGTTAAGCCTAAACCAAGGCTTACACCGATACTACAACTGTAAGTTATAGGTACAATGCAACTGTAGAATGACATTGGATGACAATCGCCACTATTTGTGTTGGCATGATGCTAAAAGGCTCCAGGATTGGACAAAAACGTAAAGGATTCAAACAATCGAAATATTTCAATCCGAAAATGATGATTACTTAATTAACCTGATTACGTGTGTCGCTGTTATCTGTGTACTAATTTCTGTATCTAATTTTTGTGTGTCTTTTTCTTCTAAATCTTAGATTTGTGTCTTTTTTATCTTTGAAGTTTGAATAATAGCTCTTTAACGTTACCCTGAGTTTCTGATGTTATTTACTGACTCAAAACTCTGAATTCCTTATTTTATAGTTTTGCATGTCTTCTTAATTGATAAACTTTTATTTACGCTGATCTTCTCTTACTATCTTCAATTTACCGAGTTATTCTGGCATATGCATATGAAGCTAACTCGCCATGAATGTAACATGCTTAAGTTGTACAAATTATTTTAAAGTTTGACCACGCATTCATGTTATACTTAAAGACTTGACTACTGATGGAGATCGGAAAGTGATAACAGTTTTTCTTGCAAGTAACATTTAAGTTGGTCGCTTCTGCACAAACTGATATCAAATCATCTTCTCATCTATAACAAATTTTATCATTCTTCAGTCTTCATCAAACCATTGTTCACATTACCATGAACTTTCGAAGAACATGAGAAATTTTAACATAATTAAACCACTCTGACGACCAGGGACAAAAGGATTTCGCGATTATTTTGGCCAAAAATCGCGATACCGCGAATTACATTTCGCGGTATATTAAACTATACATTAAATTTGTCGCAAATAATGAGAAAAATCGCGATTCCGTACATGCCGCGATTTCCTTTTGTCCCTGCTGACGACCTGTTGAAACCAGAAACATGTCTTTATCTCAGGGTACGAGAAAGAGAGCTGGAGAAAGTCAGGCCTCTGGGAGGACCTCCTCCTAGAGGAGGGGGTGGTGCTACTACTCTATTCAGTTGTGAGTTACTTAATATTAGTTCATCAATAGAGAAATTGTCATATTAGTTTAATTTAATTGGTATGCATTGAGTTGATTAATATTTCCGAATGTGTCTGTAAATAAACGACAACTTTATTGGGACAAACACATATTTTCTGAACTAGGATTAACAAAAAATAGATCAATAAAAATGACGGTTTATGAAACCACGGATTAATCAATCTGTACACTGACGGGGACTGGGAGGTGAACCATTATATAGTCCTGACACGTGACTGCGATTAACTAATCAGCTTCCAGAATTGACCAATCACATGACAGGGATTAACTAATCAGCTTCCAGAATTGACCAATCGAACCCAGAATCACTGCCACGTGTCAACAGGTCCAAGATTTATAGATCGCTTAACTATTTGGTATATATACATTCGCACTGGAATTTGACCCGGATCCCTTTGCCGGTACTATCCTTGGCTCGCCTGATCCTCTCTGCAGCTATCTTTCTATACAAGTAGAACATACGAGATGCCATAGCTATACCCAGAGGTAGCACCACCAGTGACACTATCAAATTGTTTACATTCCCTGGTAAGAGTCCCGGGTTCCCCGCGATGTCCCGGTATTCGTCCCCAAATCCGATAGTTGTAAATCTCATCATAAGCCAGTATATTTCATCCATCAAGGTCTCATTTTCATAATCTACTGGGCACCAGATAAGCAATATGCAGAAATATGAGATGAGGAGGAGGAAAGTAATGAGCAGATTGAGTAAGTAGAAGGAACAAGTTGAAGTGTTCACAGAAATTGGTTCAGTTTCGACCATCTTCCTCTGACGCCATCAAACTTGGCATCACATCGGACAACTTTTCGATCGAATTTCCACTGCCGCTGCTTAATAAAGTTTCCACCGTAGTTTCTGCGGCATAGACGGGATTTCTCAATCTCTCTAGGGAGTCTGTTAAAGTATTCTGGTCCTCGTGGCTGTGGGTTTCGCCTAAGTGTGGGGAATGATCAAGACAGTCTTCTGAGGAAAGTTTCCTGTACTCGCTGTCATGCTGCATTTCATCTTTGCTCCCCTTGTTTATGTTCATTGACTCTGTTGTATCCTCCCATTGTGCACAGTTCAAAGTTTTATGATCTGATACATCTCCCGCCTCCTTCTCCTCATCATTCTCCTCCTCCTCCTCCTTCCTTTTTCTGCAAAACCAGAGCCCCAGGCGTGACAATGCAGAGGTGAACTTAGTGAGTGCCTTCATCGCCTGATTAAGGTAGACTGCGTAGATGGGTAGACCGAACAGAGCGTAGAGCATGGTCACCCCTCGGGAGAGAGTATCATGCGGCGACATCACCCCATACCTGTGGGAATGTAAGGTGTTTGATTGTACAAATTGGAGTCTATTGATTCAGAACGATATGGATAATAAGTATGTAGGCCCAGTATTGGCTTCATGTGAGATTTGTGGAAACATCACGTGATACTGTAGTTTTAAGCAGTATTTACAGCGTAATGTTAATTACGCTGAATTTTCGACGGTAAATATTCAATTCTGGGCCAACCCGTACATGTGGAAACTAAACGAAGTGATTGGCGATAATCTTTTGAAATTCATTATACAGTGTTATATAATATATGGTTGATTGTCTCCTAATGGTATCTGGAGATTGAGCTGAATTTAGAAATAAAATTACCGTACCCTATGGTAGAGAGAATAGAAAGACAGAACGTAAACGATCCTGTAAAAGTCCATTTTTCTTCTTCGCTGAGATTGTTATCTTTCACACACATCTCTTTCTGGGTGAAAAGTTCATTAAGATTTATAATTTCCAAACTAAGACCCGTAACTTGATAAAAACGGCAGATAGTTACGTCAAGCAAGCTATAGTACAGACTGTAACAGTGCATTTTAATATAACCCAGGATGCACTACATGAAGAATTCGTTGTAACTTTGTTTGAAAAGCATTAAAATTAATAAACTATAAAGTCTAACCTGCAATTCAAGAAGCTTTGGCAGGACTTCATCAGGTTTTTTCATATGGGTCTTCAAATGGTTCAGATACTCCTTGTGATATATGTCCTCTTTTTCCCACTCTGCTGCCTCAATGTAGATGAATACCAGAGAACCAAGGTAGATGTAGACAATGTTAACTACGAGAAGTAGGAGAGAGTACTTCCATTTACCAAATACTACTGAAATATTACTGGGTTTAGGACCACTCACTTCATTCAAGGAGCGATTTGTTTGAAATAATTCAATAGCATAATATGGTACAATTGTCAATTATTTCACGGTTCAGTTCTTAGCAAACACAAATATTCGCCTTCAACCTCTGGATGGGTCGCTCAATCTTACTATATCTTACTATATATAAAGCGACACGATATATATGTTTATATATCCGAACCATTTTACTGACATATCAAATAACGGAGTAGTTCGCTGTTTATTAGTCTCATGATTGAAATACTGATATCTGGATATTATCCGGTTGGAAGAGACAAGGACAAGTGAAACAAGGAAGTTAGGAGTAAGGGCAAATTTTCGGCGTCAACGCCATCTTCAGGCTCAAATTATTTGTTATATAGTAGTGTTGAAAGTATTAAAACTTTAATACTTTCAATTTTACTGACATATCAAATAACGGAGTAGTTCGCTGTTTATTAGTCTCATGATTGAAATACTGATATCTGGATATTATCCGGTTGGAAGAGACAAGGACAAGTGAAACAAGGAAGTTAGGAGTAAGGGCAAATTTTCGGCGTCAACGCCATCTTCAGGCTCAAATTATTTGTTATATAGTAGTGTTGAAAGTATTACCTTACCTTTGATACCTTTGATCTGCTTCGTCGAAACTCGACAGGCCATCAGAGTTGCTGACCACCCCAGAGAGAAGATGCCTCTCGATCGTTACGCCAGTCCAGTATAGAATTGGAGTTCGGTGATGTGAAGCCCCGGATTGGCGGTTTATCCGGCAAGGAAAGCATGAATGCCGTCATATGATGCTTGAAGCCATCATGTTTGGAGACTGCACGTATGTGCGAAGGTATACAGTTCCAGAGTCTGGGACCCATTACACCAAATGATGTTTCATATAGAGTCTGGTGAGCAGCTGAGCTTTTTGTACGGACAGCTGGAACCTTAGCAAGGGTACCCAATCGTGGATTTACTGTGAACTGTACTTCAAGGTCGTTGGATGTGAAACCATGTAGGATTTTCCACATGTGCATGACAATGTAACGTTCTCTGCGCCTCTGAAGTGACATGAGGGACAGGGTTTTTAGGCGATCCCAATAATGGAGATGCTGTAAACCATGGATCTTTGAAGTGAAAGTTCTTTGTACACTTTCAAGCTCCTGAATTTCATACACTTTCGCCGGATTCCACAGAGGAGAGCAATACTCTAAGTGGCTACGGACTAGTGACTTGTATAGTGTTAACATAACACCAGTATTGCGAGAGTGGAAGACACTGAATACCCATGCTGCCATCTTCCTCGCTTTATCACAACTAGATCGTATGTGTGATGTCCAGGACGTATCACTGGATACTGTTATACCGAGATCACGGAGCTGATCCACAGGACTGAGTATAGTACCAGTTGATGTTCTGTATTGGAACTGTTCATGGACAAAAGGAAGCTCATAGAGAGGATTACGTTTGTTGGCAAGATGGCATATGTACTCAAACTTATCCTCATGTAGTGCCATGTTGTTTCTTGATGACCACTCAGTGACTTTGTCAAGATCAGACTGAAGCTCAGTAACATTATGTGAATCACTGATGGATCTGCAAATTCTTGTGTCGTCAGCGAAACATCTTAACGTTGAATGCAACACGCAGCTAGCAATGTCATTAATGAATATTAAAAACAGTATGGGACCTAAAACTGTTCCTTGGGGGACACCACTCATAATAAGAGCAATGATAGACATGTGACCATCTACAACAACTTGTTGAGTTCTATTTGTAAGAAATGACTCGATCCAGATGATGATTTTGGGATGAAAACCATATAGCTGCAGTTTTTTGATAAGAAGTTGATGATCTACTTTATCAAAGGCCTTGGCATAATCCAAGTATATAGCGTCCATGTCGTCACCATTTGATAACGCCTCGATGATGTCATCAAAATGATGAAGCAGCTGAGTGAGACAACTTTTCCCCGATCGGAAGCCATGCTGTTTGCTATTGAGAAGGTTGTTTTCTTCGAGGTGGGCCACCATCTGTTTTCGTAGAACTCGCTCATAGATCTTAATGACATGAGAAGTTAACGACACAGGTCTGTAGTTTCCCGCAATAGCACGACTGCCTTTCTTGTGAAGTGGAGCAATGTTTGATGTCTTGTAGAACTTCGGCACTGTGCCTGTAGACATAGAATGCTGCCAAATCATAAAACTTTATCATAAAACTTGAATCATAAAACTTTAATACTTTCAACACTACTATATAACAAATAATTTGAGCCTGAAGATGGCGTTGACGCCGAAAATTTGCCCTTACTCCTAACTTCCTTGTTTCACTTGTCCTTGTCTCTTCCAACCGGATAATATCCAGATATCAGTATTTTACTGACACCACAGCATCAAATTTAACACGACTTTCCGCGAAAACCGTAAATGATATACAACTTTTTTGACTGGTTAAAATGCTTTAATGGTCTTTAAATCAATCATGAAAAATAAAAATTGGCCAAAGAATAAGAATTTTAGTGCCCAAAAATTTGGACCCCCAAGTGGTGTCAAAAACGCGAATTAAATAGATAATAATTATTTTAGTCTCTTGAGTCTTGACACCACTATAGGGTTAGACGGGTTAAAACAACCGTGAAAAGAATTTCCAAAGAGGTATCTTATAACCTATTCTATCGATTAACAAAAAGTAAAGGGATTAAATCGATTCGAAATAAATTTGTATTTTCGCCTTGGCGAAAATCTTTAGTACGAAGCGATGGTGATCCCGGTCCCCGGAGTTGCATTCTGTAAACTTACGTTTCTTGTCGGACATCTTTTTCCTCCTCACCCCCAAAAGACTAGGTGATGTGACTGGAGAACGTGGTGCAACTAAAAGCGCTGGAAAACTAACTAAATAATCAAAGCTTTTGTCCTGGAGCAGCCTTTTATTTGTCGGACCGAATAGCTCCATTATAACATATACAGCCACTATAAGACTCTGCCTTGATAAAGGAGCTAGACAAAGGCTGGGACAAACGACGGGCTTTGGAGTAAAGCAATGGCTGGATAATTTTGGTTAATACAATTAACTGGTATCTGTGATGGATCTCAGCAGTAGGCTCGTGTTTTCCTGGCGAGGTACCTGCAGTACGCTCGTGTACTCTTCTCGTAAAAACAATGGACCATAACGTGTCTGTCTGTCGACGCACTGTAGAACATTTAATTAACAATGGGCAGCATTAACTTTGCAGGCAGCAGGTTATTTGTTGGAGAATTATTATCACTATCATATCAATTGTTTTATTGGACAAGTAACCGGCTTATTGGACTCGGAAATTAAAAGAGCTGCAGGTGCGAATATAATGGACGATAATTTGATGGTAATCGGTCAAATTTCATAACAATTAAGCGGAACTACAAAAGTAATATGACACTTCATATGTAATATGACGGTTGACATATGGGTATCAACAGTAATTATGTATTAACATTAATTAAGTTAAATGAAGTTAAAAATCGACTGAACTGTTAGTGAATATTTTCATCTTATCGAACGAAGGAGGAAACTATTTTTGGGAAATCATTGCTTTTTGCATTTCACTAGTACATCATGTACACCCAATTTTATATCCAATTAGATTATTTCATGTCTAATCACTGTTGATGAAATTTATAAAGCCGCTTGACAATATCTATCATTTGTAATTGGTATAGATCGAAATTGGCAATGTTGTCAATTGTTTCTACCGACCACTACCTCGGTAATCCAATCTACCAATTAATTATCCAATTAACCAATAAATAAATATTTTAAAGAACACTCTCAATCTTGTTCCAGAATATCACGACCGTCAGAAAAATCTATTCCAAAATATTTAAAAATACACATTTTTGCACATTTTGTGATATTAAAAGTCTCTTGACATGCATGCAATTGTGCATGCATCTTGGTCCATCTGATTATCTCTACTACGCAAAGTAAAATATATCTATGCAAATTTATCTAGTCAAATATAATAAAGTATTATATAAGCATTCAGTTGACCCCATATACCAAGAAATTAGGTAGCAGTGAAGGTGGGACAAGAATAATGAACATTGTTGCACGCTACACGTTTCGGAGTGCCAAAAATTCTAACCAGACATTTAGCAACATCTTCCTAAGAAGCTAGCAGCGTAGTGATGTCAAACTGTGCTTTGTGCGCATATGCACGTGCAGTTTATCAGATCTTTTGCACTTGTTCAGTGCATGTTCCGGCTTAGTTTGGCCGGTAATGGCTGCTAAATAATGGTCACTGTATTAGGTATTGACCAATTTAACCGATTACTCGCTTACTTTTTTCTTGTGTATAATACTAATATGTGGTTGTCCCATTTACGATGATAATTAGCTCATCTCTTATATGTAAACCGCAATAAACATTTAACGAAGATTTATCGAACTTCGTATTTTGATGAACGTTTAGCCCTGAGATTTGAAATTTATATATTAACTGTAATCGATGATTGTGGTTATTCAATATAATAATTGTTAAAAAGTTAAACAGAACCTAATTTGATCGTTGGCCCGAAAACTGCATTCCAGCGTAGTGACGGCAAGCTGTGGTTTATGTGCATATATGCACGTGCAGTTTACTTTTGCACGTGCTCAGTACTTGTTCCGGCCTTCCAAAACCGCATTCGAGGGCGTCAAAAAAACACTTGCAACGCACAAGATCGCTTAACTAATTATTCAACTAATTTCTTAAAATTAACTAATTTCAGATGCTCGGCAGATGAAGACAATAAACTTTGCACTTAGTTCCCGGAAGTGTATGGAGGACGGATGGACGGTAACCAACTACCAGCCCCCTCCAGAGTCACCCCAACCTGTGCTGTACGATACTGTGGACGATACCCAGATGCACCCTCTACCTGGGCTCAATGTACCCTGGCAACAGAATACCACAGAGTTTCACAGGTAGGTCACGTGGGTACTAACATGCCCAAATAAGGGTGAAATAAGATAAAATCTGGCAAGCTGTTGTTTTGTTAACGAAGAGAAGGGATTGGGAAGATGAACAAACGTGACCGGAAACATAAATCGTGACATTTAACTCACAAATGATAATTGCACAGTGCACCGATACAAATTCATAGGACAATGGAGAAAACGTCAGAAATACATAATCAACCAAAGCTAATTGATGATTAAATGCTTATAGGGTAAGGGTTAAGGGTTAAAGTTAAAGGTTGGGATAGGCTTGAGTTGGTCACGTGTCTTCTAATTATCGCTCTGATAACCAGGAATCCTTGTTAAAGACTTACTTAGTTGATCCTTATGAGATCACGAAATATACTTATTGATAAACAGTATCAGCTATCAAGATATTATAATATGTAGCAATTATCAACATTTTGACATGATCAGTATAAATTATTCAAGCACGATTACATGGTGATCCCAGAGTTGCATCTTGTAAACTTACGTTTCTTGTCGGACATCTTCTTTCTCCTCACCCCAAAAGACTAGGTGATGTGACTAGTGTACTGAGTGCAACTTAAAGCGCTGGACAACTAAAATAGGTAAACAACTTAAATAAGTAAATAAGCTACTATGTTTGAATTTTTCATGACAACGAATTAAATGTTGATGTTTCAGATGACAGATTTTGTCAACATTTCAGATTCATCAACCAAAATTTCGAATATGTTTAATCGTTGTCTAGACGGTATATATAATATACAAATAATATTATAGTAAAAGAACTAAACCTCTCTCTCTCTCTCTCTCTCTCTCTCTCTCTCTCTCTCTCTCTCTCTCTGTTCTGGTCAACGGTTTCTGGCCTCCTACTTTAATAGGGAAGCCTTATCACCGTGCCCACAGAATGGAACTCCTGCTAGCTACATGCTATATACGAAATCATAAACAAATAAATACCAACGCAACAGACCTCTGGAGTCTTAAAGCTGTCACTACCTGCCAGGTAGTACTTGGCTAAGAGCAAACCTACTTCCGTTGTAATACTTTAGCGGGCAGACAAGGGACTTCCGAGCAAGGTCATCTCCTGATATTGGTGTTTCTATGGGATGTAGGCCTGGATGGGTTGGGTTTTAGAGTAGTTCCTGATGTGAACTCCTAGGAGGTTACCCAAAGAGATCTTCCCTTTCTAGTCTTTTTGACTGTTCCTCAAATTTGATGAGGTGGTTGAGTTTACTGTTGATAATTTCCTCCATTGTTAGAAGATGTTTACCAAATATCCTCAATCTGAGAGTCATCAGCTGGATGCTTTCACAGAGGAAGTGCTGTGAAGTTTTTGCTTCCCCTGGGCAATTTTCGCAGTCTTGCGTCTCAAAGTTGACATTGTTTGCCCCAATCTGAAAGTAAGCTAGTGGGCTGTGACCTGACAGTAGCCATGTTAGCCATCTGATGTGAGTTCCGGAAATATTAAGATTCATGTATTTGAATTTGTTGAGAAACAGTTCCAGAGGAATTTCTCTCTAGGTTCTACTCGGTGAGAGGTACCTAGTGTGTTAAGTTGGTCAGCGATGTCCAGCACTAGTCTGGAGCTAATGCTAGTGCTGTTAAGCGCTTTGAGTGAAGCATGAGAATCTGAGAAAAGGTTAATGGTAGATTGTATTCCTATTACTCTAGTAGCAGTATATGCTATCATTGATCCAGAATTATTCCAGATACTTGCCATGTGGAGCGCAAAGAGTGCTCGCATTGATAAACTGTTGCCAGCGTGCCAAGCACGCAATCTGTGTAAGTTATGTTAGCTATCATTTTCTCAGCGTTATGGGCGTGAGATTTAGTTGGGGACCGGCCCGAAGTACCAGCCAATGTTTACTCAAAAATATATATAATAAGTTTTATCTATTCAAACTTTCAAAGTAAAAAAACTCACACGAGATTAGATATTGTTGAAACTACTAAAAAACTATTAAAATGGAGCAAAGCTGAGCACGGTTATAATTGCCTTTAGGATTCTAAAGTTGAAATTATCATGTTAATGTACATTCTGAGTTGTAAGAGTGGAAACAGGCCCATAGCTACAGCTAGCTAGCTATTTCAAAATGTTGTAAAATGTTGCGCTTTGATTTCCTTAGTCCCGTTATATTGTATAACATGAAGTTAGGCCATTCGTCTGCAATGCCCTCGTTTTGCTGATCAATAAGCATGTTTTTTATGCACCTTTGCTTTTGTTGAAGAGACTCGGCAAAGAAGTTGCTGCGACACTATATCGGTTTATTGCTAATAGTGGACCTTTATAAAATACTGAGTTATTGTAAGGGGGTTTACCAAGAGTTCTCCGGATCCATTCAGCTCCATCATCTCTCACTTCATCAAGCTTATAAGCCTTGTATTTGTCCGATTTATACATCACAAAACCACGCCACCGGTAAAACAAGCACGTCTTATCAACGTAGTGATAGTTAACAGATAAGCGAGCAACAACGTATTGAAAAGTATAATTACTGAACTGAAATTATCATTATCAATCAGTATTTTAAATATTATCAGCCTATAAGGTAAGGGTTTAAGGGTTAAAGTTAAAGGTTGGGATAGGCTTGAGTTGGTCACGTGTCTACTAATTATCGCTCTGATAACCAGGAGTCCTTGTTAAAGACTTACTTAGTTGATCCTTATAAGATCACGAAATATACTTATTACTTTAAGTTAATAAACTGTATCAGCTATCAAGATATAATATCACAGCAATTATCAACATTTTGACATGATCAGTATAAATTATTACTGAGTACGATTAGATGATGATCCCGGAGCTAGAGTTGCATCTTGTATACTTACGTTTCTTGTCGGACATCTTCTTTCTCCTCACCCCAAAAGACTAGGTGCTGTGACCGGGTGCAACTAAAAGCGCTGGAAAACTCACTAAATAAGTAAAGGAGCTAATACTATCTATGTTTGAATTATGCCAGATCAACGGTCATTTTTTTCATGCCAACCAACGTCAATGAACAGATGACAGATCTTGTCAACATTTCAGATTTATTAACCAATCAAATTATCGAATGTTATCAATAAGTTGCACTCACAGTCAGCATCTCACAGTCAGCCTCAATCAACCTGTCAGCATTTCACTCTTTCAGATTTATCAACAAATTAGTATTTCAATATTATCAGTCAGCCGACATTTCAGCACTTATCAACCAGTTAACATTTCAGCACTTATCAATTAAACTAATTACAGCACCACAAATCAGCCAATCTCTATAACATTTATCGAGAATATGAGTATGACGTAGAAATTTCGATATGTTGTTTAGCTTCTTATTTCCCTTAGAATCTGTCTTCACTGAGTCTATTCAGAAAAACATCAAATCCTGAGACTCAATAACATTATACGAATCCACTAGACTACTTATCAAGCAGTTAACATTTCAGCACTTATCAACCAGTCAATATTTCAGATATTATCGCAACGGTACAGTATTTCTCACTCTGCTCCCTGCACTTATCAACCAGTAAATATTTCAGATATTATCGTAACGGTACAGTATTTCTCACTCTGCTCCCTGACGGCACCGGAACGTGTTACTACCCCAGTGGGGCGCCAGCGATCGTCATCTCTCTCGAGCAACCGGGTAAGTCTTATACTGGGTAAGTCTTATAATGGGCAAAAAACCGGTAGTGCAGCATGCAGACTTTGTTATAAACTAGTTATAAATATTGAACGACTCGTTGGTAAGATAACTTAATTAATTATTGGGAATGTCTTTTTCTTTCCGGCCTCTCCCATATCAATCACATACATCAGTAAGCATAGCCCAATTTCCTAAATATTACAATGAAATGATTTTAAAAACAAAATGAATAATTAGTGCAAATAAGAAAGGAAAGTTATGTGAGTTGTAGACCTACCTACAAGCTACCTATGTGACCTATATTGAGATTCGTCAAAACTTGACGGGGCCATCACATCTTCTGACCACCCCATAGCGAAGTAAAATCTCGCTCGTTGCGCCAGCACAGCAGAGAGTTCGTATTTGGAGGAGTATATCCCATGATCAGCGGTTTATCAGGGAGACAACATGAACTTTGTGAGCTTATCTTTGAAGTGCTCTAGATCTTGAATGACATTCAGATGGTAGGGGATTGCATTCCACAATTTAGGTCCAGGAACTGCAAATGAGTTGTCAAACAAGGTGAGGTTTGCTGTTGAACTGGTTCTACGTTTTGATGGAATTACTGCAAGGTTTCCAAGCCTTGGGCGTGAAACAAATAGAACGTTCAGATCATTGACAATTGACATATGGAGAATGATGAATCGCTCCCGCCTTCGTTGAAGAGACATCAGAGATAGATAGACCCGGCGATCCCAGTAGTGGAGATCGCGCATTCCTGATATTCTGGCGGTGAATGCTTTCTGAACAAACAATGCTTTCTAGACAAACAAAGAAACTTGGGTATTCTTCAGTCCATCAAAATAACCAGTTTTTGTACCGCACGTTGAAAAACGTTCTACTCGATCATCTTATCCTAACTTGATGGTCTGTACTTAGAAGGATCGCCTGGAATTCGGAATTTTTCCATGTCGTGACTGCTGATTGTTATTCTTACCGATTTCTCAATAGTTTTACAAACATCTGTTGCTCTGTCATCATTTGTCCTGGATAAAATATTTACGAATAATTTGCTATACTTAATAATTTGATCGATATAAGCTTTCGATTACTTCCGCCACTGGCCCTTCGCCAACAAAGTCGTACGATGTGTACGGTCTATGTTTCAACAATTAGGTGGAACATTCTCCACTTCTTCATATTTTGTTCTGAACGTACATTTAACTTATGATACATTGCCATCCTTCCGGTACGTGATGTTAAGTAAATAACATACTTGTCTCTGTTTTGTAAGCGTTGACTTTGAAGTTCTGGGCGATTTCATACTTGTATAGTTCTTAGTTCTTGCAAGCAAGTTATCATTAGTTCTATTTTAAAACGATTCACACACGATCTTATCGGTATGACTGATACTGAAGGAGGTTTTTAAATGATAACTCAGATCGCCAACCTGATGCAGATAATTTCATATAATTAAGGTCAACTTTAATTTCATGTCGTGTCCCTTAGTTTTATGACGTTCAGTTTCACGACGTTCAGTTTTATAAGGCCTCAATTTCATATACCTCCATTTTAGGCGCCTTTAATTATATAATACAACCATATTATATTCCTGTAGTAAAAGAGTAAGGTAACTCAAACTGAGTCAAGTGACTTTATAGGATCGACCACTGCAATAAGGTCCAGTCAATCTACTTTATGATAGTCAATTATTTACGTGTCCTATCACGAGAGCTTATTCATAAGTCATTGTTTTCTTGTCATATACAATATCTCCACTTTGTTGATTTAAACAGCAGTTCTACCCTCTGAATTCAAGTTTCAGTTCCCAATATGATCCCCTACAGATACATCAGTTTCTTCCTCAGTACTTTTTTTATATTCCACGACAGTGCATCTCGTGCAATCCCTCCCCTTGCTATGATCGGGGGCATGGTAAAGAAGAACTGTTCCGACCCCCTGGACCACGGTGACTTCTGCTGGTCTGACCAACTCCAGGCTAACTTCCTGGGAGTGTTCTACTACGGATACTGTCTACAGATGTTGTCCACGTATCTGGCGGCGAGAGCTGGTTTTAACACTTGTGTCAGGCTTGCTTTGTTCGTCTGCGCTGTGATTCAGTTAACCACGCCCATTATGATATCCTTCTCCCCGGTGTTAGCTATAGTTGTTCAGGGGTGCCGGGGCTTTGTGTCTGGGCTGTTCATAACGATGAATTTCGAGTGTGCACGTAAATGGGGGCTCAATAACGAGGGAAAGTTTGTGATATCATTTTGTGGAATGATGAACTACTTTGGAACTGGTGCTGGTCCTTTTATCGCTGGGCTCCTGGCCGAATCAGTGGGATGGGTATATGCTTATTATCTGAGTGGAGGTGTTTTCCTTGTAGTATTCTTAATTCAGTGTGCTTTAGTTCCTGATGACCCAGTGGATGCGAGGTTCATGTCGTCCAAAGAGCGGGGAATGTTTGTAGAGAAGAAGCAGAGAGAGGACCTTGAACCAGCTAACAAAACCACGATATCTCTCAAATCTCTGTTCCAGCGAAGGTTCCTTTATTGTTTCTCTATTTATCAGATTTGCCGGAATTTTCTTTACTATTCGGTCTTAACCATGCTGCCTTTCTACCTTAACGAAATGTTCGGTAAAGATACTGAGTTTTTGGCGTTCTACTCACTTGCAATGTGTCTCTCACTTGCATTCTCTGCATTTATTTGGGGTTCCATCCTTCCTTGCGTTGATCAGAGAATGTCCTGGTTTAAAAGCAGGATTTTCATTTTAACCGTCCCCATGATTATACGTGGAGCATGTTTTGCAGTGATTCCTTTTATCAAGAGTATAGAAGGTTGCATCGCGCTGTTAGTCTTGCATAATGTAATGGAAGCTACTGTGTACTCAGGAGGGCTCATGACCGTCAGCTTCGAGCTGGATCCAGCTCACAGCAAAGTGGTAGTTGGGGTCCACAACGGAGTTGGTCAAACTGCTGGCTTCATCGCTCCTCTTGTGAGTGCAGCGTTTACCAGTGTGGACGAAACCAGGCCAGACTACTGGGAAGTAAGGGGGAGGAGATGGAGGAACTTCCTGTTGCTGAATAGTGGGGTGGCGACGGTGGCGGTGGCGAGTGTGTTTGTCGCTGTTGCGTGGCGGAGGAGCGAGTGGAGGAAACATCCTTCTCTCTGTTTTGAGAGTAAGGAGGAGGAGGATAAAGTCAAAGAGACGGAAAACGGCATTGTTATTAAAAATGTTGCTGCAGGATGTTGCTGAACAATAGGTTGTGTCGATTTGATGAGAGAAATAAGAGAAATAAGAGAAGTAAGAGAAAAGAGAAAAAGGAGAAAAGATTTAGATGGGACAAATAACAATTTGTCTGTTGGAACACACAAGACTCACTCTTACTTAGTACTTTACATAGATTTTACCGAGTCACAATGAAGTTAATGGTAACATAATATTATTATGATCGTTCGTCACAGTATTAAAAAATGATTCTGATAACTTAAATTGGTTATTCATTATTCAATAGATATTAAACTTACGTTGTTTCTATTCTTTTACTGACTCGTAATTTAAAAAGAGGTTAGATTTCGTGTTCGATAGGATAGCTCATCCGTAAGTTTGGATAAATCGTGAGGCTCCAAAATTGTAAATCCCCGTTAAGACCAAAACATTCTAACTTTCCAACTTTCCAAACATCGCTATCACTCAATATTACAGGTATCTACTGTTATTATGTGTTAAATGATAGTGACTCTGATGTGAAACTTCTTGCCGTGTGTTCCCAGCTTGGTCGTATAGCTGTATTCCACTCGAATGGGACGGTATGTTCATTTTATAAACGGCTTATCCCGAGTTTAGCCAACACTTTTTTATCAACTTTTACCTTTTGTTTATCTTGGGGTTTTTGGGTGGTGCGGTTCGATCATACTTAGTGGATTTTATTTTGAGATATTTTTCATCCATAAAAACTGTATGTTAGTTCACAATGATAACACATTAAGTGATTACAAGCTCACTGAAATATTTCAGATTCATTACCAATGCTCACCAGTCGAAGGAAACCTGTTCAACAAGCGGGAGATGCGCACCAAGCACTGGGAGTGGGACGCGTTTGCACCGCACGTGCACGCGCCTCCCTTCCAGCCTGTCTACTTCCAGGTGCTTACTTCTTCTTATTTCATATCCGTGATAATAACATTTTATCGTTATTGGAGTAAAATTTATCTTTTTGACATTTCTTTGCCAACGTTTTAGCTTTATATTTAAAACGAACAATTAAATAAGTTTCTTATCTTCTTCAGATATCGCCTTACTTTTCGATGAGATGTGTTAGTTTGGACCAACAGACTCTAGTCTTCAATTACAAGAGATACACCTTCAAATGTTGCGTCGGCTCTCGAACAAAGGTTAATATTTTTGTTAGTTCCTCATTTCCTTGTTTCGGTAGCTCATCTAAAAACTCAATTATTGACAGTGAGTAGACTACCAGAATTATTTAGCTTTATCACAATTACTCGTTGGATACTTAAATTGTTTTTTTGTTTCAGAAACTCACAGCAAAGCCACTGGAACAACCGCAGTTAACCCAGTATAACAAAGATTTGGTTGAAACGAGAAAAGAAATTAAGTAAGTAATTAAATAACACAGAAAATCAAATTTTGTTGTGAACTTTAACTGTAGAATCCAGAGTAATAAATACATTTTTAATTTACCAGACGCACTACAGTTTTCTATTTCAGCGACAATTTGCGAATACTGAATAGTTGCATCAATTCAGCGCACCATCTTACCCAAAGTAAGTCTTCTATATTTTGTAGTACAACCCAACCTTCAAACGTGGACATTGTAGTTCGAAGCCAGAAGCATGAGCAGTGGTTTTCAAACAATTTGAACGAGATAAGTTGCCAATTTTTTAAGAAGCAGATATTTTCAAAGAATTTAAAAATGAAAATGTAAATCCATATGAGCCACAGGGACTGAAAAGGGTCTACTGAAACTTTTTATGTAAGGCGCGCAATTAACTTTTGAATCACAACTTTTCATAGTGCGTTTTTAGTACGACAGAATTATGCGCGCGTATTATATCAATTATATCGTCTCGAGGAATACCTTAGTCGGTAATATTATCATGGGGGGTCTAATTTGGTCCTTTTTGGGCCAAAGAACCATATTTATAACAGTCCATATTTGTAACACCCATAATTCCCCCCTCCCCCCATAATATTACCGACTAAGGTATAGGTATAACATCGTTTGTGAATTGGAGCATGAGTCATGACCATCCCATGCCTGATGGTTGATCTTGATGCATATCACCATTTACTATATTATGTAGGGTATGAGGAGGTACATAGTATTGTACCCTGAAATGGCCCTCATTATTAGTATTAAGTATGTCCTTCTGCTTATCCGTTTTATGACTTTGTCGCAGACACAAACTAATTTGTTATTTGTGTATTATAACACTGCGATAAGGCACGACTTGAATTCTCATTTCTCATCCTTTTCTTTCTGTTATTTGGTCATGGTTGGTATTGAAAATTAGTCTGTTAGAAATTAAAGTTTTTGATCTCTACTTTTTATAGTTAATAAAATGCTCATTGTACCCACTTGTTTTAAGATTTTCATCATCATATTTGGTCATGACATCCCAATGCGTCTCAATACGGTTGATCACTATGTGTTTGTTGATTGTTCCACCATTAAACCTGGTAACAATATCCTTATTTCAGAAGACGTTCGGTTAGAAAAAACTTTAGAAACCCTGGAGAGTAGAAATGGTACATCTCCATCAAAAAGTGCTGCTGAGAGTAGCAACAGAGTGACTCTGGCTGTATGAAAACCCAACTCTCACGCTTTTCATATCATGCAGTTACGTTCTCCTATAGCTTAGAGCTGAAATCGGAGTTGTAGTGACTTAATATGTCGTGCATGAGGACTCAAGAATCAGGATTCAAGTTCGCAGACTGAGATTTTGAAATTCAGAAAAATTGATTGTTTATGCGTATTATTGATTATTATATACCGGGCAGATGAAGTGGCGAGTTGTTAAGTTGTTTATTATTGAGCTTCATGAATTGTCAGAGTTTAAAGTTTTGTAAAAATGTAAATATTGCAAATACCAAACAATGCCTGTTGTAATCAAAGATTTAAGATTTGATACACATTTAACAACGAAATGGTTTAAATTTCAATCATTAACTCAATACACACTTGTATAAATTGATATCAGTTATCTTGCTGCCTATAATTTTGCAACAAGCAGGCGGATCCTTATCAATAACTGTGATTAGTTTTGGTATTTCCCTGATATGAAATCGTGCAGATCAAATCGAATTCTTCCTTGACATCCATTTATTTGTTGATTGCTCCTTCTTTGCTCTTTTATCTTCGCCGAACGGAAATGGGAAATTTACAAAATTTATAGATCCAGGGCTGACAGTCTACAAATTAAACATTTATTGATCGATTTCAATATTCCTCGCCATTTCCATATCCAACAGGAACAGGATAGGTATAGAAATACAGGGTGGGCCAAAAGTCAGTGTGCAAACGTTGGGTCTTATACCTCCGCTGAGTTTTATATTTGAGAGCTGTTGCTTTGCAGATGGCATACTGTACTTACTGGTTCGAGGATTCCGTCGTCAAAATTTGAAAATTCGAATATTTTAGACCACGCCCATTCAATATTAAAACACCTATATTGTTTTCTCTGAAAATCCTGAACGCCTAATTTTTTTAGAGACGGTAGATTATCAAATGTTGCATATGATCTGAAAAAATGAGGCAAAACGGATTAGAAATGACGAAGTTAACAAGCATTTTGTGTATCTCGTTAACAAATTGACTGGGTGATTATGTGACACCGTGACACGACACCTTAATTGGGCACCCTTAACAATTCCCATAATGTTTAACGGGGTAGTTAACGGGGTCACCTTATCACGTGATTAGGTAAACCAATCACCTGATCACACGTAATGAACAAGCTTGTTATGCTTCATATCTCGGTCATCTGAGAAGCTAGAACTCTCATTCTTTCAGGGCAAACGTAATTCGAATGGCCAAACACAATTCAATAACATTTAGCTTGATCCGATTATCCAAACTATCAAAAAAATGTGAAAATGAACCTCCATTTGAAAAAAATGAACGCGAATATTTTTCGAGTTGACAAATTCCTCGAACCAGTGGTGGTACTAAGTCATACCAGAAGGAAGTATTTCAATTGGGCACTCAGTGACTGAGCTATTAAGGCCAACGTTTGCACACTGACTTTTGGCCCACCCTGTATGATAGCTATATAAACTATCCATGAGTATTTCACTATCTCTGACCTCACTTCATCTCATGTACGTGTCGCAGTCTCGAAATATGGGAGGTGGATGCCGTCACGTGTCACGAAATATGGGAGGTGGTTGCTATGCAGTTACCATGACACCCACCTATCACGTGACACGGACATGTAAGTAATACCACGTGGTTGCCAAGGGATATCTCGTGACACAAATTGGAGGTTCGATGCTTGTTAGGTAGCATGTAGCCATTACAAATTTGCATGTTAACCACTCTTTACGTTGCCAACTGGCTGCCCCGGTCTTATTTCACGTATCACCTTTTCGGCCATTCGTAGTTCGTCAGTCCTCCTTTGTTTTTGTTACGGTATGACTCTATTCCCTAGACTCAGTTATTATTTTCCGCGTGATAATTTATCTTTTCGTAGTAGGAATTTACTTGTTGAACTTTAACAAGCATGCAATGGATATGTTTCTGTGAACATTAAAATATGAAGCCCAGTATTCCTGAAAATATGAAGCATAGTCAGTCAATCTACAAAATTGTTGGATTACAACGACTGAAGTTATGTAAAGTTGTGTGTACCTCCGGCTCCACACTCTACAGTCTTGGTTTCTAAATGCACAGTTACATATCGTACTCGTAGTCGTAGTACTATAGGGGAAATGCATCCTTTTTTCACACAAAATTATTTAGATATTATATATCTCCTGCAGGACTAAATATGGTAGCAATAGTGAGGGGTCGTTCACATATTACTTAATTACTGATGGGTACTGGTAGGGAGGGGGTTTCTAACTTTCTAAATGATAACGCTAGTGTAATTTTAACACAATAACATTAGCTATATGTGTAAAACTGATTACGGAAGGGGATTAAATCGGCCTAAAAGTGATAATACGTAATAATAATATTATTTGAAGTTGAACCGCCCTTTAAGGATAAAAAACACTACCTTTTGGCTATTCATGCCCTTTACGCTTTAGTAAAGAGTTATATTTCAACCGTTCCAAAATGTTTAACTATCAGAGTTGTGATGGTTACCGAAATATGAATTTTATGGTTCCAAATTAGCAGGTTTCGGAAATTATATTTCTCTTCAGCTGAATTTCGAGGTATCACATAAGCATACTGCCGCAATGAAGCTTATCCTTGCCAACGAGAGATCTGGAGATCAGTGACGTAAAAGTGATTCAGGCTCAGTGATCAGTGATTACACGAATAATGAACATCATCGGCTGTGTATTGCTTACGTCGTTCCCTTCACAACAAATGAAAGCTTATTTCAATTGTGGTCTTAATACAGTTCAGAAACAAGCGAGACTCTCTTTCGCTTCTCGATTACCCTGATGTTTCTTCACGTGTGACTTGTGAATATGGATGTGAGACTTAAGTCACTTAATTGAGATAGAAATGGAAAAGGTTTCTCACTAGCTTTCATAGAAGATTCTTTGACTCCACAGCCTAAAAAAGTCTTGTATTAACTGCCTTCTAACTTTTCCCTATCACAGCACGCACTGTTTTCTCACTATGTACGATGTGCCCACTGCTAATGGTTTGAGCCCAATTCCCTCCCTCGACTGCAAGTTCGCTCGGACCTGCATCTACCTATCGTTTAAAGGACTGAACTTGAGACAGAAGCTTTCGTTCGAGGAAAGATGTCAAAAAGTAAGCATTTTTTAATAATAATGATCGGCTTTATTGTTTATCGTAAGTTGAAGTTTCCGACCATGATGTATATTATTCCACATTTTCGATGATCACCTGTCGGGAACCCGTCTTCAAGTAAGCCAAAACTCAATAGCCCGTTTTATAAACTGCATCGGTGAGACGTTAACAAGACACGTTAATAGAGCCAGACTTGAATATTGTTTAACGTGTGTTGGTGTTTGGCTGAAGATTTCACTTTCAGGTGCAGGAAGAAGTAAGGAAACTTATGTCAAAAAACACATTTGTCCCTGACATTCCCTGCTTCGTGTATCAGCAGGTAATAGTCTTTGTTTAAACCTATTTTCAGCAGTACAACCTTCCATTTTTCATTTCTCTAGTTGTAGTACTGACAGAGCAGCCACATCAAACATTTGGCAACTTTTAAACATTGTCTCTTCACTGGACCACGTAATCTCATTTACCATTTCCGCTTTGCAGATCTGTGGAGAGTTAGACTTGCTGAGATCCTCCAGAAGACAGGACTTCACAGAGATATGTGAGGTTTTCTCTCCTCCTGCCTGGCTCAGACTAGCAACCAATGAACGGGCTGCCCATCAACTCCTCTCTAGGTTAGTTGTCTAATACATCCCATCCAGATAGGGACCAGGGCCATTTTTAGATTTAGGGTTTGAGTTAACTACAGGGTGAGTTGAAAATAGTGTGTAGAATGTACATTAGCATCGTCCGCCGCACGTTTTTCATATCTTTCCATCCTCAATTTTGTTGAAAGTTATTTGAATTTACATTGGAGACTGGGGTTAACCTATAGTGATTGTAGTAAGTTAACCCAAAATCTCAGGCCCTGTTACGCCTGCATACAGCACAACATCAACGTTTACAACAAGTTTGTAACGACAGCCAAAAAAGCCACTCCTCCCCCTGTCCCTAACAGTAGTCTGTCTCAAACCAAGACTTCCCCCAATGTAAGAGTCCTTATTTTACTAATTTGAAGAGATTTCAACATTTTCTGACCCAAAATTATGAATATTCCAGCTACTATAATAGTGATTGAAACTTGTCATATCACCCGTTGTTATGGTGATTTATCAGACGTTTTGGCGTTAATTTTTAATGTCAATCTTGAATCTAGGATGATCTGATGTTGCAGCTTAGAGAGCTGATAAGACCATCAGTTGCAGATTCTAATTCCTCTTCAGAACCTTCTGATACCTCTAATTTTACGGTCAGTGTCTAATTATTTTGGAGGAATTCTTTTTATATCGTATGATGCGATTCAAAAGGAATATTAGCCGTTTATGGTGATCATTATGACCAAATAATAACAAGCAACTTCAGCCCCTACAAGAACCAGATAAGATGAGCGAACAGGAGGCCTCACTTCTGGCTGCATTAACTGCATTACCTTCAACCACTTTAGATAGAATGATCAACCTCCTCTCCCAATCAACCGTCAAGCAAGAGTGAGTTTAAGAAATGATTAATTAAATTTCCGCGGTTAAAGTGCGGTTGGTGGGCTACTAGAGTTAGCGGGAACGTATTATTTGGCATTCATGTTGCTATTCTTGGACGAATTTTCGTTACCTACGTTCACTTTCAGATCCGGGGAAAACGAAACACTGGTTTGCCGTGCAACAACGCAATCTTTATACCACCAGACTCATTACACAACCTCAGCTAAACCACAAAATGAGTTTCAAAACCAAAAGTCCGGATCCAAAGTTTTGTCTTTCGCTCAGAGCTTCCTGCCTTCTCAAAGGCTTCCTCAGCCAGGAAGTGGAGATCAGCAGTCTCTAAAACTGCCTCACTTTCGGGAGCAAGACCACACTTCCCCCAGAAGCCTTGCCCCTCAACTGTTTTCATTTTCTAGCCCTGTTTCTGCAAGCTCCGGTGACTCAAACACGAAATTAGTGCTTACTTCTGGAAATAGAACTTCCAACAATGAGAGGGTTTCTTCGACCTCCCAAACCTGTTTCATACCCGTCTCACCTCGCTTTAGTTCCTCTCAAATCGTCTCACCTCGACTGAATTCGTCTCAACTTGTTTCAACTCGTCTCAAAGTTGACGCCATGCAGCCAAAAGACAGTTCACCCCGGTTAAAACTGCAAGATTTAAGCAACGTACCGGCAAATGGAGTTTGGATAGTGAGAAGTTGCAAGGCATTGTTTGAGCTTTCTGTTGGGTGTGTGATTAATACTGCTGTGATAGGTTAGTGATGAAACTATCCCGAATAACAATTAACAGTGTCAGTGTTTTAATCTCGTATGCTTACTAATTACTATTTATTCAGTAATTGTAGTTTCGTTAAAGTTATTAATATACATAGTTTATTAGTGAATAGCAAATTAGCAAATACTTACCCTCAGCTGAAAAAGAGAAGGCTCCTTCGAGAAACCACGTCGCAAAGCTGGCACAAATACTCGGTAAGAATTCTGGGGTTGTTTGTTTTTTACAACCGCCTGTTATTTGCATTTTACAATTTTATGGTAGACTCGGGACTATTAAGTCCACTAAAGCTGCGAGTCGCTGTTACGCAGGATTGTTATTAATTAACATATCATTAGGTTTAGAAACGAGGATGGTGGAGCATCAAGAGATACTGTCAGGATTTAGGATGTTCAAAAACTCCGCCAGCTTTGACTTGAACTTTGCTTCCCAGATAGCAAAGGTAATCTTAGTCTCTCATTTTCAGTGCCAATTGTAATTTTGATTTTTCTCAGAAACTGAGTCGCCAAATTTTTGCCATTCCAGAAATTCCTGGTAAGTTTTTGAAAATAGACTCCCTCGATATTCAGGTGACTATTCACCAGCTGTTGGATGGGAGCTGTAAAGATAAGGAGCTAACTATTTTGTGTGCAGTCATTTCTGACGTTATCATGCAAGCCTTCAGTCTGCACAGGTAATTGTTTACCTGTTACGATTTATTATGATGTCAATTTTAAAATCAAGGCTAGATGGCCATATCACAGTTAATGTGCGAAAATCATGCGATCAAGACAGTTTTTGATGGCACTTCGTGTATGCCTAAACCTGTTTGCTTCCTACAACCACCCCTGACCATTTTAGGGACACGCCACCAATGACGGTTGCTAAGATAATCATGATTCAAGGCAGTCCTCTGCTCCCCAACTCAGTGCAGTTATCTCCTCCTGACAGCTCCTCACGCTCCAGTAGACCCTCCTCTGGGAGCAACTCCTCTGGAGACACAGTCAGCAACTCCAGGAAACGGCGCAAAGTTATTTCTGGTAAATACGTGTTTGATTTTGTTGCTATATTCTAAATTAATTGCTCCACGCTTGTTATAATGTTATTGCTCTGTGAAGTACCAAGTTAAACGTAAGTCAGTGAAACAAACCTTTGCAAAATAACTCATCACCATGTTTTCAGGTGCCTCAAAAAGAAGTCCAAAACAGAAAACACCGACCCCCTCGTCCACTGCGTCTACAAGTGGAACCTCGTCAATCACAACCAATTTCAGCGAGACTGTCAGTCAACTTGTTGGTCATCTCTCTAAGAGTACTCTCGATCTTTTGCAGACTGGAAATAACCTGTCTTATACCCAGGTAGACTTCTGGGTTCTTGGAATAATTGATTTTTAAATTGTTCTAAATTTTAAAGCCGATAATGACAGTCGCGAGATTTTTGTTGAAAGAAGGTTGTATAACTTAGGGGGCTTCTGTTCTGCGTTCGGTGTAGTGACTGTGAGGTCGAGTTTTCTTTATTTTTTCCAACTTCAGGTAGCTGATTTGGCGAGTGCTATGACGGACAATCTCGTCAAGAATACCGGAGTTCCCAAACCAAAGCCTGGTAAATAATTACTGAGTTTATTTTCATAAGTTTGGTTTCCTGTGGAATAATTGTAACCTTTTTGAGAGAGACACACAGATGAGCCATTAAAAAGTCTTAATAAAACAAATATTTTAATAAAACAAATATTTATTTTTACGGCACAATCAAACAATATCAATAATAAATAAATCAGGGGAGGTTTGAAGAGGTTTCAAGTGCCGAAGGCCACTGCTTATCTTTAGGATTTGAGAGTGACCTGTGCTTGAAACCCCCTCAACCATCCACTACGTCAATATACTTGTTATACAAATATAGAAAAATATAATAATCTAAAATTACTTATTGGTTTAGTTTGGTGACATAGGAGAGCCCAGTTGAGTTTTAGATTAGTTTTAGGTTTTAAATCATAGTTTAAAAGGTTAGCCATGTTTCATGGTAGAGAGAGATATCATGTGTGCAGAGCCGTACCGGATTTAGAATTTGAGATATAATATAAAGTAGTTACCATGTATTAGGGTCATTTCGATTTTGGAGGGATAGCAAGTGCTTTTTAAGGTTAGATTCAATAATACCTGACGAGGCTGACAAGTCTGAATTCTTACTTTGTCTAAATGTGGAAATGCTCTCCACTCAGCAGTTAGGTATAATTCATTATTCATTACCGAAAATTATGTGTTCATCCTGACATCCTATCACATGTTCGACTAAACTCGAGTTACAAAACATTAAATCAGTTATCATCGTTGCGACGTTTTGTCAGTAAACATACGAGTTTAAGTAACCATGGTAATATCCTCTATTATTCATCCTGTAACCCTGGATCAGACTTCCTTCAGATAATATTCCAGCAGTAACAACGAATTCTGATAAAAGCTGCTCCGTTATACTGCCTGCTACCAGGGGACTTCCTGCTCCCGTGACAAAGTTTGGAGATATAACTGATAAGATGCACGCTTCTAGTCCAAATGGTTCGTAATACATGGTTAGCTACGTTCACATATCACGTGACCCATTGTTTGGTTATTTTAGACCCCTCCCATGAGTCCCACTCTCCGTCAGCCACAGAGCTACTGTTTTGAAACTAGCGCATGTTTTCTCATATCCCCCTCTCTTCTGATTTATACTTTATACAATATGTAATATTATGTAATATTATGTGAACGATCCTTGAGTTTTTCAACCAAGTTATATTTATTATGGGGTGGCCCATAAGTGACTACCCACACGCAACCTCTTAATAACTCACGTAATTCGTCTCTAAATTGCACCAAAATTTCAGAGATTATAGATATGGGTCAAACTTAGATTTCCTGAGAGTTTCGTAAGCCACGCCCAATTACAGTGGGCGTGGCGTGACACTCCCTCTTTTTCACTATTGTCTTCATAAAATGAGAACGCTTTAAGCTAAGAACTCAAAATTTTTTGCACACATTTGGCTTGATAATTGAAAACTTTTCCAAAAGTTTCAAGTTCATTGGTTAAAATATGGCTGAGTTATGACCATTTTAAAATCCATCGGATATGTGATCCGAGCACTCAGTCAGTGATATTTGCACTCAATTAGTGATCTCGTCACCCAATCTGATCAAGAGTAAGGCGTTAGCGTGTATTAATGAGGTTCATTAGGCTTTGATTGGATACCGATGATGACTTTGCTAGAAAGGAAAACACAAATTTTTAGGATAAATCAATAAATGAAATCAACTAATAAAAATTCGCACACAAAAACAATTCAATAATTTCAATTAAGATGTTCAAATTGTCGTCTCCCAGCTGCAATCACCTTGAGGCACCGCTTCTTCACACTCCGACAAGCGTTCGTAGCAAACGCTGGGTCCATATTATGGATGATGTCGATCAGGTGGTGCTTTAGCTGCGTGATGTTTGCAATAGGATATCTCTTATAGAGTTGGTCCTTCACCCACCCCCACAGGAAGAAGTGTGATAGCGTTTTAGGTGCTGTCAGCTGTATAGGCCGGCCCATAAGCAGGCTGCAACCAATCAAGCGGTGCATGTGAGCCAAACAGGCCATTAACCAAGTGACGAGATCACTGACTGAGTGCTCGGATCACGTATCCGATGAGTTTTGAAATGGTCATAACTCAGCCATATTTTAACCAATGAACTTGAAACTTTTGGAAAAGTTTTCAATTATCAAGCCAAATGTGTGCAAAAAATTTTGAGTTCTTAGCTTAAAGCGTTCTCATTTTATGAAGACAATAGTGAAAAAGAGGGAGTGTCACGCCACGCCCACTGTAATTGGGCGTGGCTTACGAAACTCTCAGGAAATCTAAGTTTGACCCATATCTATAATCTCTGAAATTTTGGTGCAATTTGGAGTCGAATAACGTGAGTTATTAAGAGGTTGCGTGTGGGTAGTCACGTATGTTTATTTTTGTTTAAAACGTGTATTGATGAATCATCTACACAGTCGACAGTACCAAGATACACAAGCACTTAGAGGAGCTGATAGCATCAGTGGAGACAGATGTAGCACTGGTGGACCTTGTTAAACAACTACCCAACTACCGTCGAGCATACAGCCTGGGATGTGATGTTGGTATGTTAACAATCTTTAAATTTATCAATGATTGCATGAAGTTTGTTTTGTTATTCTTATCTTATATTTTCTCCGCATTTAAGATTTTTCAATTGACGTATTCTACTATAAAGTTTGATCATGATGGTTTGAAACAAATAATAAAATGTTATTGTAAGTTAGTTCAAAATTGTAAGTTAGTTCAAAATTGTATTTTGTTTGGAAGATCTCTATAGTCATATTCATCCATGCCATTATTTTTAAGAAAACTTTATTTAATGAAAACTTAAAATATGAATCATTCTGAATCAGTATTAAAATGCTGCATAAAATGATCAGTACAGCCAAAATGTTCACAGATCGATAATACATAATCATGCGCATAAGTTTCGTGCTACCCCACACGACAAAGTAACTAGGTCACTGAATGTTTGTTGCATCAGAGGAGCAGTGCTGTGAATATCAGGAGCTTGTTAGTTTCCACAGTTACTTTTGTCAGTTACATGGTTGAGCAGATCAACCACCTCCTTCGTCATTGTCACTCCAACCAACTTTTCTGAAATAGCGAAACTTTCAGTACTCAATCATGGGAGATAAGTTGTGAAGTTGTCGGAAGAGGAAACATTTGAACTTATTTAGAGGGAAAATAAGAAAATACGTCTAGAATCATTAGCTTAATCTGGTGTTAATTAATTATGAGATAATTAATTATGAGATAATTAATTATGAGATAATTAATTGTAAGATATGTGTATTTCTTATTACTGCCTATTCCATCCCATATGCTTGTCAGTCTATCCGCCATTTGTCGTGTAAATATTTCGTTGAAGTAGTTCTCAGAATAGAGCATAGACCATGGTCTGTCATCAACTGGGTCAACGTGCTCCAACAATTCCAGGAACTCTTCTGTGATCCTGATGCCGACGAGTCTCTCTGAAATTGTTGTTTGTGTTATTTAACGAGACTTGGTTTAGAATACAACTATTATCAAATATGCGACTAGTTGCAGGTGGAAGGGATGTAAGTGAAAAGTCTCAAAATACTTAGTCTAACTATTTATAGTACACCTACCCCCTCCCCTCTCCACCCCCTCCCTTCTCCACCCCACCCATCTCCACCCAGATGTAATATATATATACCTGCTATATCATCCCAAGTAGTGTGAAGCAGTTGGGAGTGTTCATCTGTAAAGGTTTTGTTCAGAAACTGTTCAGAGAGGAAGATATTCCAGTCCCAGGTCTTGTTAAGGCTTGATGAAGCTTCTTCTAACTCAGCAAGGGTAGAGTTCAATCTACTGGAGATGTTTTCAAGATTTTGATCCTTCTCTTCATTGTCTGCCTGCGACTTCTCTAACTCAACGAGAGTAGAATTTAGTCTGTTGGAGATGTTTTCAAGATTTTGTTCTTTCTCTTTATTATCTGCCTGCGACTTCTCTAACTCAACGAGAGTAGAATTTAGTCTGTTGGAGATGTCTTCAAGATTTTGATCCTTCTCTTCATTGTCTGCCTGGGTCTCTTCTAACTTTGCAACTGTTGAGTTTAATTCTTGTTGGATTTCCGTCAGCTCATCAGCCGTTTCTTTCAGCTTGTGCTCTGATTCTTCTAGTTTTGTCATAGCTCCTAAGAAGTCCTCACACTCAGCTATATCTACATATGTGACCGTCCCGCTCCTTTCTAGTTTAACCATATCCTCCCACTTGATGACGCGGAAAGACTCGTGTTCGTCTTCTTCTACAATGTTAACGCACATTCCCTGTTCCACCATACTTACTATCTCGCTGGGGGACAGCTCTTTTGAGTAGAAATTCAGATACGACATTTCCCCACCGAAGGGATAGTCAATACTAGTTGTCCATCTTCCTAGAATGAGAGGGAGACTAGTACTCAGTGACCTGTCAGCTGTTTGTCGTGACCCAAGTTCCTTACCATTAATATAATGACGATGAGTTCTTGATCTCCTGCTCCATGTACTACACATGTGGTACCATGTGCCTTTCGGCACAGAGAACTTACTTTGAAACCTCATACAGCCGTCAGCAATGCATATCCTTGTTGCATCTGCCGTTACAGTCATCTCGTAAATCCCGTTACGGCTCCACATTGTACGGCCGTTAGATGAAGATCCTAAGTCTTTTATCCACCCGCAAGCTGAGACCACGTCGGTCAAGGCTCTCCAATCCGGAGAAAACTGGATATAGCTATGACCATTATCAGCGAATTTCAGTAGTTTCAGCCTGTCTAAACTTCCTGCGGCTCCGCGGGAAGGCGCGATTGACAAAGTAACGAGGCTCAACAGCAAAAACATGATTGTGGGCCAGTGAACGAATGGTGGATGTGGCGAGTTTGAAATGCAGTGGGTTAAAGGAAAAATATTAACGTGGCTTAGTGCTAAGGAACTGTTAACTTCATTAAATTTTCATTTGCGTAATTACAGATAAGAAAATAATACCTCTGAATACTACTAGTTTACAGATGGAAGGAATCAAATATATTGAATATTGTATGGGGAGTTAACACAACATATAATACTGTTGCTTAGTGCTACACGCTAAGGGACTCTAAATTTCATTAATTTTTCATTTTGGTAATTACAGATAAGAACATATTATGACCCCTGAATATTAAATGGTTTACTGATAGAAGGAAACGAGAAAATTGAAAAAGGACGAGTTAACAAAAAAAGGTGAGGCGGTGAAGATGGCAGAAAGAACTTTATTGCCAATCAGTATTTTATCCCAGTCCCTTCTGAAGTTTGACTGGATGATTGAGTAGGTTTTCTAAATCCGTGAGATGATTTTGGGGATGGGGATGATACAGAAATAGCAGTGAAACGAAAGGTATATACCGTATATAATACCGTATAGTCCACCATTTTCACTCCGTGGCGAGAGAGCAAAAATTCTAAATCCTGTCGTACTAAATAATTTGTTCGCTGGTCTGTGGTGACGACACTGTAGAGATGCCGAGCAAATCTCAGAGTTAAGAGGAGTCGTGGCGAAAATAACCCAAATGATAACACTAAGTAATATGGGGGAGGGGGACTACAATGTTGTCCATCAATCACTATAATCTGATTGTTCTGATAAAGATGAGTAGCTCAATTTAACACATAATTTAAATTATTTTTAAGGAGGAGCATTCAGACGAGTGGAGTTGTTGAATAAATCTGTGATCGTCTCTGACTCTCTGTTGATGACAACAGCGCTTGTGGCTACAGTCAATAATCTTACCTCAAAGAATTCCTTATCTGGAGAGGTAAAATATTCTCAGGCTGATCGAAATTCGAAGCCCTAATTTTAAATTGCAACAATTCTCATTCCAGTGGAAATCATCGGTGCTGTTCCTATTTTCAATAGTTTTTAATTTTTTAGTCACAATTGAGCAACATTTAACACAGGAATCAGTAAACGTGGAAGATGTTGTTCACGAGATAACATCTAAAAACAGAAAATTCCTATGTGAACTGATAACTTCCTTGACCTTTCCAGAGATGGCAGTTCATTTCAAGGTTAGGAAATTTGTAATATTTTATTGTTTAAAGCATCATTACGCAGTTATGTCGCTACTAACTTGGCTAAGAAATTGTGCAATGCTGTCATGCTGAACAATTGGTCACATCGATATTATGTTTCCACTGAGTATTTATTAACGTTATTTGCATAGCGGGGGAACTCTTTGTTACACCGATGTGCTAGGTCCTTTCACATTTTAAAATTCCTCAGGAAAACACCGACGGTAAACCATTAATAACCATGGAAAGCATCAACAAAATGAACAGCCGTTTGAATGAGCCCTGTATCACGGTAGAGCCACTCTCTAAATCGACAACAAACGGAACGGATAATCCTGAAAACAGATCAGCTCCTCCAGCTTCTCCAGATATCCTTATAAATTTAAAGAGAACTGACAGTTTTAGTAGTGAATTTTTTAGGGGCAGTGAGATGGAATCAATCTTATCTTTTCCAATGCGGGTCGTTGAGTCAAATGAAGATGACGATATGGCTGTCGCCGAAAGGTTGCATTATCTTATCACAGAGGTGGTACAATCTTGTGCAACCTAAATTCTGACACTATTCAGAGATAAGTTTTTAAGATTTTTATTGCGTTGCTGTATTCATTTGAAATTCTTACCAGTAAAGTTAATTGATGATTACTACATACTAGCAAGCCTTAGTTACTTATATTGTATTATCGGTAAATTTATTTAATTGTTTTCACGCAGTTGTTTAATTTAACTCCCAATAATATTATTTTACTTATAGTGATGACTCAGATGAGTAACACCAAAATCGTGCCAGTGCAATGAGAACGTGGAATGATTGAAAATCAGTTACTTCGTCAGTAATGTCTCGAACAGATTGTTCCTTTTTTCGAGAAATTTGAAATTAGTTTTAACTTTAAGCAATGAATAGTATAAGTGATCAGAGCCAATTTTATCAAACTTAATTTAAATCTAAAAGCTTTAAAAATATAGAGTCAATTCAAACTGAGCTTTAGAGCTTATTAACTAATGTTTATGCTTACTAACACGATGAACAAATGTATGTCATTGAAGACATCTTTTATTATTTTCTTTCGCAATATTCTTACTAATACTATGTATCACATTGTACATTATTATTAGACATTATAACTCACTAGCTTAACTTAAAGTAGTTCTGATAGTGATATATATCCGATTAGAACCTGTAACAGTGTTAGACTTACCTGGGGACCTCAGGCTAATAATATTATATTTATGTCCATAATATAATCAATATCATGATTATGAATTATGAGTAAACTGTAAGTGTAAGTGTAGAGATTAGGCGGAATGACATGCTCAGCGCCGCCCAGTAATGTAAGACTGGCCTCTAGAGCTCGCCATTTTAAGATTCAAGCAAATTGAGGACGTTCAAAGGTTGCAGGATGTATAGCTCGACAAAATACCGGTGGAAAATATTTCGTAGGCCCTAAAATGACTCGTCCAGATCCAGTCTTACTCTACAATTAGACATAACTCACTAGCTGAAGTACCTTATCGGACCTTATTTATGAACGGACATTAATTGAACGCTGGATGTCCTAGTGTGAATTTTAATGTCCGTTCAAATAAAGTCCGTCCGTTTAAGGTCCGTCCAAGTTAAAGTCCGTTGAGATTTGTTCCAAAATTATTCCACTGCGAACTCATATTTATGATATGAAAACATTTTAATTTCAGTCAATTGTAATTTCTATCATCGGATTCGGACAAAACTATATCTTTGGATCAATAAAAAACGAGTTAAATTAAAGTTATACAATTAAATATTCTACGTATCACATTGACCATTGTTAATGATCTGGCCCGGCGCGCGCTACTTCGTAGCACTTGCCATCGAGAAGAAAGCGGCGCTTGATCATGCCATAATGTGATACTTAGACGAGTAACATCCGTCAAAATATCACATTATGGCTTGACGGATGTTACTCGTCTAAATTTCTTCGAAGTATAGCGCGCGCCGCTTTCTTCTCGAAATGCACTGGCCCGACAGCAAGTGCTACGAAGTAGCGCGCGCCGGGCCAGATCATTAACAATGGTCAAATTATGGCATGATCATCACTTTCTTGATCTTCGGCTTCCTCGTTCACTTCTTCGGGGTTATTATTGACCTCCGTCCTTCACATCTTGTAAAAGTTTACACTGAAATGAAGGACCGAGGTTTACCGGGTGATACTGGATAATGATTAATCACTCTACACTCGACTGTCACGTGACTTTTAAAATACGTTCTCTTGCGTGGCCCTGATATGAGTGACTATTCGAAAACATAGCTACAAGCTATAGCCCTCTAATCTGAACCTAACCCAATCTCTAACAAAAGCATATTTTGAAACCCTATCCCCAACGAGAAATTAGACTAACTTCCTTATATGGTCATATCACGTGATCGAGACAGTTTTTCGCCAATATCTCGAGCTAGGGGAGCATTTTAACGTGCTAAATCACTCTACAGTTGATCTTCGAGATTGTTCTAAAAGGGCGGCCCTGACAGTTGAGACTTCACCTAACCATGTGCTTTCGCGCCATTTCGGGCGCGCTTGTTTCACAAGTCTTACTGGGCCGCGCTCAGCCTGTCATTCCGCCAAATCTTTATGAACATAATAGTAGGAAGTGCACCATAAAAATAAACTTGCTCGGATTTTAAAATTTTTTGTACCATTGTTTTCTAGAGGCTGTGAGAACTTTCACAATACTAAATTTGTCATACCTTTTTTGGAAAGATCAGTGAGTTTCGCCTAGGTGCCATATTTGATGGTGCGCGGCTTTTGGAGCAAAATTAGCCGTAAAACTCGCGTAATTTGACCAAATTTGACCAAATTCGTTGATTTTTGTCGTATTATTTGGATATATCTTCAGTTCCTTGAATGAGATCATTCTGAAAATTGGCGAAGACCTTCCAATAGGGCTTTTACAACTGTCCGAAAAATTTGGTGGATATCGGAGTTGACATAGTGATCAAAATGGAGCAAAATACGCGCTGCTTTTAGCTGTAACATAATGTCTGATGGTTGGATATGCTTTAAACTTTTCGGACACTTTCCTTGTAAGTCTATGAGTAAGCTTACCAATTTTTGTTGCAATCGGAAGTCGGGAAGGATATTTAATATCTATTTGTTTGAAGAAAATTGTGCTGGCCGAAATTAGCGCTAAAAAACCATCCTACAGTCGGCACGCGCGGCTCACTGTCGATGGTGCACTACCTGGGGTCCCCAGGTAACACAAGTCAAGAAGTCTTTTTACCGCCGTGAGGCGGGCGCCGGTTACTGCAAGCGCAAGGGCTCTGGATAGAGCAAAGTTGAGACCAACTTCAATAGATGTATTTTCGGACGCTAATTCCGAATCACCCCCCCCCCCCCCCCCCCCCCATGACATAGGGTTAAAATGCTCCCCTAGCGAGATATTGGCGAAAAACTGTCTCGATCAGACGAGTGTAGAGTAATTAATCATCATACATAACTAAACATATTAAATTGTATTTGTAGGTTTACAACCTACCAGGACGCGTATCACCCGTTAAAATTGTATTAAAATCCAAAATATTTAAGCTTTCCCTTTATTAAATAAACTTACCAAAAGTTTTTAAAAACCGCAAAAATTGGTTTAATCATTAATCCCGTTTTAAAATAATTTATACAATCACAATTTGATTCAGTAGTCAAAAATACCTTTTTAAAGATAAGTCAGATTAATGATTAAAGTATCTTACTGGGCGGCGCTCAGCCTGTCAATCCGCCGAATCTTTATTCGGCGTATGTTTATGAATTGACGGATGTTACTCTGTACTCGTCTAAATTTCTTCGAAGTAGCGCGCGCCGATTTCTTCTCGGGCACTGGCCCGATGGTTAATTGACGATGTCAATTCATGGCAGATCGGCGCGGCACAGTAGCGCATCTCGCTACAAGCCCGATGGCAAGTGCTACGAAGTAGCGCGCGCCGGGCCAGACCTTGATTCACGATTTCACCTAACCATGTGCTTTCGCACCACTTCGGGCGCGCTTGTTTCACAAGTCAAGAAAAGCACCTATCCACGAACCCCGATGGGAAGGTTCGTGCGCGCGTGCGCAGTGCTGACAACAGCGTCTATGTAGCGCAGGTAGTCTTGGCACTTCTCCCTCCAGTATGCAGTAACCACTTTTCAGGTTTCTATAGTGTATAGTGACAGTGTATAGGGGTTAATATATATATATATTATAATAATATAATTAGGTATAAACTACAGTACAGCTGTACTTACACCTACATTCACAAGCATGATGCAAGCTCACCTGGTCTAATGAGCGGGAAACGGAGGACAAGGTCTGGTGACGTCATAGTCACGTGACCTCATAGGCTCATAATCACGTGACCTCAGACCCAATCAATGATCAATTAGGTTTGGGCATGGTCAGCCCCCTGTCACCCGATCTTGAGGTGACGTACGACACCTCGTTTACGCAATCAATGTCTGAAAGGCTACACACGTCGTATATGAGGACAAAAGCGCGGGTAATTTTGGCACCACTGTAGAGTGGTGCCAAAATCGTTGGGTGGGTTCATGGCTAGAGCCCTTTTTACCGCCGTGAGGCGGGCGCGCGCTACTGCAAGCGCAAGGGCTCTGGATAGAGTAAATTCACGATGTCAATCCTTCGCAGCTCGGCGAGGCCCAGTGGTGCATCTTGCCGATTTACCGAATGTGGTTGCGAGAAGAATTATTTGATGCGCGGCGCGGCCCAGTAGTGCATCGCGCTACAAGGCCAGACCATTAACAATGGTCAAGTTTATGAACATAATTAAATAAATAGCCTGGGGTCCCCGCAGGTTTCACATAGCCATGAATATACGCGTACTGCGTGACGCGCTTGTTTCACGTATAAGTAAAATATCCTTTGCCGCCTTCGGCGGTCGCGCGCTACTGCAGGCGAGAGGGCTCTGGTTAGAGCAACCAGCAGGTAAAGAGTATCGATAAAAAATCTCCGTAATATAAATAGCCTTTACTAGTAAGTAGACCCCCCGCACTGGTAATGACTATTATTGTATTAGCTCGGTCTAGTTACATCTTCTTGATAGGTACAATATTTTTTTACAATATTGAAGATTGAGATCGTCAATGAGTTCAACTTTGATTGTTTGTTGTTGTATTGATATTGCTCTAACCAGAGCCATCTCGCTTGCAGTAGCAATGTTCTATTCTACTTGTGAAACAAGTAGAATTAGTGTATGTACATTGTACTTATCACGCAGTACGCGTAGTATATCACGCAGTACGCGTAGCTGTAGACACAGTATATATGCACAGTATATAGCTGTAGACATAGTATATATGAAACATTTGTCATGGAGTTGTAGAGGGAGTTATGTGCCTCGCCGGGCTAAAGTAGTGGATGACCTTGCTGTACGGCAAGTTAAACAAGGATCTGAAACTACTAGGTTCCGTACAGACTCAACTCTGCACCCGTGTCAATATGTTCATTATATGCAAGCCTCTTGATTTATAACATGGCTATGTTATGTGAAGTATTGATACACTTTAATACTTCTCTAATTAAATAATTCTCTTTTGTCTTTTCGCGCAAATAGGAGCCGCGCATATTCTGATAATATAAAGAACATCATAATAATTTTCTTTGTTTTCGGCATTGGAAAATTTTCTTCGTCAATGAGTGGTTCTCAAATATATGTTTTCTTGATATTAGTCATATTCAATAGTTTGGGTTTCCTATTTGTTTTCTGCAATGTTCTAAAATTCCGTTGAAAAGGTTGGTTCCGGAATTTTCTATGGCACCATGGAAGGAATGGTAATTTCACATCAAATAATATTATCCTGAAAAAGATGAATGATATGATAGGTAAGCGATAAAATAGTTAAATTTGTATGTTTTCTGATACACCTTATCCACGATTTACTCCACAATTTTCACTTCGGCTTTAAAAGTAAGGCTTGATGTTTTTAACTTTTAAATTTAACGTGTTCTATTCTGTCAACGCCAGCTTGTTGATTGAAATGCAGCACATGTTGCCCTAAATATACCGAGCAGCTTTCCTGTTCGAATTGAATGTGTTCTGTTGGTAATACTATCAGCTAGCTATTGGAACATTTAGTTTTGTAAGACGAACTTGATTTTCAGACTGTTAACTATTGAGTATCTGGATGGTATTTTTGTTAAATATTTTGTTTTTGTTTTAAAACCTGATCATCGTTGCATTCCTGCACTATCGATATCTGCGCTCAAAATCGAGATAGTACTTTCTTTGATAGTACTTTATCAAAGAGCATTTATGCGATATAAGTATCACTTGATTCTGTATACATGTAATGTTGCCTTCCATCGTTCATTATTTTTTGGCCCAATAAAAGTGGAAGTGTCTAAATCTGGCTGTGAGTTGTATTTATCTGCTCTTCGCTATAGTATTTCTCAGAAACATTTTAACACTGTTTTCATGCAGCGTGATCAGTTGTTAACATTGATACATTTCTGATATAATCGTGACAATGTTATCCGCTAGAGTGTTACCCTCGCTCGAATCTGAAAACATCAGAAACTAGTGTAACCTCTAACGTGTCTTTTTCCTGACAATTCTCTCTCCTGCCAACTTATTCTTATCATTATTGTTTATTGTTTAAGAATTATGTAAGTAGTAAGGTTATAAAATCCTTCTTTTTTTCGAGCTCCTAAGGGCTGGATATATATGATGTCCCATTTTATCGGGATTTTACGCCTTAAAATATGATTAGTGTACGTGATCTAATTATCACATCATAGTTCTGTCAATTAATTATACCTATTAATTTCTTGATTGGCTGCCACAATCTTGATCTTCACTATCTACAATTAACAGTTAATTGAATTATCTTGAAATTTTACGTGTAATCTTACTCAAAATAGTCCCACATGTGTTCGCTCTTCAGTAAAACAAGACATATCTACACTTTAACATTTCTAAAGCTAGCAGTGGTCCACAACAGAATTCAGAATGTTTACCTAAAAGTTGTTTCATATTCAATCACGATGTAACTAAATTTAGACTATAAATATAAAGTTTCTCAAGTCCCCTTGAACGTTACTGGCCAGCTATGTCATCATCTCAGCTACAAGGCTATTTTAACTCGTAGTTGCTGTTCATTCTTCCATTGTGAACAATTCTCATGTTGGAATCGTAACACGTGAAAGTTAATTGTCGCAGGTGCATATAATTTTACTAGTGATACAGTAGTGTTCACTGTTCAATACAATGATGTAATCTCTATATAGAATATAGATAGATAAGTAGATCCAGGAAGTAGTGTTTAGTAGACTTCTGGAATCTTCTAGAACCTTCCACATGCCCTGTTTACCTGGTGTATATCCGGTGTCTGGGGCGCTCACTTTATTACATTCCCAGTAGTACATAATAACAGGTTTACTCGGACCCTATCATCTAGTTAGGCGATGATATGACCACTGAAATTTGACTATCTTCGTCGAAATTCATACAATTAAGTTTCATGAAGGTCAGAAACGAATCTCCCTAGTTCTTTGATGATTTAACGAATAGCTTAATAATAATACTTTCAAGTTGATGGACCAATTACCTTTATTTCTAATATTTACTGACTAAAAAACATCATGATGAGCTGACCTGCTAACATAGGGCTCAGTCATTGTAACAATTAGAAATAACGTGGTTGCAACTTTCAACTTTTACACATAACTGTAAGAACTATTATATTACTTATTCTCTTATTGGAGATATAAGGCTTAGATATGTATGTAATTTTTAGCCCGCAATCAAGGTTTCTTGATTTGATACATGATATCACATGTGAGATTAGATTTAAATAACTCGTGCACCAGTTTGAGCTTCCTGACTTCTGGGTTTTTGTTAGGGTTAAAGTTACACTTCCTGTTATTACAGTGGTAGAGCTGAAATGTGGTAGAGCTGAAATGTAAAACACTTTGTCATGAGAAGCACAAGGACACCGCACATCTCGTACCTGACTTCTGATCGGTGGTAGAATTGTTTCACATCCAGAAAGACGGCAGATAATCTGCTAGGAAATTTTGGAGGGATTTGGTGTTTAAGAGGAACTTTTTAGAAGACATGACATTTTTTAGGGAATAAGAAAATTGTTAGGGGGGAAACAGGACTGAGGATAATTAAAACTTCCTGGATGGGGATGTTTAACGGGTGGTTCTAATGAAACTGATTTTCCACGTACACGCTGCTTCTGTGTTATTTGTTAAGATAAGATTCATGGTTTGTTAAATATTCCTCAATATTTGAATATGCATGCGCCACCTGCAGCGCGGTGAGATAAAATTCACTGTTATATATTTTCCTTCTTTTAAATGTGTTAAATCACGCACCACCTGCCAAACAATTTAGAGACTTGATCCTTTCATGAAGCGAACGTGCTAAATAACTCCACAAACGAACTTCGCGATTTTTCTTAAAGGGCCTCCACCGACAGTTGAAATTGAGTCTAATTTCTCGTTAGGTTTAGGGTTTCAGCATATTCTTCAGTTAGGGATCGGGTTAGGGTTGGGGTTTTGAATAATCCCTCAGGGCCATCTAGAGAACGTGTTAAAGTGAGTCACGTGATAGTCTAGTGTAGAGTGAACACACAGGAAGCTTCTAGAGTATTGTGTTAATGTATACTGCAACGAGACCACTGTGTGACGTGATCACACGATGCCAATATAACGTAATGTTCTAGAACTCATAGAGCTGGAGAGAGAGAGAAACACCTGAGTCAGTGAGTCCCTCTCGTAGATTCGATAACGGAAATGTGAATATATTTATGCAGCGCGTAATTTTTTAAAGTACTCATTTCCTGTTTGTAACTTTTTTGTACGGTAGCATATTTTGTTGGCTTGACACACAAAACATCATGTGTTTTGCAAATGTGGTAGAATCGTGCAAATTGCCTGATAATGGTAAGGATTACATGAATAAGTTGCTCCCTAGTCTCTGTTAGTCATTTCATTATAGTGGATAAGTTCAGCAGGTGGCTTTGCACCAGTTAGAACATAATGTAATAGGCCAGACGACTCAAAATGTACGTGACTATTGCTATTCAGACCTAATTTCCTGCATCGAGAATTTTAGATTATCATATTTGAACGAAGTGTACCGTAAGTCACCTGCTCTTTTGAACTTCTGTTCTGTCTTGATGGCTAAAAGCTATGAAAACATATCGTCGGAGATATCAAGAGTTTAAATTCCCAATTAGTCATACTGAGCAGGTTGAGATATGACATAGCCACTTTTAAAATTCAATCCTCCCCTTTTCACTCATAATCCCCACACATAACTTAAACTGCTCATTTAATGATAAATCAATCAGACTTGAAAATCTAATAATTGTCGAGAAATTAGCAAATTATTTAGCTACTAATTAGCTAATTATTTAGCAAATTATTTAAATTAGCAAATTATTTAGCAACTAATTAGCTAATTATTTAGCAACTAATTAGCTAATTGAACTCCTCACAGATCAAGGAAACGTGGTCCAGAAGGAGAGGGAGCCCTGTTTTAGAGACGAGAACTTATCTTCACATGATCTGAACGAGCTGAGAACCAACTCAAAACTGGACAACTTTGATCAGGTATGTTTTGTTATTGTTTTAACTCTTGTTTTTGTTCAAGCCATTATTTCAAAAGTGAGGTGATGTATTATTGTGCAAGTTCCAAAACCATGAGATCACAATATATGATTACACATTACACATTACACATTACACATTACACATTACACATTACACATTACACATTACACATTACACATTACACATTACACATTACACATTACACATTACACATGAGAACATATACTACACAGGAATGTGTTAAGGGATTGTTCAAATATTACACGAGTCAGGGTTTGGAAAAACTTAATTAAATTAAATGTCTACACCATAATAACAAACTGGCGGCTAACGGAGGGGGTCTCAAGAGGTCAATATCTAGCTGACGTAATAGATACCTTATGCTTGCTTCATATCTGTGAGAATGTTGAACGTTGTAACCATTATTTTTACCAACAAGAGGTGCTAATTGTTAATTGGAGTACAGTGAGATTTGTCTTATCTCTGTTGAAATAAACTAGTCATTATTTACTCACATCTCATCAAATGTACAGTGAAAGTGTACTTGTAGACATAATTGTAATCCAATCTAGATCACTAGACTACAGTCTTTAACGACTTCAGCGTGCATTGTTATAAATTGATCAAGAATTACACACCGTCCATTGTTCACAACAATGCTTAATAGTTTAATATAGATCTGGTCTTTACATTAACTATCGTATGTTTGATATAAACACGTGACATGACATGGAATCTGTGTTAATGTTGAAATGTTTGTGAGTGTGCTATGTTGAGAATTTCTTAATCTTTACAACCAATTCGAGGCTTTCTCACGCAAACAAGGCTCAATGAGAATTGATCCTTGCGCAAGTCAAAACTCAAAATAAACTTTGCCAATGTAAACTGTGTGTAGGAAACCATAGTTTTGAGTAGCTAAAAGGGTAATAACATGTATATTGCACACTAGTAGTAATACCGCTGTGCACAGTTGTCAAAGCAGAAAGATTACATCATTCTACAAGTTTAGGTAACTCTAAACTGATCAACCTGCGGCTGAATTTAAGTGCTTTGAACTAAACGAGTTCATGACGCCAAGCCAACTAAAGTGGTTCATTAAATACTGGTTATCAAATAAAGCAATCTCACGCGGTAGTTGAGTAACGTTTATAACCGTGTTTAATCTAGAATGTTCTGCAGTATTCCAGTTCTCGAGGTTGTTAAATTGACTCAGTTTTGTGTCATCCACCAATGTTAACGATCAGTTCAATGGTAAGTGACAGTCATGTTCAAGTCAATGTTACATGGATTATATATGAGACTTAACCATTTACATTTTGACATTTAATTCCATCACGGTGACAGACTAATCTGACATTTTCTCTTGAAGGAAGATATTTGTCAGTAAAATTGTACTAGTACTCTTAACGGGTGGCCTGTACAACCTTTTCTTTTTTCATTTTCTTTAAAGATAGGGTGGCGTAAAATAGATACTTTACCACAATTATACATCGTACTAGTAGAAATAGAAAACAGTATTGTTCTACTAAAACTAGTAAACCCCTATAACAATCCTGCCCCCTCCTCTCCCCTCCCCCCTGCCCCTCCTCTTTCCCCCTGCCTGCCCCCTCCTCTCCCCCCTGCCCCCTGCCCCTCCTCTCTCTCCCCCTGTCCCCTCCTCTCTCTCCCTGCCCCCTCCTCTCCCCCTCCCCCTGCCCCCTCCTCTCTCTCCCTGTCCCCTCCTCTTTCCCCCTGCCCCCTCCTCTCTCTCCCTGTCCCCTCCTCTTTCCCCCTGCCCCCTCCTCTCCCCCTCCCCCTGCCCCCTCCTCTCCCCTCCCCTGCCCCCTCATCTTTCCCCCTGCCCCCTCCTCTTTCCCCCTGCCCCCTCCTCTCCCCCTGCCCCTGCCCCCTCCTCTCTCTCCCTGCCCCCTCATCTTTCCCCCTGCCCCCTCTTCTCTCTCCCTGTCCCCTCCTCTTTCCCCCTGCCCCCTCCTCTCCCCCTCCCCCTGCCCCCTCCTCTCTCTCCCTGTCCCCTCCTCTTTCCCCCTGCCCCCTCCTCTCTCCCCCTGCCCCCTCCTCTCTCCCCCTGCCCCCTCCTCGCCCCCTCCTCTCCCCCTCCCCCTGCCCCCTGCCCCCTGCCCCCTCCTCTCTCTCCCTATCCCCTCCTCTGTCCCCCACGTCCCTCCCTATATCGGAATGTTGCCACAGCGGTACAATGTTCAGTATGATGTGGTAGTAATGACGAGTGAGGAGTGTAACAGGAGTGTAACAGCTCCACCAACACATGTGGCGCATATCATTAACCACCTCATCTAGCTATTACTACTCTCTACCAGCTACAGTATTATTAGCAGATCTGCCCTTCTGTTACTATGGCGTCTGTTGAGGCTTTACTGGTATACTGTACTGGTGGTAGTTTGTCTTTACTTTTTGTTAACTTTTTATTTAATTTTTATTTAATTTTTATTTAATTTTTATTTAATTTTTATTCAATTTTTAACATTTTTGTTTACGTTTTGTTTACTTTGTGTACCTCGTGAATACAATGGATTGTAAGGGAACTAATGTACATTGTACATTATCAGTTTACCATGAGCTAGTACACCGGTTACTCGTAACAGCTGACCTCATCATAGCTATTTGAGCTATATATTTGCTATATATTTGATGTATATGCTGAACATGAGCTTTATACAAAGAACTCAGGAATTACATCACATTTAAGTAGTTGCACTCGTGACGCTGTGCTGAAGTTATGTGGTTAGGTTAGTAGTTACAGTCTGTTGTTATGACTACATATTATTTTGTTGACGGTATACATATTTGCATAGCTCTTGTTGTTCATTGCCTTGTGTTATGCGTTTATTTCGACATTCCTATTTTATAGTTCTTGTACAGTTGTTATAGAGTTCCAGTTGAATCTCTATTTTCATATTGATCTTCTGTTTCGAGTCATAGTCCTTCTGCTAAACTTAATAAAATATTTTATTGCACTGTATGCTATGATTGTTGAGTATTTTAAGTTTATATACTACTGCTATTACACAGCTTTTTTTGCATAACTTTTTAGTATTCTTTTCTTCTTTGACCGGCTCTGTTTTCATTGCTTTGCAACGACTGCTCATAGGAACGTTTTATTTCGATAAACTCCGGTGATGATCTATACGGATTATTGTATATATCTGCCTCGATCACCCACTAACAGTGCACTAATTATTTACTAATTACAATCTGCTAATTAAGGTGATTAGTGTGATTAGCATGTCCCATGCAAGCCAGCTTTACTCCACGATGGCACCATCACCTCAAGAACTTCCTCAAGGACACCTGTCTTTGTTGCTACGTCGTCTTTCTTCGCCCTTCTGATGTAAATAAAACCCCATTGGCCATTACCATGCTTTAAAATACACATAACTATGTATTACCAAATATGTTTCGCCCCTGTAAACTTTTACGTAATTATCTTCGGGTTTTCCCTAATATTAAGTACAAAAGGCACTTACTGTGATAATAAAAGTTCGAAGTCACATATAATGCTATACTATAAGTACAACTATATGCTAAGTTTCAGTACAGCGTACTAATCGCGTAGTTCAATGTAACCTTTAGTGTCCACAGTTACAGTAACCTTTAGTGTCCACAGTTACAGTGGTCAATAATCCCACCTCAACAGTAAACAAGCAAATTGGTTCTATACACTACGTGTGATACCGGAAGAGGAAGAAACTTGGATTATTTCCATAAAAACAAGGTCTCTATTTCCATAATAACAAGGTCTCTATTTCCATAATAACAAGGTCTCTATTTCCATAATAACAAGGTCTCCATTTCCATAATAACAAAGTCTCTATTTCCATAATAACAAGGTCTCTATTTTCGTAATAACAAGGTCTCTATTTTCGTAATAACAAGGTCTCTATTTTCATAATAACAAAGGTCTCTATTTTCATAAAAACAAGGTCTCTATTTCCATAATAACAAGGTCTCTATTTCCATAATAACAAGGTCTCTATTTCCATAATAACAAGGTCTCTATTTCCATAATAACAAGGTCTCTATTTCCATAATAACAAGGTCTCTATTTCCATAATAACAAGGTCTCTATTTCCATAATAACAAGGTCTCTATTTCTATAATAACAAGGTCTCTATTTCCATAATAACAAGGTCTCTATTTCCATAATAACAAGGTCTCTATTTCCATGATAACAAGGTCTCTATTTCCATAATAACAAGGTCTCGAGTACAAGTTGCCGGGATTGAACGCGTGTGAACCTATATAATAGTAGTTCTAATACAACTTATAGTTATATGCTATAGTCCCATGTGTTACATAATACATATACATGTACATGTTACATTGTCAGAGCGTTGAGAGAGAGAGAGAGAGAGAGAGAGAGAGAGAGAGAGAGAGAGAGAGAGAGAGAGAGAGAGAGAGAGAGAGAGAGAGAGAGAGAGAGAGAGAGAGAGAGAGAGAGAGAGAGAGAGAGAGAGAGAGAGAGAGAGAGAGAGAGAGAGAGAGAGAGAGAGAGAGAGAGAGAGAGAGAGAGAGAGAGAGAGAGAGAGAGAGAGAGAGAGAGAGAGAGAGAGAGAGAGAGAGAGAGAGAGAGAGAGAGAGAGAGAGAGAAAGAACCAGGTGCTCTCTGTGTTCATTTGATTCAACTACCTTCAGTGTCTTCTTGTTAACTCCATAATGTTTGTGTTCTGTGTAGTGAGCTACACTAGTCCTATGATTCGTTAATGCACATTAAGGTTAGTTGAGCGGTAACTCTTGTTATATTATAAAAGCGTCAGGATCTTTATAAACAGATCTAGAACTTTAAATTATTGTTAAACTGTTATTGTATTGCGATTGACCGAATTACATTAAGTAAGATAGGTTAAGGTAAGATCTCTTTCGAAGGCGAACAGCCAACTCATCGGATCCACCAAGGACAAACTCAAATGAAGCTGTTAACTTCTAGATTGAAGGCAGCTCATAAAGGCACTACAGCAAACATCCTAGGCTCTGTTCCAGCCTGCCACTAAATCTAACAACCTTGCCATTAGAACTATATTAGAATTCTAGAGCAGTCTGAGCCACGTTGCCGAGTGGTGCTGAAATGGGACTTAAGTACTACGGGCTCCGCTTAAAATGGTTTAAATTTTTCTCAGTTGAGAGAGAATTTGCCAGGTTTCCTTTATATTTGGCCCTAACCGATTCCAAATAACCCGGCTAGTCGGCTAGTTAGTCGGTTAGTTAACGTGCTACTATTATATATGACGTCTCGTAAAATTCCGGTAGCTATCAAATAAACATTACGCGTGGGTTTAGTCCAAATAAGGGTAAAAGTTGTCTCATAGTGGCAATATTGTGATTCTGGAAAAATCTAGATATTTCTCAAACCATCAAACTGCTCTGCCATGTCAGACATCCCCATTCGTAATCTTAATAGTTACAGTTTCCGATTACTAGCGTGTTCTTCATAGTTGATACTTAATAGTGAAGTTTGAGTAACTGCGTTACACTTTGTGAGTAAAGTGAAAGTTATAACTCCGTTACTACCAGTTAACTACCACAATGCAACAGAGAGGGGCAGCATTTCTTATAACTGCAAGGAGAAAGGACGGCGTCCAGCACGATATATCACTATTTACTGTCTCTCTGTACTGAGTGTTCAATAATACAACCGAACATTATTTGTATGAGGGCGGGATTGGTCAGTAGTATTTGTGTGACAATGATCAAGTAATGTGGTGATGTGCCGTCTTTTATCAGGCCTTGTAAATTTATTCAGTAAATACCTCATATTTGTGGAAATATCACTGTCTCTCTGGGGCCTGGGCTGGGTGTCGAATAACCGTCTTCCTGTGCCATAAAATACAAACAATCTTCTGGAATGATATTAAGCATAGTTTCATTATCATATACAATATACATATCTAACAAAAACTCCATTACTGCACTCCATTACTGCACTCTATTACTGCACTATATTACTGCTCATTAGTCACCGTATTCCTACCCATTCCTACTTTTCTGACAGATAAGTACCTAACATGTATACTGTAATATAGTGTATACCTATTGTTTTAACGGATTTGTTAACTGTTTTAACCTATTTTAACATATTTTCAACTATCGCCTCCCCCCAGAAAGTTGACGGCTACGACAGTGGTATTGGAGCTTCACCACAAAACCCGCTGTCCCTGTCCAACCAACAGAGCCTGTCCCCGCCCCAGTCCCTGCCTCTAAACGTCAATATTAAACCGAAGACTAAGCGAAGGAAGCGCGGTGCTAGTGTTAATGTTCTTGGCTTCGAGGGTACGTGACTTTTTGTTCACTAGAACACTCTAGATTAGCAGCTGTAATATCTTTGTGGCGTTGTGTGTGTCATTATCATTCGCCATTTACTTTACAAATTTCTGGTATCGTTAATCAAGCCTAGCTTAATAGCTTAACTAAAGGACAAAATATGAGAGGTAACACCGTATAACAGTGGGAACAGTAAAATAACATTTCAGTAAAATATTATTTCAGATCAGTTTGAGAGGACAGGTCGAATTTTGGGCGAGGGTGCCTTCTCACAGGTGGAGGTATGTCGAGAACGAAAAACCGGGAAGGAGTATGCAGTCAAGGTCAGTCCAACCCAGAGTTTTCTAATTTTCAAATATTTCATCTCCAGAAGCTTTTCTCTCGTGCATTTAAAAGCAATCTGGCTAAGGGTACTCTCTCTCTGAGACTTTGTCAAATTCGGTCTACTCAAATACGACCTAATAGCTGTAATATCATTTACTTTTTATTATGTCTTCTCTTCGGATACCAAAGCTCATATCTGAGCCTGTTATGATGTTGAAAATCAACAATTGTTATGAATTTCTGATTTCGATTAGGATTAACGGAAAAGTATAACATCCCATGATCTTAAAGTAAAATATTTAAATGTGGCAGAATCTCTAAAGGTGTCTAGTACCTTTATGCCATGATAAGGATTGTGTAGTACGACTGTTTAGTTTAGAGTAACCTGTTTTATGACACTCTGACTCGGAGATATCACATAACAAGCATTCCATTTTTAGCATACCTCACGATGATCTGACTCCACTTGGAATTAGATTAAATCTAAATCTAGGTCATACGATAGCAACCAATTCCGATTAGAAAACAAATAATATACTCAAGAACAGATTATCGTTAAATCAGTAATACATAACATGGTAATCAATGCAATTATGCATTCAATTACATAAAGTATTTAATTAGAAATCAAAGTAATTATGTTTCAGGTGATTCAGAAGGAGAATTGGTACACCCGTGCTCGAGTATTGCAGGAGGTGGAGATTTTATACAGAGGTAAAGGTCACCCGAACATAATCCAGCTGGAGCAATATTTCGAGGGAGATAATCAGTAAGTTTTGTGGATAAATCATCGAAAATTTAATTAAAAAAAGCTATATTCGTTGTGAGCAATTCCTAACATACGATTATCTAATCTCTCCCATAACTAATACCGATCTACCATTCTCTGATATTTCATATTTCACAGGTTCTTTTTAGTATTTGAAATGATGCGTGGAGGAGCCCTGATCAACCACATAGAATCACACAAAATGTTTACTGAAAGAGATGCTTCCAAGGTGGTACAAGGTGTCACGTCTGGGATCAAACATCTTCACGGCCAAGGTACTACTCATCTTATCTTGAAGAATTCGAATATGGGCGATGACAAAACTGTTGTTGACAGGCTGTACTTATGTTGTTATGAAGCGAAGTGACAACATCTTCGAACTAATTTCATAACATCACCATTGCTTCTTGACGTGTCACTATTTATTAACATTATAGTGAGGAAGGCGATATTGTATCGTAGACCACTTTACTTGTTGTTAAATGTTGTTGTTGATTAGGTAATGCATGTCAAGTTGCTGCAATGTTTTGCACTAACAGGTTTCCATGAAGCCTGCGCAAACAGTTTTCTTTGTCGCGTAATTTTCTGGCGCGTGGCAGACTTGTTGAGCGGGCGCGGAGCATATAGTGCTATGCCGCGCTAAATTTGTCAACTGTTTATTTTGCTGCGCGCGACCGACTTCTGCCACAAATTTGAATTTTACAGCAATGTCACGTACACTATTTTAAATCGGTTGTTCAAGTAACTTCTATGACTTTATACGTCATAACATATATATAATATGTCCTTCTCAAATATTTCTTAAGTACATACCAAGAAAATGATTTTATAATTTATAATTATTTTCCGACAGGTATTGCTCACCGGGACTTGAAGTTCGAAAACATTCTATGTGGAGACAATTTCACGGATGTAAAGATATGTGATTTTGATCTTGGTGGACAGAAGCTCGACTACCCTTATCTTTCCACTCCGCTCATGGACTCACCTGTTGGGAGTGCAGAGTTTATGGCTCCAGAGGTTTGTTTTTACTCTTCAAATATATATTCGATCTTGATCGAAGCCATTTACTTTACACATGGCCGCCCTATTTAAAACCTTTTCGTAGATATTAACGGCACTGAAGGACCTGCTAATATCCTCTAACATCCTCCTGTTTCAGGTTGTATCACTGTTTGAAGGAAACCGTACATTCTACGATAAGTCTTGTGACATGTGGTCTCTTGGTGTGTTGATCTACATTATGGTGTACGGGAAGCCTCCATTCGTGGGTCGTTGTGGACTCAACTGTGGATGGGACATTGGCGATGAGTGCAAAGAATGCCAGGATTCACTCTTTCGCAATATAATGACTTCCACGTTAAACTTTGATGAGAACGTACAAGTGAGTGGTGGTGTGAAGAATCTGATATCCAGACTTCTGCAGAAAGACGCCACACAAAGGTATATTACTAAGTGATAATTCCTGATGATTACTTTCGTTTACCATTGTTTCTGATTTCCTATGACGGAATGCTCGTCACGTATTAACCGATAACCCCCAAATGCAACAAATAGGCCTCCGTCCTCTCATAAGTCATAACATAATCCTTACTTCAGATTAACCGCCCCAGAAGTGCTTGACCACGAGTGGGTGAAGAGTGGAGGGTGCAGCAACAGACTCTTCACAGCACAGCAACTCAAACGAAACAAGAGCAGTGCAATGAATCTCGGATTTTTCTCCTCCCAAGCAAATGAACATCTCCGCAGAATAAACTCTAACCATAGTCTATCTTCCTCCCCTCATTCACCTGTCGTTCCGTCCAGTCCTGATGTTGATCCGCTGGACAGGGCCCTTCAGAACATTGATCTGGATATGGGTGGTAGGTGACTTTTGTATTTTCTAATAAAACAGTCTTCATTTAAGTATGCTGTTAACACTTCACCCTTTTGGGGAGCCTGATGGATCTCAATCTCTATTATGAAATGTTTGCACTTGTAAGTTGTAAGTTGTAGCCAATCTAGCCCGCTTATATTCCTCACATGTTACGTTTACAGAGAGTTGGTACGAAGAAGAGTTGGACGATGAATTATTCTCGGATCGTAACAACACGGTATCCGAACAGGAGTCGCCCGACTCCCCACCCTACTGCACCCCCAACGAACCCACTCCTCGTACCCCCACAGACTGGGGAGAAAACACCCCCGTGCAAACAAAATTCATGTTTTCCTCCTCACAAACTAAAAACTTCGAACCTTCAAGTAAACCGACTTTCTATATCTCCAGCGAAGATGAAAGTGACGATGAGAGCTGAGACATTTGGACGTTTTATTGTGATTATAAACAATAAACTCAGCTTGATTTTAGAAGTCTTGGTTGTGCTTGTAGTTGTGATGACTTGGGAAGTGTTAGAGGGCTGACGAAAACAAACTCTTTATATTTATTGCAATTAGGATAGGGTTTTTAATGTCCGTTTCAACTTCAAGGACTATTCACGGACATGTTATATGTTTGATTAGGGGAAAGAAGCTTTAGACGATATTAGGTGTTGTTCTCGGTAGAAAGGGGTGACCTCTTATTCGCACCGAATAGCTATCTCAGCCAAAACATAATGATGGAATTGCGTTAAATATTATTGCGAAATTAATAATTGATAATAAACAAAAAATAATTAACAATAAGGGGGCGTCCACATACTACGTAACCAATGAGGGGGAGTTATAAATGATTACGCGTGTAATTTCAACACAATAGCTGTGTAAAGCTGATTACGGAGGGGGGGGTGGGCGAGGTGGCTTAAAATTAGCCAAAACGTTATAACCAACTTGTGGACGACCCCTAAAGATACTTAGATGAGCGGTATGGATCAGTCCCAGTCTAGTAACGACATCAAAGATTGCGATTAGCTGTATAAACTAAATCACGTGCTGTGACTATGAGGCTATATGCTGAAAAAATATTTATGTTTCTTTCGAGGTGTTTTATTATTTTATTTCTCCAGTCTTAAGCCCGTCGGCAATATCACATTTTTACTTTAAGTTTATATTAGCGTCAAATATGATTATGGTACCAACTTAATAATTGCCATAATAACAATAATTAACACTGGTAGTGTGTTTTGTGTGAGTCGCTTAATTTACTTATCATTATAAGTTCTCAACTCAGATTTTATTTAAATTTGTTATGTACTTCCAATGTGGTTATCCGTTTTAGGAGCAATTCCTTGATTTTCTTCGTTACTATTTCCCTATAAGTATAAATAGCTGGCCATAAGGTAACTAGCTGCCCCACGAAAAACCTCACCGAACCTCCACGCGGTGTTGGTGGGTGGCTCGAACGGGAGGTGCATGGGTGTTTCTAACCTATGCAAAGGAAGGGACTAGCCATCTCTACAACAAGGAAAGGCTATAATAGCCTCTACTAACCTTAGAACCGCAGCATAACCGCTTTTCCCACAGGCAAATAACACCTTCCGCAGGAAACTAACACGCTCACAGGCCACCACATGACGTGTAACCCCAGGATTTGGTTTTGGATCGGACACTGAAAACAACGATAGAGGAGCGGTCTACACGCTCACAGGCTACCATGTCTCGTGTAACCCCAGGATTTTACACGTTCACAGGCTACCACGCCTCGTGTACCCTAGGATTTAGTTTCGGATCGGACACTCAAAACAACGATAGAGGAGCGGTCTACACGCTCACAGGCTACCATGTCTCGTGTAACCCCAGGATTTTACACGTTCAAAGGCTACCACGCCTCGTACCCTAGGATTTGGTTTTGGATCGGACACTCAAAACAACAATAGAGGAGCGGTCTACACGCTCACAGGCTACCATGTCTCGTGTAACCCTATGATTTAACACGCTCACAGGCTACGACGTCTCGTGTAGCCCTAGGACTCCAACACTTAACAGACTCTAACACGCTCACAGGCTTCCACGTCTCGAGTACCCTAGGATTTGGTTTTTGGATCGGACACTCAAAACAACGACAGAGCTGAGGAGTGGTCTACAGTGACGTTACAGGAACATTGCATACTCCTACGAGTTGCATGTAGCAGGCCATGACCGTCCCTGGAAGTCCCTGTCTCCTCATCGTTAACCCGTAAGGGATTGCACCAGGGGCGGTGGTAACAGAACTTCAAGATTCTCGGAGTCTGTTACTGGGCCGCGCTCAGCCTGTCATTCCGCCTAATCTCTATTCTATATGTTTATGAACATAATAGCCTGAGGTCCCCAGGTAAGGAGTCTGTTGTCGATATCTATGTATAATATAATTATGGTATATAACTTGGGAGTCTCTCTCTCTAGCAGCAGGAGTTGGAGAATGGGGACGCGTTGTGAAAGCCACCGCAAGGAAGGCTTACAGTCGACGCCGACCAATCAAAAGAAAAAAGAAGGTAACTAGCTAACTGAGTAACTTGTTACAATTTGGCCTACAATAGAAAGTGTAAAAGGCACGTAACGCGTTACGTGATCAATTACGAGATGGAGTCTTTGTTCTAGCTAGACGGCACTTTCTGACTCTGACCATAATATGATGCGATCATCGTTCTATCTAGATCTAGATTGAACGCGCGGCGGACAGACGCACGGCTAGGGGGTGGCGGGGTGCACGATAAAATAAACTTGCTCGGATTTTCAAAATTTTTGTAACATTGTTTTCTAGAGACTGTGAGAATTTTCACAGTACCAAATTTGTTGTATACCTTTTTGAAATGATGAGTGAGTTTCGCCTAGGTGCCATATTTGATATTTGATGGTGCGCGGCTTTTGGAGCAAAAGTAGGTGTATAATGTATAAGTCCCGTAATTTGACGAAATTCGTTGATTTTTGTTGTATTATATTATTCTGTCATATCTTCGGTTCCTTGAATGAGATCATTCTGAAAATTTGTGAGGACCTTCCAATAGGGCTTTCACAACTGTCCAAAAAATTTGGTCATGGCGATATTATATTTATATCGGATTGATTGACGATGTCAATCCATTGAGATCGTTGCTTTGCGAAGCAAAGGAACGATCGACGATGCGAAGCAAAAATGCTAGTTCGCGCGGCGCGGCGAAGTCCTCAAAGATATCGGAGTTCTAGTTGATATATATAGTAATGAAAATGGGGCAAAATACGCTGCTTTTAGCTGTAACATTTGTATCCCGTTTGACGGATGTTACTCGTCTAAATTTCTTCGAAGTAGCGCGCGCCGCTTTCTTCTCGAAATGTTAGTGCTATGGCAAGTGCTACGAAGTAGCGCGCGCCGGGCCAGATCATTAACAATGGTCAGTATCCCGTTGCGACCGTACCCCCACGGTCGTTTCACTACGTTCCCCTTTATCGTCCTGACGATACAGGGGGAGCCGCGCACTTCGTTGTTCGTGCGCGGCGGGTCATACAACGTATGACAATGTAACATAATGTCTCATGCAATGGTTGGATATGCTCTAAATTTGTTTTAAAACTGATAACGTAATTATATGTGAACGACCCCCTGTGAGCAAATATAATTACAAAATAACCATTTTTGTCAGACCACAGACGTGCAAATTTGTGCACCTTAACTTAAAATACTTACCATTCAAATCGAAATCAAAACCTATGCCTATGCTGTATGCGCGGCGCTCCTTCCTAGCTTTAATGTTTTAAGCATGACATGAACCGGGCCGACCAAGAGACTATTATATTATAGCAAGCTAAATAGTAGATAAAGCCTTTTCGTGTTAATTGCATGGTAACGTGCACCTGCTATAACATATAATGATACTTTATTTATGCTCGCCATACTCTATTCACGCATACTCGCAATATTTAACAAAAAATGCGGCCGCTTTTCCTTTGTTGATGGCCGCTCAATTTCCCAAACCCTGATGATGGTGATAGCGTATTTTATCATATTTTATTTAACCTGGGGACTTCGGGCTTTACTGTTTATTAAAAAAGAAAAAACAGGGCAAGGGCCCCTTTGTAGCTTTATAACCTACCAAGACGCACCGTATATAATATGTGGAATATAATATTTGGAACAAATAGTATCACCCGTTAACTGTTAAGGGTCCCATTTGTACTTGTCTTCACAACATCTGGAGGTATTGGAACGATCTGTAATGCGTTCGTTAAAAAACCTGACTACTATAGCTCTAAAAAAGGAATTTTTTTTCAAACAGTATACACACAAAACATAATGTCACAATGACCCTATATAAAAAAAACCCTTCAAAAACTCAATATTTTCCCTATCTCAAATATTGGGAGAAACATTTGAAAATCACCCTTGGCCTTGTGGCTCCAAGTTTAAAAATAGACTATCTATATTGACCAAGTTCTTTCTCGCACCTCTGTCTCCCCGGAGAGAAATCACTGTTGTCCTTAAGATTTTGAAACGAAGGCGCTTCCTTATATATCATAAAGATGTTTATTATAGTGCTAATCTCTTGTGACATTTATTTTTCTTCAGCCTCTACTACTCACTCTACTGCCTCATCTTCTGAACATTATTATCTTTAGTATAGTTGAGGATTCTCAACACCCACTTTTAAGTTGAGTACTCTCGACCCACTTAGTCCACATGCCTTGCAAACTTACAGCACGGTATTTGTAATGGTCTAAGTTCCTAATACTCGCCAAAGATGGTTCCACTAGTCAACCGTAGGAGAAGAGAAAGCTTAACAACAAATTAGATGGCTGCATTTTGTTTTGATTTTATTAGGTCCTAGTATTTATTCCTATTGTCTTAAAGTTCTAAGAGAACTCTCCTTAAATTATTTTAATGCAGTCACTCAGATAAGTTTATACCAGGACACTTCAACAAAGACACATACTCTGCCCACAATAAGGGGCCATAATTGTTTCAATTATGTAACTGTATAGAATTATTATTATTATAAAGGGTCTCAATAAGAGGTCTCGACTGCCTAGGCGTCAGACCTTGGCAGTCGGTAGTTTTCCTCTGGCCCGGGATCAGCTGACCCTAGGGACCAGAGGATAAAGGTGTAGAAACTATATGTATCTACAAAACTTTCAAGGTTGTTTTTACAAGAGACAGGGCTTGCTGCGCAAGGGAAGAAAAGCGGGAGAAACACTCACAAATTATACAAATAAATATTATAAAACATAGCAAAAAGAAATTCAAACAATCCTACACTACTACAAATGTTTATTACATACTACAATGTGATACATGATAATTATTATATGCTGTATAGACAAGAAACAGGGCTTGCAGGGCAAGAGATGGATCAAAGGGACTAGTCACAGAGTGTAATATACAGTGATTCAGCAAGAACCCATTGCTGAATCTGGCACACAAAATACCACAATCAATACAAAAATATACAATATTATATCAAACAATATGTTTATACAAGAATCAGGGCTTGCAGAGCAAGAGAAGAAAAATAAGAGAAAACTACCATCAACTGTATATACCGTAGTCCATCAGATAGGTAATCATTACTAATACACTAATCAGCAGGGCTAACAACAATATAAAATCCATAATAAATACTCAATCTACCCAATATACGAGTTAAAAATTGTATAAACAAGAGACAGGGCTTGCATAGCAAGGGAAGAAAAATAAGAGGACCAGGTAAAAAGTGTTTATTAGAGTACCCAGTGAAAATTAAACTAAAAAAAAGAGTATTTACAGTGTATTATACACTCAAATATATTATATGTCTAAGACCATCCTGAGAATCCTGGCTGATCCAAGCAGAGCTGTCTTCTGGAGATTAGAGATGCTCAGATTGCAGTGGACTGCGTCGAGGTGTTTACGAAAGTTTATGGTGATAGTTCCTAATGCGCCTATCACCACAGGGACGATTGTGACCTTTCGTAAATTCCAGTTCTTCTTAATTTCTCTTTTCAGGTCTTGATATTTCAGAATCTTTTCTTGTTCTCTATCCAAGATCCGGGTATCTCCTGGGACTGCAACGTCAATGATGGTTGCTGCGTTGGTTACCTTGTCTACCAGGAGGAGATCCGGTCTACAGTGTTCGATAACGTGGTCCGACTGGACATGGAAGTCCCACAATATCTTGACTTGTCCGTTCTCCAGCACCTTCTCTGTCCGGTGTTCGTACCACCTTTTACTGCGTGGGAAGCCGTATTCCTTGCACAGACTCCAGTGCAATGCGGCAGCTACTTTGTCATGCCGACACTTATATTCTGTCTGTGAAAGTTTTGGGCACCCATTCAGTATGTGGTCTATTGTCTCGTAATGATTTCTGCAGAGTCTGCAGAGGGGAGAAGAGCCAGGTGTTTTGTCAATCCTGTGCTTCACGTAATTAGTCCTAAGTGCTTGGTCTTGGGCTGCTATCAACAATCCTTCTGTCTCCTTCTTCAAATCTTGTTGGGTGAGCCAGTTCCAAGAGGTTAACGGGTCTGCTGTACCCATCATCTGCCTTGGGAACTGTCCGTGCATCACTTTAGCAGTCCATTTCTCCTTGCGGATTTCCTCGCGTTGTGTTCGGTCAATATCTTTCTCTATCTCTTCACCCAAGAGTATCTTGTCTTTGACAAAGTAGTCCTTCAGAGCAATCAGTTCTGGGTCTCTACTTCTCACCACATAAGTGGTGAGTGCATTCTCCTCTCTCTTAACGACTTCCTCTATACTATGTAGCCCACGGCCACCCAGTTGACGGCTGACGTATAACCGATCAACATCTCCTTGGGGGTGGTGAGCTCCATGTATCCTCATCAGTTTCCGGGTCTTGACATCTAAGGCTTTGGTCTCCCCAGCATTCCATGAGAGAATTCCAGCTCCATATCTTATCACAGGTACAGCCCAGGTGTTAATCGCTTGTATACTATTCCTGCCATGAAGCTGGGATTTCAAAACCTTTTTAACTCTTCTGACATACTCTTTTGTAACCAGTGCTTTCATCTCTTTGTGTAGTATATCATTAGCTTCTAGTATTCCGAGATACTTATAGCCGTCGTCCTCCAACTCATGGATCTGTTCACCTGTGGGTAGGGAGATGCCTTATTATTATTATATATCCCACAGCATCTGAATATCTTATAGCTCTAAATCCTACAGAACCATAACCACTCAAGTGGATGGGGAGGATAAAGTTATGGCATATGGAGGAAGAGCTTAAGATGTACAAGTATAGAAATGTCATTCAAACAATACATATATTAAAGTCACTATTGTGACGGTACATTAAAACTAGACAGAAACAAAGTGTGAAGGGCCTGAACGGAACCCCTTGGTTTCAGTTCCTTGTTTAACACTGCTGTACAGCAAGGACATCCACCGGGTTCTCCAAGGATGGGCACATAGCTCACTCCAGTGGCGTAATGTTGCCTGTTGGCGCCCCCTTGCCCTTTTGGTGCCCCTCCCTAAAATCGAACAAATTAGGTAATTTTAGAGGATATGCCGGTAAAATCTCTAAAAAAAGTGTGTATCTAGAGCAAAACGCGCAGTTTTGCTAGTACTTTAGTTAAGTTTTCGAAATTGTCCCACATTCAAACGACGATTTGGCGCCCCCCTAAAACAGCGCCCCCCCCCCCCCGCACAGCAGGTCAGCGGGGCCCTTTGTTACGTCACTGGCTCACTCTACACTATGCTCTGTCAAATGTTGCTTATACACCAAGGATCTACAGGAAATATTTCCTTGTAAGTTTAGAGGGCGATCTGTGAACAGACAACTACCTCATTCCCAACTATTATATATACATTCCCAACTATATACATTCAATTAAATCAAGTGATGCGATTGGCAGACACAGGAGGGCCAAAGTGCAAAGAAACTGATGCTAACTGCTGCTCACTGCTGCTAACTGCTGCTCACTGCTGCTAACTGCGACAGCAGCAGTGAGCAGCAGTTAGCAGCTGTTTCTTTGCACTTTGGCCCTCCTGTGCTGAGCACAATACATATGTAACGGAAACTGCTACCAACATTGTATGAAATATTAACAACCAAATATATACACATCTACTCCATCATAGATATACTCAGAGCTAAACCAAAAAGTTCTGGTAGGACTCTAATAGCACCACTAATGAGGAACTAAACAAATGAAATCCATTGTCATAAGAAAAGGATGTCCGCAAGGTGGCATCTTGTCTCGATTTTTATGGAACCTGGAGGTTGACAGTGTCCTGTTGTGCATGATAGACAAGATCCCATGTGACCTGCAAGGGTTTTCGGAAGATCTTGCTTTATTAGCCTGATTAGAGGGAACATGTGGCAACAAGGGCTTTGATGCTGATCATCTCAGAAAGATGACCCAAAAAAGTCTTGGAGCTATCATGGACTGGTGCACCAATAACATGCTGAAGCTAAGTACACTCAAAACACATGCTGTAATGTTCACTTGAAGGAGGAAATGGGAATTCTGAGGCCCTCTAACAATGAACGGAACAGAGAGCTATGCAGGAGAGCTACTGGATCATTATGGGGTTCACACTTCACTCTGAAGATCATGAAATGGATATGCTCAGCTGTAATTGTCAAAACTCAAACCATCCCTGGACCCTGACATATATCTTTCCCCATTTAGAATACAAAGATTAGTACATTTTAGCTTATGATTAATATTATATTTTTACCTATAGTTTACCTAGATTATACCACTGCCGTGTTTCATATTTGAGACCTGTAATTTTGTCGATGGCATGCTGTAAATACTCATTTGAGGACTCTGTCGCCAAAATTCGAAAATTCAAATATTTCAGATCACGCCCATATATTATTAAATTACCTATATTGTTCTTTTTGAACATGCTAGATGCCAAATTTTCTCAGATTACTGTAGATAATTAATTGCTGCATCTGATTTGAAAAAATGAGGCAAAATGGATATGAATTGACGAAGTTATCAAGCATTTTGTGTATTTTGTTAACAAAATTGATTGGGTTTATCTGACACGACACTTTAATTGGGCTGCCTTCACAATTTAACAGGTCACCTAATCACGTGATCTGGTAAGCCAATCACCTGATAACAAATAATGAATTAGATAATATGCTTCTGGTTCAAAATCGTGCTCAATTAGATTCTAGTTTTGGTGGGGATCCTTTGGCAGTTTCTCAGGTATCCACGAATTTGTACTTCATATTGTAAGTGATTTGAGAGCTTTGATTTTGAGAAAGATGAGTTGATGCGAAGGACACATTAACTCATGGTAACTCTCTTCAATACATTGATAAAACTTTTTCAATATTTCACAAGGTTTTATTCTATATTAGTGGGGTCGGATGAGCGAAAAAGGTGTGGGGTAAATCCTTCTGTTATGAAACATGGATTCAGCTCTTCAATACTTGTACTTCTGATAATACTCAGCTTCTTCTCCGTCGATTGTCATGATGAACAACAGAAGAGTAGATTTGAAAAGATCAAAGAGGTCGTTGCAAAGAATATGCACATCCTTGGACCAATGCTTAAGACAGGGCCCAGTGAACAAATGGTTGATTTCTACTTAAAGGTAATTCCACCCCCCAATTTACTGAGCCATTTGCTTTCCTCAAAACTCTGCAGTAAATTGTTTACCTGTATACTTACATTGGTGACAACTTTCAGTCTAATTGATCTGAAACAATTGTATAAAGTAGAATTTTTTAGTTTAGCAACATTCTGTTTCATCAGGCTGAAGCAAAAAAGAAAAAGAGTAAGGATAATGAATATGACCTGAAGAAAGCAAAGTATGCCGAACAAACCAAAAAGATGTTCTTTCATGCTTACGACAGTTACATGGTAACATTAAATATTGAATTTAAATTTCATTTGCATAACTTTCACCTCGATTCGAATTTTCCCAATAGATGCAACCTTTATTTAAAAGAAACAAAAACATTAATTAAAGTTAAGATTTACAACACTAGTACTAGACATGTTAAGTGTTGTGAGTATAAATTATCCTCATTTCTTGGAACATTTATCTCACATTGTTAATTCTCATTTAGTCATGAACCGGGTTGTTGATGGAACTGTGACTTTTTATAAATGAAAAACATTAATAAAGTTTTAAAAAACTTCCTCAGATGCATGCATTTCCTGCTGATGAACTTATGCCATTGTCATGTAAAGGAAGAGTTAGGGGACTATCACAAAGCAGAGGTGAAGTAGACGATGCACTTGGAAGGTAGATGTAACTTTATTTTAAAATATGGAAGTTAGAATAGTAGTTCTATATCGAAACATGATCAGCTTTTACCTTTTGTTATTTATTTAAGTTATTGGTTATTGAAACCAGTCAAAACAGGGGGGGTTTTGGTCGAGGAAAGCTGATAACTGAAAATGTTGGTAGTTATTTTCATAATTTTCATCAAAGATTTTTCCGGAAATTCAGCTTCCAGTGCCTCGATATATTTAAGCCATCGAAGCAAGAAATTGCATATAAATCATAATATCATATCTTTATCGTAATTCTGAAATGTCTTTGTGTTCACCTGACCGCCTTCATACAAATTGGGTGAAAATTAGAAGGTTGCATAGTAACAGTGTACTATAAAAAACTTTGACAATGCAGGACAGCAGATACTATGTCATCATAGTTGTTGAGTGCCAATGGATCTATCAAAATAGGTTTCTCAGTAGACCAAATAGATAGTTTTACTGTAGATAGGTCCCGACAACAAGAGTGCTGCGGCCCGCCTGCTCACCTAGTCACTTGTTAGACTCCACCACAGCCAAGCGACTAATAGTGAGGGGCTAAGGTACCATACGGGAATAACTCCCTAAAAGAATTTAACCACCGAGAACAGGTCCTCGCTAACTCCGACGTGCTCCAACTCCGAAAGGGGTACTGTGGTAGATTGGTAGCACTGTACTGTGGTAGATTGGTAGCACACTCACGCACTTGCAAAGCAGCATTATGATCTTAGGTTATAATAGATATTTTGTGGTGCAATAAAAACTGAATATCAAAGAATACCATAATACTTTGAATACTACCCGTTATTTTGAATAGTATGTCATTTTGAATAATATATTTTTTTTGAACAATACCCGTGTTGAAATCTTTTTATCCAACTTTGTAGCACATTGTTAGATTGTGGACACATGGAGCGCCCTTGTCACATTGAAAGACCTCAAACACACGTGACCAACCTTTTTAAGGGCCAAAAATTCTGCATTTACAACTTTATTTTTGCGGCATGTCACACAAGAAACTAGCAGTCATTGCAACAGCAATTATCTTCGCCTCAGCCAGCATTGCTGAGAAGAGAAACCACAACTTTTCTACACAGGGTCTTGCTGTAAAGTCGAACCCGATCCTGCAGCTTGATGTGACCCCCGAAAACGAATGTCAGGATTACTGCAAGTATGAAAACGACTGTAACACGTTTTCGTTCAACCTAGATGGTCTATCTGAGTGTTCTTTGTATCAGGGTGAGAGGAGCCGCCTGATCTACGAGACCAACAATGCATCCCATTTTACATTGTGGATGAAGGACTGTGATGTTTCAAAGTGGTCCGATATAAACGTGATCGATCAGGACCGGTTTAACTCACCAAAGTCTTTGGGAGTTTTCCAGAGCAGCGATTCAAAGATGTGTGTTGAGGTGAACTTCACAGAAACCGACCATTCCACGAGAATGGGATATCAGTTGTTCTGGAGTTCAAACTGCGAGACAGGCCAGCATTGGGAAATTATACCTCTTGATCAGGAAAAGGTTTCAGGGTGTGACGTGGTAAAGTTAAGGGTGGACGGAGGGAACATGTGTCTTTCGGCTGTGAAGACAGCCGAAGGAATCTCTCCTACTGCCGTCTTACAGGCTTGTATTAATGAGAGTGAGGGAAATGACATGAGTCAGAAGATTCTGCTGTGTCCAGAAGTTGCTGTGTCCAGAACTGAGAGTGTCTGGTCACTGAGGCAGCATCTTCCTGTCCTCCGTTCCATCATTCTGCCCATCAATTCTTCTTTCAACTGGCAGCGCAGAATATCACCGTCCACCGCTAATATTGTAACTGGGATCAAAATGCTTCAAAATATCCCATGCAAGGAGATCAGCATAACAGATGGGAGGATTTTGCCTGAGGAGAAGGCTCCATTTTTCGTACCAGGAGGGACAGTCACAGTTTCTTGCAACAAATGGTTTGGAACAGATGTTGCCAAAGGTATATCCAAACAGGAATTCACCACAACCTGCTTACAATCAATTTGTTCTCAAATGCGAGAAGGAGAAGATATAGATGTGCCACTGGATGTTCCCAATCCAATTCAGATTGCCTCAAAGAGCTCTGAAGGTGCTATGACAGTGAATTTTTTGGTGATCCTAAAATGTGTATCCAACTTTCTGATGAGCCTTTGATGACGGTGGTCAAGAACATTTCCACACAGATTTACTAACTCACTCGATTTCATGGACTGGTCTCGTAAAAAAGTTTTGCCTTAAAAGTGAACTTATCCGATTTGAACATGACTTTCCATTGTACAACATTCCATTTAATTGTACAACATTCTTCAAACAATATTTCCGTCTGATCTCTATTATAATGCAGAGTTTTCTTTATCTAAAATCTGCAACTGCCCATAAATTTTAGGGTTTTTTGCTCAACTGTGTCAGACAATAATGGAATATTTGAAAATCAATTTTGGATTATTACATGCAAAAAGAGAACTGGAGAACAGCTGCCTAAGCAGCCAGCAGGATTAGATACTGAAGTTCACAGATAGCTTCCAAAAATATGAAATGATACGATCACAACACTTTACTTATAGCTGGTATCTTGACATATACCTGTGCAGGTACATGTTGACACTCGTTGACACACTGGACACCCTGATTGTGATGAAGGAGTATGAAAAGTTTGAAGATGCAGTGAAGCTTGTGATCCGAGGCCTGTCTTTTGATACAGATATAACCGTTAACTTATTTGAAGCAAATATCCGAATATTAGGGTGAGTTTTAGTCAATCTGTTATAATAGTTAATTAGTAATTAGTAATTAGTAATTAGTAATTAGTAATCAGTTAATTTGTTGTAATTCTGACTTTTAAATAATATACTTGAGTGCTCTTCCAAAACATCTGTATCTAAAAACAACAAGGGTTAACAACAAGCAAATATCACAGTTTTAATATTTATCTTCAGGGGCTTGTTAGGAGGTCATGCAGGATGTCTATACCTGCAAAATATTGGTAAATTCACTTGGTATTCAAACGAGTTGCTCTTGCTAGCTGTTGACCTAGCTGACAGGTTCATACCGGCTTTTGATACTCCTACAGGTTATTTTAATAATAATTTTTGCACTGTCGTTTTGACTTTGTAGTAGTTATTTTAGTGTAAATGTTCATATTAGTGAGTTTCAAGTCACATTCTCATAGTTATAAATTTGGTCGGTGTAATTTATCACGTTCATAATTTAAACAAATTATTATACCTTAGTTTATCCTACCTTGGTTTATCCTACCATGTAAATCTCTCATAAATAAAAGAAAGTTTCCCAAACTTCACCACTATAACCATCAAATCTCAGGACTGCCAATCCCCAAGATAAACCTAAGACACGGCACGCACGGTGTGAAGGATAACGAAACGTGCACAGCCTGTGCTGGTACCTTGTATCTTGAGTTAGCTGCACTCAGTAGGTACACAGGTAACAGCTCTTACGAGGGGTACGCACGGGCAGCTCTTGATTACCTCTATCAGAAGAAATTTAAAGGTACATGTAAAGTGTGGGTGATTTATTACTAGAATTAACTTAGGCTGTTTAAGAAGCTAACATCTGAAGAGAAGGTGTAGGGTGTGAACTTAGAGCTGAAGTGATGAGGTTACGATGTGATGTATTGTTCTGTGACATCATAGTGTAACAACACAGTGAGTGGCTGTCAATAATTCAGTTTATTTATCCACAACTACTTCTGTTTATCTACTGTACTCAGTAACTCGTTTTGAGGTGGTAATTTTCCTAAAATGTGCTCTCTGGATCGTTATGAGTGCTTTAAAAGACTGTGGTATAACTAAATTTGTAGGCTCTCGATTGGAAATAATTTTTGATCTTTGACAAATTCTAAATCTTTACATCTCATCTAATCTGTATACTGTGTCCAATTTGTCCAACTTAATCCAAACGTTACCGATAATTCAGAGAATGAGCAGATGAAGATTGGAAAAATATGAACGAAAAATATGAGATACCCTTTATAGGATTATTATTATAGTTAACCATGTCTTCTTTTCAGCTAGTGATCTGCCGGGCTCCACTATAAGTATCAACAGTGGTAACTGGATTAGAAAAGATACAGGAGTTGGGGCTGGGATAGACAGCTACTACGAGTACATATTGAAAGGTAACTTTTTGGGACACTCTCGGTTGTTGGTCGTGTTCTTTACAGTCTGTCAATTGCATTATATTCATTTCCGAATAATAGTCTGTTGATTGACCCCGCAAAATAACACAGCTCAGAAGAAATAACCATACTTTATTCAATTATTTCTTTATTTCATGAACACTTCAAACGCTAATGTCTAGAGTACCCGTTTCTCCCTCTAGGTTACATCATATCAGGAGACAGTAAGTTGTGGGATATGTTCTCTACCCAATATGAAGCGACTAAGAAGCACTTGAAGAAAGGGAAGTACATGACGTCCGTTCACTCTGGAGCCCCTCAGAACAGGGTTAAAGAACACCAAGATGCCTTGCAGTCGTTTTGGCCTGGGTTGCAGGTACTTGCTGGTAAGTTATCGCTCCGTGATGTAGCTTTAATTTGGGTTAATTTAAGTAAAACATCATTTAATTGGCGAACAATTTAAAACTAAGTTCACTTTCCGACAGATTATTTTCTTGCAGTTCCAATATCCAAAAAAAACATTTTCTCTCTATGCTATGATAGTTTTGTTCATTAGGTGATGTGGATGAGGCAGCAGAAGTTCATGCTCACTATATAAAAGTTAGCTCTGTAAATCAGAACACGCTTCCGGAGTCATTTCTCGTGACTGGGCAAGTGTATTGGCCGCAATATTATATGCGGCCGGAGCTCATCGAAAGCAACTATATATTGTACAAAGTGAGTATTATGTATTAAAGGAATGCATTGTGTTCAGCGCCCGGTTAGCTCAGTCGGTAGAGCACGAGACTCTTAATCTCGGGGTCGCGGGTTCGAGCCCCGCATTGGGCTGATGGCGAAAGCACATTCTTTTGTTTTCCATGAGTTTTCATCCTTTTCAGCGGATTTCTTCATTCATACGTATTTTTCCAATCCAAATTTTTCTGTCAATCTTTCTAACAATTTTTTCAAAATTGCAGGCCACTAGAGACCCTAAATATGTGGATATTGCTATTACAATATTAAATGCTATCGAGAACAGGTGCAAAGTTGTTTGCGGTTATGCTGCCTTAAAACATGTGTCCAGCGGTGAACTTGAAGATAGGTAAGTGAAAACAATGTTGATTAACTGAGGTAAAAGTGCAGCACAATCTGCATATCCATTATCCATTGCACTTTTTACTGCTGTTCTTAAACACATTTTGATTCGGTGAATTTAGCATATATAGCGTAATAGCGTGCAAACATTTACGATATTACTACCTTACTACCTGTACTCTATAATTTAAATCCCTGTGTTACTGTGATCAATTCAGATATAAGGCATACAATATCTCGATAATATCCAGAAACATTGCAAACCTTTTCAGTTTTCTATTTCATTATCTGAATTCTACTTATATTTTCAGACTGGATTCTTTTGTATTGGCGGAAACATTTAAATATTTCTACCTACTTTTCGCTGACGACGAAGACATAGGGATACCTATAGATGATTACATATTGACTACAGAGGCCCATATAATTCCTCTACACATTCAGTTATTTTCTAATGAAAAGGTAATTAATTAATTAATTACTTAAAACCGGGTTATTTTAATGATTGTGCTGTTCCAAAGACCTTTGTAGAAGGGTAGTAGTAATTACTAAATTTTAATTACCGATTGTCATAGTATGCCTTAATGCCTCTATAAATAGCGGTAAACAAAACCGAACAATGGTGCAACGTGTCAAGGCATCACAGTTGAAGGCGTGAACCGCGCGCGCGAACGTCGAATGGTTCAGGTCTGCGAAAAGACTAAATGAGCATTTGTTGCACGAGCGTTCCAAACTACGAAGTTGTAGATCAGATTCGATAACTTGAAAAATGGAACCACACTTTTTTGTCCACATGACATCAGAAAAATTACTTCACAATAACACCTCCATTTCCAATAGCGGGCATGCTACCAGTCACATATTTGGGTTGTCGCTTATTATTAAACTTTGAACATTTAATTGGATAGATTGTCTTCCGTTCAGCTCTACAAACCATTCGTGACTAAAAGGAATTTCTGAAGGACTTGATTTGTTTTCGGCCAGTGCCCGGTTAGCTCAGTCGGTAGAGCACGAGACTCTTAATCTCGGGGTCGCGGGTTCGAGCCCCGCATCGGGCTGATGGCATACGCACATTCTTTTGTACCTATAAGGGTTTATCTATTAACATCTAAATTCACCTATTTCCCGATTTAATCAATGTGGGCAATAGTCGATCTTTATTTTGGTTAAATTCCAAGCTACTTACAGACTCTTAATATGTGTATATTCTTATCACGATAACAAACCATGCTGCACTCTGTCTCAATACCATAAGCACGCCCTCAAGCATCACAGAATCAATTTCACTGCATATCATCTCAGTTAGACTACCGACAATTCACCTGCAACAACGGCATGATGTTATGCGACTGATAACAGTCATAAAACAAAATTTTGGAATAGCTAGCTAGCTGTAGCTTATAGCTATGCGCCTGTTTCCACTCCTTTTTCCACTCCAAAAGTGCATTAATATGATAATTTCAACTTTACAATCCTTAAGGCAACTTTATCTGTGCTCAGCTATGTTTTGTTCGATAAGCTCCATTTTAATCTTTTCAATAATATCTAATCTTGTGTGAGTTTTTTACTTTGAATTGATAACACTTATTATATGTATTTATAAGTAAACATTGGCTGGTACCGATCCCCAACAAAAGCATGCGCGGCAAACCATGCACGACTGAAAGGCAAATTTGAACCACCTGATATTTAAATGTTCAGTGCCCGGTTAGCTCAGTCGGTAGAGCACGAGACTCTTAATCTCGGGGTCGCGGGTTCGAGCCCCGCATCGGGCTAATGTGAAATCTTTTGCTTTTCAAAGAATTTTAATATCTTCCGATCTTTCAAATGTGGCTAATAGTCGATTTTCCTAGCAATTTTTTAAAATTCTGGCCAAAAATTATATAGAAATTACACGATTTTTCACGATTAGAAAATTTATTAGTTATACTAGTACTGGAATAATAACAATTTTAAAGCATAAAATAAATTACTTCACTCTGAAGTATAACAGATTATGGTAGAGCTTTAAACATGGCGATGGAGGGAAGCGGTGTCTCACCGCAGGGAGGTAAATTAATACCTGTATCGCGATGGTAAATTTTTATGATATGAGATCTCAAGTAAAAAATAAAACAAAAAAGTGAATGTTGTCAGTGTAGTGAAATCGGAGTCTACATTAATAAGGACGTATACACTTAAACCGTTACAATTATAGTCCCCATCTTGTTTTAAATACTCATCTTGTTTTTTAAATTACTATCATGATTCATGGTATTGAATGCTACCGAGAGCTCACTTGTTCCCTCTTAGATAACAACATTTCCCGATATCATATTCCACATTGATTATGCAAATCATTTCTATTTCTATTGTTATGTAACCTTCTGCTTATTGCTTATGCATTGCAAGAGCTCCCGTCCCTTATGTGATCTGCGAGTCGAGCAGACAAATCTTAGAGGAAGAATATCCTTGGGCTTGTAATTAGGGTTTTTAGGGTAATTAAATGTTAATTAGGGTAATTAAATGTTACGATCCTTGGCATCTTTGTTTACATACCACCACTGCACCTGAACTTTAATCGTTGAGATCATATTTTGTTATCACCTCGAGGATGACCTCGTCAGTGAATGTGATTGTTTAAAATCAGCTGCAGCAAGGTTCCTAAAATCTTTGAGACCCCTGTGGTAGCTCTGCACAGGAGAGTCGAACAGTAAAATTATGGAAGTAACGTAGGTTTAATACGATCATGCTCATATTGCATCGGTAACTGACCAGTTATGTGATGCTTATCGAAACCGTAAAACTTCAATCCCGATATTAACTATTCGATAGTTTACAATTGACGTCAATTCTTAACACTTTAACATGTTCCCATGAATTCAAATCATAAATTCGATTTTCGATTATATATATATTGCAATATTTATTATTAAAATGCAGCTGTTTTCCCCGAAAAATGGGATACCACAATCAATGACATAACATAATTAAATGGCATGTTAAACTTATCTTCTGCCTCAGCTCTGCAAGCTGCGAGGATATTTAATAAGAATATAATTAGAAATCGAGAAAATAAGAACCCAGAGATCTAGAAAAATAACAGATTGTCCACTTTAAATGGATCAATAAACTAAGAATTAATCTTGAAAAAATAATATATGGAAAACTGTCCATGCTGCTTACCCCAAGTCCCCCAAACTCAATTAATGAGAATTTGTTAAATACTACATTCAAAGTTCCCTTTGCTATGTTCTAAATAATATTTCACTTTTCAGGTAAAAGCAAGCACTAAAGTATGTCCTGATAAAGGTATATACGCCTGGTCGTGGCTGCGGGACAGCATATTCAGAGGGTATCTGGCGAACTCTGAGCGGGTCGATATATCTCTACTGGACGATCAACCCTACAATTACAAGTAAATGTTTTAATTGTTGGAAAATTCTAAATACGTTGAATATTTGTGTTCTGATATCTGTTAATAATAAATTATGACATTAATGTTTGATAACTTTCGCATTAAATTACTATGATATTAAATAACAGACCATCGCTAAAGAATCAACAAAAAACAATTCAGGCCCAAATCGAAAAAATCATCAAAGATGTGAGTAATTCAGTCATGTATAGTACTTTTTCTTGAAGCTAGCTTTTGTTGTCGTTTGTTTTTTCTGTATTCTGTATTCTGCCTTCTCATTTAGATTTGTTGACAACATTGGGTACAGGGAGGTTATTCACCCTGCACATTATTCATTACTCTCGCACAGTGTTCCTCATGTAATAAAAATACAGGTCACCAGAGAGTAACACTCTGTTTTGATGAGATTCTTCCGTGACTCCACCAGGAACCGCCACATTTTAAAATTGGTCGTTAGAGAGAGAGAGACCCAAAAGGTGAAGGGTGAGATATCTGATTATCTTAGCCACATCCCCCGGTGCGATGTTCCTTATTGTGCACTGTGTGTGTTGTACACATTGTCTCTTTATCAAGAGGGTTTGTTTTGTTGGGATATTATAGTGTTATGTTAATATTCATTGGTAATATATGTATATGTTTATAATATCGTTAATATAATATTGTTTATAATGTTGGGCTATTCATCGTCAACATCAAAGTTCGGGTATTACCCGCATGGATAACTGAGTGTTACAAAAATAGATTTCCCCCGGATAATAGGAAAATAAGGGGGGACAAACCCAAGCCAATTTACTCCTCATATTTTGGTCAAATGGGCAGGCTCCCCTCCCTCCTTATAAGCAGCGAATAATATTACAGAAATAGAAAGATAATGTAATACCCACATATCAGATATTTTTGGAGAAAGATAGGATAATCAATACTTCTAATATTACAGAATATTACAGAAATAGAAAGATAAAAAATATCAGATATTGTTGGAGAAAGATAGGATAATCAATACTTTTCCCATCTCAGACCCAGGACAATAACCGCAGCTCTGAAAGCGTCCAACTTCGACTATAAAAACCCCGAGCACGTGGCTATTTTACGAAGTATGGGTATCATTATCGAGTTTATGGATGGCGAGAAACTTCAGTTGGTCCACAACTCAGCAACTGCGTACTCTGACCAACTTGGAGTCGAGGGCATGATATTCATGAAGGAGATAACCGATCATGCCAAGCAGATGGCACAGGGTACGATATTATTTAGTTTTGTTGGTTTGGTACTAATTTCATATTGTGATACATGGTACAGGATATGATCAGTAGTTTGAAGACTATTGAAGACTATTGAAGACTTTTGTCACTTCAAGACTATTTCAGCCACTCAGCAGCAAGTAGTAGCCGCTAAGGAGGTGTTCGTACAAAGTTTACTGAACAAAGAAACTGCTACCTTTGAGGCTGGTAAGAGCTGAATTCCTTTTGCTTTCCTTTGCCAATTAGCTCATTACTTACCTAATTATTAAACTAATTTACTAATTATTTCATTAGTTACCTAATAAGCTACCTGATTATTGAAGGTGGTAACTTTCAATAGCAAGAAGTGGAACTGCATACAGCATAGTTTACAATTTACATGTCCTGAAATTAACACTGCTGTTGCTAACATTCTCCAAATAATATAATATCTTTTATTGATTCCTAATAATTCTTAAATTTAGATTCAGGGTGCCGGGAGGCTCCCCACCCCCGGCACCCTGTACACAATGTTGTCCCAACTCCTCATATTCACTGCAACCCAGGTAAAGCCCAGTTCGGTACTGATCTGTCAAATGGACTGAGAATAGCGGGAACAGCGGAGGAGACTCAGCCTAGTGACGGCTGTGCTGCTATTGTTAACCAACTAGCTGGCAAGGTTGCTGTTATGTACAGAGGCAACTGCATGTTCATCGACAAGGTACCCACAACATTCTCATCCAAATCTCAACTTTAGATATATTCCGTTAAGATGCCCTGTTATTGTCATGCGGGTTCCTACCTTATCAGACTTGAACGGACATTGTGTGGACGCTGAAGACCCTAGCGTTCATATTTATATCTGTTGAAATATAGTCTGTCAAAATCCGTCCAAATTTTTTCCTAAAATTATTCCACCACAAAGAAAAGTCTTTGCTTCAGGTCCGGAACGCGGAACAAGCTGGAGCTATCGGAGCAGTTATTATTGACAACGCTGAACCCGCCTCATCAGGAGTACTGGCCATGTCCGGGGACGGAACTGATGACGTTAAAATTCCTGCTCTCTTCATCAACAAGGTTTATAACCTTTTAAATGATCGTTTTAGCTTAGTCTATAGCTTGGGAGAGTAGTGTGTAGTGGTTTGTCTGACCTTGGGTATTAGTCAATGTTGCCCTAGTATAGTATTGATCATTGTAGCGTTTATAAAGAGACATTTGTAGCAGTATAAATTGGTTTTTCTGCGGCCCTTTGATGTGGACCCAGAACAGCATTGAATGGCGTCAATTCTAGGTGTACAGCTTAAGTACAATAAAAGCACTTTTCCGGTTCCTTTTAACAGAGGGATTACAAAAGGAATAAACTTTATAAATCTGTATATAATTATAAATGTGACTTAATGTGGAGGCTTTTATCAGCCCTAGAGAAATGTTAATGTATAAACGTGTGAATTGGGACTAACTCGGGTAGAACTATGAGGATACAAAAGTGAAGGAAAAAAACGGGGGAAAAAATAGTCATAATATCAAATGGTAAATTTTTGAAACTTGCGGTTAAAAGAATGTTCGAGCTGTTTAGACTGAACATTAAACAAGGTCACTAAAAAAAGTGAAAGTGAAAGTGAAAATCTACCCAGTGAAAAGTACCCAAAATTCGTACAGAAAATTGTTGAATTTTAGGGGACTATTTGCTACTGTAAACAAATTTCGCTTATTAAAATGAAATTTATTATCGCATTATCTTTTTATGTATTCTCATTTGAGAGAAAGGTCATCAATTCGAATTGTTATTTGAAGTCAAGTTCCATAATAATCAAAGGGAGCTTATCTCACCGATAACCTTCGAAGTTTAGCCTACAGACTTCTGATCATTGATCTTAAATTTAACAGATACTTCTTCTAGAGTCACAGATTACTTAAGTTACTTAATTAAAAAATCAAAGGCTCCTTCAATATTTATTTTGGTGTCAGATCTAATCAATTTATACAGTATATATAGCCAAATTGGAGGCACCTCGAACGTACTAATTTTGGCAAACAATTTGGATATTTATTAACCATTTGCATTATATTGATCGGTCATTTGAATATTGATCATCCCCAATCTGAATAAGAAATGAACACAATTAAAATGAATATTAATAACCCCAATCAGAATATGGATCCCATCTAATATGAATTGTAACATCTCATTTCTTCAGGTTGACGGTACGAAGCTACTTAACATGTACCGTAGAGATCCCGCCATGCTTATTCTGGAGCTACGAGAACCGGCCATCATCTCACAAGGTTAACTTACAATACTTTCCAGTCAATACTCTAGCGCTGGAGTCACAACACAATTAAAACAACCAATTCTGGTGAATGTTACTCCATGAAAATGAGAGAACTTGCTCACTGGTTATCTTATAGATGGTTATCTTATAGCTATCGTTTAATTCATCACAAAAATACAACAGTAAGGAAGGCTAATGAGGATCATTACTCAGTAAAAATACACCATATTAGTACACCATACACCATATAGCCCCTCCCGGCCCCCACCCCGCCCCCGGCCCCCGAGGGATTTACAGGTGTCTTAAAACGGTGCAGGTCTAATTATTGTTTCTAATAAAACCACATAGGGCCAGGGGGTTGTTGTGTAACTTTTTTCGATGTGGACGGTAATTTAAAATCAATGATATGTATTGTATTTCAGATGAAAAATGTGGAAGTTAATGATGGTGGTCTCGGCCGAATTCTAGAATAAAATATACACTAAGTTTGTGAGGATTGAAGCCAAAAGATAAAGGAATTCTTGGTAGGTAAAGAACTAAAGACTTGGGTCTTAGATGGAAATTTTAATTTGTTTCGATTTTAAGCATAGTTGTGTAGACTCAATCATGTGGAAATGGGTTAACAGTTTTGTGATGGTTTTTAAAGCGATATAGATATTTCTTCTGATTTCATTTTATGGTGGTAATAACTATTTTAGGTAATAGCTAACTACATTTTTAGAATTTCTACTAGTTTTATCACTTTATTTACAGATTTTTGTTTAAGCCTCAGCCTATCTTTTTCTTTTCGCAGATCTTGAATCAAATCAAAACCCTCGAGCATGACATGTTACCATTCCATACATACCAAAACGTAATGTTCATGGTACAACAGATTATCACTATTATTATTTGTCTAACATTAATATTAATTGCAGGACATTTCTTGTTAATTGTTTTGAAGATAGTGTGAATATAATGTGAATGATATTTAAACTTTCATAATAAAATGTTGAGTATTACTTGAATCTAGATGCACGGTTTAGATGCTACTGTATTATTCATCAAAAGTAAGATTACCCAAAATAATCTTACTGTGTGTTGTAGGCAAATATATAAACTGAATAATTTTATCGTGAATAAAATTTAGAACATTATTTTCAATAAAGATATAATCTAGGATATAATTCCCAATATCATCGCCTGTGGTCGAGTCCTGTGCTTCTTTAGTTCTTTACACAATGCACGTGCTCGTGTCGTCATGCGCGTCTTAAACCGTGCATGTGCTCCAGCATGAGTTTGTCCTGTACTCTTTACAGTCAGCATGCTCTCTGCACTCTGTGGAAAGGATATTATCAGGTGATTATTGTTAGGGATCGGTAATTATTAATTAAGCACAGGTTTTGCCACCTCATCACATTGGAAATTAAATTATTGGGCTCTATTCATTTAATCAGTGATAACCTGTGCTCTTGTTGAATGGGCTGCATATTTACCGGGTGCACTTAGACAATGAAAAAAATTTACAGGTTATTTGTCGAACAAATGATCACTTAAATAAACTAAATTGCTACTAAACGAACCTTCAATAAATAATTGCTTCTTGACTAAATATTAATTGTCCTTTAACATTTATTATTATCCGTATCTTCGAGACTCACAATAAAATTACAAAACTCCAAATCAGCGGATATTTGAAAAGAATTTCAAATGGATAAATTTGAAACGGTATTTACTCATTTACTATGCCCCCTGTCGCTTCACAGCGGCAGAACAGGAATAGGAAACTGATAACTATCAAATGGAAATATGAAATTGCGTGCTCACTGCTCATTGCTCCCCTTGAATTCTAAATTTTGCCACCCAATACATATGTTGCAGATACTGTTGATTAATGTTTCAAGTAGATTAGGTCACGTATGTGGTATGTTATAGATTAAGTTCATAAATCGTTTGAAGTGGCTTGCCCTCATGAAAACCGTCCGTTGCCCGTCCGTTGTGAATTTCGTCGCGTACATAATAAATATTTTTACGAAAGTAAGCTAACATTTTTGGCACACTGCCTGAAAAGTTGAAAATGTCTAGTCTTTAAGTTCGAAGAAGAGAGAATTGACTTGACACATGTTAATGTTATATAAAACCTACGTGCTCATATAAAAAACACAGACCGTACTGGTTCAAATATGCGACCACTAAATTAGTGGCTAATTAGTGGCTAATGACCACTAATGACACCCCAAATAGAGCTCGGACGATCGGCCAAGTTTTCTGAATATTTTAATCCTATGTGTCGATGAGTAGTAGTTAGTGGCAAGATTTATTAAGTTGATGGTTTAAAGAAGATGTGAAATTAGTCCGCTGATTTACACTGTAGGTCAGCAGATTAGGTGAGACGGTTACTTGATGTGGTGAGTCGTATTATAGCTGGCACTATATTAATATTATCACAGGATCACGGGAAAAACTAAAAGTCAATGATTTGCAACTTTAAAATGTGAATTTAGCGCCACTACATAGCTTTGGCGAGTACGTTTATAGCATTATTATTTTCAGCGTATTTAGAGTTAAACTCGTTAGTATTACTTTACTACAACAGTGGGGACTAAAGAATTACCCCCTCCCTCTGCACAGTTAGTCATATTACCCCTCACATTATATAATAATAACACCTAATCAATCTAATTAATAGTCCTTCATCTACGCCATTGTTATATTTCAGATTTCAGCTCATTATTCACTAATTTAGGATCTCATGGTTGTAAAGTATGGGTACTGAGGTGGAGAGACCAGACACTCAGGCCACACGTGAAATGGCATGAAATAGGAGAGAAGTTACCCGGAACAAAAGATGGCACGGTTATACAACCTCCAAATCTACCGAACAGATGGCAGCATGTCCCCCGTCTTTATTCTTCTTTTTCTCCAGCTGCTGCTCCCTCCCCCTTCCACCAACCACTTACTAATTCCCGCTCGGCTATAATGGTTCGTCTTTCTCTTTTTTCAGGATATTTTCTTTAGATCTGTTTTTTGTAGTTAGCGCTTTGGAATCTCGTGAAGTACCCTTACTTGATATGAGGGGGATGTAGTTGTACGGAACGGTCGGTTCTCACATCTCAGTGGTCGTGACGGAGTGGTACGAATTCAGAAAATTATGAATGGGTGATATGAGGCAGGAAATTATAAATTAGTGGACACAGTTGCAATTTACTTTTAGAGTACAGCAATTTAAATGCGACCATTTGGTCAGGGTAATTTAGTACCAGGGGGATTTAATATTGAATTATTTTAAAATGTCCCCCCTTTCTTATGAGTTTGGGACCATAACGGCTCTCTCGCCTGCAAACTAAATACCAGCCGTTGCCTTAAGTCGTAATTTTATAATTTTGGTAATTTTAAGTCTAACCGAGCAGCAATTAAATAATCAAGGATCGTGTGCGGGCCTTTCTTCTGGCGAAAGTCATATCATTTTTGTTGTCATGAGGCCAATGTCATGAGTTAAGTTATTTCACACGTTGGCGAATGATGGGGCCTTCGATGTCACGTGACGCCAAATGTGGCTAGTCCAATTCGTTTATAAGTGCGAATTTGGGGTAATTTTAGTACCATTTTAGGCTAATTCGTGACATTTCATATTCTATTTCAAAAGTAATATTGAGATGTGATTTTGATCGCTCCTTTATTTTTACTGAACGTTATATTTAGATGAAATATAGTTTTAGTGTATTTAGGTATTAGTGGCCAGTGCTACTATAATATTATGGACATGGAATTTATTTTTACGCATAATCGTTTAATACTCCAGCTGGGGTTTGATAATCGGAATTTATGCCTTATTCCTGGATAACCTTTTAACCGACGGTAATTAGAAATATTGGATAAATAATGTATGTATGTAATGGCTAAATGGAGGATTTTAGACTTACTATAATTAAAATAATAGTTCATCCCTTACATCCTATCTCATTAAATCTCTCGACACTATAAGATGTTCCCAGTGCATATTTTGTTTTATTTACAACATATACAACGGCAGGCAAAATAATGCAGTATTACTAACTAAATTACATTGAAATACCTTACATATCCTGGACTGAACTAGAATTATAACGCTAGCCATTCCCTAGAATTTTACGTCTGATTACCAATTTATATCTGTGATATGGAAAATTATAAATGTATATGGATATGATTAATATGATTAATATGATTAATATCATTAATATCATTAATATCATTAATATCATTAATGTCATTAATATCATTAATATCAGTAATATCAGTAATATCAGTAATATCAATAATATCAGTAATATCAGTAATATCAGTAATATCAGTAATATCAATAATATCAGTAATATCAGTAATATCAGTAATATCAGTAATATCAGTAATATCAGTAATATCAGTAATAACTAATATCAGAGCTGAGCTTATACATAGTACATACAAGTATTATCACGTGACTTGTAATCCTCCAATCACAGAAGAGCTTATATTATCACGTGACTTGTAATCCTCCAATCACAGAGCTTGTGACGTATATCCTAGTACTGTGTACACACTAGCTTTTCTAATCTCTATCGGAACAAGATATCCTAGCGCTCATATTTTGTATTTTATATTTTATTAGACATTTACATGAGTCTAGTTATACAATACTGTATCATATTTTATTGATCTGAGGTGTAGTATTGCCAGATCCCAGATCAATTTGTAACGGCGTTTTATATTAACAGGAAACGATGTAACAGAGTCAATATATCTTAATATTGCCATGGGGTGGCAAGTCCCCATGCATCGGAGTCCGATAGTTTCACTGCGTCATAATATATGAATGATTATATGACTTAATCAATATGTATTGGCAAATAGGTAAAATTCCGACCGGCTATTATACATTTCATTATCTTTTACCTTGAAGCCTGTATAAGACATATGGTCGTGTCGAACAATGGGCCTCTGGATTCTATAACTATTTATGTTAATAATATCTGAAGTTCGGTACGTGACATTTCAAATATACCCCGTATTGTTCTTTTTCCCAGCCAGTCCGTGGCCCCTGTTGATAGTTATTTGGTGTTGAGGGATGTAATTTATTCTTATAGGTGTTCTACATTTCTTTCTTTCTAGATCAAATTACACTTTCTTGTTGCTCCGCTGTTTCACTTAGGAATTTCTCAAGAATCTCGATGGTACTATTAGTTAAAGTTGAGGTATAAATGTTGGTTAGTATTACTACTACGTTCTACTACGTGTAATATTCAGCACGTACCTAATTCACTCGAAGCTAATTTTCTTAAACTTTGATTGGTCTTTAGGTAATAGACATTTTGCCAATTTATGATTCTTGAGTCGATTTCAGAGCCGCTGTAAATTTCACGCTACTTAAAGTTTTGGCTTATTTTGGCTGGGGCACCCTATTTTTGCCAAACTTAAAACTGGAAAATGTTCAAATATAAATGCGCTGTTTTCACATTATCCAACAGAAAGACCCTAACGTTCTTCAGTATCTGGAAGTGCCTTGCCAGTCTAAACCTTGTCTACAAAAGACAATATGTCAGGATAAAATACGGGAACCAGCAATATGGCTGTGTGATGTAATGTATAATATATTATGTATGCTTTATATGGTCCCCTAGCTGCAATCTCGGTTCCTGGAACTTAAAGAGTTGGAGGAGGTCTTCTACAGCTCTTCAAAGCTTGGACCATACTCAGACAATGAACCCAGCTTTTATCCCAGAGCATGGTGTGGAGCCTTGGGTATGAGCTCGCACTGTACTATCCATTGTGAAGATGGCCCCTTTTACATGAACAATGAACATCCCGTATTACTCTGCAGTATTCGATTAGTTGGATATATCTCGCAAAGGATATTTTAAGGTTTCATTAAGATATTCGTGACAATTAAGATACTCCCAGGCCACAGGTCCCCGCTCGCTATAAGTATAACATTATAACAACATTATTATATAACTGTTGGTATTTAATTTTCTTATTGCAACCGCTAAAGTATTCGTTACTGTTAGAGTATGTTCGTGATTTAACAGCAAAAATCGAATGGTTGAATAATGAATATACGAAATCCCGTCCGTTTCTTGGACACACAATTGATATTAATTAATATTTATTTTATTCATACAAAACTGGTGGGCTTTCGGGTATTTTATAAAGCTTAATTCATACTGTCTAGCAAACTAGGTCGGTCACATCATAGAGACCTGTTAGCAAGCCGTTGAGGAATAAGTTAGGAAATTAGTTGTGCCACATAAAAAACAAGAACTAAAATAAGTCGCCAGTTACGGGTATTTTAGGAGCTGCTTAAAGGAACATTCTTTTTAACCTGAGTAGCCTTGACCCTTTAGTTTTAGCACTTTTCTACTACTCCTATTTCACTAGGTTTTAATGGCTTTTGCTCCAGGCTTCATGGATGACAGTGAGGAGTTGAGTCATGTTTTATCTGACACGTGGCAGTCATTAACCAATCAGCTTTCAGCAGCGACCAATCCACCAAACAATTACACGTGACAGTCTATATAAGTAGCCTTCATGAAAATAATGTGGATCTGCACAACTCTTCTTCTCCGAAAAGTCTATTATAAAGCAACCAAGTCTTGTTCTTGTATATTTAGAAATTGAACACTGGCTAAAACAGTGAACGCAAGCTAATACATTATTTCTACATCATTTCCGTATTTATATATTATTATGGTCAGTAAATTCTGAAATGGTGATAGTCATGTTCCATAATGATATTTATTATTTATTATTTGCCATTCAAAAGCAGCCATCAGTTAATACTAATAGAGCTGAAAGGTCATTTCCAATGAGGCGAGGACCGTTAACCAACACGTTTTTCGATGAGCTGTGTTTTCCGACGTTAATATATAGTGTACTTTGTGGCTCACTCTACGGGCAAAGCTTATAACGCTAGATGCCTAGTTTATGTGCTCTTATCGATTTAGATTCTTTAAGCTCCAAAGCTCTACGTAAACTGGGATCGAGGTCAGCTAGGAGCGGTCCTCGGTGAACTGGCAGTGGCACTACCGCAATACTCTTACTCACAAACTAGCTGCCTGATTTACGAGTTGTGCTTTACATTAGCTTAACTGCACAATTCTCCTGATAAACGTTTCCAATATCATGATCAGATAAATGCTCAGTGAATTAACGTTTGAGGTTCCCAAGCGTATTAGCAACATTTCTCTCTCGCTATATTCAGCGAGAGAGATGTTTTGCATAAACTGTGTGACGTCAAGAAGCGTGGTTAGATATTAGCCTTCCCAAAATTATTGGCATGTTACATGTTAATGAAGCTGTGAAGTTTGTCTGACTAGTGATTTCTTCCTTATTTGATTGTACAGAAGAACAGGCTTGAAGGCGTTACTTGACGAACAGGCTTGAAGGCTTTACTTGATTTAACTGTCAAATTTAGGAACGCGTCATGAAATGTGCCTTCAGTTTATCATGGTGTATCGTGCATATCGTTAAACTTCAGTGTCCTTCTTTCTCATCGATCATTGCATTAACTAGGAATTTCTATTTTATGGTGTTACGGATCGTTGTTATTCTGATGAGGCTTTTCCTTTGTGGTTGCTAAGTTGTTGTTAAGTTGTTGTTAAGTTGTTGCTAAGTTGTTGTTAAGTTGTTTGTGAATGATTTTGAGTCTTGTCATGACTATTTTAACTTACTTCCGTAATCGTTGTCGGCTTCTACGTAGCACCACTCTTTGCATCCGTTGCAGATATGGTTGTTGATGTTCTTCGAACAGACTCCTGCAAATACGTCATGTTTAGTGCCGTTAAAATTAAACTGCAGATTGGGTCAGATTCAACACGCGGTTGAGTACTGCCTAGATTTTTATTTTGGTTAGACCATTTTGGGAACGTCAGGATCTGGGTCGTACTCTTCATTGTGTTTATTTTTGCCCAACCTGTTCACGTAATATTTACTCATTGTTAACCTAGATAACATTATACCGGAAGATAAAATCTTAAACAATATGTATACCAAACATTGATTAATCTTCCAAGATGCACGAGGTATTGTTACATTATCAGATGATTATAGAAGGTGAAAACCTCACCGCATCCCGGTTACAATCCTTTAAATTCCCAAAACAACTCCAACAACTCATCAATCTGAACAATAAAAGCACTAATAAAACAATACACAATACAATGTACACGCTCCCATGGGCTCTTACCGTTACACTGACTCCAACATGCGTCTTTGTAGCAGCCGTAGCTACAGGCAGTCACGCCATCGCAGGGGTACTCCTCCCCAGTCCACGCACACTCCCATAGTCCCTCTGAAATACAGGGACCAATCAGTATATTGGGTTGAAATACATAGAGCAATCAAAGAGTGACCCTCTATTCACTGATACATAAACATTCGTCAATCAGCGTGAAGTTGTACAGTTTTACAGCTGAGCCAAACAGTTTTACATAAACACTAATCCCAACCCTAACATTTTGGCGAGTGATTATTGATTAAGTAGGAACGTTTCCCCAATCAAACGAGTGAATTTGTGTCACATGACAGACCGAATGTATCGAACTATTCTTTGGACGTGCACATATGCTAGGCTGAGTAAGTGAGTGGCGCGCACTCAATCGTTTCAACTTCAAGAGACCGAACGACCACCTGAGTTAAGTATTGAAAATTGAGGTCACTGTTGATATTTTTCCGGGTTTAGTACAGTACCCTCAACTATTGCCGGTCGCGTGACTTTATTGGGGCTAACCGTGATCCCCAGAGGACAAGGCTCCGGTTATGGGTTTATTCAGATCACGATCAATCTTAGTCAGACCGTTGTTAATGTTACAGGGTGGAATCATTCTTTTATTGCAATATTTATATTCTCCATTGTTATGTTTAATACTCGCACGGTCCTAAAGGTTATTCTTTTCTGTTTTTGTAATCGAAATTCGAATAGAGAAGTTAGAAATTGGAACACTGTTATTCTATTAATCTCCCGGTTTAAAGCCTGCTAACGAAAATTACTAAAGTCATTTTCCAGGTTGTTCTAAAAATCTAAATTGACCACCAACTCTTAAACTCTTTTCATAACTTTAGGCCATACTTCCGACACAAAAACTACTAATCAGTTGGCATTTGGCTCGCACTTAATTCCATTTAGCCAAATTCCATACAGTAGTCTCAGAAAAATGCAACCCTTTAAATGATAGATCACGTACATAATCATCGGAAACAGAAACCTAATCATTGACCTCCGGGACATCTTCCAAGATGTCAAATTACTAAATTCCATGTCGTTGTTGCACTTGGACTTAAAGAATAAGGAGATTGTCCTGATTTTCAGATTTTCCTGATGTGGAACTGTAATCCTATCCAGCCGCCACAACCTCAGTGTCACAAGTGCCGCAAGACCGCTCGCATTATCCGTAATATCCAGTTATTCTATGCTCTTGTGATGCACTAGCACAGCTAGTCCCCGGTTTGGTGATAGGTTTAACTTTTGCATAACACGTACGCAGCTGAAGCCAAATCCCTGATTTTCGCTTCCTTTTATTTCGATTTGGTTGCAACTCCATAAAGGATGCCTTCGTGCATTTAAGACTACTACTAAACGCACCTAAGAACTAAGAGCGTTTTCGATTCCTAGAAACTTCCTGCGCGGATTATTGCAGCTACCACGTGTGTCAGATTTACTATTCTCACACACAAAAATGCAACATAATGCAAGCTTTAAAGTTGAGCACAAGGAAATAAGCCAGGAATATGTGGGCGGCATTTCCATGGGACCTAGTATTGTTATAGCATTTGTCGCAGCACCAAATAAAGCAATAAAGCATGAATACGGGCTGAACACACTGCCGCGTGACTCCTGCCCACGCCACTTTCGGTATCCAGTCTCCTAAGTGCCATTTCTTGGACGTGGGTATGCTTAAACGTGGGTATTATTTCAGTATTTCGAAGCCCGTGGCCGTGGGAGCTGTCGTCCATTTGCCATGAAATCGATCTGACGTATCATCGATTTGCTGATCTTTGCTCTGATGAACTGGCTCCGTGACTTCCGCTAGTCATTGCACAAGGGACTAAAATCGAATTTGTCTTGAATTTGGGCTGTATAAGGCTGAAAATACCCAGGAGGGTTAGACGATGTTCATAATATGTGTGGTAATTAGATAAGAAGATCGGAAATGAACGGAAATAAGCTGAGAATTTCAAATCGGGAGATTTAGGTCCAAGGAACGAGATCATGAGTCTGGAATTTTGATAGTATCATCTCGTAGCGGCAAGTTTCCTGATTAGCAGTAATTAAATTTCAGGTTATAGGTTATTATAACCTTGTTATAAAGTCGCCTCGCAGCGACTTCTGCTGATTTCCCGTTTATTATTAGCACTTAGCATTCTTCTCCAGAAGATTTAATTTTGAGAAGATTGAATTTTGCTTTGAAGGTGGTTATATGCCTTGTTTGTCACGTGAACTTGCAATTTGTTTACTCAGAAACAACGTTACTTTCGATTGTTTCTTCCGTTTTGCGTTGCCCGCAAAGTTCTTCCGTCGCACTGTAATGTCGTACTGTAGAACTTATGCTGTCGAGATATTATAGCAACGTTGGATTAAATTAAACGATTTAATATTGGTTTGGTATCGGGTAAGTATTAGTTCATGTTGATTCGATAGGAACAACTTATAATTATGAAGTTAAATATCGATATTAAAGTTTCGAGTTCTCTGGGATTGTGCCTGAAGTACCTCTCGATGGATTACTAATATAATAAAAGGAGACGCATTACTTTAATTTAATTAAAGGAATGCGTCTTCTTGTTAAAGGTTAGCTTGTCAATAATAGCAATAGGTATTCCCGAAATATATATAATCTACGTGTCTGAGACGCTTCCAAACCTGTTACAACGATAAGAACCAGAACAGCAACCAAAACACACTTCATCCTCGATCTCTGCGGGTGGGAAAAAAAACTAAAAAGGTATCTGGGACGTGGCACAAACTTAGGTAAATATCAATAAGTGGTAATTTAGAGAGGATACAGACGGCTTTATTTAATTCTCCTGTCTGACTAGCGTTTACGCACCTGTCACCCTAAAACTTCAAATCAGGTCAAGATCCGATTTGAACTCGTCTAATCAAATCATTTTAACATCTGTCAAACTTTATTTTCTGGATGTGTAATTTTACGGGTCCTTGTCTCCAGCTTAGATGTACTTAATTGCGGGGAGTATCTATACTTTGCAGTGTAAAGATGAAATTCAGGTAAATTTCGTGGTGTTACTGAAGATAAAATATGCTCATAAAAATAGCATTATACCCAATAAGCTTCGAATTTCAGTGCAAAAAAGTGAGAATGATGTGATAAATTTATTGCTAAGTTCACAATCCCATCTGGTTCTGTTTTTCGAGTAATTTTAAGACGGATTCATTGTACAATTATAGAATTGTAAAGTCTAAGTCTAAAATAATATTATGTCTATGACGTGGATTTCCGTTTTGAGCTGCGAATTGATACTGACATTGTCTTATTTTCTTGTAGCTAAAGTAGTTAAGGTAAAAATGTAATGTAGTTGTTAATTAAAAATGCAGCTGTATCCAGCTTTTATGGCGGGCTTCGATTAAAATGCCCTGCTTCAAATTGATTTACTATTCGTCAACCGGAAATTTTCTACTTTTTGATGTTTGAATTGAAATGGGCGCGTTATTTTTAAATTATACCAAAAATAAGACCCAAAAAGAACTCTTCGGGTCTTATGGCGATTGGTGTCACCTGGGTTTTGGTATTTTTGAACCAAGGCTAGAACCCTATAGATAACATACTGTAATCTATCATAATCTCGACTTTTGTTGAGGTGATACTCCCGTGTGGATGGCTGTAAAAAGCCGAAACTAGTCAGTTAGCGGTTTCAAGTTTGGTACTCCCTCTTCCCCGGGAATGACGTCCTCTGTGTTCAGGATCCTGACCGAATTAGGAGACACTCGCTTCCTGGCCGAATTAAGAGACACTCTCTTTCTAGCCGAGTGACAGAGACACTCGCTTCCTAGCCGAGTGACAGAGACACTCGCTTCCTTGCCGAGTGACAGAGACACTCGCTTCCTGGCCGAGTGACAGAGACACTCGCTTCCTAGCCGAGTGACAGAGACACTCGCTTCTGGCCGAGTGACAGAGACACATATTCGGTACATTCAAGCTGACGGAATTAATTTTTCAAAACACTTGGTCTAGGCCCGAAAAAAGAAAAAGGTCCATAGGCATACAATTTGATTTAGATACATAAAATACAAATAGGCAAATTGCATAATTTGCTATCGGTAATTGGTGCTAAAAATGGGAGTTCAGAATGACTGCATTCTTCTACGATTCAAACTATTTAACACCTTTGCTCTATTTTTTTGTACGAGGGGTATAATTTTCATCCGATCCCGATAAAAAATAGTTCAATTTCCAGTCTAATGATCTTTTGATGGTTGCAGGTTGCAACTTAATTAGTAATCTCTTTTTCCACGAAATTGCAATGTGTCGAATTGGTTTTACTTTTTGCAATTTCGTGATGAATTTCTGAGCTCAATCTTCACAATTTTTTTATGAATTTACATTAGTTTGTCCCGGCAAAATAAACTTTTTTACTTTTGTCTTAGTCTTAAAAAATGTTATATGACCCCCATAGATTACTATTAGGCAAGCATTCCCTTTGAGACATACCACGATTGCCTCATGGTGTGTCCTTTTAGGCTGTAGATATACAGTCAACATCTATATATAGATGTTCACATTTCACTTTTGTAGCAGAAGTAGTTTATTGAACAACTCCAATTAAATGCATAGAACTAGAAATTGACTCTTCAACCATTTTAAAATTAAATTGTGTCGGTTCCTGCCCGGCCCCATAATCAACCTCTCGCTCGGTAGCCTGTACCGCAGCCACTACTGTAACTTCTAAAAATATGCTACCTTTTGGTTGTCCCTCCTCATAAAAAAGTCTCAAATTGCCTGGTCTATTTCTAGCCCAATTGTTCACTTCCCCACCTCTTTCTCGTGCCTCAATTATACCATCCAGCAGCTGGCTACGTATCCCCATTCCTCCCTCATTCGCTCAAAATTGCAGGCTTGATGCAGCTTGTATTTCCATTGGTCAGGCAGCAAATAAAATGAGTGCTTCATTTTTAAATATTAAAGTTGCAGCATCCCCAGAGTTATTTTGGACCAATGAAAAGGCTGGAGGGCGAAGGTGACTATCTCGCCGCAAGATTTCGCCGAAGTGCGATAAGATAGGGCTCCCCCCACAAAGGGGCATTTTAACAGAAAAAGGCATAATATCTTGCGCGACATATGAAAATATATTGAGTGACGCGGCTCCTTTTGATAAAATGAATCGCCCTGTATACTAGAACTAAAGGGGAAGTACGCCACAGCTTCCTCCACAAATGGTATAAACGGTCGGCACTATTTTGCAACCGAGCACATATGCTTTATTTATAAAGTTTATCAATCATTTGAAATCGAGCCTTTCTATGTGCCCTACAGTCACTCTCAGGACCATTTCTCTTGTTGTCGGTCTTGGTAACAGTACCTCAGTCTTAGGTCACGTAAAGTTAGTCTCGTACTAATTGTCTGAGCGGAAGATTGGTGTTTTTAATTTTCTTATCACCTTGTCAGGATTATCAGTGGGACTTATGTTTTACCTATTTATATAGTATTAGTATATATATAGTCATCTCTGTGAAACAAGTTAGTTTACGAGTCGAGACCCTGATGGAAAATTTAAACGATTTTAACTTGAACCATAGAAATTAGAAGAAAAAAAGGCTCTTCTTTTTATTAGAATAAAACTGGATTTCTTGGCGGAAGATAAACTTGAGCTATTTTATCGGACATCCAGAATTTCTGGTAAATAAGGGTTCCTAGTATTATATGTAAGTACGGTAAATAGAAATATTGCTGTTTAAGGGATCCAGTCAACAATGATAGATTTAAGTCAAATAGCACGTTTAACGCACGTTTATGCCTCGGTACAAGGTTTTCTAAAGAGCTTTTTGTGTTCTTGTAATGAACCAAGAATGTTCGAAAGCTTACTGGGCCTTACTTACTCCCTGCATTCTATTAGTTGTATACTACATGTTACTAGCAGAACCAGTAAGAAATACAAAGATTGAGAAACGTAAGAGCTATCCACTTACTCCCATCCCGGTATCTAAATAGTAGACTAGTCCAATAGGAACTAATATTGTCTTCTCAGACAGGAGAGTTTATCTGAATGACCGTCTTTAAAACACAGAATTATAGTTGCACCCTTTCTCTAGGGGATCTGCGTGGCCGCAAAGCGTGGCGGCCACGTAGTAAAGACAATGTATTTGTGAAGCAGGGCGAAAGCTAAGTGTCTACTGAGACTCTGTTGATAAAGCATGCTTATTTACGTAATAATGGAGCCACGACGCCCTTACCACATTACTTCATTGTTCTGTCTTAGTGTGCCTTGAATTGGGACCGTGGATACTCTCACTTCAGAGCGAAACTTGTCTGTACTTAGTAGCCGTGGATACTCTTACTTCAGAGCGAAACTTGTCTGTTCTCAGTGGCTTTACTGACTTTTCCTGACTGACTTTTTCCAAAAGTTCCTCATTAATTAGTGTATGTCGTATGACGATTGGTTTATTTGTCTTAAGTTTATTATCATCATAGATTAACTTTAAGCATATTAGATTCTTGGCAACTACCATGTACATTGATTTATAATAATTTGTATAATATGAACTTCAGTGTAATCATGATTATTGTATGATATGTTGCCTCTGACTGAAAGTACACATACAGTACAGTCACGCGACACTACTGAAGTGTCACGTGACACTACTGTAGTACTGAAGTGTCACGTGAAGGTGTTTAGTAAGCTGGTACAGTAGTTTAGAATTATAGACTGTTTCTCAGAAATAGTCTGGTTCTCACAGCTGGCGCCTGGAAAATATCATGAGATATCTTTTGAGATAAACGGCACGTTGTTTCTAAATTCTGATAGCTTGGTTCTATGGCAGGGGTTTGGCGAGCATATGTAAACTGCAGCTTAAAGTATGTCAAAGACATTTACATAATGAATTAATGCGCAAGAAAAGTGAAAACAAAGGTGATTTTCTGATCAGTACCCATTTCTACACATGTCGAGACATTGAGATACCGTCAAGACACTCTCGGCTCTTTGACCAGTGATTGATTTTAATATTAATCAGATTGAGCATTAAATATAAGTACCAAGGATGGGAGTAAGCTGGATTCTAATTTACAAATTTACAGTTTCTTCTCTCTTTTTCAGCAGCTGTTTCATGGGTGATGTGTGCTAGGAATAGTAACTGTGAAAGCGTCTGATACTTTTGGTTCTGCTTGATTTGATTCGTTTTTTAATATCTTGATTAAAGTGCGTGTTATATTACTGAAATACACGATAATTTCGGTTTGAAGCAAAACTATATAATTTATATTTGATCGTCTGAATGTGTGTGGTTATCGAAGGCAGATACCATCAGCTAATTTCGATCAAACTCAATCACTTAACTGATGTCAAGTCATTAAATCTGCGTCCTGTTGACATTTAAAATTAACCCAGTTCAACAGGCCTCATTATTGATCCTGACAAAGTTCTTCCTTGCTCTTAACATTTGTCACTCCCCCCCTCCTGCATCCTTCTCGTTAGTTTGGTTAGTTCAAGTTTGATTAATAAATCCCTATACATGTGACCTTTATACTATGTCTATTGTCTGGTATCTAGAGTCTAGTGTCCCACCAGGTGCTGGTCCCCTATCTAGATATTCAAACAGGGGGAATAACCCTTACTCTCTAGAGTCTAGAAAGGTTTCACGGTAAACACTAGTAGTATATTCGGCACACGTTAAATACAATCTGGGCCATGCACGCAAGCTGGTTGACCCAGCTGATCGTGGAATTATCTTCACAACAGCATCCTTACGTTGGTACCAATAAATTGTATGTGGACCAATATATTGTCATCAATTATTACGTAGAACATTACGTAGAATATTACGTAGAATATTACGTAGAACATTACGTAGAACATTACGTATAATATTACGTAGAACATTACGTAGAACATTACGTAGAATATTACGTAGAACATTACGTAGAACATTACGTATAATATTACGTATAATATTACGTAGATCCAGGAGGTGACCGGGACATGATTTTAGGCCTGACCGGGACCGGGACCGGGACCGGGATACAAAATGTGACTTGACCGGGACCGGGACCGGGACCGGGACCGGGACTGAGATTATCAATTTACCGTGACCGGGACCGGGACCGGGACCAATAATTTCTGGGATTTCTATCTTACCGGGACCGGGACCAACAATCCAATTTTACCGGGATGACCGGGATGACCGGGATTTGACCGGGATGACCGGGATTTGACCGGGATGACCGGGATTTGACCGGGATGACTGGGATGACAGGGATGACCGGGACCAAAACTGGTATTCTCATATTGAAAGCTGCAACTTTCATTTACATTATAATTGAAAAAAAAAACCGTCAATATTGGGCATGGGCCTAATGTACTACACCAATAATGTTCATGTACTGATTACTCAAGTTCATCCTCATTCCTCATTCCTCGATCAATGATCCCTCAAATTATTCAACAGTTTCATTCTCCAATTCCAATTGACAATTGGGCGTAGCCCGAGTTGAAAACTTGATGTTAGTTTGCACTTATGAGTTTAGAGTTATGTAACGATATTAGTTACCTACCTAAACTAGTAAACTTGTTTAGCAATTTTAAACATTGTTTTATTTGGCTCAGAGGTTGTTTAAAGATGAAATTCACAATGAATGAAAGTAAAAACTTAAAATCACAGTGAATGAAATTATGTAAAAGATCCCGGTCAAAATCCCGGCAAATTTGAGTGATTGACCGGGACCGGGACCGGGACTGGGACCAAGAATCCTGAATTAACCGGGACCGGGACCGGAATCATAAATCAGCATTTGACCGGGACCGGGACCGCGACGAAAAATTTGACTTGACCCGGTTGACCGGCACCGGCACCGGGACCGGGATAGCTGAAAATTGCCAATCCCGGTACCGGGATTCCCGGTACCGGGAATCCCGGTCACCTCCTGCGTAGATCCTCAGAGTATTATACAGATTTGCATTGACTTCTTCTATTGTAATCTTCTTGTCGTTTTGTCCTTAATTGTGCATATTATAGTCATTCCCATAGATCATACTTTTTCTGTGAGTTTTCAGTACAAATCTGGTCTATCCGACCATTTCGATATTGACATTTGGAAGAATTTAATCAGTGGATCAGGCAGAGGTCGAGTGTTATCGGGATTACTTCTGTAGTAGTTGTACAGCAAGTAGTCCCATTACCTTAGTATCGCTGTACAAATACTACAATCAGAGATTGTTGATATAGGATGTATTTTCGAGTGCTTATCATCGTTTTTTTATGGAACAAAAATACAGGATGTAGAGAGTAGACGCTCGCAGAAGAGGCTGAGAAAAGATTTGATCTCATAAATGATTTTGGCAACAGTGATGTACCCCTGTACCCCATCCTGGAAAAGTAAGGAAACTGGACCATTCAAAAATACGAAACTATATTCGTGAGCCCCGACCACTGTCCTGAAGAAACAGTCTTGAGTTGAGCAGCGAGATAACATCAAGTACTTTAAAATTAAGCGACTAATCAAGCGACTAATTAAGCGACTAATTAAGCGAATAATTAAGCGACTAATTAAGCGACTAATAAAACCTTCATAAAAGAAATTATGTATCAGTTCATTTGTATTGGTCGCTATAGTCTGGTAATGATATTACAAAACTATAGCAATCAATACAAGTAAAGAACATGACTGATGACATCGTCGTACGATCGTGAGTTTTCAATCATTTCGCTACATTAAGCTCATTATTTACATTCATCCGAACTGTACATAAACCTCAGTCCCCTGCCGAATTTTGATATGTAAAATATCATCTTAGGGCCGTATTTACCAACCTTTATGTCATACTTAAACAGCAGTTTAAGGATGAGGTTGCACTTAAAAATGAGTTTAAGTGGCAACTCTACAAATGGTATTCACGAAATTCTCTATTAAGTGTCACCCTTAGTTGCTCAACTTGATATCCCAAGTCACCAGTCATCTTTTAGTACCTTATAAACCCCTTTTAAGGGGGCATACCCCAAATCTGTCCAGACCAAATGACCTCATAGGCAGTTCAGTGACCTTCTAGCGCACCGTTTCCACACCAAAAAAAATTATTTTGAGAATTCCCAATTTTGTAATCAAGCATTTCCTGGTTAAGAGTGCAATTTTCGGAAAAAATTATTTTGTGGTTGAGACGCTATAAGTTAATTATTTCTTGCGGTATCGGGTTGAAATTTTGCTCGCCGTTTATTCACATCTATGTCAAGGTGTGTGTAAAATCTTGATATCGTATCTAAAAAGGCTGGTGTGTTACGAATTTTTAAAGTCAAAAAGCTAAAATTGTCCTTTTCAGGCTTATTTTAACAAAAAGTCAGTCAGGGAAGATCGGATTATTTGATGCTTGACATCAAATTGTTCTCTGAATTCTGGCGCAGTTTTTGATGCCCTCAAAAATTTTTTTACTCATTCACCTTCTGATCTATTGGACCTCAAAGCCAAACAACAAATTTAGGCACATTTTTCGTTTTTAATATTTACTGATTTTTCTAAAATTTTGATAGGAATGTGCTAGTGACTTTTTGAAGGGTGAAAAATAACCGCAACTAGCACATTTACATATAAGTTATGAACAACAAAACACCCTAAAATGCTTCCCTTTGTAGTTAAGGGAGAAAATGTGATTTTTTATCTGCAAAGCCAAAAAATCACATTTTCTCCCATAACTTCAAAGGGAAGTATTTTAGGGTGTTTTGTTGTTCATAACTTATATGTAAATGTGCTAGTTGCGGTTATTTTGCACCCTTCAAAAAGTCATTAGCACATTCCTATCAAAATTTTAGAAAAATCAGTAAATATTAAAAACGAAAAATGTGCCTAAATTTGTTGTTTGGCTTTGAGGTCCAATAGATCAGAAGGTGAATGAGTAAAAACATTTTTGAGGGCATCAAAAACTGCGCCAGAATTCAGAGAACAATTTGATGTCAAGCATCAAATAATCCGATCTTCCCTGACTGACTTTTTGTTAAAATAAGCCTGAAAAGGACAATTTTAGCTTTTTGACTTTAAAAATTCGTAACACACCAGCCTTTTTAGATACGATATCAAGATTTTACACACACCTTGACATAGATGTGAATAAACGGCGAGCAAAATTTCAACCCGATACCGCAAGAAATAATTAACTTATAGCGTCTCAACCACAAAATAATTTTTTCCGAAAATTGCACTCTTAACCAGGAAATGCTTGATTACAAAATTGGGAATTCTCAAAATAATTTTTTTTGGTGTGGAAACGGTGCGCTAGAAGGTCACTGAACTGCCTATGAGGTCATTTGGTCTGGACGGCACAAACCACTGTTTTGGGGTATGCCCCCTTAAGTTATGAATGGTTACCTTGTTAATACATTTTTTATCAGTACCTAATTAGTATCTAATTAGTAATTAGTACATGATAAGTACCTTATCATGTAAGTTCCGTGCCTTATTTTGTCTTTAAGTTTCACCCATTTCAATACTGTGTTCATCAGTTGTCCCGCCTGCTTGCTTGATAAGGAGATGAATATTTGTTTCAACACATATCCTTCTTACTCTCACCCACCAACCAACCAAAAGCAAAGCTGAGCTGAAAGTGATCATTATAAATGGCTCAACCTCGCCTTTAAGGATCAGAATAGCAGACAACTTTAATCTGGCAAAGTATGGTCTAAATGGGTCTGTAAAAGCTCACGGTTTCTACCGTATTAGACTATTTAATTTATCGCCAAAATATCGTGGTTTCATACACATTCCACGAGAAGCATCTGTGTATGAAAGTATGATGGAGCAATCAGCTATAGTATGGAGCAATCAGTTAGAATTGGGCCTCTTGATGAGAATCAAGCTGCAATCATTCTCAAAACAGTAGCATATTTACAGACACTTTCAGCACTATATACGAAATTTCGAGAACCATGTCAAAGTTTCACTATCCGGACTGGTTGTAACACAATTGTAACCCACATGCAAAGAAAATGAGCGCAAAATATAACTGACTACTGGCTCATAAAGTAATCTATAGATGTTTAAACCAATGTATCGTGAACACCCTGTAAACACCCTGTAGTCTGTACACACCCTGTAAACACCCTGTCATTATGCAAGTTTTCACTTTCTGGCTTGGTTACGGAGTTTAACTTAAAACCTGCTAAACGTGGCTTCAGTGCTTATTTATCAGTTGTTAGTTGATACGTTTATATTGCACTACTTTTGCGGATTGGTTACATCATGGGTAATGGGTAATGATACCAAGTCTTGAGCATATGGTATTAAATTTTAAACAGTTTAATTTCCAGTCGAAGTGAATGAAAAATCGTAGAATGATGTCAATAAACTGTTGCTACCTTACAAGACATTTTTGTGGCGGACCAATTTGCGACGACCGAAATTTTGGCGGTCCGAAAATATGGCGAAATTGAACAAAAACCGTCACATTTCGGACGTCACAGAAAATAAGGGTATTTTTCATCATTTTGTTTTCTGACACAAAGCTAAAGGAAATTCAAACTTTTCTAAAAATCGGTAAAATCATGTTGAAACAAAATGAAACTTATAAATCGATTTCTTCATCTTCCTCTAAGGGGTCCGGCTCGACTCTTTCAGTTTCACTTATTGAGTTTGGTATTAAATTGTTTATCTTGACTTGTACCTTCATTCACTGAAGGATTCCTTACCCCACTGCAAAAACCTGGTAAGCCACGTGGACCTTTAAAAAGTCTGCGCCCTCTTTGTCTTTTAAACGGCACCAGGAAGATACTGTCCATGATAGTCCTTAGACGCATTCAAAGACAAGTTTCTCAGTACACAGGACCTTGGCAAAATGCCTACAAGCCTGGCCATAGCTGTGCAAATATTGTTTGGACACAACGGATCCTAGTTTCAGTTGTGAAGGAGAAACGCTGGTCTCTACACAAAATGGGTATTGATGTCATCTGCATTCGACACCATTAAGAGATCAGTTTTGCTAGAACTTCTTGCTGATGCTGGTTGTAGTGAAAACGACATCCGACTGGTAAGGTACCTACTCTCATGTACCAAACTGAAGATTAAAGTGAGGTCTACCGTATCAGGGGAGTTCATTGTCACGATAGGTGCGTTCCAAGGTGATAGTTTGTCTGGAAACCTTTTCACCCTGTATTTGGCTGGCGCACTTTATCACCTTCGTGCCTTTATGTCTTATCTAAGACCCAACCCTCCGTTTGCTGAAAACCTGCTACCTCTTGAGTGGGAGTACGCAGACGACGCAGACTTCACAGACGAGGATAAAAAGAATTTGGAGTCCATGTTACCAATATGCAAGGAGATATTGGAGGAGTGGAATCTTTTTGTCAACGAATCAAATACAGAATTCACACATATCTATCTGGCCGAGAAGAACGAAGTTGATGACAAAGGAGAGCCACTTCGAGGAAGAGAGCCCTGGAGATCATCTATCTCACTTGGTTCCAAATTGTGCAGCAACGAGGACATAAAAAGACGATGTATTCTGGCAAATCTAGCTTTCCAAACCTACAAGAAAGTTTGGGAACAAGGTAAACGCATACCTCTTAAGACCAGACTTAAGATCTACGAAGCCCAGGTGGTCTCCGTCTTAATGTATAATTGTAGCTGCTGGGCTGCTTCAAAGCAGCTACTGAGTAAACTGGATATTTGCCACAGAAAGCATCTGAGGCAAATCATCAGAATGACTTACCCTAATATAATCAAAAACGACACCCTTTACAAGAGATGTGAAGTGGTTCCACTCAGTGAGCGTGTTGCATGTGCACGATGGAGGATGCTCGGACATGTCCTTCGCAGTGATAACAACTCACCTGCACAGCTTGCATTACACTTTGCAGTAGAGAGTCAGAGTACCAAAAAGGGTAGAGTAGGCAGACACCAGTCGAACTTGCTTAAGACTATTAAATTTGATTTAGGTAGTAGGAACATTCCATTTGTAAATACAGACGATTTGTACAATTTAAGACTTTTAGCCTCTGATAGAGCGGGATGGAAGAAGTTGTTATAGCTTGTGTATCAGTATTTCTTTTTTTCTGGCTACTTATCAGATCTTTAAGATGTTCATTTATGTTCTATTTTTGATTTGAATAAAGTTATATAATAAAGTTATATAATATCTTGACTTAGTCTCTTATAAGACGTTTATGTTAGCACATAAATGTAATTTATTGTAAATTTAAAACGTATTACTTGACATTAAATTCATCATGGAATATTGTGTTTATTTGTCCCACCATCATATCACTAACTTTTCAAGAACAAAATGAATCGATGAAGCCACAATTATTGGAATAAGCTAAAAATAATGCGACGGATTCTATTACGACGACCGAAATTTTGGCAGTCCGAAAATATGGCGAAATTTCGGGAAAACCGTCGCATTTCGTACGTTATAAAAATGTCTTGTAAGGTATATACTATTAAGGATCATTCTGTATGGCCCAATCCCTACGCCGGAGGGATCATCCCATTTATAAGGCAATTGAAATGGTGACGGAACCTCCTTGTGGATGTTAACAGTCAACATGGTTCTTCTTAACCAATACTGCGTATTTAGTCTCGGATAAATACTCAAACCTTTCCGGTCTTGGAGGTGTCTTAAGATTGGTCAGCTGAAAGCGCAGTTTATTACAAATGGAAACTATTAAAAATGCACCAGAGACTTGGGACCGACCCATTAGACAGTATATTTTAATAGCAGGAACCCGTTCAACCTTTCTTCATTTCTTCGTAGGAGGCTGTGGTCAGGATGACCACTATAAGATAGAGCATTGGAGCCCTGTGCTTACCACGGTAAAATATTTATAAGTGGAAAAAAGTTAAAACTTGATTGAACTTAAACGTACGCTTTCTATTTTTCAGAGTGTTCGCAATTTTTCGGCTGTGTTATGGTTATTAGTCTATTCAATGTTCAATGTTCATGGACTGCTTTGCACCTTCGTCGTTTTTACTTTGTTTGACAAAAATATTCGAGACAAAATAGCACATTTTACAATTTTTAGTATAAATGGTTGTCAATTAGGCACTCTAACAAATAACCATTAATATATTATATATATGAATCAAAAGTTGCCCCTTATAGATACAACCATTGTGATCATCTTGCACTTATGGATAATATTCCAGGACCTCCCTAAATAATATACCACATATCTGTTCTTGGCAGATGCCTGGATATGGCGAATTGCCGGTTGCTTAAGTCTAGTTATTACCTTATTTCAAACCGGTACAGCTCCTGATTGAGAACGGAAGCCAGACAAAGAACTGGAATAGGTCGAGAAAGACTCTGTCTGTAAATCCATTGAGAATCCAAGCAGCCGCAAAATAGAGCATAGCCTGGAGTTTCAGGGTGGTTCCTGGGACTGTGAAACACATTCCTGAATATCAACTTTTGTTACGAATTTATTCACAGATAGTGTTAAAAATTGCGATTCCTGGCCCTATACTGTTAACCGGTAGTACTGCATTCCGGAAGACTTTCATCTATCTTTAGACTTTTTTTTAATACTTTTATTTTTATACTCTTTAACTCAATAACTCATAAGTTTTCGTTTTAGCTTATTTAACATTAGTTACTTATATACAGTAGTACTTACATACAGTACAATACACATTTAGATGAACAGATTCAAATCTCTGCCCCTTAATCATTATGTTTACTAAAAAAGTAGCACACTTAATACTTTACATACGATTATCCTTGAGCATTATATATTAGGTGTTCAAACTTGGACAATATCATGAATTTAATTATAAATTGGCGAATAAGGAACAATTCTGCAAACTAGATAATTTCAATAAAAATAAGTTGAAGACAAGGAACACGTTTTTCCTTTATTATATTTATTATTTACTCAATAAAATTGACTAATCCACACCCATCGTACCGTGTTATTGATAAAATTTCAGTAAAAAACTGGCTGTCCAAAACTTTATCGTCCTCAAATTGCTTCGTGCTCTGACTAGACAAAAACAGTCTCGATCTTAAACGATTTAAGATAGGTTAAGACTAGGGTCTGAAATCAATAAAATGTAGATAGAAGATAAAGACTTAAACTGTTTTCTTAAATGTTTTCGGCCTCCTTAAGAGCAGTTTCATATGTTCATGTTACCCGCACGCCACATTATTGGCTGTCGATTCTCAAGAAATTACGAATTCCCTCGATAACGTTCTGTTTGGTCCGCCAGTAATTACCACGGTAACAGTTTAAGAATCTGACCTCATTGCGTTTCTACAGATTTTTGGGCCGCCAGCACGTGTGACAAATACTCCTCAGCTGCTCAGCACGTGACAAATGCTCCTCAGCACGTGACAAATGCTCCTCAGCACGTGACAAATGCTCCTCACTCAAATGCTCCTCACTCCTCAGCTGTTCAGTGCTGCATGCAAGTTCCTGATTTGCTGTCGGCGCATTGCTCCTGATTTGGATACCTTTAGCGCTGGTGGTTGGAATATGAACATTTTCTGAGAGTTAACAGCAGGACTACCACGTTTACTTGTATCTCCGACTGTCACCCTACCGTCACCCCCCTTACCAGCATCTCTTCTCCTCAGATAACTACACCTCTCCACATCTTCATATCTTTGTGCTGTTACGTGACGGAAGAAGTACAGCTGGGAATGTTTCTTGGTATTTTTAGCGGAGCTGGCAGATTCAGGGTCAATCTCCTTGACTGTCTGTGTCTCTTTGTTCAGGTACAGTGGTACATCGTTGGTCAGCCTCAGTTTTGTTGAGGAGGATTTCCACCGTGTTTTATTTTTCAAGCTCATAACTCGGGCCTCGCTGTAAGCTAACTGTTCGGGTGATCTGAATGTAAGTAATTTTTCACTGCACCCTTCCACTTTCCCTATCGCAACGTAGTCCGAAAGCTCTCCTTTTCTCACGTTCCCCCCATGCGTTTCAGACAGCAAGTCCCTCAATAAACTGATTCTCTCTGGTCGGAGACTGATAGTGGTAAGTGGTGCGCCAGGCTTCCTGGACAAGTCCACTTCTTTAGCTCGTTGTTTTCTGACGTTAAGCCTCCAATCATTCTTGGGTCTGTTCGCAAGGATCGGTAATGTCTCATACAGCTTGATAGGTCCCTCATGTCCTGCTTCGTTCCTGAAGTTTATTTGTGTTTAAAATCCCTCCGCAAATATAATTGGTTTGGCGACAGTTAATTTTGTAGATTCCATGGATGTCACTGCAAGTCAGGAACCATTTACCATTAAATGGTCGAATGTCATTTTGTGGAATCATATTTTTACCCGGCTGTTCGAGAGAGAATTGGAAATCCTTGCCATCGATCAAGTGCCTTCTGAAGTTTCTCACGATCACCCAACATGATACTATCCGCATGTTGCTGCCTCCTTTGCATCATATCTACACCCACAATGGTTCCTAAATATAATTTTTAGCAATTATCATGGAGAGTTAGCCAGAAACGTAAACGTTTTGATATTTTGAGTTCAAAATTAAAAGGGCGACCCCTAAAGCTAACATGTGCATATGTTCAACAAATGTTAGGGAGTCTATATTGAGTAACCAAAACAACAAAACCAGCTAAACCAACTGCGATATAACCGCAGACTGAGCCATTTAAACTTGTGACCTGTAATTGGCAATTAGCGATCCACTTACTAACTTATCAACATGAACGGGGAAGCATTGTAGCAGCATTGTATTTGTTGTCATGGTGAACAAGTGGACTTCACGCTGTGTTTCAGTGTAAGTTTAACTTATTTACTACCAAGTTTAAATGCAAATCTCACAGCACTGATTCTCTAAGAAGTCTGATCATTTCTGACTTCAGGAAGTGGACCATATTATTTCGAGCGTGGGATATTAACATCATAAACTGCAGACGTAGATAATTATCGGGTCTTTAAACGGCGCCTGCATGTTTGACATGTACCGCTCATATTTTGAAGTATAACTCTTACCTAGTATGTTGTAATGGACTGCACGCAAAACTTAATATCACAGTTATACTTCCTTCACATTTATCGGACCTAGTTTATTCTTGCAGTTCATAAAACTTAACATTTCAGTCATATAGAGATTAGGAGTTATTAAGTATTTTGTGCTTTTTTAAACATTAATTTTGTATCTATAATAATATATATATTTGAAGTAAACATTGGCCAGTAAGCAAAGCTTGTCCCCAATCAATCAGTTACATCCTCACAAATATTCCTCTACTCAGCACACATTGCATCATTTTATTCCTCAGAACTGTGTAATAAAACAGAGAGCTGCACCATTGTTAAAGAAGCAGTAGCTCTTGCCCTTTATCCAGGGTATAATATATCCGGGGCCCGGGCTGTTAGTGGCCGGTCATGTTGTAATGGTATTGGACATTGGTACGTGCACAATTAACTCACGTGGAGAGTGAACCTCAACACTTGAGATGTTAACAGCATTGTTTGTGAGTGGCTAGGTGTCCCAATGAGGATGTAGGCATATGTCTCTCACCTTTAACGACTTCCTGTCCTTAATGGCGCTTATGGTATGGATGCTCTACGCGGTAAAGTACCCATTAGAGCATTAGGCATAAGTTTTAACATTTACTTTCTTGCTCTCACGGCTCGTGGGCCAAGGACAGGTTAATTGAGCACGGTTCAGAAGGTTCCGTGGGTTGTTCCTCTGTTGTTTCCAGTTTTTAGGGCGGATGTCATGGGTGATTATAACTGTCACGTTTAGCAATTTCTCAATTTATCGCTTCTAAATTCTAATATGTCACAACGAGTGGAGTATAAAACAAAAAGCAAAAGTGTCAAAAGCGTGACGTTATACGACGTACATGTGCTTGAGGTGGAGGAGCTGTGTTGCGCCCCCCCCCCCCCCCCCCTCTGTGTAGATGCCGGCTTGAGGAGGAGCTGTGTTGCCCCCCCTCTGTGTAGATGCCGGCTTGAGGAGGAGCTGTGTTGCCCCCCCCCCCCCCCCCCCCTGTGTAGGTGCCGGCTCGAGGAGGAGCTGTGTTGCCCCCCCCCCCTGTGTAGGTGCCGGCTTGAGGAGGAGCTGTGTTGCCCCATCCCCCCTCTGTGTAGGTGCCCCCCCCCCCTCACCCCTTGACTCTTGAGTGTGGTTGCCGGCTTGAGGAGGAGGAGGTGGTGTGTGGGGGGGGGGGGGGGTCCAAGGGGAACTTTGGGGAACTTTGGGAAAGTCCCCCAAGATTTCTGAAGTTCCCCAAAAAAAAGTTCCCCAAAACTCCCCAAAGTTCCCCAAAATTCCCCAAAATTATTCAAAATTATTCAAAATTATTCAAAATTTCTCTAATATACATTAATACCCATTAATGTTAACATGTATGTTATTATAAGGTATAATCTTAACATACTTGTTGATACTTGCAGCATGATAATTTTCTTGGCATGATTATTTTTTTGGGGAACTTTGGGGAATTTTGGGGAATTTTGGGGAACTTTCTGAAGTTCCCCAAAAAAAGTTCCCCAAAATTCCCCAAAATTATTTGTTTCATTGATAATTTTTTGGGGAACTTTGGGAAAGTCCCCCAGGTTTCCTGAAGTTCCCCAAAAAAAAGTTCCCCAAAACTCCCCAAAGTTCCCCTTGGACCCCCCCCTGTGTGTTGCCCCCATCCCCCCAAATCTGGATGTAAACATGTTCTTAGTATATACAATATACATGGTCTTGTGGTAGACCATCACACTCTGGACTGCAATCCTCACGCCAGCGGGTTCGCTTCAACTATCACTGAACATTCTGATAAATGCAAATGATAGCTCTTTAGAATCAAATCTGATACGCTTGATTATAGGCCGAGGCCCGAGGCGCTTAAGTGATTTATCGTAATGGTCGCTGCTAGCGATTGCATTTGGTTCTTAGTTATAAACCTGGTCATTGGGCAGGCTTACATCTTCGTTTACTGGCCTTTCTTGATTATGGTACTATTAGATGCTTATTAAATTGTCGAAATAATCATACTTTAGCACCATAGTCCGTACCATTATACATAATATGTATAATCAGGTCTCAGACACAATCTTGCAAACCTCTTAGAGTATAACTGATTGACAGCTCTGATGTTTATTCCGTCCTTAAAACTTAAAACTGAACTATTTGGGCTGTACAATACGAGCTACACCAGTAGAACCTTGTATTGAGTGAAAGTCTCCACTCCCCTCTGCTTTTCTGGCATATCAATACACTGTTTCCTACCCAAATCAATACATCTGTTTCCTTCTTAACACACATGCATGTAAACATCGGGTCACCGGCTTCAACACCGGCTACAACACCGGCTGCAACATCCCCAGTAACTGGAGACTACTGAAATTATTGCGGTTATATTAAACCTGGTTATGAACTTTAAATTGATTCCATTTCGCTTTATGACAAGGTTGCGTATACTTCCCTGCAGTGGCAAAGTGACGTGTCTTCTGACGTGTCATGTAATGAGCAGAAAGTACCATGTTCCAGGTTCCTCTGACGTGCCCCTTTTCGTGCACTTTCTAGTTTATTATTGGACAGGAAGTGGGACCTCCTCCGCAAGACATGTTGTTAAGTCTCCTCGTGTAAAGAGATCACGTGACTTCCCTTTCTCACTTGTACACGTTTGACGTTTTATGAGACAATTATTTGTAACTCGTTGCCATTTCTTACATTGGTCTTCTTGACTCCATATTCACTTTACTCGGGTAGTGCGTGACTAAGCGCCACACAGGTTGTTATTAGCGTAATATGTTAAAGGTGAATGTAAACTCCTTCAATGTTTGCTCTGCCTCCACATGGAAATTGGAATCGTCAATTCCTACATTCTTACTGACATAATATTGTACTTTTATAAAGCGTTCTTTTTTGTCTCGGAGTAATACCTTGTCCTTTGTTGGTCCACACGGGACCGAGCTATGTGTACGGCAGGATAGTTTAACTTTACCGGGCACAGTTTAAGGTAATCCAAGGGTTTTTGTTAAACTACAGGAATCACGTGCTACAGCTTTTTATTTATCAGACTCACTGAACCTTATACTTACTTTGCTCTGGGCCGGGGAGTCTCCGACCGAAATACCGTCCACTATAATGTTCCGTTTAACTTCACGGTCTAGAATAGCTGTTCCGTTGACCTCACAGTTCCATAGCTTATAGTTATATTATAGCTGAACGGCTTATAATAAGATTCGAGTCCGTGTGGTGTAAGTGACGTTATATGCTCTAGTGACGTCATATGTGCTAGTGACGTCATATGCTCTAGTAATTTTTCTAGTAAAAGGATTCGTAGTATAGGCTTATTCCCTAATTCAATAGTCGACGTACGAAGTCTACCAACTTCTAGAATACTTTTTATCTAGACTCAAAGCACGAAAAACCATAAAATTCAAGTTTTCCCTGCATATTTATGCTCAATTAGTAGATCGCCCTAGTACAGGCTTTAGTGCAGTGCAATTTGGTCTCAAAACGGTCGAAATCGTTCGAGTATTGAACTATGATATCAGGCAACAAACGGCATACTGGTGATTTAAATCTGACCAAGAAATCATAGAAACTGCCGTAATTTGGGATCAAAAATTTAACTTTATACCGTCATAATCTTTAAGTATAGCTATAACTTAGACTCTAGCACTATAATATCATTATTCGTTGAAATAACACCTTGAGTTTAACAAGTTGGTCGATGGTCATTTTATTTTTCCTTTGTTTGTATTCTGTTTTTCCTTTGTGCTTAAAGATAATACTTATAAGCGCGTCGATAAGTTGTCCTCATCAGTTCAAAATTAACATTATTTGGTATATTTTATTTAACTCAAACGGGCAAATGTAAACTTTGGTTTAACGGTTATTAACGTGTGTGTGTTTGCCCTTCCGTCCCTGGTAGTCCCTGTCTCCCCATCGTTAACCCGTAAGGGGTTGCACCAGGGGCGGTGGTAACAGAACTTCAAGACTCTCGGAGTCTGTTGTCGATATCTATGTATAATATATTTATGGTATATAATTTGGGAGTCTCTCTCTCCAGCAGCAGGAGTTGGAGAATGGGGACGCGTTGTGAAAGCCACCGCAAGGAAGGCTTACAGTCGACGCCGACCAATCAAAAGAAGAAGAAGAAGAAGAGATCAAAAGAAGTGTTTGCCCTCATGAAACCTTGCACATTCAACTTCTTTAATCTTGTTGCTAAAACATTCAATTTAAAAATTAATATTGCTGGCTCTTTTTTGTCATCGATTAGCTCCTTTTTCCTTTAACAGTCACGAAGTATAATAGTGTATACTGTACACATTGGAGTTTTTATCAACTGAACATAGCGCAAGTAGAACTATAATCCAACGATTTTGTGGACTATTAGTATTACAAGACTGTTTTTACGCAGAAAAATCTTTATAGAATATTGAATTTGATGCACGCGGCACGAACAAATACCCACACACCGCATTATCTCCGCTGATTACCCATTAGGCACTCGTGCTTTTTTAAACAATTCTAGGCGCCCAACGTCCTTCAAATACCTCTGAAATTACTATGGAATTCGTGGAAATGTCAGGAAATTAATCGTTAAAACCACCGTTTAGGAACCAGAATTAGACCATCAATCCTTGTTTTTAAATGTCGAGCAATGATTTTGTTTAGATGACTGCCGCAAGTTGAAATTGTCCGTACGGAAGTTCTTAAGTTGGCAAAGATTTTTAGTTATAGTGCAATGCAATTTTCACGATATTTTGTTGGTATTTTTACTGTAAAAGGTTCAAAGTTTGTAATAGTAATACACGCGTACACCATATTATCTTCCTCATGGGTGTTTAACTTAATATTATTTAGTATATTTTATTCAAGGTGAATGTAATCTTTGGTTAAACGGGGCGATGTGTGCATCCGCTATCCTCATGAGACTTGTGGACATTCTTCTTTTCCATTGTCATTACCTTCTTTACCATTGTTCAGTTGAAATGTTTGATTTAAAATTTGAGGTGCTCTCTTTGTTTAGTCTCCCATTTATCGTTTATCAGTTTAATTAAAAGCTTAACATAGCACACTGAACACGTAAAAGTTCCTTTAACAATTTAGAGCTTGTGCAGGGTTGCCAATTTGTCATTTGGGTTTGATTATTTTTCGGGCAAATTTAATCCTGCCTAAAAATGACAATGCCCATTGCTCATATAAGGCTTATTTGTTTTACTTTTCACCGAAGCGTTTCATTGTTTATTTGTTAAACAGGAAATTAATCTTAGAATTATATGTAAAGCAGTAAAATACCCAAGTAGGTCATCGGACTTTTTAATTAGTGTTATCAGTTTAATGGCGAGTGGCGTTGTCAAGGCTTAATCTAACTTTGACTGCATATTTAGCACTTCAAACGTGTTGAGTACCTCTCTGATGCTCTGTATTATTTCTTTCGTAATTGGTCTAATAATAGGAGTGAGATCTGATCCAACAGAACCAATTATATTATTATTTCTTCAGCAACACATAACAATAGGCTCAAACGGGTAAAAATGATAATATCCTACTAATGATATGTCCACAGAACGTGCTCCACAATGACACATATGATCCGTGAGAAGAAGGCATAATGGTAGCCGCCACTACCACTCTCCCACAAGCGACACTATCTTAATCCTTCAACCATTGACTGAATTATATCCTGTCATATTCTTTTTAGCTGGGCTGGACAATATCCATTGACAATGGCCATGGTCAGTAGCCTGTTTAGCAAGATAAAAGATTCGACCAGACTTCCAATTTAGTTTCATTCAATTTACTAGATTAGCTTAATTAAGCCTCTTTTGTCCGCCGTCTGCTCTGACGACCGGATAAATTGCCACGTATTGTTCAGATAATTGGCGAGTCCTGAATTCGTGATAAAGGTTGGTTGTTTTGGTCATGTGAGTGGTCAACAAATAAGCAGAAGTGGAGTACTTTTAATTTGTCCTCGCTATTAGTCGGTATATTTGCGCCCTACAGTACTCTGGAACAGATTGTTGTATTGTTAAGAAAGTCAGTTCCCTTTGTTTGCACAGCCAGTCTATACTACTATATTTTTGTTTGATCACTCAACAAATCTTTCAGTGCGTTCAAGTTTAATCATTCAAATTCTAAAGGCATGCAGATATTGGATACACAAATTATACGAGTATTTAATTGTATTTCAACGCTGCAAGAGCAACAAAGCAAAGCAAAATTACTGCCTTCGTGTCTTCTTTAACGTCCGTCACTTCTCTCGTCCGTCACGTCCGTCTCGTCCGTCACACGCGACTCTCTCGTACTTCTTCCTACACTCCACTAACCATCTCAATGAAGTAAAACTTTTGTCTTCGCTCCTTAGCCTCATGTGTTAGTTGGACCCATCACATATCAGGCACTTCCATCGCTGTTCAACTAAATATCACTAAATTAAGATATATCGCGAGCTTTTAATACCATTTACTTCACTAGTGAATGATCTTATTATGAAAGCACACCGTTTGAAGAGGCTGCGGTTATAATATACTTATATCCACACCGGGTTAGTACCCCGCATTCCCATGAGTACCGACCAGCAAATAAACTTCCGTGGATCGCTCAAACCAACCCACCCGACCCCCTTCTTCCTCACTTCCTCCTCACTTACAACCTCTCTACTCCCAAGCAGTCCTCATCTGCATCTCTTCAAGATTCCCAATCTGGTGTAACCGACTAACGAAGGGGAGGCGACCGCACCGGACGGTGTGGGCACTCTGTGTTGCCTTTGTTTGAACATTGCCTCACACTCAAGGTAGTCACAAGAGCAAAGTGCAGATGCGCCGGATGCTCCAGCTATGTTCCTTTCTTGGGAAGTGCACGTTGCTTCGTGTGGTTGTTTAGTCTCTATCACTGCGTACCACCTGGCGTACCGTACGGACCAATGAAAAGCCGGGATGATCTCGGACAGCCAATAAGCGGCGAGGCAGGCCTCAATACATCTTATATGTTATTTTGTGTGTTAGGTAGGCGAGTGTGTTCCGAGATGGAGGTATTCCATGATGAACTGACCACGTGACCTCCCGACTCTCAAGCACTAACCGAGGACTAAAGGATTTTATCATTGTTCTCGTGACTATAGCGTACTCCCCTTGCTTATACGCGTGGTTATGAGGCAGGTATAGCTTGTTTCTAATGTTCCGTCTCTCATATAAGAACCTAATATTAATATATGTTAAGCCTCTATTTAAAACATTAAACAGGACTTGAAAAGAGGATAAAGTAAGGACATAAATCAGGCCCCTGCATCAAACAGTGGCTTGATCATTGGTTAGGGACGCAGGTCTTAGTACAAGTACTTTTGGTCTGGCAGTAGTGAGGGTATATGCCTCATAATCTGCTATTCTGTGTTTGTGTGTGTACACTTCTACCCAATTAGATTTCCTCGACGCCTCTATCAGTTTCTGCATCATTTCCAAAGCAAAGGAGAGTCCTTTAGGCTAATAATTTGTTTTTTCTTCGTTGCTCGATTGTATAACTTACATTGTGCCTACACTTAGGTTGGGTTTTTGTTGACTTGTTTAGATCTGATTATTCTGATGCAGCTGTAAATTGTTGCTTGGTGCTTACTCGAGATATTTATTAGCCAATACTTGAAGTACTTATTTGGTAAAAATTCCAGCTTTCCTCTGTTTGCAGCAGTACTGATCACTGTAAAACTCTTAAACTGTAAACTTAAACACGTTTGCACGTACTTTACGGATAGCTGTATAGATTACAAGTGTTGCTTCCTGACCACATTGATTAATTTACGTTTTGAAGGAGCAGACTGACAGACTCACTGAGTTTCTGTTCCGTCTATCAGTTATAGAGGCAACATATATAAGTGCGGTCGGTGCAGAATCGCACTATTGACCTAATACCGCACGTCGTCCCAGAGGCTCAATGTCCCTGGAGCAGTAGTGTATGTTAGCAAAGATAGCTGGACCCTCGTGTCTCAACGTTCCTCCTCGTTTACTTTTTTTTCGAAAATATGTTACGTTTCTAAATCTCCCCGCGTTTATCTTGCCTCGTACGTGCAGTGTATTCTGATGCACAGTGTTTTACTTTAATCTGAAGTTTAATTTTAAAATGTTCTAGAAAGAGTATTGAGGTTATTTGTGCAAATATTAAAGGTTTAAGTATTAAATCGCGATATTTTTCCCTCCAAATTTGCTACACAACAAATAATTTTAGGCAAGTGCGGGATTGCACTATTTAAAAATTTTTACCGCACCTATAATTACTATATGCTGCCTCTGTGTATATCAGTCATCGTATAAAAGTTTATACGATGGTTCTAATGTACCGTCACAATAGTGACTTTAACATAAAGCCCGCATCAGTGAACTGTATAACGTATAACACTATAACATGTTCATTAGATTTTGATGGATCACTTTAGTGACTAGTCTCTATAGTATACGTGCTAAGTTTCGTTTTCGGGGGACAAGTGCCAATGACCATATAAGTTTATGCCAATGACCATATAAGGTTATATAAACCATCGCTCTGCCAAGTCTCGCACCTACATGTTTATAAATTGGAGAAGGTAGGTGAAGAGAGAAGGCATAACTTGACAAAACTGACACTTTTCGGTTCTATTTGTTCTTGAAGATAGTTTTGGTTCTCTTTATCTGTATCTATTTTGTATTTTATATTAGAGCTTTTCATCTAGAAGGGAAAAACTTCTTTATATTATGGAGTTGGGGTGTGGACTAGCTACATCTGGTTAAAAAGTTTCCATCCCGTTACATAATACTCAATAAATATAATAGATTTGTAGTGTTGTAATTACTTTAAATTTGTGTTGTAATTAGTTTAAAACTTGGTTTTGTAGCAGTGTTGTTGTATTATGTTTAGATTTGTAAGTAAAGGAGCTTTGTATATCGGCTGTATTTTGATCCTGACACGGGGTGAGGATAAAATCTGGATGTTAAAAATTTGAACCGAAACAATTCTTTTACCTGAATATAAATAGAGAGGAAAACAGATGACAAAAATAAAAAGATTAAGTCCTAGGTATTTTGACGCACAAGTAAAAGCAGCTGAGGCCAATTACTCTGTTCAAATTCAGTAGGCCACACTTACTCTTTAAGTAAATGCAGGCTAAACCGTGAAATTAAACAAAATATAGTATAGAATATCTATGTATTCATATTACAACCATGTAAGGTTAAACAGTTGTAAATAGTTTACCTTCACATTAAGTGTAATCCCAGCCTCGTTATTCATTGCAGAGTTTTCACTAAACTCTCACTTTACCTTTATCTGATTATCTCGCACGTCTCAATACTGGACTCATTTCTCAATACATCAACTGATATAGTTCTTCTAACGTGACCGCAGTATTCCATGCTCATAAAATTTAATTCCTTCAATCTCAACACTCTTCCTGTGCTCGTTTACTTATACGCTCTTTTATTGAGGCACTTCTTCTACACCTCTCAAGAGTGTAATGTGCTTCTTTTTCGGAGGAAAATTTTCCTCTTTTCAAACATTTTTCACGATCATCATAGATCTAGCTAATTATTTTTACTTTTATAGTTATTATAAGTTATTACAGGAACACTTGTGATATACCTAAGTGTTTGTGAATATTTGTTTCGTTCTAATTCTTCGTTAGTTCAGTTGTGAAAGGACAGTGGCATTATGGCATATGACAAAATAATATAATATGTATATCGCAATACAATGTACATACAAAGTATAACCAGTTCTCTGAAGCCAAATTATCGTAAAAAGTTAACCAATCTTGGAGAGGGGGAGGGGGTGGGGGGGTGTGCGGGGGGATGCTCGAACTAAAAAAGTTGTATATTGATATATTATGCATTCTAAAATGTTATCGACCTCATTAACTATAAGAAATACTTTTTAATTGATCAGTATCACAATGTGATTATTTCTATTGATCTCACTACTTAATTAGATAATTAACCTCATCATCTGATCAATTAATTAACTTCATTACCTGATTAGTTAATTAACCTCATTGCTTTACTAACAACTCACAACTTGCTAGGTTACTGATGATGATGAGGATGGTTAGAAAGTGACGTACCTTCACCTCTCCCACTCTACTCGTCGACTCTTCTGAGCGAGATATGAGAAATTGCCAGTCATACTGCGCCTCACAAAACAAAAAGGTGAGGAATTAATTAATTAATTAATTACTTTACAAAACCGATACGTTCATGTTAATTAGCAAATTCTTTGATAATAGTTGTGATGTTTTTATCTATCGCTGAGAGGCATTTTACATGTGGATGCTGTTTTTCTCTGATAGGTTGCTTTTGCATGCTGATTGCTCGTTGTTTGATTGTTGTTATGTGTCGAAAAAACCTTAATCGTCGGTTGATTACAGATTTGTTTTCAATTATTCAATCTATGTGACTGGAAACAACTTAAATTAAACAACGGTCAAAGTTATTACTCATAGACCCTCACTTGTATGTTCCGATACTACCGTAACTACGAAAATTTTAGTCGCGAAAATCGATACATTTAAATTTAATTTCGGAACCACTCTAAGTAAAGATCTTCGTTTCTCACGCATCGATAAAAAAACTGATCTGTGCAGTTCGAAGCCTTTAATTGTGCTTCCAATTATACTGTACGATAGATTGAAATTTAGCAGTAATTGATATGATAATTGAATAACTCGAAAATGTTCATCTAAGTTTTTCTTTCGTGAAAAAGTTACGTCACGAAAATTCTTTTTAAAGCTCGGATTTTATATTTAACATTATCCTCGGATTACATCCTTTTTGTTACTCTGGTATATTACGATTATCTGTCCAACCCAACACTGGTATAACCATGTATTCAAGAAATTTTTCCTCTACAGAAAAACTGTTTTTTGTGTGTTTACATTGTACATTAGATTTGTGTATCTAAAAGTTCTCGTCTTCAACTTTCCATCAACATCAAATTCAGCTCGTTTTCACAGTCACATAAGTATATTGTGTACTCGACGTTATGTGTGTCTTTGTTTCGCTGGTTTACAACATAAGATCTAGGAATTAATTTCACACTTTCAAGTTAGGAAACTTCCAGACCTTCCATTATTCCAACATTTTAATCATCTATTTTGAGGGTTTTTCATGCGGTTTTATTTGTTGCCCATAGTCATACCTACAACTTTAATTGCTCTTTTCAGGAATTTTTGCTGGTGTTTGAAACATTTATATTGTTGTAGACTTCATTGTTCTTTTAAAAGTTACTGTACCGTCCTCGTAGCGCTTCGCTGTGCTGCAGTTTCTGCTGTTTTGATACAATTTTTGAGTTATCTGCTGAAAGCTGAATGTTTTTTCCGGTTTATACCTTAAACTAATTGCTAATTACTTAAACTAATTGGCATTTATCGTGCATAAATAACTGCTAAAAAACTACCATGAGCAAACAACTGTAAATCTGGTATGTAAACTTTCGGCTTGATCTCATGAATAACACACGTACACTTCCTCCAATCTGCCTGTATATTCCGTCGCCTAAACAAACAATCCGCCTAAATAGAAAGTGAGCACCTCTACCTGACAAACACAACACGGATGTGGCCCACCTCTACCCAACTTATGTTGTTATGCCCGGGAAACTCATCTGCTGCTGTTGTTTTTATAATGTGTGATCAAATAGAATTTAACATGCTCACCAAGTTCACCTGTGCTGCCTCCGGAGGCTGCCGGATGTTGATTTATGGGCACAGCGCTGGTTAAAACAATACCAACACAATATCACGCAACATTATGTTTAAAATTATACAGCAGAATTAAATTTACGTTTTTATTAATCGTGATAATTTTCTCCGCAGTGTCCAAAACATTCAGCATTACCTCAAGACAGCATGTACAACAATAATTTTCAAGTAAGCGCTTTTATTTCGTTGTCACCCTTGGATTTTTATTTTCTGTTGCTTTTATCGTTTGTAGTTTTCTGAAACTTTGGAGGTGTTTTCGCCATTCGTTATTGACTTGAAAAACGTTGGGTTTTCGCCATTTTCGTCACAAGTAAATAAAGCTGTTAATGTTCTTTCGTCATACTGCCATGAAGATGTAAAATTTGTCGTGACGAAAATAGCAACCTTTCGCCATTTTCGCAACTATATGATAAATTGCGAAAGGTTATTTTCGCTAGATTCGAATTTCAGTCTTGTGAAAGCACAAAAAACGATTTCTACATTCGCCAATTTCTCTGACGGAACAAATTTCGATGGTTACAACGGCGATAACACCCCCAAAGTTTTAAACTCTTTATAAATTGCTTAAACACAATATCGCGATCTTGTAAAACGTTTGCACTTTTTTATGTTGTTGTATATGAATAAATAATGACCGTCCGTTCTGTTATCCAGTGTCCCTATCTAGCGGCGTCTAAATATTCCTATTTTATTGTACACGATACTCATAATATTATCATATAATACATTATATATGATCAGTACTCAATTTTCAATGTGAACCGTTTTTGAACACAGAACAGTAACCGTAATAGTCTTTAAATTGAGAATATTTAAGCTGGATAACCTTTGTTGAACTCTTCGACACTCTTCGACCACGGTTTTGATGATGTTGATGAAAATTGCGTTTATTTTTATGAGTCACATAAATGAAAGCGTCTTAACTCTGTGTTATAATAATACTAGAAAGCCCGTGGTAACAGGGACGAAGCTAAGTAGTATTCTTTGAAAGAAAGTTTTAATCGCATCAAAAAATATCCATCTCAACCGAAGATACAGCCGATTTAAATATAAAACACTATAAACACAACGTAATTAGCACAAAACCGATCAAAATGACGTTAAAACAATCTTTGCACGTGCATGTGTGCATTAAAACACCGTTGCTATGGAACCTTTTGGTTGTTACCTAAATTCCTCTTTTTCATCTAATTTGCACGTGGGCGGTCGTACATACAACAACAGAAAGAATTCTCTGAATTATAGTAGGGATGTTGTACTGTAAATAATGGGTGAATTATTATTATTATTAGAAGAGATTATTTTGGATTATCCAAAAGTCCCAAATAACGCAACCCAAGTTACGAAACTGTGATAACTAATATAATTACGGGGCCGCATATTCATATCATTGATATGCGATATCCACATTCCACGGGTTTTTTCCATGTCTGTCGGTCCCTTTTATTTTAAGAGTGAACATTTAAATTTATAACTTTTCCTTCTTCCAGATGCCAGTAGATGATCTAAACTCTATGATGCAGCTGAAACAGCAGCTCTCCCATCAGATAAACCAGCTTAACACTATGCTGGGACAGAACCCAAACCTGCCGAGCATGATGAACCAGACGAACATGAATAACAGCATGGCAGATTCTGGGCCCATGGTCAGGCCAAACATCATGATTCCTAACTACAATAATATGCCGCACACTAACTGGAACGCTCAGGTACATATTTTATCTTCAAACACTGTATATTATTTGTTCTCTAAGATGAATCCTGTGGCCAATAAAATAGACAAAATGATGAACCACAAACCCTAGTGAACCTTGCCGGGTGGTCAGATAGATACAAGCCTTTTGACGAGTATTGATAATAATATTGTATTGATAATAATAATGTATTATTAATATGTTTCAACTGTCTTTTTGCAGGCGCCAGGACCTGGTGGTCGGTTACAGCAGCAGATACTTGAGCAAATGAACGACAAAAAACTTCAGCTGGAACTGCTCCAGACCAAATCTAAACTTCAGATGTTGCTGATGGAACAGCAGCAGCAGCAGCAACAACAGAATCAGGCACAACTAGGCAACCCTGGGATGAACAACTCCTTGTTACCCGGCGCTAATCCTATGGGTCCAGTTAGTTTACCGAGCCATCCAACGGCTCCTGTACCCTTCAACAACCTTCATATCCTTCAGAAACAATTGCAGCAGTCTAACAGCGATTCGCAACAACAGCCACCACCAGCTTTACAGCAACAACAACAACAACAACAACAGCAACAACAACAACAGCAACAACAACAACAACAACAACAACAGCAACAACAACAGCAACAGCAGCAGCAACAACAGCATATGATGTTTCGACAGCAACAACAGCAGGCGCAGCAGCAACAGCAGGCGCAGCAACAGCAGCAGCAACAACAGCAGAACTTCCAGATGAACATGCAGCCCCGTGGCATGAGACCGCCAGTTTCACTTCCTGCTCCTCAACCTGTTACTCCCGCTAACCACAGTGTCAGGTACATGCCGCAGATGATGCAGCAGAATGGTATGCCCAACATGAACCAAATGTCACCCAACATGATGCAGCAAATAGCTGTGATGAGGAAACAACAGCAACAGGAACAGGCACGAGCTAGGAAACTAATGATAGCACAACAGAGAAAGCTTGCTCTTGAAGCGAGGCTGAGAATCAAAGCTCCACAGCTGACTACTCCGAAGGATGGAAAGGCGATGGTTGTACCACCAACATGTATTCCTCAGAGCATATCCCAGCCAATTCCCATGAACATCAGTCTCACAGCTACCCCTCTAGGCCCCCAGTTTGTGCCTAAACAGATCACCGCTCGCTCCATGCCCAGTCCCATCCCAGTACCTGACGACAAACGAGTAAAGACTCCGTTAATACAGCAAGTAAATACTTCCTGTGATCCGCTAGATCATGCCAGATCCATTATAAGTACCTCCCTCCCACCAAACACTATACCCTGGAGGACACAAGCCAACAAGGTCCCTCATCCGGTGTCCGCTGGATCTGTAAATCAGAATGAATCCTTAACTAAACAAAGTGCAGATTCCACCACTGTTAATGTTACTATCAGGTACGTTCTCTCTTTGAAATTCTGCTACTTTTGCAGTCGATTGTATTACTATTGAGTGTTGTATTTTGCATAATATAAATTGCTATAAACAGGACTTCATATTTTAGTTAAACCTATTATTGAGAACAAAGGCGTTTAAATATTGTTTACTTTCAGAAGCTCACCGCCTGTTGAGAAACCGTTGCCGGTTGCTGCAGTAACGGTCGTTTCCAAGGAGAAGACCACAGACGATACGAAGAAGACGAAGTTGGTGGCCCTTCCTTCAGTTGTTCCCACAACTCTCACGCCTGTCATAACTTCCGAGAACTCTACTCTTAAGGAGAAGGTAAGAACCGACAAAATCGTAATTAAAATAGAAAAATCAAAATATAGTTTTCACAGATTTCGAGCACAAATATAAATTTATCGGAAGGTGTCGAGTAAGTTTCAATGAGATACTCATTAATAATAATATAATTAATAAATAAAACTCAATAACTAATGAATGTTCCAGGCTATTCCTGTAAAGAAAGTGAGAGAAAGTCCGGAGATTGCCGGTACACCGCGTGGCTCTCCCAAAACTCCGATCATAAAGCCTGTTTCTCTAAGTGCAGTCAAAGGTAAGTCAACGGGACCCTGATCTAGTAAAATTCTTCCGGATAAGTCTGATATATATCAAGATTTCTTTTAAATTTACTTACAATTTGTTATTATTCGATCTATTCCCGCTTGATTAAAAAGTTAAATCCTCTAGAGAGAGAGAGAGAGAGAGAGCTAACCTAACTATCCCCAGCTAACCCGCAATACAGCATGCTGCTGGAAGTAATGACCCGGGAGATTCTGACGAAACTACAGCAGCACGGTGTCCAGAAGGGACTATCTGATCCTTCAACGGTAATTATCTTTCGTCTTATTCATTAATGCTATTTAGTTTTATTAATACTATTCTTTAGATTACTGACTAGTTAGACTTGATTATTCTCGGCTCTTGTATTTATATTTATCATATTATCCTCGTTGTAAATTATGTCACAAGCTTGTGGTTATAGCTGGATTGTTCCAGAAATTCATCACATAAGTATAAAACATTATTTTAAACAAATAACGTAATATAAAATATTATGTGGCCTTCATCTAAAATGTCTTAACTCAATCCTTGCCTATAAATGCCAATTCAGATGCTTTTGACGGAAAAATTAGTGTAAAGATCAATGGTTGCATAAATATATGATGTTGTTTGCTGAATAATAGCCCATTTCTATCACAGATTTGTCATAGTAACCAATCAAATGAACCTAATCCGTCTCTAACCTAGGTATTTCAACAGGAAGTAACCAAATACCTGAAGTCGATGGAAGAAGCGATCAAGAGAGGAGAATTCCAAGAATTATCACCTGACGTCATCGCCGCTAAATGCACGTCAACCTGCGCAGTGCAAACCAAACTGTGGTCGGATACTGTTCCAGGCGATAAAGAGTGCCCGGCCAGTCCGAAGCCTGACCCAAAGCATGCCTCCCCACAACCGTTACCATCACCACCTCCTCTCAAACAAGCTTCTCATATCAACAAGATTAAACCTCCTAAACGGAAATTAGGTAGACCAAGGAAAGTTATGAATTCTCCGGTGATGCCAGCGTTAGAGATCATGGGAATTGATGGGGTTGTGACAATAGAACCTGTTGTCAAAAAGGAGCCTACTGTAAAAGCAGAAGATTCAGAATGTCCAGGGTACATAAAACACGAGCCTATGGAGGTTAACGAGGACCAAAAACCTGATCTTATTGTTAATTCAAATCAAGTGAACGCTGCTTCTGAATCATCAGCTACTCAAAATCGACCGAATAACGGCCAAAATACCGGTCAAAACGGTCAGAACGGCCAGAATTTAAACATTGACATTGAAAATATCGGAAATCTTGAATCTCTGTTTGTTATGCTTCACAAAGACACTGACGCGGAGGACTCAGAAAACATTGATGTCAATACATTTCTTGCAAACTTGTGAGAGAAAATGAAGGACTGGTTTTTAACTTTTAACTTTTCATCTTGCGCCTTTGCTCCTCCAGCTTGGTTTTTAAGTTCTTTTGCTGTTCTTGTTTTTTCTTAGATTTTATTTTTACTATTATATTATCTCTGGTTTCAGAGGAAGGAGCTTTTAGATTTTATTACTGTTGGTCTGACTTGTGTTTTTACCCAGACGATTGTGATGTGTTTTGTTGTCAAGCTGAATTTGGGATTACCTTCAATTTATAATAATCGTTATAATTTGAGTAGTTGCCAACTAATAACTAATATGTTTTTAAGAATTGGTTCCGTAGTCTGTTATAGCCTAGTTTCCGTTTTATACACTCAGGCAATTTATGTTGCTGTTCGTGATCGATATCAGATTACAGTCAACTGTTTATTTATTCGCGAACGCACGGGACTTTTATGAACGTAAAACTAAACTAACTTTGATGATCGAGCTATTATTTTGGAAATGGAAGCAACAAAAAAATTGTAATAGTATGGATCCCTGCTCAAAATTTAATTTGAATTCGTTGCAATTTATGTTGCAATTTTAGTTTTCTTGCCCTGATTCTTCTATTTATATATCATTATCAGTTAATCATAATGATGAGCCAGATAGTTGTTGAATGAATTGTTTTGTTTTCCCTTCAACGGAAGTTGTGAACTTCGCGTAGATATTTCTTTTTATCAGATAGATATTTTAGATAGACCGTCTTTTGAATGCAAAGTTGTCAATTGTTGTGATGGCTGTTTTTTCAGTCTCCGTAGATGTAAATTTTTGAAGTTTGCTAATTATATATATTGGGTCAGTTTTAATAACTTATTTATTCCAATTCCGTTATAACAATGAAACTTGTTCGTATTAATTGTTCATCTTCCTGCTTGAAAGTAAAGATCGCTAATGAAACCTACGTGTGACTCACTAACATTAACAAACTATAGCCCGAGAGCCGGCGGGTCGGCTTTGTAAATTTCATGAGCCCATTAGGCATTAAATCTAATTGTAGCAGAAAAACAGCAATCGCCCCAATTTGGACCTAAAAATAGGCTTGTCAACTCCGCGGGCACCAATGACGCTTGGAAATGGAATTCGTTTAGGCACGGTCCCTAGTTTGTTAGACTTAGAGCTCCTGTCTCTACCTTAGTTATAGGTATACTATTAATAATATTAATAACACTATTATTTAGATTTCGTTATTTTCTCTTCTTTGTTACAACTTAACTTAATCGCTTTTATTGAGACAAAAGATCCCACTGCAAAGTTGGCAGAGTACTTACAACTTACCGATATTTTGTCTCACACTTGGAGTTCTAAACTTAAATTAAGACTAACTTTATACTGTGGCCACACAGTCGTTAGAGCAGACTCAGAGTTCACACTCGCCCTCCCAGATTACCTCTAGTAAGTCTGCTCAGCTGTTTACTCATACTGGACACTGTTATATTACGACGATCTTAATCATTCATATATTATAGAAGTGCTAACTTTGATATAGAAATGCTTACTTTTTAAGCTGAAATAAAAAGTACCGTTTTCCACATTCTGATTCACATATTCCACATAGCGATCGTTAAAAAGGATAACCGATAACTGATAACGTTGCGCCACTGAATTATAATTAATATTCATGGTATTTGGATTCTGGCCGGTGCATGGGTGATGAATCCTTTTAAAATTACTTTTTACCAAGTCAACCTAATCCTATCACTCGGAGGAGAATATAATTGCGTACTAAAGTAAAACTATTTTATATTCAATATGTCTATCTGCTCATTGTATTACAGCAAGGGATGATCATCGGGATCAAATTTGATATTTACTAAGTGTGAAGGATCAACCATAAGTTATTGATATTATTAAATTGATATACCTTATCGGACCTTATTTGGACGGACATTACTTGAACGCTGGAGGCCCTAGCGTTTACGTTAATGTCCGTTCAAATAAAGTCCGTTCAATTAATGTCCGTCCAAGTTAAAGTCCGTTCAAATTTTTTCAAAAATTTTTCCATTTCGAACTTTTTGTCCAGAATATGACAACTTTTTAATTTCAGTCAATTTCAATAGCTATCATTAAACTAAACTATATCGTTGAATCAATAAAAACAAGGTATCATAAAATTTTAACAATCTGAATTGTAAATATCACATTATTGCATGATCACTTGAAGTTGATCTTCGGCTTCTTCTACCTCATTTTGTTTTACAACTGGTTGTCTGTCCAACTCGTAGTCGTACCGGGCAATGAACGATCCCAACTGCTCTACTAGAGAGATACTTGAATGCCTAAAGTACAGCTTAAGCTTTATCTCTAGCTCCCCACTTGGTATAGGCGACCTTCGGTGGCTTATGTCAGCTACGATACCTTCTACCATACCACCCATCTCGATAAAGTAGAAGACAAACCGGGATATCTCCCTGCACGAAAACCCATTTGATGAAGATGATATGTGATATTAGATAACGATCATGTACACATATTTTAACATTTTTACTTATTATAGACTGCTTTTCTTGCTTAGTGTATGAAAAATTTTAAAAACGTCAAAAATAAGTTGAAACAAATTAGGATTTTTGATGGTTTTGATTGCCTTCTAGGGTTCATATTAATGTCCGTTCATAATTATGTCCGTTCAAGTAATGTCCGTCCAAATAAGGTCCGATAAGGTAATAAATGTTTGTTATATCCTATTGAGGTACATGCCACCCCATCGCGGGTTTACTAGTACTACAAGTACGTATGGTACTCGAAACTAACATAATCTCCCACGACCAGGTTTCCTTCTGAAACAGACATTACTATTAGAAATGAGGAGACTGAGAGCCAGGAACCGATTCAGTCTTTTTTCAGAATCTCCACAAACTGGTTTGTAAAAAGATATTACTTTGTGTGAAATATTTGTGAGTATTTATAGAAAACTCTTTGTCGTTCTTCGAATTCCAGTACAGCATTCTTGTAGGTTCATAACCTACCAAGCTAAGACGCACGCCGAGTTGGACTCATCGACGGTCTAATAGTAATATTTGAACAAAGTATCACCCAAAGTATCACCCGTTAACAAAGTATCACCCGTTAACAGCATTGATAACCCTATCTAATCTGATAACCCTTCTAATCTGGTATGGCTCCACATCATAAATATATACATTATACATTATACAATGTACATTATACAACTACAAGGTTTGTTATCCTCCTTTGATTGAAAAGCTCAATGGTCATTATTTCAAACCTCTGTCGGAGTTAGTTGGACCATGCCTCATGAGTGAACATTAATGATTAACTAAATGTAGAAACGCGAGGAATTAAGGGACAGCAGTCTTACACAATTTCAACAAAAATTCCTGAGATGGCAGCAATTTGTAACTTTAAGAACTTCTATAGGTCCTCTATATATGAGTATGACTATAGATCAATGACAATACCTTCTTAAACTTATAAAGATCAATTCCCTCATGGCTCATGATCGAGCGCCTGTTAGTCATCATTCTATCGAAAAACAATAGAGGCCAATTATTTTGGTGAGCGGCGGAAGAGGAGATTTGAAGAATTGAGGGACAGCAGTCTCATACAATTTTAACAAAGATTCTTGAGATTCCAACAGTTTCAAAGTAATTTCGAACTTAATTTTCAGAAAAACCGACGTTCATGGGCCGCACCCTCTTGGAGATCGATCCCTTAAAGAATTTTTTTGTGAGCTGAGAAAATTTGAAAGTCACTTTATTATATATCAGAATACCAAATGAACGATCAAGCTTTTAGTTTTAATAGCTAATAAAATACGCCGTTCTTGACAAAACCGCGTTACCAGTTACAAAGGAAATAGTTGTTATTATATAACCTCTTCTGCCGTTTCCTTAACCGAAATTTCACAGTTTTAAAGCTGAATTTTGACCAGTGACCAATTAGTGAGGTCAGTATTTAAGGTTATTATTGTGACGATTTTGTTACAGTTTGGGACATTGATCATGAAATAGATCTGAATTCTCAACCGTAGGCGGTACTCAAAGACAAATAAAATCAAAGCATCTAATCAGAACAATCAAAATTGTAAACATAAATTTAACACAACTGAATAATAGTTGCAATTCAAGTTTAACCAGACAACTAAATTTTCCGTGTCCAAATATGGGCGTTTCAATTTCAACTTTTCACATTAAGTTATTAAATTTCATCCAAAATTTCTACACCCAACGTAGAAACATTTTGTACAAGGCACTCAAAAGTTGACATTTCCTGGATCAAAATAAATTCACAAATTACTTTGCTTCAATCCCACAAAACTCAATATCGCCGCACATAATGTGATCCAGCCACAACATTGTGCCGCGGAATTTATTTCATAAATCAAAATCTTATCATAAGCGCATCTCGCATTTATCCAATAGATTTTTCGCCCGAAACAATAAGGACTAGAAAACCTCAAACTTACCAGATCGAAGTCAAACTAAATACGATTCAGTTCATTAGATAATCCCATGGTTTTCAATTTAAATAGTAAATACTATAATCACTATACACTACAATTATAACCCTTGGAAATCTATTTAGTTAAATATGAGGCATTCAGACTAAGCCTACATCTCCGGAGCGTTCCATAGCATATTCAAATTTTAACATTTTATTCGAATGTAAAATATCTGTTGCTGGGAACGCGCCGAAACAGCATCAAAATTCAATATAGTTACAGCATTGGGAGCATTTTGATTTGTATGACTATGTCCATCGTAAAACATTGACTGCATTTAAATTAAAAGAACTCGTATAATTTATCATGTTAAATAATTCCTGGACTTAACAAAACCTTGAATTTGAAATATACTTTTTGAAGATTCAAACACATACTATTAATCCGTAAGCCGATGCTTGTTCTAATGGCAATAACTTATTAAGCTCCAAATCTTCTGATAAACGAATAGTCAACACCAAATAGAGACTTCAGCTCCCAGTTCAAATAAATAAGGTAAAACTTTTAAATCTAAATTTAATGGTCCTTATTACAATAGAAACACTAATTTTTAAACACGAAATCCCCGTTTTAAAAAATCTCCAAATTCCGATAAGGTTCACCAGGTAAGGTTTATCAGATGTAATCAGAGCGGAGAGGGGGATTTAAGAGGTATCCAGAGAGAACCTCAACAGCAGCTATCTAAAGTTGGGGGCTGTTGCCGATTTCGTCATCCCTTGACCCTTAACCACGTCGACGTATCTATTTCCTGGGGAGAAAATAGCAAATATTGATGAAAGTAAATAATTTAAAACATAAGGGGTTACAGTTTACGCTAAACAAGTTTAAATTCAATTTGTTCAGCAAGGGCTGACCGGGATCATATTTCTTAGTGCTCTAAACTAACCTAATCTCCCACGTCCAGGTTTCCTCCTAAAAGAGCCACCAGGAGAACCCGGAGCTGAATGAGCCAGATCGTTTGAAGCTCCGCTAACTGTAGGATAGGTTTTTTAAGAGACTTCTTAAGGTTATTAAATACACAGCGTATGGGGAGTGCAATTGGTTCGGGGAGGGGGGAGGGGGCCGGGGTGGGGGTTGTGGAGAAAGGGGGTTGTGAAGGGAGGGGGTGGGGGAGGGGGTGGGGGAGGGAGTGGGGGTTGTGGAGGGAGGGGAGGGAGAGGGTAGGGAAGGGGGTTGTGGAGGGAGGGGTGGGGGAGGGAGTGGGGGTTGTGGAGGGAGGGGTGGGGGAGGGAGGGGAGGGAGAGGGTGGGGAAGGGGGTTGTGGAGGGAGGGGGATTGTGACTTGTGGGGAGGGTGTGGTGGGTTCAGTTCCCTGAAAATCAGTGGAGGAATGTGATTGACAACTAAACGAGACCAAAATATCGATCAATATAATTCTGGGATAGGAAGAGGTGAGTATAAACACTCCCAAGGTAAATTACTTGATGATCTGGAAGAGGGAGGAAGAGAACTCATAGGAGGAAGAGAACTCATAGGTGGGGGAGGCGGCGCCTCATCCTCATCATCAGAACCTCCAACCCACTTCTCTGTTTAGATAATTTGTGTTAAGAATTTATCATCAGATAAGCGTACTAAAACGTACAATAGGAATTCAGGATGAATAATATGTTACTCGGTTAGTTCAAATGTTATTAATATTGATGGGATTCACTCTGCTGTTGCCAAGTGGTAAAGATACATCAACATTTATTTAAAATAATTCATTTAACAAAATTAAGTACGTACTGAGATCTTCATCCCAATGAATAGCCGGTTTCGAATCATCAGGAAGGATCATGCTCTTCGGTCCAGACCCAGAGCCCTTGAATAATCGAGAAAATAGACTCGTTGACTGAAATAAGCTTAATTAATCAAAGAATTATGCAAATGTTTCTACATTCATATTAATTTTGGATGTAGCCAAAACTTAGTTATCAAAAACATCAGAAACTCATTCAGAAACAATTCCCATAGCCCACTGCGTTCTTACTGAAATCAAACAAAGGTAACAAATTGGAAGAAACTGAAACCTGTTCGGATTCTTTCTTCTCTTCCACTTTCTTCTTTTCTGGTTTCTTCTTGCTGTACAAGCTATCCTCGTCTTCTTCAACCGGGTCGTTTGTAGGTGTTTTTATCTGTAAGAAGAGAAAACTTGATACATAAAGTGCTGCATAGCATAGAGTTAGGATGATAATTAACATGTAAACTTAATTAATCAGAACAGAATAAAGGTGGTTTATAATGTTTAACTGACCTCCTCGTCGTACGGTGAAAGTTGTTCTGAAGGAGCAGGCGGTGCTAAAGGTGGCAATGTCGGTGGGCCCATCAAGCTTCCTCCACTGAAAATATGCTGTGTTACCGATTGGAAATTTCAGTGACGTCAACATTAAATCTACGTAAATTTATGTTTATGAAGTTTAATTTCTTAGAGTTAGTAACGTCATGCAAAAAACGAAAGAAAACTAACCTGAACTGAGATGGGTTGAAGAAAGCAAAGCCGCCCGGTGGAGGAGGCGCGGGTTCCTCCTCCGCCTCTTCCACTTCTCCCTCATTTGTGAGGGTATCCTGTCTCTCCCTATTGAACGAGCTGTCTCCCAGCGCGCTCTGACCATCTGTCTCTGTGGCGTCATCATTTGGTGCTGTGACGTCATTACTGGTGTAACCAGTGGTCGGTGAAGAGTATTCAGTTGTTGGTGGGGGACAATCAGCAGGTTCGGAACTGTTGAGTGGAGGACCTGCCTCGTACTGGCTGGGGTAGGCGGGTTGTTGAGCGGGATCGTACTGGCTGGAAGGATCGTAGCTGAGTTGAGACGAATCATAGCTGGGTTGAGTTTGATCGTTGTAGTTCTGCCGAGATTGGTCGTAGTTTTGTTGGGTGTTGTCGTAGTTCTGCTGACTTTGGTCGTAGTTCTGATGAATCTGATCGTAGTTCTGCTGACTCTGATCGTTGTTCTGCTGACTCTGATCGTTGTTCTGCTGAGAGGAATCGTAACTGGCTTGAGAAGGATCATATGGAGCACCCTCAGGATCATAATGCTGCTGTTCGCTAGACGATACATCGTTCTCATAATGTCCGCTTTCATTTAGTTGCCCACTTTGATTCAGTTGTCCGCTCTGGTCCATTTGTCCTGTTTGGTCGTACTGCCCCCCAGTCTGAGTATACTGACCACTTTGATCGTATTGATGAGTAGAAGTATCAGCGGTTTGTTGTGTAGTGTCCTGTTGTGTGGTATCTGGATACCATTCTCCTTCGTAGTAAACATAACCTAGGGTTACAGTATAGTTACAGGGTTGTAGTGACAAGTAATACGTCTGTGATAAGATTTAAGCAAGATTCAATTTAGGAAATTTCTCCCCTACAGTCCTCAAATAAATTGACACCCCACAACCTAGAGAAGATTGGCAAATGGCAGCACTTGAAAAGTGACAAGCTGCTGTCTGCTCTGTGCTACCACAAAGCGTACTGACCTGGGTACATGGTGTGTCTGTAGACTTGCCCATCAAACACTAGCCCGTTATCTAACAGTTCCTGGTGCTTTGCATTCTGCTGTTGCGTCTGAAACAGTTTATTGAGCTCGAAATCAGGCGGTACTCATAGATATCAATGCTATTTGAAAGAGAAAAAAGATAAATTGGACGGGGTTGAAGATGAATTTTGAAAAACAGGACCATTTAGAAGCCCTTTTCGTGTAATGTACGTATAATTATAATAAGCTCTAACATTTTGTCACAAAAACAGTGCGACTCTTTACTTACCTCGAGCGATTCAGTCGACTGTTGAGAAGCGGGCTGTTCAGCAGATAGCTGTTCAGCAGGCTGCTCCGAAAGCTGTGAAGCAGGGTGCTCCGCAAGCTGTGAAGCAGGGACAGTTTGTTTCTGCTTGTGTAAGAGGTACTGTGCTACACGCTGGATGTCGGGGGTTGCCACACGACTAGAGTACGCCGTGCTCCTGTTACTTATACCTAGGTTCCTGTGTGTACAACTACATGTTAGTAATCTGACATGTTAATGAAGTTATGATTAAGCGATATCTTGTCAATTTCATTTATTTTTGTCTTCCATTCAGGTGTGGAAGATCATAACACCCTAATTGAACTCAGTCCTATTTTCAGGTTACGAAGCTCCAAGAAATAAGCCCTGAAAGAGAAAGATAAAATCACCAACCTGTTAGTGAGAGTATCTCTAAGATGTTCCACCCAGTCAGGCATAGGTCGGTGTAGCAGGTGTACCATTCTTATACACTCTTCGTATACTCGCATTATAAACCTGAGGGAGAGAGGGTCTTTGTTAGGGGACTGGGGAGAAACAACCCAATTAAAATATATTCAGTCATCATTTAGCCGTGAGATTCAGCTTTTCCTTAAAATGACTTTGATCACATTCTACGAATAGCACCCCTTATAATTTTAGTTAAAAGTGATATTTAAAGTCTTACCTTGCTCTGTATGATTTAGCTGAGAGATTAATGTTGTTTGATATTTGCTGTAAATACTGTAGTGCCTTGCTGTACTGTCCAACTTTAGCGACCTGCAGATATGGCCACTAACATCTCTCTTCAAGAATGAAGCTGATTATGACTTTACTGACCAACTTTTTATTAAGTCATGTACAAACTACGTTAATTCGTATTAACTTTCATTTGTAACACAATAATGTAATCGATGTTAAAACTGCAAATATTGCGTTTTTAAATGTCTAGCCACACTAACCAATACGTCGTAATCATATACATATCAAGAGTAAGTTTTAAACGTGATGTTAAAAAGATGTTAAAAAGATGTTAAATGGTGTTTTTGTCGGCCGGGTGGTGTAGTGGTAATTCACTCGCCTCCCAAGCGGAAGACCGGGGCTCAAACCCCGTCTGAGGCAGGCAGGCCAGGTCACCAAGCTGTGATTGGTACAGGATTTATCCTGGTAATTATGCTCGGAGGATATCAGTGACGCGATTCCCACTACAGTGTAAGCTGCAGTGTAGCTGTAAAGTCTACCGCCATTCGGAATGAGTGTGAACTTGCTTACCAGGCAATCATGATTTCCGCTTGGTTCTCATCAGGTCTCTAAGAAAGCCAACAGTGTGCTGATATGCACTGTCATATGTACTTCCTAGAAGCAGCACACGGCCCATTTCGGACTTGCACGAGTTATAATTATTAAATGGTGTTTAATGTCCTCTGTTCTGACCTCTTTAGCGTAGAAGAGTTTGACTGCTTGGAAAGGAACGATGCAAGGCTCTCCACCTAGTAACTTAGCAAACTCGTATATTTCCGTAAGTTGTATCGCAGAGTATGGCAACTTCCGGAGCTCCTGAACAACAATTATCATTTACATACATTTACAACATTACAAACATTTACAACATTTACATAAACATAATAATTATAATTATATATGTATAAATACATTTACATAACCCTCTCTTCAATTAATCAACAAAAGGTAAACTTAAACTTAACAGCTGATGACAGCTGGTACCTTGGTATGATCCAGTCCAAGGAGAGCAATAGGAGAGGTCTTGTCCAGGACACTAGTTAGTTTAGATCCAGCCATGAGACTGGTGAAATGGGACGCGTGTACCATTCCCTCACTCGCTGCAAGTTTATCGTTTGTTACGAAACGTTCTGATAAGAAACTTTCGGGCTTTTTGGTGAAATTAGCATTTGAACTTGACATAGATCAGGAGACACTGTTATATAATGGGATACGAGTAACGAATATAGTGGATTTTAACGGCCCTTAAATCATGTACAATATCAAAACGGTTGATTGTGATATCTACCATAGAACATACCTAACGTCTTGGCCAGAGACGAAACTATTGCGGAGGGAAACGGTCACCACAACTAAATTGCATAAAACATAATTTCAATTAGTATCACTTAAATTAATGTCAAGCACAATAATAAAATTAAAGGGAAACAATCGATTACAAAAACTTGAAACTCACCCAGCGTATTAGCAAGAGACAGCACATAATTAAAGTTAGGATCGTATTTATCACTCTGATTACTAAGAATCATAGCCAAATGCTGTCTCCACCGACTGCTACTAGAACAAGAGCTGGGTTCCACGCTGGATATCAACTGAGAGAAACTCTTCAGTGGCTCGTCCACGTGAAGGGAGTTGGAGAACCGCTGCATCGTGTCAGACTGGATCTCCGAGGACAGGGTCGTGGAGATCATCAGGGCCAGAGACCACAGCTGATATTTCACGGATACTTCTAGAGCTTCTTTACGCTGACCTAAAGAGTACAGAATTGTTGAAATTATTGTATTTGAGATGTTCAAAACTTGCTGGCTTTTATACACTATCAATGTTTAGGAAGATGGCAAATTGCTTTCAAGAATATGGTTAATATATCCACATCAAAGAAATATTATATAATACTCCAATGCGCTATTCAGGGATAGAATTAGACCACTTATTTTATTTACAAGTTATTATGCTATTTTGTTTGAAAATTTGTCACAAAAACCACTGGCACCGCAAGCATATCCAACCTTCAAACAAGCATTCTCGTATCTGATCAATAGCTTCAGTTTTCTGCTCGTCGGTTATATCAACCAGTTGTCCCTCTGAGTCGTACCCAGCGATACTGAAAGAAAAAGTCTTATTACTTTATTAAACAGTGTGCTGATCAAAAACCACCTCATTTGGTACGAACTACGAAGACCAAATAGAACTACGAAGACCAAATCGAAAATAGTAAATATAAGATTAATGTATTGTTCACTTTTTCACAAATTTGTAGCTCATTCGTTTGCGATAAAAGAGTTCTCTTGTATCTTATCTCTGTTATATTATCTTCTTTAATCTATGTTTGGATGAATTGTGAAGGCAGCAAGAATGATGTCAACAGTACCTGACTTTATATCAGCTACTTTGTGTCAGGTACACAAGACTTTACGGCTTCGGATTTCGGCCCCCTTCAGGTAGCAAAATTTGGTGATGCGTCAGAGATAGCAAGGAGGACATTTGGAACTCACAGCATCGACAAAAGGTACATGATACCAATTATGAATATATTTGATATAATTTTTAAAAGAATTTGAAGCATTATATATATTTTCAAGGTGAACTGTAGAAATGTGGAAAGCTTTTATTAGTGTCAGATTACGTTTGATAAAACATAAACACGTGCCTAGACTTTGGTTCAGTATTCAGCCAGAATATCTGCTTGTCCGATTCGTTTTATTTTTCTGACATTTGTTGGTCTAACCCTAACAAATAAAGCACCATTAGTTTTCAAAGTTCATATCTTGCCAACTGATTGCGTCGAGTTTTGCTAAGCGATGAAAGATACCACAGTGGTGATATGGCTAAGAGACAGTGTTCCCCTCCTAGTTAACAGTACACATCTCACCACACAGAGCACCGTGTTCTATTATCTTATAGAGGAACTGGGCCTCACTGAGATCGAAATGGAGGACTTCACGCCACAAACTGTGACTAATTTCTTTTACCTTCTTCAAGATAAGACTATGATTGATATCACGGTGTCGGTATTCAGGGAACTTCACAGACTATCAGCTGTCTTTAATGTGACTTGGCTTGTTAAGGCGTGTCGGCAATGGTTCAAGAAGCAGATTGACGAAACAGCAGACTATCAGTCTAAACTCTTTGTATTTGAAGAGTGTAGGTACATGAAGAATACAAGGTTTGGGTTTTCCTCAAAGAACAATCGAAAATTAGATAATCTTCTAGTGAACTCATTTTTATTCACCCTATCTCAAAAAGACAACTCAAAATTTATAAGACAATACATGGAACCTGTAGATGCGATTAGTGTAAAATAAGGTGGCACCAGACCAGTCCTCCCGAGGCGTACCAATGGTAAACAATGCCTGCTCACAAGTCTCTCACTACACACTATACTCTCAGTCGTTGTAGCGACTGACAACTGCAATAACTCACAATAACTAAGTATTGAACTCTACGTTAATACGACAATCACGATAACTTGTATTGCCAATTACTCTGATATGACTACTACATACATGCAACTAAGTGCGGTACTGTGAATCAAACGGTTCAAATGCTACAATTCGGTCCTAAGCTAGAGTTGAACAAAGGAAACAGTTGAATCGAGTAATAACGTTCGAATGATGAATATAAAGATATTATCAACAATCACAACTTAAACTGTGGCAAGACGGGCCACGTTGGGCGTTCTAGATCAGCGGTTAACACTTTGATTAAACACGTCACCTAAAGAGCTTTTCCAGAACTAATCCTAACGTGTCCAGAAATGCGTTATCGACACGCGCCACGTGATACCACGTGGTCACTTAACTACCTAAATCTACACTCATTACTAACGGTCATATTAATCACTAAATTACAATCTACACAACTGCTAAAACTACTCTAAAACTGCTGCAAACAGCCTACATATTACACTATATCCCCCGGGAAAATTTAATCGATTTCGTCAATATCTCCAAGAGGTATTGACAAATTCGACTAAATCCCCCCCTACCTACTAAATCCTTAAAAAAAATCCTACAACTCCCTCTTAAACAACACCCTAAAAATAAAAATACCAACAAAATCCCCGTGATGCAACTCACGCGAAAAAACTACCCTTTAAAAAATTTACACGTGCTACAAAAATATAAAATTTTAAAAAATACGTGTACCATCACGTACCAAATCTGAATAATTAAAACTACACGTGAAATCTCACGTGACACAATACAAATTAATTATAAAAACTAACGTGATACACTTCACGTTACAAACTTCAACTACTTCAAAATATTTACAAAACTTGCTACCCTACTAACTGTCCTTCTCCTAAACTGTCCCTCCTACTTCCCTTACTTCTTCTGCTGTTCTGTCGAAGTCGTAGCACCGTCTACCATCCACCGTCTCTGTCCACACCACCAGTTGTTGAACACGTCCTCCACAACCATACTCCTAATCCAGGTACCGTACATCTAGGCACGAACCTACACTTACACCATTATTTCCGTACACCTAGTTACGAACATAACTTACACAATTATCTCCGTACACCTAGTTACGAACATAACTTACACAATTATCTCCGTACACCTAGTTACGAACATAACTTACACAATTATCTCCGTACACCTAGTTACGAACATAACTTCACATAAGTCACTGCAGACCTAGTCCCGAACATAACTTGCATAATTATCTCCGTACACCTAGTTACGAACATAACTTACACAATTATCTCCGTACACCTAGTTACGAACATAACTTACACCATTATTTCCGTACACCTAGTCACGAACATAACTTACACAATTATCTCCGTACACCTAGTTACGAACATAACTTCACATAAGTCACTGCAGACCGTCATATTTATAGATATGAAGACCAATCATCTAGATTAAGACCTTATCGGCACACGAATATCAAAAGTCAACTAAAGGCAAATCAAGGCATCAGGAGCGATGCTCGACCGGATTAAAATGTGACTCAACCTCTACACTCTACTCTACTCCACGGTTCAACAACTAACTCCACCTCTCGCAAACTCTCCACTCTCCAGGGTAGCAAGCCCTTCAAAATAAAACCCAGACATCACTAACAATATCAACTGATATCAAGGACACCAGGCATACCCTAAGCACGGCGGGAGATAAGAAATGCAACGATGACCACCTTCCACAGGTTCCAGGTAGTCTGCAAAACATGACAACAATCGTCGTATCTGCCCGAGCAACAGGCAGTTCACTGGCATCCCGTGACCAGCAATTCTCTAAATCCAAGTACACCGTCCTTTATCACCATTCAACACAACACTAATTCTCGATACCGGTCTGTAGTAATCCGGCTTCTTTAATATTGCTCTATTTCTTAGAGAACGTCCTCCACTGACTACAGGTGTACTCTGTTCCTCAGGTGAGTAAGCTAGTGTACTGTTACTCTCCCCCAGTATGACAGGACTCAAACTATCCTCCATCCGGGATGTAGGTTCCTCAACCCCTCTGCTCCACCCGGGTGTGTGGAAAGATCCAAAACTCGATTCTGTCTCCTGGATAGGTGATGAAATATGAATAGGAGTGTTAACCCTAGCTGGTGTCTGAGGGTCATGTTGGATTGAAATGTCCTGACTTTCCGTTCTGAACGGAAGTGTGTACTCAGGTGACAGAGGTTCGTCAGGAATTTCAATTCTCTGATTAGATACAGTGCTCTCTCGAATCACAGGATCCCTTCTCTCTACTTGCTCAGGCATCCACAACTCCTCGTCACTACTGCTATCACTATCATCACTATCACTTTTCACCGTATCTCTCCTCTTAGGCTCCGCAGTGTTGCTACTGCCATCACGAATTACTACTCTTTTCTCCGAGAATCTGTTCATCTCGTAGTGCTTCATTTTGCAAATGTTCGTGACCCTCTCCAACCCAGGTCCGTACTCCACCACATACAAGTGATCATTTAAAACCTTCTTCACTCTACATGGACCCCTAAATCGCGGAGCAAACTTGTGTTTAGGACATTGCACTAACACGAAACAAAAGTCGTTCTCCTTAAAGTAAGGACCATGCAGGTTTCGATCATGTTGCCTCTGTGCATACATGAAATCTACATTCGCACTCTCTCTCACTCTCCTGATGATTCTCTTCATTTCTCTGTGAAGCTCGTACGCCTCCCTGGCAGCGGCGTTCCTCGTATCTGGCTGATGCTTTTCTCTATCATCTAACATCAGATTCAACGGCAAGTTGACCTCTCTGCCAAATATCATCTTGTGAGCAGAATACCCAGTTCTCCGGTTCTTCAAACAGTTCAAGGCAAATGTACTCTTGTCCAGGTACATATCCCAACAGTTCTCCTTTCCCCTAGGAATGCATGCACGCAACGCTCGATTTGTTCTCTTGTTGTTGCTCTCAGCACGGGCCGTGCTAGACGCTTTATACGATGTTCCGTGAGTTTTCTTGCACTCGAAAAACTCCCAAACTTCCTTGAAGAATTCTGCTCTGAACCCGGGGTGATTATCCACAATTAACTCCCGACACATTCCGAACTTTAATACCCAGTTCTTCATTATTGCTGCTATATTCTCCTTAGCAGTTTGACTCTTGACTGGAACTGCTACCAGATAGTTTGACCAGGCATCAGAGATAGTAAGGATGTATCGATATCCTCGGGGTGTTCTCTGATTTGCTGTCGGTACTATGTGATCAATTACAATAGCGTCATTGAAATGGTGGAAGAATAAATGCTTTAACGGTGCTTTCAGATAAGCTTTCGGCTGCTTCATCTCTCCGCATCTTATGCACGCTTTGATGTACATTTTGGAGTCCTGCTCCATCTTTGGCCAGTAGAAGTACTCCAGGTGCATTTCTCCACACAGGTGCTGATTCCCGGATGACAGTTGGTGATGTTGTCGTGAAACAGTCTCATGATCTCCTCTTCATAGCTGTCTGGTATCACGATTAACTCTCTCGAATCTTTCTCTTTTCTTGAAACCCACTTTCTCTTCAAGAGTCCGCTTTCATCCACTTTCATCAAGCTAAATTGGGTCCAATAGGTGATCAATTTGTCTGGCACACGGTTCACCTGGATTGTTCCCCGGGCGCCGTCTTTAACCCACTGTTTCACAATCCTCAATATTGGATCCAAGTTCTGCTCTGTCTTGATCCTTTCCAAATCTGGTAAGCATTGTTTGCCTGTCTCTGTATCTGGTACTGCAAAGGTAACCTGTTTACAATTACCCTGCTTCTTCTGAAGTCGTGGCATCACATCGATGCTGCAAATACATACAGGAACATCCTTCTCCTTGAGCTTTACCATCCTCACATGTCCATCATGATTGTCCTCGAACAGGAGTTGTAGATCACTTTTCTCCGTTTGATCTCTCTTAGTCACCTTTTTTTCATCATGCTCATCAATTATCTCATCTGTACTCTGCTCTCTCCATATCTCATTCTTCCAGCCATTTATCCCCTCACTGATTACTATCTCGCTCCCACTACTACACACTCTGCTGTTCTCTCCCATACCGCACATGACGTTATCAGCGTCACTCACCACACCAGGACTCTTCTCAGAGGATTCACTAACGTCAGAAGCGTTGTGATCACGTGTAACATTACTAGAGGATTCACTAACGTCAGAAGCGTTGTGATCACGTGTAATATTACTAGAGGATTCACTAACGTCAGAAGCGTTGTGATCACGTGTAACATTACTAGAGGATTCACTAACGTCAGAAGCGTTGTGACTCGGGATGGTATCGACACCCAGAGACCTGGTAAACTCCTCTCCTCTCGACCTCTCCGCTCCACTGACTTCTGTCTGGCATGATGCTTCCACGAATTTCCTTCTGAATGGAAATCTGCTCAAAAAGTCACATAGCGTGTTCTCTTTTCCTTCAATGTGCACGATATCAAAGGAGTAGTTGGAGAGCTCCTGGCACTTCCTGATTAAAGCAGGATCTGATTTTGAGAACAGGGTGTCGCTCGCTGATAGGAGACTCTTACAGTCCGTTATAACTTTGAACTTGGTGTTTCTGAGATACATCTTCCAGTGATCAATGGCTATCACCATGGCATCAAATTCTAGCTGTGTCTGGCTCCTTTCTCTCTTGTAGGGTGGTACAGCTTTACTATAGAATGCTACTATTCTCCTCTCTCTCTTTCCATCTCGTACTATCTCCTGGCTCAAGGTAGCTCCGTATCCATGTTTGCTAGCGTCCACTGTCAGGTGATATGACTGGAATGGGTCCTCTGTATCAGGTATAGCCAACATCGTACTCTCCGCCACCGCTCTCTTTAGCTCCTCAAACGCCTCCTGGCACTCACTTGTCCACTCAAACTTTGCTTCCTTCGTAGTGAGCTTGTGAAGAGGCTTCGCGATTACGCTGTATCTGGGTATCCACTTCCTCACGTAGTTCAAGGCACCTAACACTTCTTGAACCCTCTTCACAGTGGTGGGAACAGGTAAGGCAAGTAGATCCTTAACCCTGTCCTCTGTGATCTGTACTCCGTCCTCGCTGATTGACACACCCACGAATGTAACTTTCTCCCTCAGTAGCATACATTTCTTGGGGGTCAACGTCAGATTCGCTTGAACCAGTCTCATCAGCAGGATCTCCAATCTGTCGAGATGTTCGCTCACAGTCTTTGAACTCAGGAACAGATCGTCGATGAAGAATATCAACTGTTCTATCGGAACTGTTGCCAGAAGTTTCCACATCACCTTCGAGAACACGCTACTGGAGTTCTTGTGACCCATGATCATACGAGCCCAACAGTATGACCTTCCCCTGTGCATGAACGCTGTAACCTTCTTCGAATCTTCAGAGTATGGTATCTGCCAGAAACTCTTAGAGAGATCGAAACTTGAATAAATAGAATCTGATCCTATCGTGTCTAACACGTGATTCAAGTTGGGTAACGGGTATTTCTCATCCATGCAGACTTTGTTGGTACCCCTCAGGTCTGCTACCAACCTCCATGATTCAGGATCTGTATTCTTTTTGACCAGAAATATAGGATGGTTGAAGTCACTGGGTCCTTTCAGGGGCTCTGCTATTCCCGCTCTCACCATCTGTTCAATTTGGCGGTCCATCTCTGGCTGAAGTTTGTACGGGGTAGGTATAGGATATGTCCAGCTGGGCGACTCTCCCTCCTTCATCTTGATCTTTGCTTCATACATATTGCAGCACCCGATATCAAATTCATCATGCGAGAAGCAGTCCCTGAATCTCCAGATTATCTCCTTCAGTCTGGTCTTCTCAGTGTTAGACATTGCCACCTCTATCTCGTCCAGCCCGAGCCTCTCAAACAACTCACTCTGAATCCATTTCTCCCCACCTATCTGTCCTGGCTCACTCCTGGTCTCCTGAGCTTGGTCATCAATTGCAGTCCCTCTCACTCCGACATCGTGACCCCTGCTTCTTTGCACGCCGTGTATGAAGTCTTGATCGCCTACAGGCTTCAACAGTGCAATGATCTTGTTCTTGTGAATTGTTATCGGTTCATCAGTTGCGTTAATACACTTCATCGGGATCAGTCTCTTCTCAGAGTGCACAACTGCATGAGCGAACAGAATTCCTGTCTCTCCAATTCCGTGCTTGTACTGTGGCTCAATCAAACCCTTGAAGTTCACTCCTTTCGCCTGCAGCTTTCCACTGATGTATTGCACCGTGTTTGGAGGAATGACTGTGACTCTGCTACATCTCACTTTTATCTGCTGCTTTACATTCTCCGGCTTCTCCGTGAACGGCACCTCATCTCCGTTATGCAGCACCAATCTGCACTTGTTATAATCCAGCGTCACTCTATTCGATCTCAAGAAGTCATCTCCAATCAGGAACTCTGTGTCTAACAGATCAGTTACCACGAAAGTGTGCACAAACTTATTTCCAGCAACCACCACTTCCATCTCTAGCTCTCCTCTGATTTGTATCGTGTCTTGAGAAAATGACTTCAAGGTCATGTTACACGGTCGGATCCCGCTCTCTAGTCTCAGTCCTCTCACAAAACCCGTGGACACAATACTCACAGCCGACCCGCTGTCAACAAAAAGGTAGGCTGCCACTCCTCTGCAACTCCCAGCCACCAAGATGTGTTTCCAGTTTACCGCATTCACCTCCTTCTGCTTCCCAGATGATTTTAATTGCGACTGATGGGAAATGAATTTTTTCCAGTCGCACGCCCGTTTAAATGGTCTCCCTGCATTCCATGCTGTTCATTCACTGTGGGTCTGTACGGCCCTCCTCGTTCTCCAGATTGCCCTCTGTTGACGTTACAGAATCTCTGAATGTGTCCCTCACCGTGACAATTATAACAAATCAATGGCCTGCGACTCTCTCCTCTACTCGCACCTCCACTCGCCCCTCTACTCGCACCTCTACTCGCACCTCTGCTACTCCGCTCAACCGGACTCACTCTACTCCTACAAACACTGGCAACATGCCCTTTACCTCCACACAGCTGGCACACAATATTGCTCCAACACGAGTCAGCCTTGTGACCCTTCTTCCCACACATTTGACAGTCATTCTCATCCTCTTCTTTCTCACCTTGCCTGCCAACACCATAAGTTGGTGCCCGGAATTCCAGTGTATTTATTGGATCACTGTCAAGCTCTCCCTCTACTGCCTTGGATATGTGTTCCTCCTGTACAGCTAAACGGATCACACTATCAAAATCCTCTGTCTCCGTGTTCATCTGAAGGAGCCGTCTTTTAATAGCAGGGTCTCTCACGCCCTGTATCAACACAGTGATACCTGCACTCTCTCTCTCCACAGCTCTCGGGTAGATCTTCTCAGCAGTATCCTGTATTCTCTCTGCGAACTGCTCTACGCTCTCTAACGCTTCCTGCCTCATTTTGTGAAACGTTGTCCTCATGATTCTCGCATCAGTGGCTGGATATAGCTCTCGTTTCGCCGCACTGATCAGCATTTTTACGTCACCTCTCTCCTCACTCAACAGTCGAATGTTCTTGACTTTCTTGAACTTTCCATCGTCTTCAATCTGACTGGCAAGTCTCAAGTCGAGATTGTCCTTTACTCCGCATAACAGGACCCACTGCTCGAATCTCTGCAGAAATGTACAGAAGTCATCATTTCTCCTGTACCTCGGCGCCTTAATTTCATCGTGTACTCTCCCTTATCTCTCTCTGTATTTCCGGGTTGCAAATCACCACTCTCAGTTGTTCTCGCTATTTCTTGCAACAAGTTGCTTGTGTTCTCCATCTTTACATCTCGTTCCCTCATCAATTCCTCTCGCTCAAGTTCTGCTTCCTCTCTCCACTTGATCATATCTCTCTCCAACTCTCTCACTCTGCTCAAACACTCCTCTCTCTTCTCGCTCAAATCAAACAACTCCACTTTGCTCTCTTTTATCTCCGCCTCTTTCTCACTTGTGTCCCAAGACTTCATTTCCAATTTCACCTCCACAATCTGATCCACAATCCGTTTTTCCTCCTCTACTAGTTTTCTCATCTCCTGCTCCATGTTTGTGAGTCCAGACATAGTACCACTTTCCTAGGTTCTCCAGATAGTGTAAAATAAGGTGGCACCAGACCAGTCCTCCCGAGGCGTACCAATGGTAAACAATGCCTGCTCACAAGTCTCTCACTACACACTATACTCTCAGTCGTTGTAGCGACTGACAACTGCAATAACTCACAATAACTAAGTATTGAACTCTACGTTAATACGACAATCACGATAACTTGTATTGCCAATTACTCTGATATGACTACTACATACATGCAACTAAGTGCGGTACTGTGAATCAAACGGTTCAAATGCTACAATTCGGTCCTAAGCTAGAGTTGAACAAAGGAAACAGTTGAATCGAGTAATAACGTTCGAATGATGAATATAAAGATATTATCAACAATCACAACTTAAACTGTGGCAAGACGGGCCACGTTGGGCGTTCTAGATCAGCGGTTAACACTTTGATTAAACACGTCACCTAAAGAGCTTTTCCAGAACTAATCCTAACGTGTCCAGAAATGCGTTATCGACACGCGCCACGTGATACCACGTGGTCACTTAACTACCTAAATCTACACTCATTACTAACGGTCATATTAATCACTAAATTACAATCTACACAACTGCTAAAACTACTCTAAAACTGCTGCAAACAGCCTACATATTACACTACGATGGAAATTGAACAGCTTAACCTGCTCATGAGGCTAGCAGGGTCTAACACGGAAACTGTCCTGGAGATTCTGCTTAATCATATATCGTACAAACAGTCCTTGGACAAGAATTCCAGACATCTACTTCAGACACTAAACCTTCCGTTGTGCTACAAAAGAAACATGGCCTTGTTCTGCCAGATATTTCAAAGAATAGCCAACATGGCAGACACATCCCACGGGGAAACTAAGAATATCCTACATTTAATGTTAAAGTTGAGTTTAGCCGCGAAGACCCCGGGGATAGTAAAGAAGACCACCACTATTCTTAACATACCAAACTGGTACAAGCTGCACAAGGAATGTGCTCAACTTGGTGATATACTGGTGAATGTTGAGAAGTGTGAGATTAGTAACATGTTCGCTGTGACGGACCTACTAATTGGAGTGACATTCCAGAACCCACCAACTGTTGAAGAAGGGACGAGGTTCCTGGAGATGTTGACTGTTCTCTGTAAGGATAGGAATGTGATGAAGGTTTGTGAGCGTTACCTTGACCTTGTTATCTCTGCTGTAAAATGCTCCACCAACGATACCAAGGTTAATCTGATCAAGATCCTTGAAATGGTGAAAGATTCAGAGGATTTATCCTCCGTACACGACTACGCGGAACTAACTGGAGGCGTTAACCCATCATACCAACCATTCTCTCTGACACATCTTTACAGTGAGAAGAATTCAATAGCGTGCGAATACCAGCATATAGCCGCACGGGGCTGCAAACTGGTTGGAATATGTGGGTTTATCATTAAACATTCCCCATGCTATGCAAACAATGTGGAGTTATGCACGGAGGAGAAGGCTTATGCCAACACTGGGATTCATTATCACGGTTTTGTGGAAGCTCAGGACTTGTGGTACTACATGGTAGTTACTGGGTAGGTGTTTGTTTGAGTTTGTTAAGTCGTATGTAAATACATTCGGTATTCACGAGTTTAAATTCAAACCAATTTTGGTTAAACAACGTAAGGATTCCGTTAAGATAAGCATTGTTGTGGAGTAGTGTTTACAGGTCTCAAAATGAGACTTGTTTTTATACCGCTTTTAAATTGTCATGTTGTGACCCTGACACGTAGGTTTCTTCTGTGCAACTCAATGTAACTATTGTTACCACTTGATATTACGTAAGCAGTAAGCATGTGGTCGTTTCATGTAATGAGGGTTTAAAAAACAAAATGTGGCATCTACAAGGCCCTGCGTACAAACAAAAGGAGCCTAGCAAATACTTATTGTGGTCGTGGATACCGTTTTCATTTTAATATAAATTTGATATGGCATTACTTTGTTGTTTCCTTTAAGCTCAACGTAGAATATCCTTATTCAGTGAAATACAAACCTTTGGATAACGCTTTTCTTATTCAACAACTTCTAACTTATTTAACGTTATCAGAACCTGAAATGTATCCCAGAAGTCTGACCCCGTCATTATCCCCTCAGCACAACAGAGAACGGTGTTAAAGTGCGAGCTCCAGGAGTGTGGGGTCTGAATCAATGGCACTGGTGGACTCGCTGGTTACCATGCCTACAGGACTGTGAGTTGGAGCAGTTTTGTGTCCAGTTTCATCTCAGAGGGGTGACAGAGCATTTAGTAGCGAGTTTCTGAGTTTAACGCCGAGCTTTTCTGTTAAACCGGACACAACTCTAGCAAAGCATTAACATGCGAATGTTTGAGTTTAACGCCGAGTTTTTCTGTGAATCCAGACAAAGGTCTTTTGTTGATCATGCTTCAACCTACTTTTGTTGTCGCCATAAACTTTTACGACCTTTTGTGTATCATAATATAATACAATCGTAATTTTAAAATACTATTTTTAACTCTGTTTCCTCTTTAATGCGTGACCCGAAATAACCGTAACTGCGGCAAACTTTGGCAGAGATGCATAACAAAGTACACAATTGATTCGTACTTCATTAATAGCGAGAACATCTTTCCATGCTTTACGGCATCATTTCACGCTTTTAATGTCCATCATATTAAAAATGATATTACTATGGTATGCTTTTAACAGCATATCACAGGTTGTTTTATTTAAAATGGGCATTGGTTCTTGGATGCAGCGAAATTTATCATAGAGGTTTAAAGATTCAGTTGGTTCATGGACGCATCGTAAATTTTTACAGAGTTTTTAACTATTGAATGCTTCACTGCAGTGTTTTGAATTTTAAGTGAACGCCCCCTGAGGTTTTGATTTTTCTTGTGGTCCGTCAGATTAACTATTGTCATGCTTCAATTTTCATGCTCATTTTTATAACATGGCTCGATTTCAGTCGTTAAAATGGTGTCGTGTCTTTAAAAAAGGTTAGACGAACAAAATGAGCATATGCACGGTATAAAATGTCGTAACTTTAGTAGTTATATTATGCTCGTACAATGAGTTTAAACGTCGTAGCTCATTAATTTTTAGAGTTGACTATTTCGTAACGTGAGAATCACAGCTTGGCTCATTTCACTCTCAGAAAACATGCATCCAATCTATCTCACAAGAATTATGTTTACCGCGGTTTTTACTTAGGTAGCACTGGTTTTTTGATGGTTTTAAGAAGTTCTAGAGTATTTTGGTTCTACTTGGCATGAAACGACCGTGTTAAACAGTTTAAATTATGGAACGGAAAGTTCTGATATATATTTCTTTGTTTGTACCGCTTAACTTGGTCGGTATTATACTCAAATCATTTGTTATGCGGTATTGCTGAACATTTTTAAGACGTTTATTTGATTTTTGATGTAACTTCATATTCCAGTATGGTTAAGGGCTCTCAAACATCAATTGACACGGACGCACAAAGCATCCTACCCAATAAGAACACACTGCCTAGTAACAAGCGAGTGCTGCATCTTTCCAATTCACAAGACAACGACGATGCCTGGTCCAAGTCAATGGAGCACACACTGCAGTATTGCAGGCACACGTTCAGTCCAGAAACATGGGGTAAAGTACGGGGCACCATGATGAGGGTGTGTTCAGATGATGGGACGAAAGAGTCTGACACACCACGTGATGTGACGTCACGGGAGAAGAAGCAGTCACGTGGGAGGAAGCAGAGGTCACGTGATTTGAAGGCAGTTAAAGAGTTGTTGAGGAGCAGGGAACATGGCAAGAAGGAGAGACGGAGATTTGAATCTATGACTATTCACAGATAGCGGAACTACTCGAATTATCAGTATACTTGAAAATCGAACTTTACGACACATAAGAAATGTAGTCACGTGACCTGAAAATAAGTTATGCAGTTACGTGAACTTCATCTGGTAGGAAACAAACTTCTCTCAGATTCACAATTGAACATACTTGGTTTTAGAGTACGACGTTGCGGTGTCTTGGTCCGCCAATAGTAGCTCTGCAACGTCAGTTCCAATGACAACCTGTTCAATATTCATTTTTATTCGAATATAAATTATCACTTAAATTATTCACATGTATAGTGTATACATCAAAATCCCCAAATCTTAATAAATTATGTACAATACATTGCATCAATTTTTTGTGTTTTATTCGACTAGTATTAAGAAATACAAAGGCAAACAATTGCAGCACGTGTTGGGACAATATGGATCAAGAAATGTTCATCGGTGATTAAATGATAAGTTCACTTAATGATAATGAATAGGACAGCCGAAATTTTTCATCCAGAAAGTTTAATTTTGCATTACAAAAGATCAAAAGATCCTTTTTTGATCTTTTGAAGCAGAATCAAATTGTCAGTGGTACTGCTGAAACTAGCTGTATTGAACACGTATAGTAGTACAGTTTAAAATTAAATTAAACATCGTAATTTACCCCGTTTTGTTTACAAAGTAACGCTAAAAGTTCCCAAAGTAATATCTTTCCTTCGTCAGTACATTTCTCCTTCCGCAACGAGTTGGCTTGCCGTTTACAGTAGTTCATAACATCTCGTTTTGGAGTTTCACCCCTGTAAAATGTAAATTCTACATCATCCCCGAAAGAAACGTACGTGCGCGCGCAAAATGTACAAATCACTGTGGCTGCATGTCCTACACAACTCTCGGCACATTTATGTTGTTCGGTTTGGCGCGTTACGTCTGGTCAAACCTGGCTTTCAAGATAGCCTCACAAAAATGGTGACGTGCCATAGCGTTACAGTCAAGCTTATCGGGTCACAACACAATCATAAACGAGAACTGTGAATCAATTTCATGACACTGATTAAAACGAACACTTTCGCAACATTTAGAATGCACTTAGTGACGTCGCACGACCTATTTAAGGCTTATTTGAACAGACAGGGTTGATATGTTGGCCAGGGTCCAACTCGAATAAAATGAAATAAGTACTCACTTTATAAATGGTCCAGGGTATTCATCAATCTCTTTCAGTTCTTGCCAATACAATAACTGGAGAACAAATACTTATTAAGACATAAATTTAGCAAATCTGGTAGATCACGTACCACTTTCGCGTTCGGTCTTATACGTCTTTATTTTGCTTAGTTACGCAATCGTTAAAAATAGCTACAAGCACCTTTATCACAAATATTACAAACCTTAAAATCAGAAACTTCCACGATATGGGGGGAATTGTCTTCATCGTTGGGGACAACACAGAGGAATTTGTTAGGAGCAAAACATTGGGCTCTCACGTGACACTGGGTATACTGAAGAAATAGCGGGTTAAAACCTACATATTTTCACGCCATTTCCGGGTTCTTGAACTATGATTATAATCATATTATGTTAGATTAACATAATTATATGCTATTTTGTGCGTTGACACCAGACGATGGCATATTATCAAAACCTAAATAAAGCTGTACATGTTATTTAAGAATGAACACAGAAGTGACCGGAATATGAGGAAATATTTGTACAATGTACATCCTAACATGTTTATCCTAACAGTGCAATATCATTTGTCGCAAATCAGAATAATCAGAAACTATTTGGAAAACCCAAAAACTGTCAAATGTACATATTGGTACTTGTTATACCGGTATAATAACAAGTTCAGTAAATTGCAGTGTACTAACCAAGTAAGGTGCAGTGTAGAGGTCAGCTAGAGCTGTTCCTGTTTCTTCCACAACTTCTTCTTCTGGTTCTGGGTAGTTACCATGTTATAAAACAATAAAATTATGCTATACACATACTTGGCATAGTTAACTAGTATCATGTACATTGTACACTCAATTAATTCAGAGGAGTGTAGAATTATCGATGAAGAGTATCAATATACATCAGATGGATATAATCCATCTACATAATCAATAGCTACCTGCTACATTAGTCAACATGGTAAATAAGGCACGCTCAGACTGCCAACCATTTAATATCCACTATTTGTATAAAATCTTTACCTTCAACTTCTTCAGAATTGTCCGGCTCAACCTCGACATCATGATTATCGTCAAGTACGTTAGACTTAGAGTCGTCCGTACTAAGCAGATCGTCCGTGTCCTCCTTTATTGGCTCAGATAGGTCAACTCCTTCGTCAGTTTCACTGATTAGGGTGATTAATTAATTAATTAATTAATTACATTGGTTAGTTACTTTGTTTTTGTATCAATTAATCAGTTAGATAGTATCGGTTGTTTAAAATATCCTTCGAATTTTACCGATTGGAATTTTGATTACTTGCATGTGGAAATGTGTATAAAATTGGAAGGAATCTTAGTGAACCGCATGACTAAATCGAAGCATTATTTAAAAGTGCTTTTTTATAATAGGGATTCAAAATTATCATTGCATCTCCTACAATGAGCTAATGAGATCAAAATAGTGATTTATTTCACTCTCGAGGGGGTCAACATAAAACATCACTTAGTCTTAATCAGTTAGTAAAAAATATAATCACGAAAGCAATTAGCAGTTCATTTCACAATCGCAGGCAATTAGCAAGGCGTGCCAGGAAGTGATCAGCAGTTAGGGTGTGGGCCAAAATTGAAATAATACAATTTGGCCCGACAAAAAGGGCTGGGTACTGGCGAATACTGCAGCGGTGAACTTACACAAAACCTCGTTCTAATTTTGGGTGAAATTTATTGTTGGATAACCAACGATACAACTGATCGTACCTGTAGGATTAGTTCATGCTCAGCGAAGAGAGTTTTTTTTTTCAAGAAAAATGTTTTTCTAAAAGACCAGCTATTAAGGTTACGATAAACATGCGATTTAAAAAAAACATGCAGCATATTTTTAAAGATTGGAATGTCAAGTTTGTGAACAGCACAAATATTTAAAAGCTCTGAAAGGGAATTTAATTGCTTTTTAACATGATCTGAATGAGTGTTATGAAAATAATATAATATTATATATGGTGTTCATGCTAACTTGTGAAACAGACAACCGGGATTATCCTACTTGTGGAAAAATTGAAAATGAAAAATATCTAAATTGTAAATTACCTAAAAGTGGGATAGGTGAGTATGATTACCTAAAAGTGGGATAGGTGAGTATGATTGATGAGCTGCGGCGTGATCGGGAGATGTTAGCATGGAAAAACTCATGCTCATAATCATTGGTATCACAGTTGGAGCAGGAACGATAAACCTTCTCCCCGACACCCCAACGCATCATACTGTGGTAGTTGTAGTTGGATGAAGGTAGGGGTGAGGAAGGGGATGAGTGAGTGCGCCTAATATCACGTGACCTGCGATGTACCATCGAGGTGAAATTAATGATCTTTGAAATGGTCAGAGAATATGAATGCGACATGAATTTGAAATGTTGAAGGACGTCACTATAAGTATTATAAAACTATGCGAGGAATCTTAGGTAAATTTGGTTTTGGTTACTTACTTAGTGATGTCCTGCGAAACAGGATCAGATCGGACGGATTCTGTGCGGGAGATATCATCACTGCGATCGTATAGTGGGTCTGGATAGTATCCCCTCCTGTCGTAGTCATACCTGCACAAATATGTAGCTGTCATTGAAGGTTAGGGTGAATTGTACTTAGACTTGTAATTAAAATAAATAATCAAGGCAATTAAAGCGGCACAAAATTGCCCGTATGTAAATGAAATTTGTAAAAAATTATTTTAAAACACTAACTTGTAACCAGGGTAGTTCCTGCTGGCCGCTGTATCTCTGTAGTATCTGTCCTGATATTGCCGGTGATACTCCTCAGGGTTCATACCACGCCGGTACATCTCCTCTCTACGATACAGCTCCTCTCTCCTGTACCTCTCACGTTCATACTCACTCCTGTAACGATCTCTAGGATCATCTCTGTAATCGTACGCGTAACGTGGATCCTGACGGCTGCGCTCGTCGTACTGGGACCGATCATCTCTATCCCTGGATTTAGATCCGTCCCTGGATTTTGATCCGTCACTTCTATCGTGGTATCCGTATCTGGAGCGAGATTTTGCCTCGGATACAAAGCTGTGATTGGATCCAGATGAGCCATTCCTGCGGTGGCTTCTATCTGCATAGCTGTCCTGAGCTGAGGTGGATCGTTCACCCCGGGCGTCCTTGCGTGAGGCTCGAACCGGTAAGCTTGGAGTTGATTTTGGAGGAGGATGGGTTTCTTTGGTGCAAAGAGCTCGTGGTTCTCGTAAGTACTACCTGGTCCTCCGCTCTTCAACACCACATTCTCGTATGAATCCTGAGCAGCTACCAGGTCAGCCACCTTATTTCCCATAGTCCTAATAGATTTCATAGACATAGTACTCAACTTCTTGGGTGCTGGGGTACTAGCTGTTGAATTCATCAGAGGTGTGCCGATTCCTCCGCCACTGATATTTGCTACTGAGTCTGGCGTGGGTCGTCGCATGATTTTCCTCTCCTCATACTCCGCTCTCAACCGAGCTATCGTGTCATCACTACCCCGGCTGGGAGGTCTACTGGAACTCCTACTCAAACTTTCACTCTGACCGATTGGTCGGGCAAAGGTTATATTGTTGTAGTTCAGCGAGGGTGAGGCTTGTTTCTTTTGTGAGTTCTTGAGGTTTATCCTCTCGTACATGTCGGTGGCAGGAGGTGGCATCAGCACATTATCAGCCACTTTCTGTTCCATGTTCTTAGATGGTGGTGGTGCAGATCCAAATGGTTGTTGCGTTTTAATTGGACCGGTTTGTGGTGGCATGCTGCTAGATTGCTGTGGTGGCATCTGCATGCTGCTAGATTGCTGTGGTGGCATCTGTATGGTACCAGATTGTGGCGGTGGCATCTGCATGCTACTAGATTGTGTTGGAGGCATCATCCCACTCGATTGAGATTGTGACATTTGGAAGCCACCAGACTGTGGTGGAGAAATAATCTTATCAGATTGTGGCATCTGGATGCCGCTTACTTGAGATAGAGGCATCTGATTTCCACCACTCTGGACTGGGGGATTCACTCCTCCAGTATTAGGGGGTGGCAGCATCATACCACCAAATCCAAACGGATCTGCTGGTTTTGAGTATCCCCGTCTCGAACTGTGTTGTTGAGAAGGAGGGTTTACACTGCTTTGTGCAGATGAGGATGACGCTGGAGGTGGAAGAGTGTCGGTGCGTCCGGAAGATGACATGGGAGGAGGCATGAAAGCTTCCATACCAGTGGATGGCTGCGAAGGTGGCATCGTATTTACATCAGGCATCGTATTTTCTGAGGGCGGTAGTGGCAGGTTGTTTTGAGGAGGAGAAACTGCAGTAAATGCATTTTGAGGAGGAGAAACTGCAGTAAATGCGTTTTGAGGAGGAGGAACTGCAGTAAATGCATTTTGAGGAGGAGAAACTGCAGTAAATGCGTTTTGAGGAGGAGGAACTGCAGTAAATGCATTTTGAGGAGGAGAAACTGCAGTAAATGCGTTTTGAGGAGGAGGAACTGCAGTAAATGCATTTTGAGGAGGAGGAACTGCAGTAAATGCATTTTGAGGAGGAGAAACTGCAGTAAATGCGTTTTGAGGAGGAGGAACTGCAGTAAATGCATTCTGAGGAGGAGGGACTGCGATGTTACCAGCCATTTGCCCTAGTGGTATGTGGGAGTTAGCAGGTGGTGGATAATCAGCTTTTTCAAAAGGTTGTTGAGTGAATGAAGGGTTTGGAGGTGATTGATAAGGCATCTGTCCAGTGGGTGCAGAGACAGGAGGGAAAGCTTGAAAACTAGATGGTTGAGTTGCAAACATCGGAGGAGCTTCACTGGGGTACACATCCTGAGGTTGGGGAGCCTGCTCTGATGCTTGAGTCTGAGGGTTACTGCTAGCTACTGAATCTCGAGATGGAGGCCCAAGCATAAATTCCGCCTCAGGAGATTTACTAGGGTTATTATCCTCCACAGGTTTTTCAAGATAAGCATTCTCCTGGAGGCCAACCCTATTGTTTTTCCTCTTTCCCACTGGAGCAAAAGCTGATGGAGCATTTTGGGTGAACATGGGAGGAGGTGGAGGTACTGTAACTTCTGCTGTGAAGTCATTGAATTGAGGTGGAGGCTGCACACATTCCTGGGGTGGAGGTTCTGTCATAATGTTAGCACTTGTAGTCCTAGACCTCGGCTCCGATACCAATGACTTGGATGTTGAGCTTGAAGTCCTTGCCCTTTCAGTAGCTATCCCATAAGGCAGTTCACCTGTTACAGTGGTACTGGAGTGTCTGGATCTGGGAGTGTTTTCATTACTTCCATGGTTGCTTGGAGGTGATGTAGCATGGTGATGGTTAGTTGGAGGAGCGAACTGTTGCTCTGATCCAAGGTTGAGATCTTTTTTCTCCCATAAGGGCGTTGTTGAATCTCGTTCTTTTTGGAACGGATTGTCAGGATTCGCTAGGGATACTGGAGGTTCTTGAATAGGCTGGTTGAAATCAAACGGAGTCATGCTGTTCATATTATTTCCAGGTTGTAATTGTGAAACTTGATCAAAGGAAGCATTCTGCTGTGCAAAGTTATCGGTGGCAGGAACTTGATCAAAGAATCCAGCAGGATTACCATTTATAGTAGGAGTAGATTGATGAGCTGTTCCAACGTTGTTGAAGAAAGAATGGTCGGGAAGTGGTTCTGGTTGATGACTAAAGCTCCCAGAGTTATGAGCTTTCTGCTCATGGTTATCAACCAGCTGACCTGCTGAATCGTGCCTGACTTTGTTTGAAGGATCAATCTGTTGACCAAACGATTCATGCCTTTCTCTATTCGAAGGATCGATTTGCTGCCCATAAGATTCACGCCTAGCTCTGTTCGATGATTGGGAATCAAACCGTTCCCTTGAATTCATATTGACTTGAGGAATTTCATCGCCTTGCCCTTGGTATGACGGATGAGTTTGGTTAGGATCATGGTTGGGTACTTGCTGTGTTTGCCCATCCCAATGAGGCTCTTCCTGCTGCTCCCGCTGAGGCTGATGTTGGGACACATCTGTTTGATTTTCTTCTTGAACACCTGGTTGAGCAAGGGATTGATAGTAAGCAGTCCACTGTTGGTAGTATTGTAACCAGGCACCATCAGGAGCATAAGTACCAGAGTGCTCGAAATAATGTTTGTTGAAATCTTCCTCAGACATGATATTCATTGCTTGTACCGGCTGTTGGGTTTCGTTTGTAGTTGTACTTTGCTGATGGTGTTGTGATCCATCTCCAGAGACCTCTTGGTTGTACTGGTGATGGGAGCCCTGCAGATCACTAGACACGCCATTTTGTTGCTGATGTTGGTTATGATCCTGGGGTTGCTGGTGCTCGTTCCAACCGTCTCCTGGTAGTACCCTGGCTGGTGCTCGTTTTGCTGCTCAACTTGGTTTTGATGAGGTTGGTACTGATGTTGTTGTTGGTCATATTGGTTGTTTTGTTGATATTGGCCATCTTGAGGATACTGTTGGTTTTGCGTGTGTTGGTCCATCTGATGGTGATGGTTTTCTTGAGGAGGATGAATACTGTTGTTAATCTGATTGCTATCAACAGGGGCATTTTCGTTGACTTGACCCACAGCGGCAACCCCATAATCATAATTGCTGAGATATTGATTAACCTGTTCAGTACTAGGCGGCTGATTATTTGGATGTTCAGCAGCTAAGTTATGGTTGTCAGAAGACTGGAAGTTAGGAAAGGCATTAAAAGAAGGTAAAGCAGACGGAGAAACAGGACTCTGAGCCTGAACCTGACCTTCTCCGTGAGGAGACACAGCCTGTCCCGTAGGTGACAGAGGCTGGTTCTGAAGCTGGGCCTGATTGATGACCTGCCCTGATGCTGCAGGGCGCTTAGGTCTGGAGAGGGGGTTACGGGATGTTCGACTTTTGATGGTTGAGGTAGTGTTCTGAGGGTTGAACATCATCGGAGGGGGAGCAACTGGGGTAGTATCTGGGGGTGCTGCCTCTTGAGCACCTTCCTTGCTGCCTGGTAAATTAATACTTTAGACACCATGTACAATTTACAGGATAACGCACTGTAACATTTAAATCTTATAATTTTGAACATATTTGTATATTCTGGATTTAGCTGTCAAGGCATATCCCACTTCTTGAACGATTGTTCTAGATTCCCGCTGAATCAACACCTCAACTTAATCATTTATCTGTTAAAGGTAGTCAACTGATTTAAATAAAATATAATAAATTAATTATGTCACTTACTGCCAAGAAGGCCCCACATCTTGCGACAGGATACAAATTACATCAGTTACTACACCATCATACCTCTGTTCATCACACTATCAATCAGTGAACAATTAAAATAAATAATCTATTCAATGATTTACAGTTATTGCATGGGTAATTTATGCGTTTGTTGCTCAAGATATAATGCGCCTGTGATTTGAGGAATTGGTGGTGTCAAATTCTAATTTAATCATTTAAATATGAATAATATGATAAGGTCACATATAACATTAAAAAAAGTACATCTGTTTATGAGAGATAACGATATCCTGTTTAATATTCATTATATTATAGTATAAGCAGTGATACTACCAACAGATATCAAATGAAATGCTCAATAAACTTTAATAAAAAATTTGGTCACATCTCGAATCTCAAAACGGCATAGACAACAAATTTTAGAGAGCACATAATTTATGATCTACTCATCTACAATCATCCATTTATCTATCTACTATGATTAGAATAAATTCTAATTTAGGTTCCATTCCAAAAAAGAATAATCCAGAAAAGCTTAGTACACAGATTTATCTGCCTCCTGTCTTCGAGTTCTGTCACAACGATCAAAAAATGACTCTTATCCACATAACAATTTATGGTATAATTCAAGTAGCATTATATCAAATGTATCTAAAGCAAAATTAACAGAGTAAAATAATCTTTGGATTACAAACATAAAAAACCATGCTCTTCCATGATACATTTTTAAACAATCTACGATTCTATCTTACAATTAAGGGTTCGTTCACATATCACGCATTATTGGAAATTCTCTCGCTAGTGTAATTTCAAAACAATAGCTATAGCTGTGTGCTCGGTTGGGGGCTGGGGCGGGTATGAAATAGGCCGGTCGCAGTATCTGGCTTGCATGACATGAGAACGATCCCTCACACTGCTTGTGTAGCCACAAGGTTCAAAAACGGGCAAATCCTCAAGATTTTGTACTATATCACTTACTTTCTCTTTAATTCAATATCACGTTTAAGCTCGATTAAACTAAGAATCTTCATGTTTCGAAATATTCTGAAACTTAAAAATTCAATTTCTTACGTATTATTCTAAATTTTTAAACACCCAACTATTTAAACTAATAACTATGTATTTATAGTGCAGATCTCAAGTTCATATTACCAACATTTTAAACATTGTAATATAACAATGTCGCTAAGTTTGCATGCAGTGTAATAAAAGCCCGACATCGGTGTTCATATAAAAGTAACCAGGCTTGGTACTGGATCATCAGATCATGTTTGACATCCAAAACAGGCATTTCGTTTAACCATTTTAATTAATTTATATAATTTTTTATTCGTTATTGATCTTAAATTCTCATCGAGTCTCAACAGTTTATTCAGTCCTTTATCTTAACGATCCAGCATCGGTCGATCACCCAAACATGGTAGACGTGACCGATGGCCACAGATACAATACAAAACAAATGTCCACTAAACAATATCCCGACATATTGACAACAAAAAAACTGAAATTTAACTCTTAGAAGTCTTCACAACGATCCACTTGAGAATGGGCACGAAGAAGTAGAGGGTCTCCTGAAGATACGATATAGCATTGCTGGTCTCCAGATACAACCTATCCACATCATCCTTACTCTCCGTCTTCTGCTCGAACTGTTCCCGGATGTTATCAATCTCACAACACAGCACTTCGTTCAGGAACTTTATAGTATCTGCTTGGGTCTTCATATCTACTTCCAGGGTGGATTTTAGGAGGCTGAGCTCAGCGATCTTCTTGAAGAGTTCGACAGAGCGTGCGGTGAAGCCGGCGATGCTGTTGAGGGAGTTAGCAAGGAGCACGGTTTTCTTTGTGTCAGATGGTTTGGCGGTTTCGTCCAGCGTTGTCATGTCCATTTCTGAGAGTTGTTGCGCTATTTCGTACCTGAGGCGAAAGGATGTTTAAAATTAGGATTTACGAACTGATAATGACAAAGAAAACGGGGTAGTTTTTATCAGCCTCATCATAAAATTACAAAATTACTACAAACAAATTATTACAAAAAGTTTGAGAGTCGGCGAACAACCTTAATTTAAAACAGACAAATAACCATACTATCAGCATGGCAGTGTATCTATGTACTATAATGTGTCAACTTACCTGCATTGATTGATTTTACTGATAGGCAGATCTATCTTGAGAGTTTTGAGGCAGTCTGTTACAGCCGCCCCCAAATGCTCGATGATAATTTCAGAGTCTCCACTCTTGAGTTCCAGACTAGTTTCTACGTAAAGGAAGAGCGTGTTTCCCTCAGATGGGTTGTTCCTGACAGAGTGATGAAAATTAAAATTGATACCCAAAGTAAAGTTAACATCGACTACAATTTTCATTTTCTAGATTTTGTTTTAAATAACCATATTTGATATGAAAAAGTCTAAGATATAGAAATTTCGATCAATATTGTATGCTTTGATTAGATATGTGATGTGATATATAGGGAAGTAAAATTATATTCTCACTTCATCTTAAGAACGCATTCCTTGCTGAGCATCTGCAGCGCTTCCAGTTGACTGAGTCCCTGCTTCTCATCAAATAGATACGACATCGTCATCATGGTTTCCGATGAAATCTGAGGAAAATAAGGTACTTATGACATTTTCAGATCATGAATATTAGATATTATGTAGAATAGAATAATCCAGTAATTATGGCGTTTTAATCATCCTAATCATACATAATATTATTATGTTTCCCAAAGCGATCCTATAAAAATGTATTATAATCTGAAGGTTTAAATAAATAGTAAATATCAATTTACAAATATCAACCTTTTCTTGTTGCTCATACTTCACTTTGGCCTCCTGTAGAACATTCATTAAGCTTGGTCCTTTGGTAGAGTCACGGGTTCTTGGCTGAAAAAGATGTATGTTGTCAGTTTTGACTTTAGTAAGAAGATAGGGTCAAATTAACCAACTGAAATATTTCAAATTTTCGATGACTGCTGCTGCCTGAATTGTTCAGACGAGCATAAAAATAGATATCTCAAAAAGTATTTAATTACAAAACGTTATTAAGTCTCATAAAGAATTTCAAATAGTTCACAGTCACATAATTAATCCAAGAAAAAAACTTAAGTATCTCACTTTTGTCTTGGGAAAGTCCTCCGTAGCTTGATCGTTAAGCGCATCATAAGCTTTGTTAGATACCTCCTCCAGCTTATCCAGACCAGCATTAAGATACTGAGTACCTGTGTTTGTCAGTGACGATATACCCGACCAGAGTCCTGCTCCAGGGTAATAACCTGGTCTACTCGCACTCTCGTCCTTTGTTTCTTTTTCTTTGGGTTCCTCTTTGGGAGGCTCTGAGAGGAGGTGCTGTTGTAAACTTTTGCATGAATTTAAAATTTATTGTCAAAAATACCGTTTTTCTCGAAACTTACGGACATAAATATGGCAAGAAGCAAATTGTAATTACATACATTTCAGTGTAAATCGTACCTTCCTTGGTCTTGACTTCGCTTTCTTTGGTCTCATCACTCTCCTTCAATTGAGTTTCTCTCATTTCTTCAGCAAGTTCCTCAGGGGTTGGTAAGCCCAGAGACGCTTCAAACGTCTCCAAGGCTCCAGAAAGACCTTTCGTTGCATTGGTAGCCATCCCTGCCACATTGGACACAGAACTGGCAGCCCAAGAAGACCATCCTCCCCAGCCCCAATCATCACCAGGTTGTTGAGGGGAGAGTGATTTCTCCGGGGGTACTGGATCTGGCTTTATGTCAGGAGAATCTGGAGTAGGAGCTGGTTCTGGAGCTGGGGTTGTATCTAGCACTGCTGCAGGGGTTGATTCTATCTCTGCTGCAGGGCTATGGTCGACTGGTGGTGTAAGATCAACCTCGGGTGGTATTGGAGTACCTGGAGTGCTGGGCTGCTTATCTTCGTCAGCACTTTCAAATCCTCCATCGCTATCTGCCATTGCCTTATCTAGAAGGAAATTACAAGGCTAAGGTGCTATTTATTGAAAGAGACATTTATTTGTGAACAGCTTTATCGGTTCATTCGCCTGAAATTCGCAACAGTAGAAAATATCTTTTAAGTAGTCAAAGAACTACTCGACCTGGTGATTCAAAATCAAGAGTTCGAACGAAATTACAATCAACAATATATAACAAAACATAGTATGCAACACAATTATCTTAGGCTAGATCACAACATTAATTGATGTTTCATAAAATTTTACAATGATGTTCAGTATATAATCTGGTAAAAATAAAAAGCATTTCAAAAATCAATGTCTCACTGAAAATAAAAATCTGTAAATAAAACACTAAACAATCATGACATAAAAAGTCCAGTCAACGTATATAATAGTAGTATTTCAATGACCCTGAGAGAAGTTTCTAGAAGCCTTGAGCTGCCGAGTGAGATGAGCATTAGCATACCTCCACAGCACCAACCCCGCATAGTAACACTTTCCCGCCAGATAAAGACCCACCCCACTAACCGGTACTACCTGATCAACATTGGTAACCGTGATCTCCCCGACCAGATCTAACCCTGGGTCACTCTGCAGAGTGTAACGCCACAGCCGGATGGAGGAGTCGCACATGGTGACCAGATACGAGGGGTCCTCTTTGTAAGGGTCCCCTGTGTAAGAGGAGATAGCTGTTATCTCTGATCTGTGCGCTTGTTGCTCCAGGTGGAGGACAGTTCCTGATATCATCTTGTAAACTGTGATGTTGTCGTTGTGGGATATGATGAGCTCGTCCCGTTCCTTCAGGTAGTGTATTCTGTACGAGCAGGGAGAGCTAAGCTGTTGTCTCGCTAAATCTGACACTTCCATGAGGTTAACTTCTTTGATCAGGTTGATGTCGCTCCTCCAGAGACGAATTATGTGGTTTTTGTGTCCCGTCAAAATAATGGTGATGCTCGTCATTTTCACCAAGTGCAATGCATAAATCTTATCTAATGCATCACGATCACGAGGGATGATGTTTTCAAAATCTGTGAAATCGTGAATACAATGTAGAGTCTTAGAATGAGCAAAATAGAGCGATCCGTTACTTTTCGACAGCTCCATAAACGTGATAACCTTTCTGAGGGACCCACGCAACACAATTCCACAGTCCTTCAGACTCCAAAAAGATAGTTCATTATCGTCAGAGTATGTCACAAGCAGACCATCGTTTATCACTGATTTAACAATCTTGCTTCTGTAACTCCTGGCTTCTTCCAAAATCTGAACATCCCTTTTCTTGAAGTCCCAGAGGAAGATTCTAGATGCTTTATTACCACTGACAATCAAGACTACCATGGAAGTATTGACGAGCAGAGAGAATTGATCTGTATTCTTTGGTGTGTATCTCAACCTAAAATAGAATAAATTTGAAAAGTTATTTTTCTTGCAATCGTTTCATTATAATATCATATAATATTGATTAATAATATTGATTAATATTAATTATTCTTTAAATTATATTTAAAAAGCTGAACGATGCGGAGAAAGAAAGAAAGAACCAAAACTTTGGCTTTTCACTTGAAAACAAGTTCAACCCCTCCCGAAGATCATGGGATAACATGTTTATTGTTTATTGTTTAAATATTATTATATATATTGTATGTGATTCATCCCCCTCGAGACATGAAAATACCAGACATAGCAAAGTAAACCTGGCAGAGTTTTGTAGCTTAGAGGATCTTGAGCTCCAGCACTTCAGCTCAAAAGTGCCACTATTCAAGGTCAGAATATAGTTCTGAGTAGCACACACTGCCTCTACGTAATTTGGATCTAGGAGGTCTAGCAGAGTGAACTTGTTGTCTTTTTGTTCCGTTAGTTCTTTAAAGGGCTCCACTGCAGGAGACCTCTTCAGAAACAGGGCCATCTGATCCATGAGACTTTCCAGCTGTTGATCAGGGCACAAACATCGTGGTAAATTCTGTTGGCTACAATGTTAATGTGATAAAAATATAGTAAATGAAAGTTAATGGGGCCCTAAATGAAGGTTTCGAGTTCATGAGAATTTAAGAATTGATTCATCATAACAGTAATATTATGTTCATAATATATCGGCCATCGCCCATCATAGCTTCATGGTTAATAAAGATCCATAATGTACTGAAATAATTTATCACCTCTGCCTCAGTGATGCATCGGAATCTTTTGGAAAGATCTTGAGAACTTGAGACGATAGTATAATATTATAATTACAAAAAATAATAAATTATAGTCAAATATAAAGTAAAAGAAAACCGAAAATGAAACCTTTAAAAATGATCACACCGTTCAAGTGGGCAAAGTACTCTGATATTTTATGCCAAAGTTATTGTCCAAATAATCCATAACAGCCGGAATGGTTGACAAGTTATTAAAAATCTTCTTCTCGTTTTTTGGTAACACATTCTCCAGCATGAAGACTAGGTGATGTTTGAAGGTGACAAAAGTTGTCCCATAAGACAGAGCAATATTGACCCAGTCTTGAACACACTTTATGGGAGTCTCACTGTAACCAGCAAACAGAGCAGGGTTGTTTAACAGACCTTGAGCACACATCAGTCCATCAGCTCCTGGGTAAAAGTTAACATTGGAAATTGATGATATATTACCTATTAAATTCAGTAAATATGAGATAGTAATCGGTAACTAGCCTTGTTATGCACTTTGCAAAATGAGTTCTGATTTATCAATCTAGCAAATGAATTAACTTGTGTAATTAATAAAACGATCTACTTTGTGAGAAGTGGGGAGGTGAGCCATTTTACAAGTAACAGTGATTCTGGGATATAATTGGCTGGAATCTACCTTGCTAATGGGTGTCACGTGTCAGATGAAATATGGCTCACCTACCTATCTACAAATATGGTCTTTACCTGTTTTTTGTAAAGCTGGCTCAATCTCCTCAGGGGAATAAACACCACCATTATGTATGACAGGGATTTTGACATTGTCTTTGATAGCATTAACATATTCAAAATGTGGTATAACATTCCTTTCTTTTATAGTCCTGCCATGTACAGAAATAAAAGCTGCGCCAGCCTTTTCGATTGCCTGAGCTAATGACACAGTCTCTTCAATTGTTTCAAGGATCCTAATTTTAACCGATACAGGAAGATCTGGATTGACTTGCCGACAGCGAGATACAATGCGTGAGATCAGATCAGCATTTGAGCACATACAAGCTCCAATTCCTAAGATTTGAGGAAATGAGAAATAACAAAATGTTACCATTTACTGATTTAAACAAAAATCTTATATAATTAACAGCAGCAATAGATATGATTTCTTTTATTTATAGGTTTTTAAAACTGAATAGATTGGATAAATGAATTATACAGGGGGGAGGGGGCCAAAAGCAGTGTGAAAACGTTGGGTCTTATTATACCTTCACTGTGTTTTATATTTGATCGAGTTGTTGCTTTGCAGATGGCATATTGTAGCTACTTGTTCGAGGATTCCGTATTAAAACACCTATATTGTTTTTTCTGAACATGCTGGACGCCTAATTTTTTCAGAGTTGGTAGATTATTAACTGTTGCATCTGATCTGAAAAAATGAGTTATCAAGCATTTTCTGTATCTCGTTAACAAGATTGACTGGGCGAATATACTATTATATGACACCATGACACGACAGCTTAATTGGGCACCCTTAACAATTCCCATAATGTTTTAAGGGGTGGTTAACGGGGTCACCTAATCACGTGATCAGGTAAACCAATCATCTGATCACACGTAATGAATAAACTCGTTATGCTTCGTATCTCGGTCATCTGAGAAGCGAAAATGAACCTTCATTTGAAAAAAATTAACACGAATATTTTTTGATTTGACAAATTATAGTAAGTCAAACCAGAAAGAACTATTTCAATTGGACACTCAGTGACTGAGCTATTAAGGCCAACGTTTGCACACTGCTTTTTGCCCCCCCCCCCCCCCCCCCCCAGTTGCATGGTATTGATTTTAAATTCTGAATGCATTCTTCTTTAAATCCAAAGAAAATGACATAATTACCTTCTTTGATAGCCCATCGTTGAGGACATCCACAATTAAGGTCCACTCCATCAACATACGGGGAGATGAGTTGAGCAGCACTAGCAAAATATTCTGGGTCTGAAGCAGCAAATTGTGCAATCAGAGGGCGATCAGTTTCTGAATATTGAAAATCAGCATCCCTAGCACTTTGAGCCTGTAAAGAGCAACTGCTAAGAAAAATTAGTATTGAAGAAAATTTAAACATTGCATGAGTAATAACATTAACTTATGACGGAGCTGAACTTACGTGGTGGAATGCTGTTTTGGTAGATATTTTAATAATATTATTTAGTAATATTTTAAAGCATCGAGTTGATGGGAAATTTGCAAAATAAATTCAACTGTGCAAGAAAACAATTTCAAGAAAACGACGATATATGTCAAACAAACCTTGGAAAAGCAGTCAGCAAGCATCATGTGCGTAAATGTAAGGTCACATTTGTAAAGCTTTACTAAGTGCCTGAAAGGCAAACTAGAATACCTTACCATAGGAGCACATACTTTGAGGGGAATACCCCTTTTCGTTGACTCGTCAAAGAGTTTTGAAATAGCGTGAAAGCTATCTTTGTGATGATTCATGGTAATGGGGTCTTGTGCACTTCAAATATTCATTGTCCTACAAACAATATAATGAAATTATAGCTGACTCTCAACTGACAGCATGAAAACGTGTTTGAAATAAAATTTAGCAAAAACAGATAATATGCTAATGGTCCCATGGTGATAGGAATCGTTTATCATTAATCAATAAATTTTTTACAGTTCACGCGCTGCTATAGTGTGTTAATAATCTTGAGAGAATAAATTTTCAACCCCATTTTCAAAGGGACCAGCAGTACAGAAGACAACTGCAGGAGAGGGCGGATATACATGTAAATTACAATGTAACAATGTGTAACTTTTATGGAAATTTACTTCAATGACAGTAAGTTTATCATAAAATCTCTGACATGTTAAATACCGTTTATAGCTGTCTAGATAAATGTAGACCTGGAAAATATGATGATGATGAAAATCTAAATATTATAGGCTACAATGAGCATTTTAGTAACAAATAGTATGAAAGATCTGAAATTTAAAAAATAAAAACCCTAAAATTATTTACACCCCAAGTTAAAAATATAAATACTTTATTTTTAAAAACACTATCAAATAAGGTGGTTGATCAGTCACTTGTGTCATTACGACGACATCGTTATATCAAGTCAAAATATTCCCCAAAATAATTTAAAGACGATTCCCAATCGAAAACGTTGAAAAATATACCACATGATATAGAACTTATTTGATGCACTGATCACAAGCAAGAGCCACTTTGGTCTACTTGCTGTGAGGTGTCTCAGCTACATGGGTTCCCCCTTTTTTAATAGAACGTATACCAACTCATGAAAAATTTTAAGAGAAGTTCAATGTTCATTACAATATTAACAAGGCCCAGTTTATATCTCCGCCAAAAGCACACTCCCCAAATTGCGTGCATTGCTGTAACTTCTTTCAAACTTCATGAATCGAGGAAAATTATTTTGCAATGTTTTCAGAGTCAACATATGCACTTATACAAATCACTTGGAATACTTTTGAAAGAGAATAACAAGCTCAAATCAAATCCATAAAAAGCACAATAACGTGAAAAGCTTTTGTCGAGGTGCCTCGAAAGTGATCTTAAACGATTCCCCGTTCAATTTTGGAAGAAGAACACCACCTCAATGCACAACCAAGGAATTTATAAACATATTTCATACGTATCAAATTGGATGTGCTTTTGGCGGAGATATAACGTGCGCCTAATAATTACAATCATAGTTATGACAATATTTTGGCCCCTTTGTTGTCTTAAAATCGTAATATATTCTGTCAGTGCAGTAAATCAAATCAAATCAAGTGAAATACACGTTAGGTTAATTTTAAGAAATAAAAGATTAATCGTTAAAATAGTAGAGCATAGAAGGCCAGGGGAACAAAAGACTATATGCATATGTTGAGGCTTATTTCTTTATATTTGGCTATTTTCTCTGAGTACCTGATCTTTGAATATTTTTTAAATGATTATATCAATTCAAATTGTAATGAACTTCAGGGCTAACCCGAGCTCTAAACAATCGAATTCATGTTTTACTAGCCTGTCAATTGTAGCGCAATGCGCTACTGTGCCGCGCCGCTCTGCGCTCACTCAATTATGTTTCTTGCAACGATCAGCGACGCGAAATGCGCTACTGTGCCGCGCCGAGCTGCGATGAATTGACATCGTCAATTAAGCCTGTGACCAATTAAAAACGATTTCTTGCGGCTTGCCCATAATTCTCCAGGGAAACATTTTTACCCTACGTCATGGGGGGTGATTCTGAATCAGCGTCAAAAAATACATCGATGTAGATCAATTTTACAACAATTTTCTTAAAATTTGGGCGAGCGACGCGATATAAAATAGCCTGGGGTCATTAGGTAATCACGCTTGCATAAAAGTAGCGAGCATACTACTTTGGGAATTGTACTATTTCGAGAAACGGAAAATATGCATCCCTATTAATTGATACAATTCTGCCGTATTTGATAGTTATTGTTGATTCACGATGTCGATCCTTCACAGCTCGGCGAAGCCCAGTCTAGTGGTGCATATTTGTAGGTTTACAACCTACCAGGACGCGCGCCGAGTTGGACAGATATTTTACGAGTATCACCCGTAAAGTGCATATCGCCGATGGTTGCGAGAAGAAGTATTGGATGCACAGCCCAGTGGTTCATCGCACTAAAATATAATAGCAAATGTTGTAGCGAGATGCGCTACTGTGCCACGCCGAGATGAATTGACATCGTCAATTAATAGCAAATGCAGAATAATACTGTATATAGACCACTAGCTAGCTAGGCACTTGCTCTAACCAGAGCCCTCTCGCTTGCAGTAGCGCGCGACCGCTGAAGGCGGCCAGGGAAACAAGCGCGTCACGCAGTACGCCTGTACGCGTATACGTACACATGGCCGGCTATGTGGACTATATAGCGACGTATATATTATACCGGCCGCGCGCGCCCGGCAATTCAAGCTAGCATGCAACGCGCGCGATTTAGTTCGGTCGTGCGCTATCTTCTATCTATCTTATTTAGGCGTGTGACGTTTTCAGTATCTACAGGTTGCGACCGGAAAAGCACATTTGGGTTTTCCTCGTATTTTTTTTTATTTATTTTTTTAAATTTTTTTAAATTTTTTTAAAAAATTTTTAAAAAGGAACCTGCCAAACCCCAGGACACCAGGAGGATACCACCGGCAAAGCGGCTAATAGTACCCTCCGGTCTGTGTTGTACCGAAGAAGCTGAGTTAATCGATCATGACTCGGCTTACCAGCCAAGAGGCAAAATCTGAGCGGCACCAGGGGTTCAGAGAGTGTCATTTCAGCTTCTCCGGTGCTAGATGCCCTGGGGTTTCACATGCGCCGTAGCAAAATAAATATAAAAACACACGCACACAATTTTTTTTTATTCTTTTAGATATCAGATGGCCTACTGGGGTTATTTCTAATGAGGCACTCTATGCTCGTTGTTATGTCACTCCCTTGTCTGTGAGAGTCTCTAAGTTTCGATGGAGAATGTTAGGACATATCTTAAGAGGACAGGAAGACTCACCAGCATACACCTCTATGTTATTTGCAATAAATTGAACTGATATTTTTATGGAAGGGAGACGGGGTAGACCATGTTTAAATTTATTAGATGTTATTAGAAAAGACTTGACTAGTAGAAATCTTGATATTAGACTTAAGAATTTGACTGATTTCGAAGACCTTAGATTTTTGGCTTTAGATAGGGAGGAATGGAAGAAGTTAGAAGATGGTTGATGTTTTTGTTTTCTTTTTTATGCGTTTTGATATCTATAAGGTGCCTAGGATGCTCTTTTAAAGAGATATTTCGTACTTTAAAAGATTTACTACTACTACTTTAGATAATACGTCGAATAAAGTCAGTGGATATAGAGTAATAAATTGCACATAAGATGGAGAGAAAAAGGAGAGATACTACTGATTTTAAATGTGACTCTATATCAATACTAGTAGTGGAGATAACTCCACTGGCTACAACTTGTGAAATAAAGGGTAAAGGTAAGGCACGGCTGTAATTTCGAGAAAATAAATAAACAAGGGTGTATAGTGGATCCAGAACTTTGGGTATAAAATGGTCATCAAGGTATAACGTCTTTAAGGCACCGTATAATATCCGGTTTTTCACCTAATAAGAAAAGCTTAAGATGTTTAAGATATCGCTCCCAGAATAGGGGTTCCTTGTTCTGGAAACTCCTTCCAATAAACCAACAGCAAACCGAATTTATGAAGTTAACACTTTTATCTCTGTGATTTAAGCAAATCAAATTATAGTGGCGATATGGGTCGTCATAATTTGCGTCAATATTCGATCTAATAAACAGATTTACTCCCTGTAGGAAAGAGCTTGTGGCTGTGTAGGAAAGAGCTTGTGGCTGGTTTTCCTCGTATTACTAAAGTACTAATATCACCTAGCCCGGATCTAGTCTGCACCGTGCACTTCTGCTAAACCGACATCATTTGGAAGAATAATATGACAAAAGTTCTGATCTATTCTTTTGACCAGGCATACTGCTAAAACCCGCCAATATTTGTGTGTATGACGAACAACAAGTTAAACAAACAAATACAATAACAAATTGTATGTAAAAGATACTTTGATCACGATGAGAGATTTACCTGACAGACACGATAAAGCTAAAGGGTCGTCCACATATTACGAAATCAGCCGAGGGGAAGGGGGGGGGGGGGGGGGGGGATTTCCAAATGATTAACAGAATAACTATGTGTAAAACTGATTACGGGGGGATTTCAAACAGATACAACCACGACGATACTCCATTACTTAATGTCAATAAAGGCACCAAGTCATAATGTCTTGCACTATATTATTATCAAGAACTGAACAACATCTTGCAGGACTGCCAATTTTGTTTTTCATCACATAGTGGATTTTAATATTTTTTGTAGGATCACTCGTTTTTCTTGAAGCAAAGGATGTCTGTGAATATTTAAATCATTTCTCGCCAGAGTGAGTTTTTATGTGTTTAGCAAGGTGAATTGCTTGTTTTGCAGCATATGAACACTGAGAACATTTGAAGGGTTTCTCTCCAGAGTGAATTCTTATATGTACAGTAAGATCACCTGCACGTCTTGTAGCATATGAACACTCAGAGCACTTGAAGGGTTTCTCTCCAGAGTGAATTCTCATATGTACAGTAAGATGACCTGCTTGTTTTGCAGCAAATGAACACTCAGAACACTTGAAGGGTTTCTCTCCAGTGTGAATTCTCATATGTTCAGTAAGATGACCTGCTTGTTTTGCAGCAAATGAACACTCAGAACACTTGAAGGGTTTCTCACCTGAGTGAGTTCTCATATGTCTAGTAAGATCACCTGCTCGTCTTGTAGCAAATGAACACTCAGAACATTTGAAGGGTTTCTCTCCAGAATGAATTCTCATATGTACAGTTAGACCACCTGCATGTTTTGCAGCAAATGAACACTCAGAACATTTGAAGGGTTTCTCTACAGAGTGAATTCTCATATGTACAGTAAGATGACCTGCTTGTTTTGCAGCAAATGAACACTCAGAACACTTGAAGGGTTTCTCTCCAGTGTGAATTCTCATATGTTCAGTAAGATGACCTGCTTGTTTTGCAGCAAATGAACACTCAGAACACTTGAAGGGTTTCTCACCTGAGTGAGTTCTCATATGTCTATTAAGATGACCTGCTTGTTTTGTAGCAAATGAACACTCAGAACACTTGAAAGAATTTTCTCCAGAGTGAATCTTTTGATGTTCTATAAGTTTTCTCGAATATGCTGCACTGAATGTACACTGTGAACACCTAAATAAGTTCTCAGGTGGGCTTTTACTAGGAGACAGAACTAATGTCTTCTGAGGATCTGTTACAGTCAAGTTGTCTGAAGTATCAAAGTAGTCAGGTACTTCTGGGCTGCTATGATCATGGTGTTGTTTTACATGTTCTATTAACTGAGTATCTGAGTGAACATGTTCAGTACAAACTGGACCGATAAAAACAGATGGTTTATCTGATTCAGATGTTAGTTCTTGTTTTATTGCACAATTTGATGCTGCTTTCTGTTCTTTGATGTGCTCATATCAACAAAGTAGTCTTCTGAAAAATAATGTGCTCCACACATTGGGCAGAGGAAACCGTTGGACTTTTCTGGGTTCTCCACTTGTTCTGATTTGATCTCTTGTTTACAGTCTTTAAACATTCTGAAGTATTGAAATATTAGAGACATACATTTCAAAACAAATTTATTTTAAATTTGATCGTGAAGGAATTTGGCATTGATAACGTGCCTTATCCAATTAAAATCACAAATGTTTGCCCAGTTAAACGAAAAGATAAACTTAGTTTATGATTAATTAAACATCACTGATTTTTGATTCATTGAGGTACACCAATCAGAGGCAGCACTCCTCACTAAAGCTTCAAAGTATTTCATATCAATCAATTTTAAAATATTATAATTATTAATCACTACCAGAAAATGTAGACTTAAGGCTAAAAGATATCAAAGTAAAGTATTTCTTATGTCTGACATTTTTATCGGTGACATGTTTCATTCTGACTTGAAGAAGAGTGATAAAACAATGCATCCAATAAAATAAAAATCATAAATGATAGCGATAGTGCTCAAGAAGGTAATGGCATGCAACACATATAATTTATATTATCTTCATCGGCATTTATTAGTTTGAATCATAATATGTATTATCTAAAATCATGCATCTAGTATTTTCGGTGTGAATATTCCCATTTAATAATTTACCCATTGATCCTTATTCAAAGTTTTCCAGATAATAAAAGTGGAATCGAAGTATGTTACTATCAAGGCTTGCCGTAGGTTGCAAAGTTAAGGGGGGGGGGGGGGGGGGGGGGGGGGGGTTCACCCTGATTTTTTTGTGAAACTTGGTTTCGAGATAGCAGTTGACCAACAAATTAAGACCGGTGACCGAACTTTTGAGGGGGTCCCGGACCCGAACCGCCAAACGGTGCCCGCGGGGCAGCCACGCCCATATTTGGTCCAAATTAGGCCCAATTTAGCCAAATAGCCTGAACATGCACAAAAACCAGATTTTAGATGCTCTACTTGTAGCTAGTGGTCCCCTGAACTCGTATATGAATTTTCATTAAGATTGGACAAAACATGACCGAGTTATGAGCCAAAAACCATATGACCATATTTGGGCATACGCACCAAATTTGATCGATTTTGGCTCATAAATTGGTCAAATATCAATATTTTTGAATGAAACCAACTTTATATGGAAGGTAAGCCTATACTACATATTCTCTACGATTATCAGCTCAGTATCTACCTAACTTTGGATTCTGTGTGCAAATAATCGCAAAAAATGACCAAAATCGTCCATATCTCAGTTCGCGATATTTGCGAAACTGATTTCGCTCAAAACAATAGAACTCAATAGGGTTTCAATATTTTTACATGCAATTTTTAGAATCAACGTAGAATCGCATTTCGACCTTAAGTTTTGTATTAGAATTTTGAGTTAGGCCTTTAAAAAAATTTGGTGGCCAAATTCTGAAAAATGCCAGGCAAATTTCTCACTATGTAGTACCTGAGTGAATTCGCATTATCTTACTATATATAAAGCGAGACGATATATATGGATGTGTTTATCCGTACCAATTTACTGACACCACGGCATCAACTTTAACGCGACTTTCCGCAAAAACCGTAAAAGATATAAAACTGATACTCTTTTGACTGGGTCAAATGCTTTAATGGCCTCCAAATCAGCATGAAAAAATAAAAAATTGGCCAAGGAATAGGAGTTTTAGAGCCCAAAATTTGAACCCCCAAGTGGTGTCAAAAACGCGAATTAAATAGGTAATAATTATTTTAGTCTCTTGAGTCTTGACACTATTTTAGGGTTATACGGGTTCCTGCTAGTATATGTAAAGTGAGATCACCTGCTTGTTTTGTAGCAAATGAACACTCAGAACATTTGAAGGGTTTTTCACCTGAGTGAATTATCATATGGTCAGTAAGATGACCTGCTTGTTTTGTAGCAAATGAACACTCAGAACACTTGAAGGGTTTCTCACCTGAATGAATTCTCATATGGTCAGTAAGATGACCTGCTTGTTTTGTAGCGAATGAACACTCAGGTCTCAGAACATTTAAAGGGTTTCTCGATGAAACCCTTTAAATGTTTCACAGGCGTACTCTCACTAAGAGACAGTCAAGTTATCTGAAGTATTAAAGGAGTCAGGTACTTCTGAGCTGCTATGATCATGGTGTTGTTTGACATGTTCTATTAACTGAGTATCTGAGTAAACATGTTCAGCACAAACTGGACAGATAAAAACAGTTGGTTTATCTGATTCAGATGTTAGTTCTTGTTTTATAGCACAATTTGATGCTGATTTATGTTCTTTGATGTGCTCAACAAAGTAGTCTTCTGAAAAATAATGTGCTCCACACATTGGGCAGAGGAAACCGCTGGACTTTTCTGGGTTCTCCACTTGTTCTGATTTGATCTCTTGTTTACAGTCTTTAGACATTCTGAGGTATTGAAATATTAGAGACATACATTTCAAAGCAAATTTATTTTAAATTTGATCATGAATGAATTTGGCATTGAAAATGTGCCTTATCCAATGAAAATCACAAATGTTTATTGTTTGCCCAGTTAAACGAGAAGATAAACTTAGTACTATATATAGTTTATCATTTAATAAATATCACTGATTTTTGATTGATTGAGGAACACCAATCAGAGGCAGTACTTCAAAGTATTTCATTGCAATCAATTTTAAATAATAATAATAATATATCACTACCAGAAAATGTAGACTTAGGGCTAAAAGATATCAAAATAAAGCAGTTCTTATGTCTGACATTTTTTTATCGGTGACATGTTCCAGCCTGACTTGAAGAAGAGTGATAGAACAATACATCCAATAAAAGAAAACTCATTAAGGATAGCGATAGTCCTCAAGAAGGTAATGGCATGCAACACATATTTATATTATCTTCACTTCATCGCATTTTACTAGTTTGAATAATAATATATTATCTAAAAACATGCACAATATTTTCGGTGTAAACATTTCCATTGGGGGGGGGGGGGGGGGGGGGGTCCGTAGCAATTTTTGGCAATTTTTGGCAACCTCTTTTTTTGGAAATTTTGAAAATTCATGTGAAAGGTTGCCAAAAATTGCGAAAAATTGCCAAAAGTTGCCAAAAATAGTGATTTCCCGTTAACTTTACCCCAGAATTTTAGATACCGAGGAGGACTGAGGAGGAGGAGGACTGAGAAGGAGGAGAACTGAGGAGAACCGAGGACTGAATAGGAGGAGGAGGAGGAGGACTCGGGGAGGACTGAGGAGAAAGATGAGGAGGAGGACTTAGGAGGAGGAGGAGGACTAAGGAGAACTGAGGAGGAGGAGTACTGAGGAGACTGAGGATGAGGACTGAGGAGGGGGACTGAGGAGGAAGAGGGGAGGCGGAGGAGGACTGAGGAGGATGACTGATGAGGAATGATAAGGAGAAGGAGGTGAAGGAGGAAGGTTAAGGAGAAGAGGAGAAAGATGACTGAGGAGAAGGACTGAGGAGGAGGAGAAGGAGGAGGAGGAGGAGGACCTATGAAGAGGAGGAGGACCCAGGAGCAGGATGACTGAGGAGAAGGACTGATGAGGAGAAGGAGGACTGAGGAGGAGGAGGAGGAGAAGGACTGAAGAGGAGAAGGAGGACCCAGGACGAGGAGGAGGAGGAGGAGGACTGAGGAGGAGGCTTGAAGAGGAGGACTGAGGAGGAGGACTGAGGAGGAGAAGGAGGACTGATGAGGAGGATGAGGATGACTTGGGGGAGAATGAGGGTGACTGGGGGAGGACTGAGGAGGAGGAGGACTAAGGAGGAGGAAGAGGAGAAGGACTGGGGAGGAGAAGGAGGAGGAGGACTGAGGAGGAGAAGGGCCCAGGAGGAGGACGAGGACTGAGGAGGAGAAGGAGGAGGAGGACTGATGAGGAGGACTGAGGACGAGGAGGAGGACGAGGACTGAGGACGAGGACTGAGGAGGAGAACTGAGGAGGAGGAGGAGGACTGAGGAGGACTGAGGAGGACTGATGAGGAGAAGGAGGTGGATGAAGAGAACTGAGAAAGAGGACTGAGGAGGACTGGTGAGGAGAAGGAGGAGGACTGAGGAGGAGGAGGAGGAGGAGAAGGACTAAGGAGGAGGAGGAGGACCCAGGAGGAGGATAACTGAGGAGAAGGACCGATGAGGAGGAGGACAGAGGAGGAGAAGGACTGAGGCAGAGAAGGAGGAACAAGGAGGAGGACCCAGGAGGAGGAGCAGGAGGAGGACTGAGGATGAGGATGAGGGTGGCTGGGGGAGGACTGGAGAGGAGGAGGAGGACTGAGGAGGAGGTGGAAGAGGAGAAGGACTGAGGAGGAGGAGGAGGACTGAGGAGAAAGATGAGGAGAAGGACTGAGGAGAAAGATGAGGAGGAGGACTGGGGAGGAGGAAGAGGAGGACTGAGGAGAACTGAGGAGGACGGGGAGGAGGAGGAGGAGGAGTAAAACTGAGGAGGACTGAGGAGAAGGAGGAGGAGGACTGAGGAAGAGGACTGAAGAGGGAGACTGAGGAGGAGGAGGGGAGCCGGAGGAGGACTGAGGAGGATGACTGATGAGGAATGATGAGGAGAAGGAGGTGGATGAGGAGGATGAGGAGGACTAAGGAGAAGGAGGAGAAGAAAGAGGACTGGTGAAAAGGATTGATGAGGAGGAGGAGGATCAGGATGACCCAGGAGGAGGATATAGGAGGAGGAGGAGGAGGACTGAGGAGGATGACTGAGGAGGAGGACTGAGGAGGAAGATGAGGAGGAGGATGAGGACTGAGGAGGAGGAGGAGGACTGAGGAGGATGGCTGAGGGGTATGACTGAGAGGGAGGAGGAGGAGTAAACTGAGGAGGGCTGAGGAGGAGGAGGAGAACTGAGGAGGAGGACTGAAGAGGGGGACTGAGGAAGAGGAAGGGAGGCGGAGGAGGATTGAGAAGGATGACTGATGACTGGTGAGGAATGATGAGGAGGGGAAGGAGGTGGATGAGGAGGATGAGGAGGACTAAGGAGAAGGAGGAGGAGAAGGAGGACTGGTGAAGAGGATTAATGAGGAGGAGGAGGACTGATGAGGAGGAGGAGGACTGAAGAGGAGGATCAGGAGAACTGAGGAGTAGTTCGGACTGAGGAGTAGGAGTAGGATGATGACTGAGGAGGGGAGGAGGAAGAGGACCCAGGAGGAGTACCCAGGAGGAGGACTGAGGAGGATGACTGAGGATGAGGAGGACTGAGGAGGAGGAGGACTGAGAAGGAGGACTGATGAGAACTGAGGAGGAGGAGGACTAAATATGAGGAGGGGGACTGGGTGAGGACTGAGGAGGGGGACTGAGGAGGACTGAGGAGGAGGATGAGGACTGAGGAGGAGGAGGACTGAGGAGGACTGAGGGGGATGGCTGAGGAGGATGACTGAGAGGGAGGAGGAGGAGTAAAACTGAGGAGGACTGAGGAAAAGGAGGATGAGGGCTGAGGAGGAGGACTGAAGAGGGGGACTGAGGAGGAGGAGGGGAGGCGGAGGAGGACGACTGATGAGGAATGATGAGGAGGGGAAGGAGGTGGATGAGGAGGATGAGGAGGACTAAGGAGAAGGTGGAGGAGAAGGAGAAGGAGGACTAGTGAAGAGGATTGATGAGGAGGAGGAGGACTGATGAGGAGGAAGAGGAGGAGGAGGAATGAGGAGGAGGAGGACTGAGGAGGAGGACTGAGGAGTAAAAGTAGGAGGACTGAGGAGGGGAGGAGGAAGAAGACTGAGGAGGATCAGGATGACCGAGGAGGAGGACCCAGGAGGAGGACCCAGGAGGAGGAGGATGACTGAGGAGGAGGACTGAGGAGGACTGAGAAGGAGGAGGACTGAGGAGAACTGAGGAGGAGGACTGACTAGGAGGAGGAGGGGGACTGGGGGAGGACTGAGGAGGAGGACTGAGGAGGACTGAGGAGGAGGACTAAGGAAAACGATGAGGAGGAAGACTGAGGAGGAGGAGGAGGAGGACTAAGGAGGACTGAAGAGGAGGAGGATGAAAAGGAGGAGGACTGAGGAGGAAGAGGAGGAGGAGGAGGAGGACTAAGGAGAACGATGAGGAGGAGGAGTGAGGAGGAGGATTGAGGACTGAAGAGGAGGAGGATGAAAAGGAGGAGGACTGAGTAGGAGGGGGAGGAGGAGGGGAGGAGGACCTGAGGAGGAGGACTGAGGAGGACTGAGGAGGATGGCTGAGGAGGTTGACTGAGGAGGAGGACTGACAGGGAGGAGGAAGACTGAGGAGGAGGAGGAGGTAAAGGACTGAAGAAGAGAAGGAGGAGGAGGACCCAGGAGGAGGACCCAGGAGGAGGACTGAGGAGGAGGAAGAGGAGGAAGAGGAGGAAGAGGAGGAGGAGGAGGAAGCATCTAAATGTTATTTCCATTTTTGTTATTTTTTGTCCGTTTTGAAAATATAGGGTACCGAACGGACAAAAAACATGAGCCCCCCCCCCCCCCCCCCCCCCCCCCCCCTTTTTATCACTTTTTATCACTTCTAAGGCACTTAAAGGTGCTTTAGAATTGATAATTAGGAGCCAATTAGCAACTGTTTTCAACAGAATTTTTTTTTCCGAATTTAATTATTTTTGGCAACTTTTGGCAACTTTTGGAAACCTTTTAATTACGGAAATTTTGTAAATTTAGGTGAAAGTTGCCAAAAATTGCTACGGACCTCCCCCTCCATTTCATAATTTACCCATTGATCCTTACTATATTCAAAGCTTTACAGATAATGAATGTGGAATCGAAGTATGTTACTATTATGATTTTTGGTGTAGGTTACAAAGTTGACAAGAGTAGTTATGTGATGGTTGTCAAAGATATCGTTGACAGGGAGGTAATAATCCTGAAAATATCGCCCTTTAAGTTGAGCAATAGATGGGCACAAGGGCACTGTCTTAGAATATGCGAGACGGTTTCTTCTTCGTGGTCAAACATCGGACCTGCACTGGTGCTAGATTTGCAGATGGTAAGAAGGTATTTGTGTAAACTGTAAACCACAGTGTCCGGTGATAAGGTGCAATGCAGTTCTGTATTTCTGACTATGTAGCACCAGGGTGAATTCGCATTATATGTCTAGTAAGATGACCTGCTTGTTTTGTAGAAAATGAACAATCAGAACATTTGAAGGGTTTCTCACCTGAGTGAATTCTAATATGTTTAGTAAGATCAGCTGCTCGTCTTGTAGCATATGAACACTCAGAACATTTAAAGGGTTTCTCTGCAGAATGAATTCTCATATGTAAAGTGAGATCACCTGCTCGTCTTGAAGCATATGAACACTCAGAACACTTGAAGGGTTTCTCACCTGAGTGAGTTCTCATATGTACAGTAAGATCACCCCATCGTCTTGTAGCATATGAACACTCAGAACACTTGAAGGGTTTCTCTCCAGAGTGAATTCTCATATGGTCAAGTTCGGAGACAACCTGTACATTTTTTACTTTTTTAGAAGTGTGTGGTGGAGCCAGCTCAACACAGAATGAAACTCCCTGATTATATGGCTGACAAGACATTTTTCAGGACTTTCTCTGAGTAAAAAAAATAAATTAAAAGGTTGAACGGTTGAGCAGATACAGGTGGTTTTTAAAAAACCCTTAAAAGGTGGAGATTTAAGGTGGAGACTGGCTCTGGTTGAAGAAACTTTTGATTAAGGTGGAAAAGGGTATTGGTAACACAAACTACATCAAATTTGCAATCTGATGGTTTTATCAATATTTGATTTAAGTGCTCAACCGAGGTGGAGAAATTAAACGCACTTTTCAAAGCTGCTCAACCGGGGGTGGAGAAAGGTTTAGAGAGTTCTAGGTTAGCTAGAAAGTTGCGTCTCAGCCTTTTCTACTTCCCGTTAAATTTTGTTTTTTCCATTGACGCTCAACAGGGTGGAGATCTTTCATTAAGAAACAGTAAAAAGCCTGTCAAACATGCCTAAATTTATTGGTTTTATCACTAATTCTAATCTGCTCTGTTAACTGCTACTGTAGGGGATCATAAAACTGTTATCCCTTCTGTCTTAAAGCAAAGTGTTCTAGCAAATGAAAAAACTATCAAAGTTGTGAAAAGGTGCTCAACAAGGTGGAGAAATTGTTGATTAAACATTAAAACATTAAAAAATGCATTAAAACTGGCCCCACCGGGTTGAGTTGAGCTTTGGCAGTTGATTTCTGGAAGAAATAACATTGGGTGAACCTTTAGCATGTATACAACTCATCAAACTAGCCATCAACCACTCAACCGCGGTGGAGAACCTTGACTTCTGAGGTCAAATTTACGCCAAAATTTGCCAAATTTGAGTCTCCACCTATGTTGAGTGTACTTTTCAGCAAGGATGCCTTGTAATATGAGTTGGTAGATGATTTAGAATCATTGGTATTGCAAATGGACTGCCACAGTCACTCTAAAGCTCCTAAACTACAGAATAACAGATTTTGAACTGCATGTTATGCTGTCTCCACCTCGGTTGAGCCGATTCTGAGGATCCTATTCTATGAAATATGATTGGTACAACCCATAATATTAAATATTAGGACTTTGGAGCTATTAAAAAGCATGAGAGGGTTAGTTCTCGTAACTTATATTAGCTCATGTAGTCAGTAAGCTGCTCCACCTGTGTTGAGCAGACAAACCTGCTCAACCGGCACTTTTTGAGTACCCACCTGTCTTACGTAACTTTAAATTGTGAAATTTGGAGTAAATATTTTTTTCATAAGTGATTTACAGCTCCTTTATTTTTGTAATTTTCAGGTGGCCACTGTCTCCACCAAGGTTGAGTTATTTAAATTTTGAACCCAGATATCATTATAGAAAGGTTAGGAGTATAATATCTGAAGAGCCTGTACCCCTTGGACTGTCAGAGGAATTATAATTAATTTTACCGTTTATGGCAGTGAAATGAGTGTAATTAGTGACTGATTTTATGTACAGGTTGTCTCCGAACTTGACCATATGGCCAGTAAGATCACCTGCTCGTCTTGTAGCAAAAGAACACTCAGAACACTTGAAGGGTTTCTCTCCAGAGTGAATTCTCATATGTACAGTAAGATTAGCTGCTCGTCTTGTAGCAAATGAACACTCAGAACATTTAAAGGGTTTCTCGATGAAACCCTTTAAATGTTTTACAGTAGGACTCTCACTAAGAGACAGAACTAATGTCTTTTGAGGATCTGTTCCAGTCAAGTTATCTGAAGTATTAAAGTAGTCAGGTACTTCTTGGCTGCTATGATCATGGTGTTGTTTTACATGGTCTATTAACTGAGTGTCTGAGTAAACATGTTCAGTACAAACTGGACAGACAAAAACAGTTGGTTTATCTGATTCAGATGTTCGTTCTTGTTTTATTGTACAATTTGATGCTGATTTATGTTCTTTGATGTGCTCAACAAAGTAGTCTTCTGAAAAATAATGTGCTCGACACATTGGGCAGAGGAAACCGTTGGACTTTTCTGGGATCTCCACTTGTTCTGATTTGAACTCTTGTTTACAGTCTTTAGACATTCTGAGGTATTGAAATATTAGTGACATACATTTAAAAGCAAGTTTATTTCAAATTTGATCATGAATGAATTTGGCATTGATAATGTGCCTTATCCAATGAAATTCACAAATGTTTGCCCAGTTAAACGAGAAGATAAACTTAGTTTATGATTAATTAAACATCACCTAATTTTGATTCATTGAGGAACACCAATGTGAGGCAGTACTCCGCACAAAAGATTCATTCAAAGTATTTCATATCAATCAATTTTAAAATATTATAATTATTAATCACTACCAGAAAATGTAGACTTTAGGGCCAAAAGATATCAAAACAAAGTAGTTTTTATGTCTGACATTTTTTATCCTGTGACATGTTTCAGTCTTACTTGAAGAAGAGTGATAAAACAGTATATTCAATAAAAGAAAAATCATAAATGATAGCGATAGTGCTTAAGAAGGTAATGGCATGCAATATAGATTTGTGTTATCTTCATTTTTTTCACTAGTTTGAAAAAAAAATATCTAAAATTATACACAGTATTTTGGGTGTGTATATTACCATTTAATAACTTACCCATTGATCCTTATAAAGCTGTACAGATAATGAAAGTGGAATCGAAGTTTATTACTATTATGATGCTTGGTGTAGGTTACAAAGTTGACAAAAGTAGTTATGTGATGGTTATCAAAGATATCGTTGACAGGGAGGTAATAATCCTGAAAATATTGCCCTCTAAGTTGAGCATTGAGCAATAGATGGGCACAAGGGCACTGTCTTGGAATATGCGAGACGGTATCTTCTTCGTGGTCAAACATCAGACATGCACTGGTGCTAGATTTGCAGATGGTGAGAAGGTGTTTGTGTAAACTGTAACCCACAGTGTCCGGTGATAAGGTGCAATGCAGTTCCGTATTTCTCACTATGTAGTACCTGAGTGAATTCGCATATGTCTAGTAAGACCACCAGATCGTCTTGAAGCATATGAACAATCAGAACATTTGAAGGGTTTCTCACCTGAGTGAATTCGCATATGTCTAGTAAGATCACATGCTCGTCTTGAAGCATATGAACAATCAGAACAATTGAAGGGTTTCTCACCTGAATGAATTCTCATTATATGTACCGTAAGATGACCTGCTTGTTTTGTAGCAAATGAACACTCTGAACATTTGAAGGGTTTCTCACCTGAGTGAATTCGCATATGTCTAGTAAGATCACATGCTCGTCTTGAAGCATATGAACAATCAGAACAATTGAAGGGTTTCTCACCTGAATGAATTCTCATTATATGTACCGTAAGATGACATGCTTGTTTTGTAGCAAATGAACACTCTGAACACTTGAAGGGTTTCTCACTTGAGTGAATTCGCATATGTCTAGTAAGATCACCTGCTCGTCTTGTAGCAAATGAACACTCAGAACACTTGAAGGGTTTCTCACTCGAATGAATTCTCATATGGTCAGTAAGATCACCTGCTCGTCTTGCAGCATATGAGCATTCAGAACACTTGAAGGGTTTCTCACTCGAATGAATTCTCATATGTCTAGTAAGATGACCTGCTTGTTTTGTAGCAAATGAACACTCAGAACACTTGAAGGGTTTCTCACTTGAGTGAATTCGCATATGTCTAGTAAGATGACCTGCTTGTTTTGTAGCGAATGAACACTCAGAACACTTGAAGGGTTTCTCTCCAGAGTGAATTCTAATATGTTTAGTAAGATCAGCTGCTTGTCTTGTAGCATATGAACACTCAGAACATTTAAAGGGTTTCTCGATGGAACCCTTTAAATGTTTCACAGGCGGACTCTCACTAAGAGACAGAACTAATGTCTTTTGAGGATCTATTCCAGTCAAGTTATCTGAAGTATCAAAGTTGTCAGGTACTTCTGAGCTGCTATGATCATGGTGTTGTTTTACATGTTCTATTAACTGAGTATCTGAGTGAACATGTTCAGCACAAACTGGACAGATAAAAACAGTTGGTTTATCTGATTCAGATGTTAATTCTTGTTTCATAACACAATTTGATGCTGATTTATGTTCTTTGATGTGCTCAACAAAGTAGTCTTCTGAAAAATAATGTGCTCGACACATTGGGCAGAGGAAACCGTTGGACTTTTCTGGGATCTCCACTTGTTCTGATTTGAACTCTTGTTTACAGTCTTTAGACATTCTGAGGTATTGAAATATTAGTGACATACATTTAAAAGCAAGTTTATTTCAAATTTGATCATGAATGAATTTGGCATTGATAATGTGCCTTATCCAATGAAAATCACAAATGTTTGCCCAGTTAAACGAGAAGATAAACTTAGTACTATATAGTTTATCATTTAAATTTAATAAATATCACTGATTTTTGATTGATTGAGGAACACCAATCAGAGGTAGTACTTCAAAGTATTTCATTGCAATCAATTTTAAATAATAATAATAATACATCACTACCAGAAAATGTAGACTTAGGGCTAAAAGATATCAAAATAAAGCAGTTCTTATGTCTGACATTTTTTATCGGTGACATGTTCCAGCCTGACTTGAAAGCTTGAAGAAGAGTGATAAAACAATACATCCAATAAAATAAAAAAATCATAAATGATAGCGATAGTGCTTAAGAAGCTAATGGAATGCAATATAGATTTGTGTTATCTTCATAGTTATTCACTAGTTTGAACCATAATATATTATCTAAAATCATACACAGAATTTTGGGTGTGAATATTCCCATTTCATAATTTACCCATTGATCCTTACAAAGATGTACAGATAATGAAAGTGGAATCGAAGTATGTTACTATCATGATGCTTGGTGTAGCTTACAAAATTGACAAAAGTAGTTATGTGATGGTTGTCAAAGATATCGTTGACAGGCTAGGGAGGTAATAATCCTGAAAATATTGCCCTCTAAAGCTCTAAGTTGAGCAATAGATGGGCACAAGGGCACTGTCTTAGAATTTATGCGAGATGGTATCTTCTTCGTGGTCACACATCGGACATGCACTGGTGCTAAATTTGCAGATGGTAAGAAGATGTTTGTTTAACCGACAGTGTCCGGTGATAAGGTGCAATGCAGTTCCGTATTTCTCACTATGTAGTACCTGAGTGAATTCGCATATGTCTAGTAAGATCACCTGCTCGTCTTGTAGCATATGAGCACTCAGTCGACTCAGAACACTTGAAGGGTTTCTCACTCGAATGAATTCTCATATGGTTAGTAAGATGACCTGCTTGTTTTGTAGCAAATGAACACTCAGAACATTTGAAGGGTATCTCACCTGAGTAAATTCGCATATGTCTAGTAAGATCAGCTGCTTGTCTTGTAGCAAATGAACACTCAGAACATTTGAAGGGTATCTCACCTGAGTAAATTCGCATATGTCTAGTAAGATCAGCTGCTTGTCTTGCAGCAAATGAACACTCAGAACACTTGAAGGGTTTCTCACTCGAATGAATTCTCATATGGTCAGTAAGATGACCTGCTTGTTTTGTAGCGAATGAACACTCAGAACACTTGAAGGGTTTCTCACCTGAGTGAATTTTAATATGTCTAGTAAGATTACTTGCGTTTGTTGCAGCAAATGAACAATTAGAACATTTAAAGGGTTTCTCACCTGAGTGAATTCGCATATGTCTAGTAAGATCACCTACTCGTCTTGTAGCATATGAGCACTCAGAACACTTGAAGGGTTTCTCACTCGAATGAATTTTCTTATGGTTAGTAAGATGACCTGCTTGTTTTGTAGCAAATGAACACTCAGAACATTTGAAGGGTTTCTCACCTGAGTGAATTCGCATATGTCTAGTAAGATCAGCTGCTCGTCTTGTACCAATGAACAATCAGAACATTTAAAGGGTTTCTCGATGAAACCCTTTAAATGTTTCACAGTAGGACTCTCACTAAGAGACAGAACTAATGTCTTTTGAGGATCTGTTCCAGTCAAGTTATCTGAAGTATTAAAGTAGTCAGGTACTTCTGAGCTGCTATGATCATGGTGTTGTTTTACATGTTCTATTAACTTAGTATCTGAGTGAACATGTTTAGCACAAACTGGACAGATAAAAACAGTTGGTTTATCTGATTCAGATGTTAGTTCTTGTTTTATTACACAATTTGATGCTGATTTATGTTCTTTGATGTGCTCAACAAAGTAGTCTTCTGAAAAATAATGTGCTCCACACATTGGGCAGAGGAAACCGGTGGACTTTTCTGGGTTCTCCACTCGTTCTGATTTGATCTCTTGTTTACAGTCTTTAGACATTCTGAGGTGTTGAAATATTAGAGACATTCATTTAAAAGCAAATTTATTTTAAATAATTATGGTTTCAAATTTTGATTATGAATATTAGAAAGGGCCTAATGTCCAAAAAACGTGTTTTGAAATAATCAATTAAATATTTTTTTAGATTTATCAGTGACTTGTCCAGTCTATACCTAGCTTAGGATGTTTCAATTAGAAATGTATGATGTATATAATAATTGTATACCTACCCAACATTACATATGTTATGTAAGGGGTCGTTCACATCCCCCGGCCCCCTCCGAAATCAGCTTTACACTTCTATTGTGTCAAAATTACACTAGCGTAATCACGTAATCATTCAGAAACCCCCCTCCCCTGGCACCTCGACTGGGGGGGGGGGGGGGGGCAAGTGGATATTTGTAGATATTTGTAGATTAATGTAGAGTGGATAATCCACGAAAAAAGTTGATGACATTCTACAAATTTATACATTTATCTCCAAAAATTCAGTACAATATCTGGGCACATATTTGAGATTACATTTTTTGTAGATAAATGTAGATATTTGTAGATTATTGTCAATGGATAATTCACGAAAATTCTACAAATTCTACAAATTTATACATTTATCTCCAAAAATTCAGTAGAATTTCTGGGCACATATTTGAGATATACATTTTTTGTAGATAAATGTAGATATTTGTAGATTATTGTAATGGATAATTCACGAAAAAAGTGGATGACATTATCCAAATATCTACAAATATCCACTTGGCTCCCCCCCTCGACTGGTTACGTTATATGTGAAAGACCCCTAACCCCCCCCCCCCCCCCCCTGTAATTAAAAACAGCCTATTTTGACATGGGTAAATCAGTTCAAACTTCACCCAGAAATTTTGTAAAGCCATTGAAACAAAGAGTATTAGGGTCGTTTACATAAACTATTACGAAATCAATATTTAAGCAATTTTTAGGTGTTTGTAGGTGTTGCATCTATAATGATGACTGTTTATCTAATAGAAGCAGCAGTAAAAGGACACGATCGATAGTAACACCAGTTCTCTCCTGTGTGAATCCGCAAAGTTAGGAAAAATTCAAATTTACAAGTAAAAGCGGTTGTCATATGGTTTTTCTCCGGCAAGGAAACAAGTGTTTTTATGAAGGTGCAATGTCAAGAATAATGATTGTCGATCCAGGAAAGAGACGAGCTAAAAATCTCACCAGTGTGAATTCGCAAGGATTCGTGCATATGGTAACCAATCCGAAGGGTTTTTCACCAGTAATGATGTAGGTATAATATCAATGATGATAATTGTTAATCCAAGCAACGGTCGAACTAGGTGCCGAATGGTTTGTCACTAGAAAGTAGACAAAGAGTTCTGAACTGATAACATTCCCTCGGATCTGTCATCGCAATAACATGGTTATTATGTAGGTGTAACATTGATTATAATGATATCTCTAGGTAGGTGTAGGATACGTTTTGGAGGTTTTTCGAGAGCAGTTTTAGACGTTCTTGGAGAGCAGTTTTGGTAGGTCTAACTGTTATCTTGTACGAGTCATCCAGTAATACATGCTGTAGATAACGATATGGTGTTAGTAACATTTCGTAATATTATTGTAGGAACTTCACAAAACCAAGAAGAGCTATTATAATATTTATCAGCTGCATATAAATATGCAGCTGATAGATAATCATTCAATTTGGATAACTAATTTTAATTATTCATTTTTGTGTCAATGAGGCATTGAACAAAATTTATTAATATTTTAATTCATAACGAATTTAAAAGGAGTATTCTCTTCAGTAAAAACATTGATGTACAATGTAGGTTACACATGATGAAAAACAACACGATTTTGTTTAATATGTTTCATCAATCAACATTTAAATACTTAGAATATTACATTAAATTTAATAGTATAACTCCACTTTTGACCTATTTGACGGCCACTTATATATTTCATAATCGCACCGGTTTTTCTGTAGGTTTCTTCCAGAGAGTGCAAGTGCGATTACAAAACTAGTCACGATGATTTTCTGATAGATACTGTGAATGTGATATATTAATACAACACAGTTTATCTAATAGCCGTTTCATTTGTTTGTGAGTATACTCAACGGAATTTTCTAATCTTAGAAATAACAGAGGTCTGAGGTACTATTAGTATGTATTAACTCTCAAAAATTGCTGTGAAACGCTCAGTCGTCCATTATCAGGTCGATTTGATTCTCAGGACGATATTTGCAAACACCTATTAAATGTACCAAAACTTAGCAACAAACAATCAATTCCACATCGGGCCCGTAACAAAAGAAAAAACAGCGACTGGTCACACTAAGCCTAATAGGGTCCTAGAGCAGTGAATATGTTGGCACGTGTTCTGCATCTATCAAGATGATTCGTTTTGTGACTCGCACGGACGCACGCGGTGAACCTAACCTTTCGACGGATTTAACCGTAATCCTGCCCTCGTAGCCCCAGCGTGTGGCTCTTTGTTGACACTATATTATTGAGCTATATTGTAAAGTTCTTGCAACTTATGTAAACTTATGTAAGTGGAACACGATATTATAGTACCTTTCAGAAAATCAGTGCGATTAGTTTGTGAATTCGCAAATCTCGGAGTATACTATTGACATTTTGAAAAATGTCACTGTCTTTGTCCGATACACTCGTGCTCTAAATATCTTTATGTAGGTGTAATGTCAAGGATAACGGTAGATTAGCCGGTTTAAAGATGGACACACAGTATTTCCCAGCAGCAGCAAATGAACACTATTAATATTGATACCAGTCCTCTCCAGTGTGAGTTCTCAACTGTAGAGTAGCTCGCTAAGATAGTCTTGAGCTGGGCGAACAATGTAAGGGCGACCTCAATCCTGCATGAACCACCAGTCTGTGGTGAGGTGGGGATTGTTGAAGGAGAACTGCAAGAAGAGGAGAACATATCAGAGTAGAACTTGTTCTACAGCATCTCAGCATACTATGTAGGTGTAACATCATTCGTAATGATTGGTTTGCCTGATAGTCGTCAACAAATAACAGGGTATGATGTACTAATGAATGAGGAACTGTGGCAATTGGCCAAGTAGAAGTAATTCCCAGTGTAGGTGTAATATCAATGAAGATGACTGGTAATCCGATGGACGGGAAATTTAACAATCCTGTTGTGTCATCAAACTTATTGATATATTGTAGTCTATGTAGCATCATTCGTAATGATTGATTAGCCTTCAGCCTTGTGTCATCAAACTTATTGATATGTAGATGTAGCATCATTCGTAATGATTGATTAGCCTTGTATCTATCAACAAACATTCAAATCAATAATTCAAGGAAAAAGGGTCACTAATACTATGTATTTCGTTATGAATGCGCATAATATTAATCATGATGATAGTTAATCCTGCCACGCATCTACTCGTCACCCAGCCATAGAGACATACCATGTTAGAGACATATCTAAGAAGAAAACAGTGTTATGTGAAACAAAGTCAGGAGCAAATTATTAAAAGAACAATATCAATCGAGCATAAAGTCAGTATTTGCTAAAAAATCATGACAATATTAGATTTTTCGTGAAAGAAACGCTAAAGGCATGAACTTGAAGTAAGCCATGACGTCTGTAAAAAATTTTTCGGTAGTTTAAATCAGAATAAGAACGAATTATAACGAATTAAAATTAATAAATTACATTGAACGGTAAAATTTCGGTAAAAATCTCTTGAAAGAATAGTCTATTTGGATTTTGGATACAAAAAAAGCAAATGACTCCATAAAACATGTCATATTTCGTCATAGATGCATGATTTCTCTTCGACCAGCAGGAACTTTCTCATGAAAAACAATTTCATTGAATTCATTAACTCTATGAAACTTAAGGATTTCTTCTTTGACATCATCAGAACATAAGGACAAATACCGAAGAATCAAGTTTAGTAGGTCCTTCTCCTTCTTAACCCTTTCATCGACCAAAAAACGAACCAAATGATGCATTGCAACCATCCTTGGAATACCTGAAATCCCATTTTTCAACGCTGTTACATATATCGTCATCATATCCGCATCCGTTTCAATTGCGGCGAGGGTCTTGGAAACCTGAATAGGAGCTTTACGTAGGAGCCTGAGAGTTTCAATACGCTCCACCCATATAAGTCGTCTGTAGGTGAGTGCGTAGTCGCATCGTGTTGGAAGCAGCACATACCCAGCAAACACTGGATCACAGAACCCATCTGCTTCGTATATTCCACAGAACGTGTTGAAAAAGTCCCCAAATGAAGGGTATCCAGATAGTTTAGATTCTCTGAAATCAATGTAGGAAATGTTCATGAAGTAATCTAACAGCTTTCTCAGAACATCTGATATTTTCGAGTCAAGGAACGGCTGAGATGGCAGCATCAAGATCTTCATAACATAGATTAGCTGCACACATATGGGAGCACCAGATAAGAGCCCTTTAGAAGATATCAAATATTCCAGGAATTCGAGATATTGCACCATGACAGGTTCCGGAAGTGAGGCAAGGACATCATCTGACAAGAACACCCACGCTGCAGTGAGTTTTGGCTCTTCAACTACTTTACCAAGATAAAGGGATCTCTCTGTCGACTCCAACGGCTTGGTCCAATATTTCTGTGATTTCATCAGCTTATTCCTAGTGACCACATTCTCAAAATTCTTAATAAACAGCTGACTGAGTGAAGCACAACATCTACTCACACTACTATCAAACAACACACTACTTATCAAACTGAACTGCTGGTACTCGTACCCTGGCCTCAACACCGACACCACCTTAATCCCCGTATCCAACATCAGCTCACACTGCTGCTCTGAAGACTTACCACCTTTCTTAACCACCTTGTGAGCGAGGGTTATGTAGTCGTGTTGGAGCATGGTCAGACCGTGAAGGATAAGATCCGGGATATTACTGGCGGGGTATCCCTGCTTGGTGTTAACTATGTGTCTGTTCAGATCAGATAGCACTGGCTTGTTACACTTCTCGAGGAAGCCTGTAATGATCTCGGACAGCTGCTTGTTGACGTTGAATGCGCAGGAGAGGAAGTTGCAGGTTTGACGGATGAAGTGCGCGCAGGAGTAGAAGAGGAGGAGTTGCTCTCCAGAGGGAGAAAGTGCTCGCAGATCCAGGGTGACCGAGCTGGTTTTGTGATATTCGTGTAGTTCTAAGGTCGGGAGATTTGCGATCTGAAATGAAACAGTTTTTAGAAATTACACAGCTCGGAAACTTTGAATATGTTTGCTTGAATAAACAAACTTGAAATTTTGTTAATCTCTGAACAAAATGAAAGTCCACCAGTAAGTTTGGTAATGAACGTCAAACAATATTTCAAGAACATTCATGTTATCCGAAATACCTTCAAACTATGTTTTGGCAGAAAAGCCTTGCAGTATATCATGAAATCCAGAGCATTGTCGAACATGGTTCCAACTACAAGAGGTCTGACAATCCTGTCAACTATATCTGTAACCTGGAGGAATGTTAAAATTTAGCAATTTACATATTTTGTATAGCAGGGTGTACGAGACCGTAGAATCATAAAAATCTCAACAGAGATGCAGAATGTTGTAATTAATAGCCCCACGCCACCTGTTATACGGAATGTTATGCACAGTGCATTATACAGTATCATGTATGATACATTATATAACAACACTTGAAACCTGGTCGACAAGATGGACATCGTAGTGTTTTGAGTGATGTAGTTTCACAAAACACGTGAGGAACTTCAGTATTGATGTTATCAGAACAAGGTCATCTTTAGGGGGGAGCTCATTGCCGGAAGGAGGAGAGTTAGCCCAGGAGAGGATGTTGTTGAGGACAGGATGGTACACAGACCCCATATCCTGCCAGGGGAAGACAGGTAGGCCGGTTGTAAGAGCTCCTATTAGAGAGGAAGTCAGCTTCACTGATCTCTGTCCTCCTCCAGATAACTCTCTGTACGGAGTAAAGAAAAGATGATAAATATTAAAAGGAGGGTAACATTAGACATAACAGTTAGCATAATAATAATTATTAAAAGATAATAATTAGACATAACAGTGAGCCCCCCTCAGTTAGCTACACTAACCTGACAAGAAGAGGGTAAATAGCAGAGTAGACACCAGCACACAGTCCCCAACTCAACATCACCTCCCACAGTCTGCTCACTTCTATCTGGCACTTCAACATCTCATCTCCTGGAGTATGAGCTGTTACGTGAGGGTCAGTAATCAAGTAGTGGTGGAAAACAGCCTCAAAACTTAAGTCATACCATAAAGTATGGTGTGAACTGTGACCTCACTAAAATAAAATTCATCGGAACTAAGTTATATAATCTGTTAATCGTTAATCCAAACCAACCCTTGAACTGCTTGTGATTTAGTGAAATGTACATCTTTATCAGATTGTCCAGCGAGTACTCGTTTAACAGATCCTCTGCCACAATCTTGCTGTGACTACTCAGCATTCGTATGATCTTCACAACTGAAAAACAAAAATATACCTCGTCCGCTGCCCATCTTCCGAATTCTCTCTGGAATACTTTTCACAGAATAATATTATGATCTTTGTACCTTTTACTTTTCTCAATTTAAACGATAAAAACTTCATAATATAATACAATATATTCCTTGAGTCAACATAATATTTCAGATTACAGTTCAAAACTAATAAACTCACCAATGTGGGAGGGATGTAGAGCAGAACAGTTGTCAGCAGTACATGTTAGTGTGTGTGTCAGGTCAGTGGGGAGGAATAGTTCCACTAACTTATCTAGCAGTGTACCGTGCTTCATGAACACCTGCAAAAGATTGTGTTTACCTCTACTAACCTAGATACTAGTTAGAGGTTAACCTCTACTAGCCTCTACTAGCCTCTACTAGCCTCTACTAACCACTACTAGCCTCTACTAGCCTCTACTAGCCTCTACTAACCTCTACTAGCCTCTACTAACCTCTACTAGCCTCTACTAGCCTCTACTAACCACTACTAGCCTCTACTAGCATCTACTAACATCTACTAACCACTACTAACCTCTACTAGCCTCTACTAACCTCTACTAACCTCTACTAGCCTCTACTAACCTCTACTAACCTCTACTAACCTTACTTTTCTGTGTTTACCTCTACTAACCTCTACTAGTTAGAGGTTAACCTCTACTAACCTCTACTAGCCTCTACTAGCCTCTACTAACCTCTACTAGCCTCTACTAACCTCTACTAACCTCTACTAGCCTCTACTAACCTCTACTAACCTCTACTAGCCTCTACTTTCGACGGCCCCAACGTTAATGTGGCTCTTGCTATGTGTTGGTTCAGCCGAATTAATTATTATGTAATCAAGTTTATTTTTCTCTTTTAGTTAGTTGTCATCCGGCCAAACATTAAGCAACTTATATTGCAGTTCCATTTATCAATTAGTATATCAAAATATGTCATTGTAATTTTGCATGGCTGAAATGTAACGCTTGATTTATATATATAACAATTAATTGAATTTTCAAATAAATAAAAAAAAAACTACCCTCTACTAGCATCTACTAACCACTACTAAGGTTTTTTTTCTGGGTGCCACAGACCCACCCAATGGTGCTGACTTTTTTGGGTAAAAGACCCACTTTTCCATTGAATGTGGCTCTCTGGCTGAGCTGCGTCCAATTTTTTGAACTTTCCCTATCAACAATCTTAGAGATTGGACTAAATATTACATTCCTTAATTTAGGACTTGAAGTTGATGACCTTCTTCCGTCACAATAATTAAATATGTACTATTCATATATGCAATATTCCACCACATTTTGGTTGATAATTTGATGGGAAGTTGGTCGTTTAGCTCCGGACAGTCTATGCAACGTCTATGCAACGTCCGTGCAACAACAAAAGAACCGTCTATGCAACGTCTATGCAACGTCCCTGCACAATGAACACTCTATGCACACTCCCTGCACGGTCAGTCTATGCAACGTCTATGCAACGTCTATGCAACGTCTATGCAACGTCCCTGCACAGTACCATATGAACACCGGCTAGTAGCCACTTTTGTAATAACAGCTCCTCAACTTCACATTAACAACCGGCTACTAACCGGTACTTGAAAAGTGGTCACTAGCCGGCTACTAACCGGCTACTAGCCGGCTAGTGACCACAAAGTGGCTACTAACCGGCTACTAAGCGGTCACTAGCCGGCTATTAGCCGAGCTCTAAAGCAGACCTATTAGTAGCCGGTTCTAAACCGGCTACTAGCCGGCACTTGAAAAGCGGTCACTAGCCGGCTACTAACCGGCTACTAACCGGCTAGTAACTCGGCTAATAGCCGGCTAGTGACCGGTTAGTAGCCGGTTAGTAGCCACTTGGTGGTTACTAGCCGGTTAGTAGCCGGTGTTCATATGGTACTGTGCAGGGACGTTGCATAGACGTTGCATAGACGTTGCATAGACTGACCGTGCAGGGAGTGTGCATAGAGTGTTCATTGTGCAGGGACGTTGCATAGACGTTGCATAGACGGTTCTTTTGTTGTTGCATGGACGTTGCATAGACGTTGCATAGACTGTCCGGAGCTAAACGACCAAGTTGCCAATTTGGGATCCAAAGTTCACTCATACATATGTGGAAAACTTACAAATACCCCTTAAAATGCTGGCTTTATACTTATAGTATAAAGATGTAGGTATAGGTCAGGGACGTAGCCAGGATTTTTATTTGACCAATCCAGGGGTCTGGGGGGCGGAGCCCCTTGGCGGGGGCTAGGGGGGCGCAGCCCCCCGGAAAATTTTTGCGAAACAGGGTGTTTCAGACGACATTTGGCATTAAAGAAATTTGTAGGACAGCAATAAACTGGGATTGAAAAGAATCAAGTACTCGCGTAAATTTGGTAACTTCACAACAGCAATCTGCATTCTCCAATCAGAATTTACGACTTACTCAGGCCTCATCGTCTTAAGATTTTGACATTTCCTACGGTCTAGGGGACACTATTGACTATTTATAGAAGTCTTCTAGAATGTTTGCTTGGATGTTATGACAGATATTTACTAATCCACAGTTCAAATCTTTGACTGACTGCAGTCATAAACACAGCCCAGTTACCAGGCGACCATGGGGGAGTAGACACACAGTTGATAACAACAGACCCACTATCAATATCAACAGACCCACTATTTCATCTTACAGACCCACAAGTCAATCTACAGACCCGTTTCAGAGTAGCAAACACCCACTATTAAGCGAGTAGACACACACTTAATAACAACAGACCCACTATCAATATCAACAGACCCACTATTTCATCTTACAGACCCACAAGTCAATCTACAGACCCATTCCAGAGTAGCAAAGACCCACTATTAAGCGAGTAGACACACACTTAATAACAACAGACCCACTATCAATATCAACAGACCCACTATTTCATCTTACAGACTCACAAGTCAATCTACAGACCCATTTCAGAGTAGCAAAGACCCACTATTAAGCGAGTAGACATACATACATACATGTTACATGGTAAGGTCTCCTCCTAGTCGTTGGAGTGGCCTGCATGACACACATCGCGTTGGCGGCGTAACATATGTCTCCACTGTACTCGGTTGATAGCCAAAGCTTCTGTTGTGTCGTTGTCGATGTTTTCAACACCTGTAAACTTAGCAGCATCTTCGAGTACGCAGGACTTCCAGTTCTTACGGGGTCTGCCCCTTGACCTCTTTCCATAATTTGGCTTCCAGTTCAACAGAAACCTCGGTAGTCTAGAGTCTGGCATTCTAACTACATACAGTCCATACCAACGTAGCCTGGCAGCACTGATGAAAGTCTCAACTGACTTGATGCCAGCCCTCCTAAGAACTTCGTCGTTGGTCACATGAAAGAACCATTTAATCCTAAGGATCCTTCTCAAGGAGGTTTGATGGAAAACCTCGAAGCGTTTCATCTGCTTTTTGGTGGTGTTCCAGACTTCAGCTCCATACAACAAGATGGTGAGGACAGCAGCCCTATAGATCCTGATCTTGGTTGGAGTCTTTATAGTTCTGCTATTCCAAATGTTCCAGAGCTGATGAAAGGCGCCATTAGCCTTCTGGATACGGACATCCAGGTCTCTGTTGATTGTCCCATCCCCACTGATAGTTGCACCCAGGTAGACAAAGTTGCTAACCTGCTCGACGGGTTCACCCTCAACCGACAGCTCAATACAATCATCCTTGATGAAAGGTCGCTGGGAGGCGCACTTGCTTACAGCCATGCATTGGGTCTTCTTTGCATTTATTCTGAGCCCAGCGTAGGAGCTGTAATGAACTAATAGATCAGTTGATTCCTGTAGGCCTTCCCCTGAGTTGTCCATAATAGCCATGTCATCAGCATAATCGGTGTCCAGAATGACCTTTTCCTCGACCGTCTTCATCTCTTTCTGCAGCACTGCGCCTTAACTGATGATCTTGTTGGTCTCAGCCAGAAATGCAGAAAAGTTTAGGCAGAAATTAAAGACAGGAGGTGCTTGAATGTCACCCTGACCTGTGCCTGAGTTAACATCAAACCATTCTGTCAGCTCCCCATTAACCCTCACGGCACTCATGGTACCCCCAAAAAATGACTGAAATATTCTGACATATTTTTCAGGCAGCCCATAGTGTCTCATACTGCACCAAATAAAGTCCCTTCTGATAGAATCGAACGCTGCCTTGAAATCCACAAAATTAATGTAAAGAGGAATGTTAAACTCAAGACAGTTATGAATAATAGTTCGGAGAGAATAAATCTGATCAATACATGAGCGGTTCTGTCTAAATCCGCACTGATTCTCCCTGAGGAGACACTCCATACCAGCATGTAACCGCTTAAGAAGAATCATCTGAAAAAGCTTGGATGCTGTAGACCTTAAGGTGATCCCTCTGTTGTTCCCGCAGACTGAAGTGTCTCCTTTCTTCCCAATGACAATGATCACACCCTTTAACCAATCTTCAGGAACAGTCTCTTCTTCCCACACTTTCTTGAATAGACACTCTAGTTGATCAACTAGAGCACTCGCACCATACTTCAGTTGCTCGTTAGTTATCCCGTCCACTCCTGGGCTTTTGTTGTTCTTAAGCTTTGTCAGGGAATAACTAATCTCGTCTCTGGTGGGTGGTCCATCCGAACAAGAGAGAGAGTTAAAGTGGGGTTGGGGTGGTACTGTATCAAGGTCGGCAAGGTCGACACTTGATAATGGAGGGTTCAGAAGTTCAGTAAAGTGCTCCTTCCACCTATCCCTCTGCTGTTGGGGATCTGTGATCTTCCTACCGTCCTTGTCCCGGACACAAGATGCTTGAGGCTTCTTGTTCTTACCAGAGATCTTCTTGATCTTTGCCCATACCTCACGCTGCTGACCTTTGCTCGCTGCTTCCTCAAGATCAGTAGCTACTCTAACTGCCCAGTTATTGTCGTCTAGCTTGCTGCTTTTCTTGACTAACTTATTAAGTTTAGAATACTCTGACCTGTTAGCGTCTGAGTTTGGACACACACTTAATAACAACAGACCCACTATCAATATCAACAGACCCACTATTCCACCTTATAGACCCATGTAAGTAAGTCTACACTGTAATAAAACACATCCAAGCTATCAACAGGCCCACTATTTGAGCATGTACAGACCCTTATTAACAATGGTCAATTCAATGCTAACCTCATCCCCCCCCCCCCCCCCCCCCCATGCCAAGAAAATATGTTTTTTTTTCGTTTCAGACAATTTCAATTTTTCGATGAAAAAATTTGAGGCAAGGGTGCTAGCACCCTTGGCACCCTTTAAAAAAACCTTAACCACTATACTACTAGCCTCTACTAGCATCTACTAACCTCTACTAACCTCTACTAAGCTCTACTAACCTCTACTAAGCTCTACTAACCTCTACTAGTTAGAGGTTAACCTCTACTAGCCTCTTCTAACCTCTACTAGCCTCTACTAGCATCTACTAACCTCTTCTAGCCTCTACTAGCCTCTACTAGCATCTACTAGCCTCTACTAGCATCTACTAACTTCTTCTAACCTCTACTAACCTCTACTAGCCTCTACTAACCTCTACTGACCTCTACTAACCTCTACTAACCTTACTTTTCTGTCGCCATTTCATGGTTCAGACAGATTAAGATTTTGTTTACAAATTCTAATTTGAATTTGATCATTTTGACCATAAGGAAGAAACTGAGGTTTGCGTTTGGTCATGGTGATTTGACCATTATATTGGGTTAGTCAACTGATTAATCGTGGTGAACTTATAACGTTTTTACTACGGGGTAGAATGGATTGTGTGGTTACAAGACCCGACCTAACAACTAGACCTTACATACCATAGAAACATGAAGAGAATGCTGGGCGACATGTTGAACAACGTTGAGAATATTGTTGACCAGTGTGTTGGTCAACTCGTGCTTTGATAACAGGTACCAGAATCTTTGTGGTAACTGAGGATATGATTCAAAATTAAGGTTTCATGACGATATTTTCACTCGTTTTTCTATAATTAATACGTGTACGTGTCACGTCTTTTGAATACGCCACATTTTGACTAGCTTCTGTAGTTTTGATTCAAAGAAGTTGGTTTAACTAATTTAAGTTTTCAGACAATTAAAACGAAGAGGTTAACACAGATATACATAATATTACAGTCGAAAACTCACAAATAATCGTAATATAACAAAACATAAATTAAATAAACGGTACGTAGATCAAGAAACATTTGCGAAAATTCAAAACAGCGAAGGATATAAACCATCCAGGTAAAAACAGTTGATTCATATTTCATTGATTAGACCAGAGACCTCTCAAAACTCACAAGAGCATAAGAAACAAGGTTTAAGATAGTCTTCTAATCTAATCTGTCTCCAGTACCCTCTATACCTCCTCCTTCCTACTAATCAGTATCTGGAACAGTCCTACACCAGCTGAAGAGTTGTCTCCAGTACCCTCTATTATCTTAAACTTTTCAAACAATACATAATTATACAGAATTGAATGCTTCTAAATGAACCCAGTTATAAATGGAGAAAACCGATATAGCCCTAAATTCCACTATCCCAGTATGAAACCCAAATTATGTATTGAAAGAGGGGTAACCAAAACACAGTAGTGTGCAGTAAGAAATACCACACCCGCAATAACATTGGGCCCTAGCAACAAATTAATTAATCAATGAATTAAAACATATAATATTGTATTTATAGAAAATATATCACTGATATCTGGATATTATCCGGTTGGAAGAGACAAGGACAAGTGAAACAAGGAAGTTAGGAGTAAGGGCAAATTTTCGGCGTCAACGCCATCTTCAGGCTAAAATTGTTATAAATGTTAGTATATAATAAATGCTTCTATACTAGTTAAAATGCTAAATTAAAATTACACACACTGAATACAGGTTACATCAAATGGTATTGTACATTACATTCTCACCTACAACACGTCATAACCCTTCATCATCAAACATACAAGATACCGACCACGTAACATGCACTCTACCATTCATCAACGAGCCATTTTCCAAAGAAGTCACTCAATTTGCCCTCTCACACAACTTACCGGTCAAATTCATATTCACACCAGGTAAGAAACTCTCAGAGATCTTATGTTCATCACGACCACACGACAAACCACACTGCACCATACCAAACTGTATCATATGTCCACTCATCACAACAAATCACGACTGCAAACCAAAATGTGTCATATACAAAGTTACGTGTAAATTATGTCAAGAGCTATATATAGGGGAAACGAGTAGAACAGCACACGATAGATTTTCAGAGCATCGAAGAGCAGTCAACAGGCCTTTAACCTATCCTGATAATGCGTTGGCTGCTCATTATTCAGAGTTTCACGATAACATAGAACCAGATATTTCCTTCGATATTTTAGAAATTAACTTATATAGCACCATTAAACGTAAAGTGACAGAAGCTTACTACATTAATTTATTTAAACCTAGTATCAATAACAAAGAAGAGTGCGAGAAGCTTAAGGGATTTCTTTTACAACATATTCAAAGACAAATTTAAACAAATAGCACACGACCCTGCTGTTCAGTAGATATTATGTACTTGGACAGAGTGTAAAACGTGTGTACATCACTATTTTCAATGTAATGTACAATACCATTTGATGTAACCTGTATTCAGTGTGTGTAATTTTAATTTAGCATTTTAACTAGTATAGAAGCATTTATTATATACTAACATTTATAACAATTTTAGCCTGAAGATGGCGTTGACGCCGAAAATTTGCCCTTACTCCTAACTTCCTTGTTTCACTTGTCCTTGTCTCTTCCAACCGGATAATATCCAGATATCAGTATTTCAATCATGAGACTAATAAACAGCGAACTACTCCGTTATTTGAAAATATATCACTCTAAAGGCTCCTTCTCCGAGCTAATGACTCTATAGTTACTGATAACATGAACTTTGTCAGGCTCTGCTGTCCTTTTATTTATCAGTTGGTCGACAACTTTCTTGTAGGCTATTCTGTCTGCAGCTGATCTATCAGGAGTGATGTAAACTGAACTAAACCCGTCTACATGTCTTAGAAGCTTAGTCTTGCTCAAGATGGTACGAGCTTGATCTGAGCTAGACAAAATGAATTTCACTGGCCTGACTCGTTCACTTGTGTCCTTTCCAACTCGTTTACATCTCAACATTTTCGGTTTTTCGTTGAGATGGTCCAACAAAATACCAGATACCTTAGCATCCAGGTTTTCCTCCGTCTCTGGAAGCCCAAAGATAATCAGGCTTTTACTTCGATCATCTTCTAGGGCAACTCTTTTCACTGCAGCTTGGATCTTCTTCGGTGCAAAGGCGTTTTTGCACGTGTTTTTCAACAGAGACGAAAAGGTTTTGATCTCTTTCTGAGCTGCACTTTTCACAGTTCCAATCTCGTCATCCTTCTTCAAAGCTAACTTCTCCTGCAAATCATTGATTTTAGCCATATCTTCTTCTTGCTTGGTGAGTAACTTCTCTTGTAGTTCTATGATTTTGGTCGCATCAGCTATTTTTTCTTTCCTGAACATTCGGTTATCGTCAGCTGTTTCTGTGGCGGATTGTAACAATGGTCCACAATAATTGTTCAGTATCCAGCACATTGTTTCTAACCATTCTGATAACCTTTCTCTAGGCACACTTCTCTGGTTCAGTTTATCAAATCGCACATCATCGTTGTGTTCAACTCCGATTTTACTTCTAATCTCCTTGAAAATACTGTCCGTCGCCATGTGTATCTGATTCACATATTCCGTAAGGAACTGGCCATTCTCAACCATAGCATCATCTACCATCTCAAAATGTTCACTCTGTAGCGGATAAGGCATCGTACACGTTGTACAGAAAATGTACAAACAATGTATACAAATCTACAAAGCCAGAGAGATAATTCAACGCGCACACAGAACTACTGATAAGAGAGCTACAATTTAGCAACGAATGTAAAAGTGTAATGGTTTGATCTCCTCCTTCCTACTAATCAGTATCTGGAACAGTCCTACACCAGCTGAAGAGTTGTCTCCAGTACCCTCTATACCTCCTCCTTCCTACTAATCAGTATCTGGAACAGTCCTACACCAGCTGAAGAGTTGTCTCCAGTACCCTCTATACCTCCTCCTTCCTACTAATCAGTTACATCTGGAACAGTCCTACACCAGCTGAAGAGTTGTCTCCAGTACCCTCTATACCTCCTCCTTCCTACTAATCAGTTACATCTGGAACAGTCCTACACCAGCTGAAGAGTTGTCTCCAGTACCCTCTATACCACCTCCTTCCTACTAATCAGTATCTGGAACAGTCCTACACCAGCTGAAGAGTTGTCTCCAGTACCCTCTATACCTCCTCCTCAACTCCTCCTTCCTACAAATCAGTATCACTGGGTACACCACTGCGTAAATCAGGGACAGGGTGAACTCAGTAAAGCCCACTAGTATCCCCATGGTCACATACACTTGATCTTGGTGCTGCACAGCATCGTAATGATGAACGTCATTAAGTATAGCCCAAGTAAGCAGGAGAAAGAAGTATGTGGCGTTGCAGATGAAGAAGAGGACTGAAACCCAGAGAACGGTGATGGTGAAATGACGCACGGTGTCTTTGGGAGTTTGCGAGGTGGTCTCGGGATCTTTGAGCGACTTTCGTATGTATTTTATCTGGATGAGCATACATATGAGAACTGTAAGAGGGATCGCTACACAGTATATAAATACAATGAAACCAATTACGGCCAATTGCCATGTTCCGTGGCAAGTCGAAGCTCCAGTTTTATCAGGCTTACAAATTAGACTTGCTATTGTTCCTGAGCCTGGCACGCTAAATCCCATCATCATATACAAATAGACACGGTAAAGTTGCCATTTGTTGGTATAATGGGACTTGACAAATGCAAAGTATACGGTAATGACATCTGATATATGGAGAAACATTATGATGGTGCAAGCAGCGGCTATGACTTTCTTTATACGAGTAATGTTGATGCTGCGGAAAGGATCCACAACCCTGGCAGTAAGGGTGATGCTCATCGCCAGATTAAATACCTTGGACCAGTTGATGCGATGCCTGGGAGAGCTGTAACCATATAGTAAAACAAGCTCCTGTAAAGAACCGTCACCTCCACCATCCCTGAATAAACCAGAATACTGATCACTGACAACACCAGCTCTCCTTGTGCCTTCAGCATGTCCGCCACAGCAATGCCCATAAAGAGTCCCGCCACAAGCTTAGCCCGGTCCTTGTAGTAGTGGATAAAGATGACCATGTTGTGTAGTATCACTACCAGGCACAGAGGTATAGTTAGGGGAGATAACCAGAGGAATGCTCCTTTGAATATCAGGAATTGATCGTGGTCGGACAGGTGTTGAACGTTAGAGAGATTCTGTCCTTGGTAAGAGCTGACCTTTAAATAACTCATGGCAACTGGATGAGGATTTTAAATATTTTTTGATATAAAATATTTAAAAATAAAATTGTAAATTATTATATAATTATATAATAAGCATACTTCGACTACCAATAGGACTAAGATAGATAAGATCGCAAATTGATTGAACGGATTAATTAACAAAGGTAGCTTTAATGTGTGTATTAAATAACAACACACAATACAATTTTAACAAAATGTATTTAAAAGATACGAAACGTTAACAGAGGTCTACATTTATTAACGAACTAATAACCTTGAAAATCCTTATCATTCGGCGAAAGACCTTAGTCAGATAATCCGACAGAAACTCTGCTCAACCACAATATTGTTGAAATACAATCTTCAACTATGTACTTCATTGCAGGTCACCACGCCCAAATTTTAAATTCTGCTACCTTCGCGGCTATCATAATATGACCGATATTGTCACGTCATTCCCAGAATCGGAAGTTCAATAATAATGGCATATTTATAATTTAAGGCGTGGCCGAGTGTAAACAAATTGCTAACCTGGCTATCTACAAGGAGTCTCACAACGTCATTCGCAAGTACCGTATCGTGGTCCATGTCTTTTGTGATGGGAGTATCTGGCTGTAACGTGTAGATACTCAGATCTGGGAACACTTCGTCCTGAATGAAAATATCTTATTAAAAAGGTGTCTTGAATGGTTGACTATTGGTGTTCAGTTTGAGTTATTGGTGTTCAGTTTGAGTTATAATAGCTTTTAGAAATTCCAGCCTTCAACTAGAACGTTGGGTGCCGACTTGTGCCGTATATGCTGCTACAGATATTTCAGTACAGATAACAGTACCTGTATGAATATCTCAGTAGGGGAGAGGAGGAGAGCAGACAAGCCCTGGAGCGCTAACTCGTAATCAGTGGTGTCTATAGCATGTCTGTACAATTGTACAATACCTGGGTAGTTTAACAGTTGGTGTGATAGTTGGTGTGATAGTGTGTAACAGTTTGTGTGATAGTGTGTAACAGTTTGTGTGATAGTGTGTAACAGTTGGTGTGATAGTGTGTAACAGTTGGTCATGGTGTGATAGTGTGTAACGGTTGGTGTGATAGTGTGTAACAGTTGGTGTATTAGTGTGTAACAGTTGGTGTGATAGTGTGTAACAGTTGGTGTATTAGTGTGTAACAGTTGGTGTGATAGTGTGTAACAGTTGGTGTGATAGTGTGTAACGGTTGGTGTGATAGTGTGTAACAGTTGGTGTATTAGTGTGTAACAGTTGGTGTGATAGTGTGTAACAGTTGGTGTGATAGTGTGTAACAGTTGGTGTGATAGTGTGTAACAGTTGGTGTGATAGTGTGTAACAGTTGGTGTGATAGTGTGTAACAGTTGGTGTGATAGTGTGTAACAGTTGGTGTGATAGTGTGTAACAGTTGGTGTGATAGTGTAACAGTTGGTGTGATAGTGTGTAACAGTGTTTAGTTTTATGCAGTTCTCGTTATCTCACATGTACATTGTAAAACCATAATAATATACCGAAAGCAAAAGTATAAGGTACGGGTAAATGCCTCACAGAATGGCTAGCCTCACAGAATGGCCAAATTTGTAAATGTTTTTGTAACTAATTTTTTATAAAAGACTGGTAGGTTTTGTGGATACCATATGAAACAAAAGTCTTCTGGCAACACTTCCTGTGGTGAAATCATTAACTACGACCACATTTTCTGGCATAAATATGACTGTTTATGTAGAAATTTTGAGCACTGAAAAATTTGTTTTCAAATTTTTGAACTAAGTTTACATTTTGGTGAGAACTTCTGGCACCAGTATGACAGAAGATGTTCAAAGAATAGTATTCATCAAACAAAACGAAAATTGTTCAATATAGGAAGAAAAAAATGCTAAAATGGCTACACGCCTCACAAAATGGCCAAAATATGCCTCACAAAATTTGTTTTCAAATTTTTGAACTAAGTTTGCATTTTGGTGAGAACTTCTGGCACCAGTATGACAGAAGATGTTTAAAGAATAGTATTCATCAAACAAAACGAACATTGTTCAATTTAGGAAGAAACAAAATGTTAAAATGGCTAAACGCCTCACAAAATGGCCAAAATATGCCTCACAAAATGGCCAAAATTTAAAACTCCTTTTATTCAATGAAACCATAAGTCTAAAGTATTCACAAGCTATTTATCATACAATATCACCCCAGATGGAGTGTTTTTACAGCCGAATGAAGGTTATAAATCATGAAATCAGGGAATATGAACAACGCCACACAAAATGGCCATTTTTGGTTTAGGAAATTATGCCCTTTTTATCCAGTTCTAAAAAATTTCACCTATATGGGGGTGTTAACAAGGCATATTAATACCAGCAGCATGCCTGAAACAAGAGCCAAAGGTTTTAGAAAAATAAAATTTTCTCGTTTTCTTTTTTTTTTTGCCATTTTGTCAGGCATTTTTTCTTTTTTGTGAAATAATTTTTCACAGCTCAGTTTTTTCGTGAGTTTTAGGTTATTACCCCATTCCTTAATAGGTTTTCTAAGAACGTGTGGTGATAGAAATTTAAAAAGTATCTCCATCAACAAAATTATAGAAATTCAGATTTGGCCATTCTGTGAGGCATGTTTTTTTGGAGGAAGATTTTCCGGCCAATTTTTCTCAAAGAAAAAATGGTTATGAGATTAAATGAACCCCCGGGAAGAAAAATATGAGTGTCAACTTAGCTTCTTATGAGATAAAAACTGGAATAAAGTGTGTTTCGTGACTTTGAGAGACCTTCCTTTTTTTTGGCCATTCTGTGAGGCAAATACCCGTAAGATATGTAATTAATGTCGATTTTATGCCATTTTAGATCATTCCGCTCACCCCTGGCCCTTGTGTAATAGTACCCGTTTTACCCAAAGATATGTATAATGTACTGTAAATTTGTTATAAGCCTTGCTTAAATTAAAACAACTATCAGAATGTACAAAATCTGCACTAACTTCTAAGATTTAAAGTGATGTATAAGAAGAATTACCAGAATCAAGAAGAAGCTGTAACATAGGCTGTTTCACGTAGCCGGTATACAGAGCGTGTCTTGCTCTTTGTGTAATGTGAACCAGGGTCTCCATTGCTATCTGTCTCTGTCTCAACACCTGTGGAATGTGGGTTACCGGTTACTGTTAAAATATTATCCAAAGATATCTCATTTTTAATTGAAATTCTTTGGAATTTATTGAGCGATGTGCGTTATTATTATGTGAACTGATTAATCTCAGTAAAACACAGCCCGTTAAATTTATACCGGTGTAATTCAGGTATCGGGGATATGTATGACGTGTAATCCTGTCTATTGTACAGAAGTAACTTTCGGTTTAAAAAGAGCTGGGAAACATACCATGCTACTGGGGAACTAACCACGCTACGTGATAGGATGAAGAGCTCGTCCAGTGTGTAACCAGCTTGAGATGGCTCCTCCCCATGGTGGTGTAGACCTGATAACGTGTTTATAACTTAAAGTGTACCACGTTATATTAGTGAGGGTACTCCCAGCTTGGAGTGTACCACGTTATATTAGTGAGGGTACTCCCAGCTTGGAGTGTACCACGTTATATTAGTGAGGGTACTCCCAGCTTGGAGTGTACCACGTCATATTAGTGAGGGTACTCCCAGCTTGGAGTGTACCACTTCATATTAGTGAGGGTACTCCCAGCTTGGAGTGTACCACGTCATATTAGTGAGGGTACTCCCAGCTTGGAGTGTACCACTTCATATTAGTGAGGGTACTCCCAGCTTGGAGTGTACCACGTCATATTAGTGAGGGTACTCCCAGCTTGGAGTGTACCACGTTATATTAGTGAGGGTACTCCCAGCTTGGAGTGTACCACGTCATATTAGTGAGGGTACTCCCAGCTTGGAGTGTACCACGTCATATTAGTGAGGGTACTCCCAGCTTGGAGTGTACCACGTTATATTAGTGAGGGTACTCCCAGCTTGGAGTGTACCACTTCATATTAGTGAGGGTACTCCCAGCTTGGAGTGTACCACTTCATATTAGTGAGGGTACTCCCAGCTTGGAGTGTACCACGTCATATTAGTGAGGGTACTCCCAGCTTGGAGTGTACCACGTCATATAAGTGAGGATACTCCCAACTCCAATGCAAACTAGGTCTAAGGTTGCAAATGCCAAGGATTTATTATAGTAATCAGATTCATAATATATTATGGAGACGTATTATAACTCAAACAGTGAAAAGGTTTTTACTGTACCTTTATCAAGATGTATGTCAGTTCCTCGAGGCACAATCTTGCCGTCAAAGTCAAATCTTACTTGTGTGTCTTCCTTATCTTTCTGTGTGTCCTCCTTGTCTTTCTGAGATAAAGTACTACTGAAAATCCACTGACTAGATTCAATAAGAATCGGTTGAATCGGTTGAGTGTCTATTATCTTCAAACAGAAATATTTAAGTCTTTTCAAGAAACAAACAACATAATATAGTATGATTTATCTTGTGAAGTTTTGTTCAGCAGGTATTCAGCAATTTAAAAACCTCCATCGCCGTGACAGGTTTAGTTTGAGGAATGTCACTCATCCACTGTAGTTTTTCAGCTTCAAGAGTGCCCATGTTAGTTCGGTGTCCTGGACTGACATACAAGGGAATCTCTACCTCCTTCCCCTCTATAACCACCTTCTGTTTGCTAGGGTTCAGAAAATCCTGAGGGGTAAATTTTTATTAAGATTAGAGAAATGTGTTATGTGGGGTAACTTTTAAACCATTGCATTAGAATTTATTAACAAATCAAGTCATTTAAGCTGTAGAGTTGTAACAAGGTCTGATTGGGGCATAAGACAGAAATGTGTACAAGAAAATTTGTGTAACAATCTGGTCGATGAAAATTCATTATTCGATACTGCCCAAGTGCAATGAACTTCCATCAAGAAATATTGAAAATATACTCACATTATCACTAGAGCATTGTGAATTAAAACCAGTATCTGTAGCATCCATTGCATCTGCAGCAATCTGTTCAGAGATTTTAGATGCCTTCTCTCTTTTTTCAGCTTCTTTCTTCTCTTGTGCTTCTCTTTTCCGCTTTTTAAGAAATTCTACTAACTTTGGGTCTGAGGAGGGGATATCATTTATTATGCATAATAAACAAAGAACTAACCACAAGGAATTGGCTAAACCATGACAAACTCTGAGTATTTAAAACCACGATTTCAGGAAGCTGAAACATGACTAGAATTCCAGGAACTGACCCATGTTTTTAAATATTTTCTCTGCTTCCCGCTGCTTTTCAACTTCACTCATTTTGTTGAATATTTTATTAGTTTGTTCCTCTATGGCCATGCGCTCTGCTGGTAACACATTTTCCAAAAACGAACTGAAGATAACATGACATTATGGGTTGTTCAAAGACAGTAACTCAAGTTGTACTAAACTAGAAATGTTCTACATATTGCGATGATTAGAAAATTCAACTTATTATAGCTTTATAGTGGTTTACAATAATTCAAAAATACAGTTACAACAATGGTACAATAGTAGTTCAGATTGGAACTTAATAGTTTCATACAGGCATACATCAACATTATGTATTGTACTTTAACTTGCCTACATTCCCCAATATGTCTAGGCTTTGCGCTCTCAGGCTTCCTTTCTCTTGGTACATAGTTGTGTTTCTTATCAAACTGCATGGCGAACAGGCTCTTCTTTTTACCACCACTTGCCATCTTGGAATCATTAGTTATTTGATGGTCCTTGACACAAGGAAATCCATGTTCGGTAGCAGAGGGAGTGGTGATGCTGTGAGCACGTACATCGAGCTCACATATATTAGTCAGGATGGATTCCAAATCAGTATCATGTTCATCTAGGGTTTTATACACATCGCTATCATCTGAGTAGGGCTAGGGGGAAATTTCTTGGTTACTTTCAATTAAAGTGTTGCTTGGCACTGAATGGAAATTCGCTAACATCCATACCTCTTTGATGCTTTTTAATTCTCGAACTTAGCTGATGCTATGGTTCACCCCCAAATTTGTGTAACTTTCTTACTTCAAGATCATAATACGCAATCATTTTATGGGTAATTTATTGTACCTCTTTGCTTATTTTCCTTTTTCGATTGACCAGGCCTGGTTCAGAGTCCATCATTCCTTGGTCAACGTCCACCACATCTTTTTTAATTTGACCTTGTTTTTTCTTCATGAATTGTGCTTGCAGTTTTAACAGATCCTCCTCTGTTTCTCCAGCAGTTGGTCTCTTTACGGGCTCAGACATAGCTTACACCAACTGGAATAGATTGTTATAAATTGATCTACAAGTGTGGTGTCGTTATGGTTGTCATCATATTATAAAGAAATGTAAATGCTAAACAAATTACAAATTATGTGTACAAAAAAATGATTAATAAATCAATACCCTTGATAAGATTATAAAGTGTGTCAAACAGTATATATAATACATTCAATTAAATCAAGTGATGCAATTGGCAGAGCACAATCAAATTTTAAGTGTTGCAATTGGCAGAGCACAATTCATTGCTACCAATATAAATAATGATGCAGAAATGTGTATCATGATAAAAATTCTGAATTCAATCGATTTTTCAGTACACCCCAATGTAAGGCGAGTGTTTGGGTGTAATTGGGGGTTGAGGGATTGTCTGGGAGCTGGAAATGATGTTCCAGTCTTCGCTTTGAGCTATCATGAGCTCAACACCTTTATCTGATTTATCTATCCCTCAGATTAACCTGATACTAAAGAAACTGCACCTGAAAGCACCAAGTGCCTACGACGAAGATGGACGGCTCGAGCTCCTTCGTTGCAGCGCTATCTTTGGCAGACATCTGTCAGGTTATGAGAATGGTGCAATATTGGGAAAGTTTGACAGAAATGGGAACTTTATTGACTTTGAAACTGATGATGATGCGGTTAGTGGTATTTTCCCCAATGCAGATGGTAAAAAAACTTTACGATACCCATGTGTTGTATGCGCAGGTGAAGTTACAGATGACCGCAATGGCCAACAAGGTTACTTAAATGACACAAGATTTTGTATAACCTCTTTATTCATCTAATTTGTATTTATAATAATTGAGTATTATTTGTTATTTAATTAACCCAAGAACAGGGTTCCAACAGATACTGGGTTTGGATTGCATTGTAGTGGCTGTGAAAACTTTTTTCATAACAGTTGCAACGATCACCCTATAAGTGCTAAGCTTTATGATGAACTCAAAGATTCTCCTAGCTATATCAAAACATTTTGTCCCAATTGTAACCATGCCATGAATGATGTTGCTACACAGCTTAGGCGTATTCACCGAAAAGTCACAAGTATGACAACCAAAGTGGAAGAACACTCAGACAAAATCGACAAAATCGGTGATTTAAAAAGCTATTCCTCTGCTCTTACTGGTAATAAGTCGCATATTAACAAGGCTACAAACCAACTTGTTAAACAGCTCTCTACACAAAACAAAGCTGTGAAAGTTGAGGAAACAGAAGAAAGGAACAAAAGAACTCTACTGGTACGGAAGCCCATGAATGCTAAATCGTGAGATAACAAAAGGTGAACTTCAACACTTCTTCAAAAACTATCAAACAGCAGGAAAAAGCTTTGATAACGTTGAATTTCACCCTGTAATGTTAAAGAAATTGGGAGGAACTGCCTGTGAATGTATTCTTACACTGTTGAATTCATGCTTGGAGACTGGCCACTGGGTTTGGGATATTGCTGACGTAATATTTCTAAAGAAAGACGGTAAAACTGACTACAGCAAAGCAGGATCATATCGACCGATTTCTATAACATCCTATATCGGTAAGGTGTTTGAACAAATAATTGCCAGCAGATTAGAAGAACATTTCAAGATGAAGGGCCTTAGTGATGAGTATCAAGAAGGGTTCACTAAAAAGCGCAACACTGTTCGCTATCTAAACAGACTAGATAATGATGTTCGTAGTCATCTTCAGAAGAAATACACGGTCATCTGTCTCTTTATAGATTTTGAAAAGGCTTTTGATAGTGTTTGGAAAAAAGGTCTCATGAAAAAATTGTCGGATTTTGGAGTGTCGGGAAGTTTATGGAAACTTATAAACAGCTTTCTGTTCAACAGAAAAGTTCGCCTTATATTCAACAACTATACTGGGTTCATTAGAGCATGTAGAGAATTTGGTCTACCACAAGGTTCGGCACTGTCTCCAATTCTCTTTAAATTCTATTTACATGACCTTGCACAAGATCTTTCTCTCAACCCAGATATAGGGGTTTACAAGTTTGCAGATGATGGAACATTAAGAGTCAGAGGTGAAACCACACACCAGTGTCTTCTGAACCTACAAATGACATGCGATGCTATCTATAAATGGAGTATAACGTGGAGAATGATAATAAACTGTGATCCTGGAAAGACTGAACTAATTGGATTTGGTACCGCAGAAAACGATGCAAAGCTTCTTCCAGTGTCATTTCATCTTGGCAGCAACAAGATCCTGTTTGTCGAAAAGACCAAAGTATTAGGCTTGATAATGGATAGGAAGCTCACTTACATTGATCATGCAAAGGATATTAACAGAAAGATACTTGGCCGGTGGGCTACAATATGCAAATATACAAACCGCAACTGGGGATTCAGACAACATGTCATCGTCAGGCTAATTGAAGTTCTCATATATTCACGAATTCATTACGCTGGAACTGTCTGGATCAATAATCGAAGTATCAAAGAAGTCGAAAGTGCTTGGTATAGGACTATTAAGGCAGCTTTGGGTGCAGTGTTCAATGTAAGAATGTCCACAGCTGAAATGATATTAGGTGTGTTGCCACTAACCATATCAAACAAAGTGAACTCGGTGAAGCACCTCCTAAAACTAAATATATTTCCTGATATAGAGGATCCACTGAAAAAACTCATCGATGCCCAAACCCAATCAGGCAGTTATAGCCCACTCACTGGAAAGATAAAAGATGTATTTCAGTTTCTATTGTGGAAATCTTCGATACACCCTGAACACTTCACCAAGGAGGATCAAAACATCATAAACAACCATGACCTTGAGAAATTCTCCAGTTTATCAACAAAAGGATGCAGCTACAGTAAATTGGTTATGAAACATTACAGTGAACAGCTTTGGCAATCTTCCATAAACAGCCAGTATCAGTTGGAAGGTTATACAGAGGCACCTACAGTGAGCACCACAAAGCTTAAGTTTCCGCCCAAAACAACAAGGCAACTTGAAACCCTATTCCTAAGTCTGTTCTACCCCAACAACATCATGAATGAATTTCTTCACCGGTTCAACAGCAGCAAATTTGATTCTCCACTGTGTGAATGTGGACGAGGGGAGCAAAACTCACTTCACCTGCTTATCTTCTGTCATGATATAAAACTAAATAAAAGGAACAGCATGAGTGAGCTTCTCAAAAGACACCCATTCCACAACATCTTTAACCAGGGCTATGGTGGAAATTCAATGTTAATATCATGGAGCAGACTTCGCGAGTTCTTTGATTTAGCGGTTGAAATAACAAGGGATGCAGAAGAATTCCTTCGAACAGAGATAAAACTGTAAACAGTGTGTCATATTCCAACTACTACACCATCCCTATGATTAGTGAGCCGGGTTCAATGTTAGACCGGACGAAGCATATGTATCGTGAGCCGGGTTAATCAAGACCGGACGAAAAAATGGTTACATCTCAACAACGGATAATACTACAGAGGTGCCATTACAGTTAAATTCTGTTACCTGAACTCTAATAAACAGTTTTGATATTATAGCATATACTATAATATTATGAGAGATATTTTACGACAAATAGAGGTTGTTTACTCATTTATACACCAAAGGTTGGTGTTATTTTAACTAATTTATTATTGTTAATAAAGTTTATATATTGAGAATTTTATACAGTAGTCTATAGACCAATTAAATTATTTTACTGGTCACGTGTATGGTTAAGAGTTTTATGACATTGAATGAATCTATTTATTACGAGTATTAAGGACTGCTAGTATATTTTATTTATTTGTTTTCACTTCTGCACGTTTAGGCAGTTGCTCTTGTGACCAGAGTTTTAGAGTTATATATATATATAATAGAATTGCGTTCGATTTATAATATAATATAATTAATGCTGGTGTGAACTGTGAACATAGTTATATATTTTTCATACAATATCGAATATTTTACTGGGCGGCGCTTTGATACATGTTTCGTATCCAAATATCAGAGATATTATATATAAATAATATATTATTTTTCCGCCTTCGGCGGCGCGCGCTTCGCGCGCGAAAAGTGGCATGCAACGTATGTCAAGCGGCGCTCAGCGGCTCAGCCTGCTATGCACTGTCATTCCACCGAATCTCTATTATGAACATTATAGCCTGGGCCTGGTCCCCAGGTATTGTTGAATTTACTGGGCCGCGCTCAGCCTGTCATTCCGCCAAATCTTTATTTTTAAGTTAATGAACATAATAGCCTGGGGTCCTCAGGTATTGTTGAATGTGATGATACTTTATTTTATGCCGTCGGGCCAACATTTCGAGAAGAAAGCGGCGCGCGCTACTTCGAAGAAATTTAGGCGAGAAACATCCGTCAATAAAATGTGAACTAATTCATAATTGGTACATTTATCAGGATAGAATCTTTTAATAAACAATAAACAATAAAGTTAATGGTCGTTTCCTTGGAAACATCATTAATTATCATTTCTTGATCATAATAAGGTATATATAAGGTGTGTTAATTGATTTTAATTACAAATTATAAAACTTATAATGTGTAATGCAAGCCAGCATACTAGTAAATTTGTATTTACAATTTTGAATATACATGGCATCTTCGATGAATTGCGAAGCACATATTGCAACTCGTGAGAAAGTTATAAAAAAAGTTATAAACCTACAAATTCAACATATCATCATCAATCATATTAACTTTAATATTTCATTCAAGAAAACATCAATTTCAAAAAACAGAAATGATAATCAGAAAGGATTCGCATAACTATTATATATAAGTTTACGCGTACTGCGTGCCACGCGCGCGCTTGTTTCATCGCGTTCTGTGTTCGCGTTTCATGTCATGTTGCATTTGGCGCGCCTGGTATGGCACGCGATAATACAAGCGTGAGAGCTAGATCAGAGGCCTCTAGTTAGAGCAATTGATGTGGTAGGTTTATAAACTGCTATTACTTTACAACGGGTGTTACTCGTGATTTGTAGCGCGATGCACTACTGGGTCGCGCGCGCATCAAATAATGCTTCTCGCAACCACACTTCGGTAGATCGGCGAAATGCACCACTGTGCCTCACCGAGCTGCGAAGGATTGACATCGTGAATCAAACTCGTGATCGTCGATAAATTTTTTCGAAGTAGCGCGCGCTGCTTTCTTCTGAAAATATAATCCGCTAGGGCGGGCAAAATTTTGTTATAATGGACTAACCCGGCGCGCGATACTTCGTAGCACTTAAGTGCTACGAAGTATCGCGCGCCGGGTTAGTCCATTATAACAATTGACAACTGTTACGGCCTATCTTACTAGTCTATTGTTCGCGTCTCTCACGGATACTGGATAGCACAGAGTGTAACATGAAATAAAAGGGTGTCGCGCGCAAACTATTTTCAATCCATTTGGAATGTAAATTTTTAACTTTTTAATGATTTTATTGATTCAAAATCAATTCGCTCTTATCTCATTCTTAGTCTTAGGCTAGTCTTAAAAAGAAAACATAAAATTAATCCGCCCGGAGGAAAAGACTAGGTACGCGAAGTTATCTAACTACTAACGTGTGTACGCCGAGCTGCTTCGCAAATGATCAGTGACGATTAATCAATATCCTTTAACATTAATGATTAAAAACTGAACAAAAAAAACGAAAAAACAAGCAAATTATCGTTTATGAAGTCAAAACAGGATCGACTCTGTCTTCACGTGACACGGCTCTCTGCAGACGTTTAAACATTAAATCTTTCAGCACGTCTTGCCTCTTGGGCCAGAATTCTGAACAAATTTAGAGGTCAGCTTTTAACGGCATTGATACTGCTAAGTTTTATTTTTTAGGAATATCTAGATCTCCATTTCAATACTTAACCTGAACCTGAACCCCTGCTGTTTTCTTTCTGTGTTTGTCATAATTAACAGAAATCAGGTTACAGGTATCTCGACGTGAGACGATAATTTAACATGATTAATCATTATCCAATATTTTAAACTTTTAGTCGATGGCGGTTGGAGTAACTTAATAGGATAGTCGAGCGTTAGCATTTCAAACCCACTCTGATCTAGTCCGCTACGTTGATAATACCACAACAAATAATGCAAAAATATACACGTTGGTTCGGTTTCCAGAAATTTGAAATATTGTAAAAATAACAAAACAGTAAAATATTATTACAAAACAAAATAAATGGACAATAGTATTTCATTCTTTGGAATTGCAGTTCCCAGTTGGTCCACAGTTAATTGTAAAAATGTAATCAGTCGAAATTAAGGTCAGGCAAAACCCGTCCTTACATTTTACATCGCACATTCTTTCACTGACTAGCTAGATCAAAACATGTACTACTTGAACATAGCCAGCCATTTCGACTAAACTTAATTCTATTCAGTTATATAATTTATTAACTTGATAAAATTAACCTAACAAGCTATGTTCAAGTGAGTAAAATTCGGGGAACGGAGTTAATAAAAATTTAAAGAAATTTTAATGTGAACGAAGTGCGCTGCTCCCCCTGTATCGTTAGGACGATAAAGTGACCATAGTGAAACGACCGTGGGGGTCGCAACGTGATACAAGATAGCCTGAGGTCCCCAGGTAACGTGAATCAAGAAATATTGTTTCTCGGTAGATCGGCGAGATGCCACGCCGAGCTGTGAAGGATTGACATCCTGAATGATGCAATTACATTGAAGATAAAAATAACCAAAAATAAAAATAACCAAAAAGAAAAATAACGATTATTTATTTTTGGTTTCATTGTTGTGTGGCAAAGAAAAGTTCGCGTTTTATGAATTTTACAGTACTGGGAAATATAGTATTATGAACTTACCTGGGGACCTCAGGCTATCATGTTCATAAACATAAAATAGAGATTAGGCGGAATGACAGGCTAAGCGCGGCCCAGTAAAGTATGAACATTTTAAAAATATGAACATTTTAAAAATGTAATTTATAATATTTAATAGAATTGCGTTCGATTTATAATATAATATAATTAATGCTGGTGTGAACTGTGAACATAGTTATATATTTTTCATACAATATCGAATATTTTACTGGGCGGCGCTTTGATACATGTTTCGTATCCAAATATCAGAGATATTATATATAAATAATATATTATTTTTCCGCCTTCGGCGGCGCGCGCTTCGCGCGCGAAAAGTGGCATGCAACGTATGTCAAGCGGCGCTCAGCGGCTCAGCCTGCTATGCACTGTCATTCCACCGAATCTCTATTATGAACATTATAGCCTGGGCCGGGTCCCCAGGTATTGTTGAATTTACTGGGCCGCGCTCAGCCTGTCATTCCGCCAAATCTTTATTTTTAAGTTAATGAACATAATAGCCTGGGGTCCTCAGGTATTGTTGAATGTGATGATACTTTATTTTATGCCGTCGGGCCAACATTTCGAGAAGAAAACGGCGCGCGCTACTTCGAAGAAATTTAGGCGAGAAACATCCGTCAATAAAATGTGAACTAATTCATAATTGGTACATTTATCAGGATAGAATCTTTTAATAAACAATAAACAATAAAGTTAATGGTCGTTTCCTTGGAAACATCATTAATTATCATTTCTTGATCATAATAAGGTATATATAAGGTGTGTTAATTGATTTTAATTACAAATTATAAAACTTATAATGTGTAATGCAAGCCAGCATACTAGTAAATTTGTATTTACAATTTTGAATATACATGGCATCTTCGATGAATTGCGAAGCACATATTGCAACTCGTGAGAAAGTTATAAAAAAAGTTATAAACCTACAAATTCAACATATCATCATCAATCATATTAACTTTAATATTTCATTCAAGAAAACATCAATTTCAAAAAACAGAAATGATAATCAGAAAGGATTCGCATAACTATTATATATAAGTTTACGCGTACTGCGTGCCACGCGCGCGCTTGTTTCATCGCGTTCTGTGTTCGCGTTTCATGTCATGTTGCATTTGGCGCGCCTGGTATGGCACGCGATAATACAAGCGTGAGAGCTAGATCAGAGGCCTCTAGTTAGAGCAATTGATGTGGTAGGTTTATAAACTGCTATTACTTTACAACGGGTGTTACTCGTGATTTGTAGCGCGATGCACTACTGGGTCGCGCGCGCATCAAATAATGCTTCTCGCAACCACACTTCGGTAGATCGGCGAAATGCACCACTGTGCCTCACCGAGCTGCGAAGGATTGACATCGTGAATCAAACTCGTGATCGTCGATAAATTTTTTCGAAGTAGCGCGCGCTGCTTTCTTCTGAAAATATAATCCGCTAGGGCGGGCAAAAGTGCTACGAAGTATCGCGCGCCGGGTTAGTCCATTATAACAATTGACAACTGTTACGGCCTATCTTACTAGTCTATTGTTCGCGTCTCTCACGGATACTGGATAGCACAGAGTGTAACATGAAATAAAAGGGTGTCGCGCGCAAACTATTTTCAATCCATTTGGAATGTAAATTTTTAACTTTTTAATGATTTTATTGATTCAAAATCAATTCGCTCTTATCTCATTCTTAGTCTTAGGCTAGTCTTAAAAAGAAAACATAAAATTAATCCGCCCGGAGGAAAAGACTAGGTACGCGAAGTTATCTAACTACTAACGTGTGTACGCCGAGCTGCTTCGCAAATGATCAGTGACGATTAATCAATATCCTTTAACATTAATGATTAAAAACTGAACAAAAAAAACGAAAAAACAAGCAAATTATCGTTTATGAAGTCAAAACAGGATCGACTCTGTCTTCACGTGACACGGCTCTCTGCAGACGTTTAAACATTAAATCTTTCAGCACGTCTTGCCTCTTGGGCCAGAATTCTGAACAAATTTAGAGGTCAGCTTTTAACGGCATTGATACTGCTAAGTTTTATTTTTTAGGAATATCTAGATCTCCATTTCAATACTTAACCTGAACCCCTGCTGTTTTCTTTCTGTGTTTGTCATAATTAACAGAAATCAGGTTACAGGTATCTCGACGTGAGACGATAATTTAACATGATTAATCATTATCCAATATTTTAAACTTTTAGTCGATGGCGGTTGGAGTAACTTAATAGGATAGTCGAGCGTTAGCATTTCAAACCCACTCTGATCTAGTCCGCTACGTTGATAATACCACAACAAATAATGCAAAAATATACACGTTGGTTCGGTTTCCAGAAATTTGAAATATTGTAAAAATAACAAAACAGTAAAATATTATTACAAAACAAAATAAATGGACAATAGTATTTCATTCTTTGGAATTGCAGTTCCCAGTTGGTCCACAGTTAATTGTAAAAATGTAATCAGTCGAAATTAAGGTCAGGCAAAACCCGTCCTTACATTTTACATCGCACATTCTTTCACTGACTAGCTAGATCAAAACATGTACTACTCGAACATAGCCAGCCATTTCGACTAAACTTAATTCTATTCAGTTATATAATTTATTAACTTGATAAAATTAACCTAACAAGCTATGTTCAAGTGAGTAAAATTCGGGGAACGGAGTTAATAAAAATTTAAAGAAATTTTAATGTGAACGTAGATCATCAAGAAGCAAATACCAAATTTTGGAAACGTGGTAACGGTTATTTATGTTCACGTTTTTACCCAGAATAGCAATGGATACGTTTTAAAAATTGATTTCAATAAAACTAACACTAAGAATTCAAGATGCATCAATCTAATGCATCAATCCAATGCATCTATACTCTTGAAAATCTTGAAAATCTAATAGATCTATATCAATTCGGTTGAGTTTTTGGTTGTTAAAGCTAAACAATATAGCTAACTGATAGGAGAATATTTGCAAAACTGTAGTCACATATTATCACATACGGAGCCGGGTGTATTCTAAATTATTAAATATGTACAGATCACAAATAATTTATCAAAAAGGGAGCAAGAAGGTGTAAGGACAAGTTGTTGGGATGGAGCTACAGTACCGTTTCGGCGGGATGCATATTCGACTGAGAGTAATTTGATTCGGGCCGAACGCGGGGCGATCGCGACGACGGCGGAAAGTCCAACGTGTCGGCGCGGAGGATGGGCGGCGGCACCTCGATAGTTAGTGATGACTGATGATTGTTTGCAATAAGCGGAGACTTAGGGTTGTCGTCTTGACTTGATGAGGAGGAGGGGGAAATGGGGGGTTTCGAGTTGACGTTCGAGTATTGCTCTGCAGCTTGCACTTCTATAACGTCGGATTCTAACTCTACAGCTGTCAGGTCTTCTGTACTCTCCTCAATACTTCCCATTCCTTGTCCTACCGTCAAATAATCCTGATAAGGAGTTTGTTAAACAAAAGAATTTAAAAAATATTACGTAAATTTGTTTCAAATTTGGACAGTTCTCAGAAAATTAAATCAAAATGATTTTCAAATCAGGTATAAAACTCCCTTTACTCGGTTAATAGTAGTTAACAGAGAAGCAACTTAACAAAACTCACCACGGAATCAAGGTTCATGAGCTGCTGAATAGTATGAGACAGATCGTCGAATGGTGGCCTGAGATCAGGGTCCTCCTGCCAGCAGTCCTTCATAATATCGTATATCTCCAGAGAACAACCGTCTGGTCGCTCCATTCTGTAGCCTCGCTTTAATAACTTACAGAGTTTAGCTGGCTCAATACCAGGGTAGGGTGAGCTGCCTAGAGTCACTATCTCCCACAGCAGGACGCCGTACGACCAGCTGAAGTGGAATTGTGTCAGTTTCAGAGTAGAAAAAGTGCCAATAAAATGGGACGATGATAGGTTTTCAACTGAATTTCACTAGACATGCTGCGAAATTATTCGTAACTTACACGTCGGATTTGGAAGTGAACTTGAGGTCGAAGAGTGCCTCAGGGCTCATCCACTTGAAGGGAACACGGCCCCTGGGGTTCATCATGTATTGTCCTTCCAGGTACATGTCCCTAGCAAGACCAAAGTCTGATACTTTCACTGTCATGTCTTGCCCGACTAGGATGTTTCGGGCCGCCAGATCACGGTGGATTATGTTTTTGTAACACAGATATTGCTGAAAACAGAAGCTTGTTAGTTTACTGGTTGAATAAGATTTCAATGTATAATTTAACTAATTGTGTGTTATTTATAACAATGTACATTGTTAGTAGATGTTAGATAAAAATAGCTAGATAAAGTAAAAATCGAATTAAGATAAATTTTCTCGAGAAACAAAGTGAAACTAATATGATCTGAGTAAACTTCACATCATAATTTGATGGGCAAAACAAACATATGACATGTTTTGGTGAGTGTTGGATATTTATGATAGGCGAGATAACACTTATTTCTCGTCTCGTGTATATTTAGATCCCAATCACCTTAATAACACCAGAATGTGTGTGTGTGTGTGTGTGTCTGTCTGTCTGTCTGTCTGATCGTCTGTGTGTAATTTCCGAACGGTTATACAAAAAAAAGGGTATTAGTTACGGGACTGGTTTTTTCGGTATAGTGCCGACAAAACTCTGACGAAGCCAATAGGCAAATTTTATAAAAATCGGCCGGTGGTAAGTGGTTTAATTGATGGTTTTGTACCACAAAATATGTTACATAAAATGGCTTGAGAAGAACGGCAAGAGTTACGGGGCTAGCTCTCTCTCTCTCTCTGCATAATATTATTTAGCGTATATATTACATGGCGTATATATTACATGGTCATATAATACTATAAACTTATTAGGGGAGGGAGTGCTCAAACGGTCTGTTTGGACTGTAGAGAGAGTTCATACTTTCATACGACAATGTAATGCATGTTCACAAATATGATAGGCTGGTGTGGTGCATGGTGTTAAGGGTTAATTTCCATTGATTATTGATTAAGAATTACTATCTTTTAAGCATACTATTGGATACGTGAGGGCACTCCGAATAGAATTGCTCGCCTAATCCGGGTTTTGACTCAGCGGGTAATTACTCCTACCCTTTTTAACTGCGGCAGTGAAATCCCGGCCGTAGGCCGGGTTACACTAGTATAATTATAAATACATCTATTTATTCATTTATATGCAGACAATGTGGTTTGTAAAGAATAACGTGGATACGCGTTGTCTGCGCCTGCGATGGTTTAAGCAACTGGTTTGGTAGAATGAACTTCTGCCAGCAGGGCTGATTCATTATTCTGATTAATTGGAGTTCTGATGGGATGAGATTCCCGGGTATTTTCCGTCGTCAAATGATTAAATTATACCGTTCTCGGCTAGACGACCATCTACTCATCTAGTTATTTCCATTTTACAATACATCTTTCAGTCATATCTGTTTTTAGTTAATAGAAAAGGACACGACAATATTTTGGCACTTTAAAGGTGTAAATATCTGGTGTATATATAATTAGTCCCTACATATTATATACTACAGTATATTGTACGCTATAACGGCCATACAATACAGAAATAACAAACGTGTTCCCTGATATAGCGATGTTACATTGTTCAGAACACAAAGGTACATAGCATAGACCCCTCCTCTCCTTACACGTGATCCTAGCTAAGTGGGCTGGTGCTGATCCAAAACAGTCACGTGATCCAAAACAGTCACGTGATTCACGAAATGTCACGCGAACAAGATTGCCCCTAGCTTATGGTCTCGAGGTCTCTCTTTAGGCTAACAGTACTTCAGTTGATCAAACCCCTTTAAATTTGACTTGTTTGCTTCCTAATGAACCCAAAATCTTTGTATCTGTGTTTTCTTAAACTGTTTCGACCCATTAATATGAACTTGCCTGTTCTGAGGCGATTCGACCAAAATATAACTCTTACGACTTTTAGAAGATGGCGTACAAACTTCTAAGTTGTCAGCCTCTTAAAATGCTAGTATAAATGGGTGTGTATGGAAACTAAATAGCCTTCGTTTATAGTCAAATCGGGGATATATATATCTAGCTACTTCAATGTTGCATCCAGCAATTTAGAAAAACATGATATGATCCACGTTGCAACCCCTAAACTTGGAGGCCTATGAATTTCCAATTCATTAGAACAAATTTCGTCGGAAAATGAATAAGAATTTAATAGGAATTCGCCTATAATCTTAAGTGGATACGAAATAAGCGAACATATTTCTTAGTTTGATTCCTTTGATCCATGCAGTATAGGATACCATATAACGTGCAATAAATGGTTTGACTCGACTAGTACAAGTGTAGTAGGACAATTGATATTCAATTACCATTAAATTGCGATCAGCGGGCATATGGCTCACAGACTTTTAGCAAGTTTTATAGGATAAGATATTGGGTTGGTTATTGGCCACCAACTTTAACTCCTACAACAGTATAAGGCTACGTCTGTAAATCTAGCTGACAGGTATATAATGACCTTTTGCATTGTCTTCAGTTTAGGGCATAAAACACCTGGGCTCTGTGACCTGAGCTGGTGCGCAGCGTTTATCTGTTCCCATGAGGAACAGTAACATAGCAATCACGGGGATCAATCACAGATATAATCAGCTCAATTACGGTATTTAGTCAAGCTTCTGAGTTCCAAATCATAATTACGATATTGAAACTAGCTTCAGAGGTCCCAAATGATAGATAAGTATAGCGAATTTCTGGGTTACCCAAGGAGCAGATAAAGTTTAACATATATTAAAATAACATAATTATAATTGGGATAATTTAAAAGTAATTTGAGGAGATAATGGCTAAAACGTCATCTTGCGATGAAATTCGATACGATTATAATAATCCCTTTAACAATCAAGGATAGCGATACATTAGTCATAGTGTGTCCTTTCATTACTTAAAGCTCCAAATGATATTGATCCTTTTGCTGGCCGAATAGTATTACTTTAAGTACACTTACTAGGAGTTTGCCTTCTTCTTTGAGCATATAATGTTACGTGTATATTGATCCTCCAAACATTTTTGCTTAAGTTTGAATCATTTCCGTAGTAGGTCTGTGAATATGTTTTAGCATAATAAGTAATTGATTTTTTATAGAGTTCTTTTCAGAACTTTGATAACGTATTTGGCCTCAACATAAAAATAAAGCACACTTATCCAGGGGGGAGCATAAATACTTTTTATTGCCATTATTTGCACTTTTTTAGTTGCGTATAACCTTAAATAATATAATATGTAATTTGGTCTGTTACAACTAACATCGTATATCAGCACAGAACACAGAACACTACAATCTATTTTATTCGTCGAGGGATAAGGTTATATATAAAGTATATATAATAAAATACGGTGTAAATTACTGAAATCAGCAGAGAATTTGCGCGTTATTCATAAATAACTAAATATTATTTGTTGTATTATTATTATTTGTGGTATCAGACGTCAGTACACCCACCATCTTCCTTCGACATTATAGAAATAAGAATACTGCGTTTGTAGTTTTGGGAAAGCTAATGATAATCGCACTACATACTATGTTCATAGTTCATTATGCGTTTTTGGAATCAGTTTCACTTGATAAGTATGTTCAAATGTTTTAAATACGCAAGATATTCGCTATTTAGTGACTATTTAGTCGAGGAGTCTGCATAACGTTTATTTAAAATATCAGTGTTCTGCTATTATTCGGCACAGTGACTGTTTTTATGTAGTGTTGGTTAAAAATTGTAAATGACAACTCACATAGTTGTCATGTTCAACGGTATGTCTATTGAACAATTGACAGGATCAATTCATGAACCGACTGAACCTGACACCATATTCCGCAACATCCCATAGGTTGAGTTTAACAACTCCGTACCCAACAACAGTAATACTATCCAAAACATTACTTAAGTGATGGTGACTTACTTTATTATTAACATACGTTCTGTTGTGACTAAATTGTGTTTGTTCACTTCCTCTTGAAGGTAACATGAAATATTTGGGAAATCTCGGGGAAGTTTCTGGAAAACTTCGTTTTCTCGCGATGCGATATCACATATCCCAACAATGTATGTATGTTCTTCTTCAAGCTCTTGTGCACTCGATGAGTTTGCTATTAAGTAATATAAAAAAGTTCGCTACAAACTTATTCCGCCAATGCATCGGGAACATCACATTAGTTTTAAAGAATAATATTATAAATATAATATAAACTGCAGCTAACATAAGGTTTAATCGCTAAACATAAGAAGAATAAGAGGTCTCTGACTCCTTATCTGAGGCACGAGCCAATAGGAGATATCTGAACAATATACCAGGCCTCTTGCCGGAGAAACGGAAAGTGCACGGTATATACAGAGGTACCGCGACAATTGACCCCCCGACAATTGACCCCCCGACAATTGACCCCCCGACAATTGATCCCCCATGTAATTACACTGGGGTCAATTGATCGGGTCAGGGTCCTGGGTCAGGGTCAGGGTTAGGTTTAGGGTTAGGGTTAGGGTTAGGGTTAGGGTTAGGGTTAGGGTTATGGTTATGGTTAGGGTCCTGGGTCAGGGTCAGGGTCAGGGTCAGGGTCAGGGTCAGGGTCAGGGTCAGGGTCAGGGTCAGGGTCAGGGTCAGGGTTAGGGTTAGGGTCAGGGTCAGGGTCGGGGGGTCAGGCTCATTGTCAGGGTCATTGTCGGGGGGTCAATTGTCGGGGGGTCAATTGTCGGGGGGTCAATTGTCGGGGGGTCAATTGTCGGGGGGTCAATTGTCGGGGGTCAATTGTCGCCCACCCTTTACAGAAACCCCGGTAAAATGCGTTTCTGATTAAGTATCCGGTATAGATTGGCAAATCATTCGCTTCACCTCTTGAAAAAAAATTCCGTATGCTTTTTTACTCTGTGCAAGATTAAACTAATCACATCATGTGTAATTACATTATGTACCTAATTAATATAATAATTGCATATTGGCATCCCCTGAACCCATTAACTTTTCCCTTGTAATTGATGTATCATGCTATCGTTGCGTGTCATAAAGGAAGGATATATGTTTAGGATATAATATATTGTCTTAATGTCTAGACCTTTATAACGTTCTTATAGTGGTGTCATGTGAATTGTATTATTTAAACCAGCTGTGTATTGTTCTATCCGAGCCGCCGTTTTCCACGATTGACATTGCTTATTTCAGCCGGTTGTTTCACTTGTACAGTTGTACCCACTTTACTTTCTAATAAGTTAACGAGAATAAGACTAATATAACTGATAATACCATCTTTGCTTATTGGCCCTCCATTGTCTTAGTTAAGGGACTAGAAAACCACGCAATATGATGGGTGGACTATAATCTCTGCTAACAAAACACCGTGTATCACGCCGTATTAAATGTATAGATAATATTCAAGATAACATTCAATAAGTGACACAATACACAAAGTACGCATAATTACATGTACACATAATACTTTGTTAAATTGGCTCCAATCAGCTCCAACACTATGTCCATTATGGTGTGATATCCCTGTACCTTTGTTACATTGTACCTTTGTTGAATTATGATTTGCATTGTAGGATTTCCCCCTATGTGTAACAAGAAAAACTACTATGGAGCATGTTTCTTCCCTTATGCCAGGTAAATTGCACTAGATATGTATTCAACGAATGAGGTGATTTAAAAAATATAATTAATCTAATTAATTAGAGTCTATAATTTTCTGCAAGTGCAAAGATCGGTGGAATGGCATGGCTATTTTAATAAACAGGCGGTGCCACAGATCACATGACGATTATGCTTTATATGGTATTTACTATGCAATTCTCGGGTACATATCCCAGTAAGTTGATTACTAATAATAAATTTACTGATTTTGAAAATCTGGTTCACATGGCTCATATCAGAGTATTATGGGGTAGTATGAAGAATGCGTGACTACTCCGCCACTTGAATTATATCTCGTGTTTGCCGTATTTAGTTTTATAATAATGATTCCAGTAACTGGTATGTACCATTCTTATGGGATAAATGGAATTTCTAGTTCCTAGTTAAAGTCATAATTTTTAATTGGGATAATTATCCCCAATCAACAATACCTTGATTCTAATGCTCATATTAGAACAATGAGAAAAGTCATCACAACTACCCAATTATACGAGACCCCAAGTGCTTAACTCCAGATTCAACTTTGCTTATTTTCTATTCAGGCAGGGTCTGTTAACCTGCTGTTGAATTGGACGTTGTTATAATCATCACCAGGGGTGCCGTTTAGTTAGAACAAGTCCCCCAGTACAGGTCGTGAAGCGCGCTCAATTACATCACATATATGCCGTTTTGTTAGAACTAGTCCCCCAGTACAGGTCGTGATGCGCGCTCAATTAGTAGAAAGTTGAATTAATAGTTAAACAGGAAGTAAAATAGGGTCTCGGAATCCAGATGCTACCACAGCCAGGTCTTATTATTTTAGTGTGTTGTTGCTTCTCGCAGCCTTTTCCCTGTTTGCTAGGGACAACTATTACCGAGTACCAGTGAAGTGGCCAATATGGAATCAATAGAGAATACCCCACGTTTAGAGGTGTGTTTCACTGTGTTTGTACAGTAAAACTCTGATTTACCGCGGAGTTGGGGGAATGGAAAGCGGGTGTTGCGGTATTTCACATTATGTAGGTTACTTATAATACTGTAAGTTAATTTAATACAAGTTCTAAATAATGGATAGTGAAAAGCAACGCCCTAATCTTTCTTTAAAACTAATAACTAAAAGTCAAATCGGGGTGCAGTAAATCGGGGCTTTATTCAGGGTGCAGTAAATCGGGGTTTTACTACAGTTGATAACGTTCATGATAGTGAAGGAACATATATAGTCTCATTGTCTTTTTAGATGCTAGCTACGTCAATGACATTTCAGACGTGGCTAGAAAGTAACTGTTGTTTTAAATGAACTTCTACTTAAACTGTTAAGTAACAGTATTAATATAGCGGGAGGGGTGGAAAGTCCCTCTTTATACCGACTCTGGTTGTTTTGTTTTACAACAAATCCATTTCCGCCAGAATATCGAATGGATCTGATGAGTATGTCAGGTGGTATGGTGGATCCTATTGGTGGTTACATGCACTCCAGTTACGAGCTCTACAGGTACTTGTACATGGACTCACTGAACGAATCCCCACGACGGAGACACAATCAGCATACTCAAAAGTCGTTCTGGAGTTGTTTTAAAGAGGTTTGAGGTGGTTGATTTGGATTTTAATGCTGCAAGTTTGAAACATTTCTGCTACTGATAGCAGAATAAGAGTGTTGCTGAACTGCTGTAAGGAAACAAAGAATGTTCTGCTATTTCACTTCATCACTATACTAGTTAAAATGATCAGTTCTTTACAGAAACGTGAGTGTTAGGAGGTTTGACTCTAAATTCAGAACATTCAGGTCACGTCGAAGGTTTTTACGAAAACCGTGCCAGAGTCACACACCTTAGAAAGAGAATCAGATGGACTAACAACAGATGGATGTGCAATTTGTTTGAAGAAATTTCCGAAGAAGAAATTATTGAGGTGAGACAAAAAATATGACTATCTTCAGGTTAATCTGTTTTTGGGCGGATAGAAATTGAAGAAGATGCAAAATCAATATTAGAAAAAACTAGATGTGACTTTATTACTAAAGGAAAATACTATTAAAATTAAAATTATAAAATTTTCCCCAGTGAACTGAGATGTAAGCACGTTTTTCACAAGCACTGTATAGATCACTGGTTAGCAAAGAAAGAGTCCTGTCCACTGTGCAGAGCATCTACAAACCCAGACTTTAAACCATGATCAGATGGGTGTCACAGTGTCACACACGTGTCACAGTGTCACACCTCCTGCTGGCGAGAAATACAGATAATTGTATTTTTAACAGGTCCCAAATCTCACATCAAGGGAAATATCTAGGAAGTTTCTACACAATCACTAGTTGTTAAGATTATGAGGTTGTATTGTTGTTCTGTGCAATTGAATCATTGCTTTGGTGAAGACATGGATACGCCTTAAAGAGACTGAAACATTGGTTTATATGTTCTATGTAAATTGCAAATGTTATTCTATGTTGGCATAACTATAATATTTTCTAGCTCACTCGAATGATGTGTGAAATTTGTATTGAAAAGACACTTAGATCATTTATGATGACGTCATTAATGATGATGTATCATGTTTTTTAGATTAATCAGATTTTTAACGAGTTATCTTAGCTGTTAAATACTTGTATGATTTGAACGAAATTGGGTTATTATGTAATAAATATTATCTAATAACATTTCTAAAAAAATGGTCTAAATAATTGTATAAAGACGGTGTTGCATGGGTTTCACACAAGTCAGATAACTGTTAAATCACGAGATAATTACTGTGTCTCTGGGATGGTGGGGATGTTTATAAATAGTGAAATTAATTTTCGTGCAGGCAGAAATATTTCGTGCATTAACACAGGATTTCTTTACAAATGCCAAACTTGATGTTGTGATTGTAATTGGTGAACTAAATCTGCATTTATGGCATATATTGAACGATCGGGTGATACCTTATCAATATGTAGTATTAGTTTCATGTTGTAAGTTCTTCTCAGTTTACTGACCAAATCGTTCCATTATTTGAACTGTTTAATTTTGTCTCAGGTCCCTGCTGTACAGACAGCAGTAGTTATATCACTGACTCAGCCTGTCTTTCAAACATCAGCAAGCCTCAAATTCGTGGAGTTAAGCGCAAAAATCTTATGTTTGAAGCACAAATTGTCTATGTTCGCATAATTTAAATCTTGACGTGAACAGCGTGGTTCATGATATGTCATGTGACTGCGCGCGGGTTAACCGCGCGCTTTTTCTCGCCTAAATGAGATAAAAACATCGCGCGCTACAGAAAGTTAGAAGAATGTGCCTAGTGGCAACTATAGTTGGCGCCACCCTGTATAAGCTATTTGACATCGATTTCCCTGTACAGGACAAATGTAGATGACATTGGAAATCAAGGCAATAAATAATTGGTGTCAGTGTGACATTTGAGAGAGATTTGCTGCATTCCTCTGCGACTGGATGAATTCCTTGGATTTTTGCCTAAGAGTAATTTTGTCATATCAACTCGTAATTGAATTTCCCGGCGCCTATTCACGTACTATTTCAATTCTGGTTGAAAATTTTGGGCTCCAGACTTAACTAAATTACGGCTGGGGAGTCAAAATGTAAACGAGATTTTAAAAACTTGGTGCATCAGAGTCGGTTATCAAATTGACAGTTTCAACCACAAAATTTGTCGGCCTAGAGAATTCGTTTTGACCCGACAAAATATGCGAGAATATATTCAAAGTATGTAATGAATTGTGTGCATGATTATGTTGTCTGATGAGAGTTGAGACACTGCAGAGCGCAAGGTAGTTCAACATAGGACATGACAAGTAACATTTAAATAAAACAGACATGTAATCGAGATATACGATGAAATACTGGTGAATATAAGAAAGTTGAGTAGCTTATAACTGAGAATATGAAAGATCTCTGAGAGCTAGATACTTAAGTAGACGACAAATTGCTTGAGGGAGCAATATGATTAACTCAACAATTAAATGCTTTTAAAAGACAAAAATATTGAACGTCCGAATAAACGAGCAGACGTTAAAAAATAAAATGAGTAATTCCTACAAAAAACGAACACAAGAACTTACCATGCCGCAAGCTATTTGGTACATCATGTTCAACATGTGACTGCTAGTTAGGATCTCGCTTCTGGGCTCCATATCTACTCCCTGTAAAATAACATTGTGTTAAACTTGCGTCATAAAATGTGTTTTGACAAGATGAAGTTGTCTAATTCTTGATAAAATAAAGCAAAAGTTTACTGTGAAACAATATGTTTAAATCATATTATGTAGTACGCGAAAAAATTACACACATTGCCAAAGTACTCTTTAAACCAATGGGAGCACAGAAATATATCACGTGGCTACTATTTCCTCAGAGCATGGTACATGTAAAGAACACAAGATTCTCTTAAGAAGTGTGTACGGCTAAATGTGTTTCCTGCATTTGTATATAATTAATATGTGAAAACTTTCGTGTATATTTAGCACATTATATAACTTAGTTTCCTTACTTTTTTGAACAGATTGCATAAAAAAGCGCATCATGTGTACATTAGACAGCTAGTACCCAGGATATCCTAAATTAATACTCCACACTAAATACCACGTACACAAATTATGTTTCAGTACATTCCAGGTGAATACCTAAAGGGGCGTGGCCACAAAGACCACGTCCCACCCATTTCACAGCGGATATCTGACATGTTATATAATGAGAGTAAGAGTATGGTGTGTAACAAGGGATAATAGCGGAAACATTAAATACCACCAAACATTCGAGAGATGTACACATATTCTGTTCGTTTAGAGTATTGTTCATTGCAAAGCACGTCGTACAGTCACACTTTAAATCACGTTATATCGTGGTATTGTGACTCTGAGCATATTACTGTAATAAGTGATGATATATCTCTGAAGAGTCTCACAAGGGTAACAATTGTACAATGTACGTACACTGTACATACACTGTACATACCAGTACATACCAGTACATACACTGGTTGTACCAGTGTTATGGTCTCTAATGAACAACTGAGGACAAAGTAGGAGATGTTCTGAGTCAGGTCTCTATTTCTACTGCAAGCTGAGGTGTAGCTCCTTATTGTAGCAAAGACTGGGGTAACTTCATTTCTGAAGAATTACCCCAAAATTACGGAATAATGTAAAAGTTATGTATTGATCTAGTAGCAGTAATGTGGTCTATAAAATGGTGAGTGGACATTGTGGTGAGTATACATTGTGGTGAGTAGACATTTTGGTGTATAGGATTATGGGACCCAGACTGCTATTAACTTGCAGCATGTCTACCGTTTATCACACTAAACATGGGTACTGTGTTCTGGGTTGTGAGCTGTGGCAGCTACATTAGTGTAAGTAGACTGTCCTTGCAGATATTATAACCTTGACAAACTGATGGAAATACGTTCTAACGTAAACGTTTTTAGGTCCCTCAGGACTTGGCAATTCATATCTAACGATGAAAAAGATCAGTATTTCAGTGAAATCAGAATCCAATACGGTCTCTATCTACAAATTACCAGAGATTATGGTCAGAATAGATAGGCACAGACATACTGATATTTCCATGATCAAATTTTACCATTACGTCTTTTCTCAACTTGATACTGTCAAAAATGCGATCAACATTAGTCGACAAAAATTGACAGACAAATGCCGCTTGATTACAAATTTTTGTCCCAACAACACCAAGTTTTGCGATACAATAATGACATTAACATTAGGTCACTGCGGGGTAATCCCAGAGGAATTTTACTTTTTGTAAATCATGTCTACCTCTAAATAAAAATAGGTCTGTCTTGACAACAGTGCCCTAATTTTTGGATATAAAGTTACTTTTATTTGATATTAAATATCAGTTTGAAAATACAGTTTTAGGAATAACAAGGATAAAATGGTACTTGTAAGTTACTGACGCTATTTTGGCATTAATACTTGAATATTCCCAATCATGAAATGGAATCATTTATTGATGCTAAACATTCCAATGGATTGTCGTGAAAACTATTTTAGAATTCTATGATTAGGTGTGACTTTTTGGCGAGATATTGTTTTTTCTGCTGCTTAAAAATAGCATATTTCATGAATACCTTAGGTTAGTTTGCATCATTATGATAACACCATCTCCAAAAGAGCTATTTTAGGATTTCTTCAAATAGCAATCCAAATTCCAATACTGCATCCTCACAAATATCCAACGAAACCTACACTCATCATCTGTTTTAAATTGAAAATATAGCCGACCACACTGAAACATCAGTCTAACCATAACCACATTGCCAGAAGTCACAACCGTGAGTAGGAAATGTGTGTAATTAGGTAAAATTATAACGCGAATAATTCTTGGTGGTGGGGTACAGCGAATAAGTTAAAAATGTGGTTTCTAATTTCAAATAACACGGGTTGTAATCATCTAGATTGACAGATCTGAGAAACAGATGGCCAGCAAATACGCTTCTCAATCATTTTACCGGACATTAAAGTATTGTAAATTAAACGTCTTTAATCTTTATGACAAAGCCGACGAAAGTTTCCACGCAATGCTTCGTTTCTGGATTTATAACGAAAATGTCCATCCAAAGTAAATATTTGCCCAAAGAAACAGTGCCTATTCTCACTAATTGGTCGAATATATTCGCTAATTGGCTTTACAGAAGACTCGACTGAACCGATTGGTTTTGGCAGGCAGCAAGGAAAAGGCAGACAAACTTGATAGCAATCAGTACCTGCAGTTAGATGGTACACAGTTACATTCTTAACTTTAATACAAGAATACAGCTAAAATTTCTAGAATATAGAAACGTGGTAATTGTTAACATTTCTAGAATATAGAAACGTGGTTACTGGCTACTGCTAACATTTCTAGTTACATGGTTACTGCTAACATTTCTAGTAACACTGTTACTGTTAATATTTCTAGTAACACTGTTATTGTTAATATTTCTAGTAACACTGTTACTGTTAATATTTCTAGTAACACTGTTACTGTTAATATTTCTAGTAACACTGTTACTGTTAATATTTCTAATAACACGGTTACAGCTTACATTGTAAACTGTACCCTATCTCTACTATAATTCAGAGAATTATTTTTGTACAATCTTTGTACGACCGCCCACGTGCAAATTAGATGAAAAAAAGGAATTTAGGTAACAACCAAAAGGTTCCATAGCAACGGTGTTTTAATGCACACATGCACGTGCAAAGATTGTTTTAACGTCATTTTGATCGGTTTTGTGGTAATTACGTTGTGTTTAAAGTGTTTTATATTTAAATCGGCTGTATCTTCGGTTGGGATGGATACTTTTTGATGCGATTAAAACTTTCTTTCCAAGAATACTACTAGCTTCGTCCCTGTTACCACGGGCTTTCTAGTACTATATAATATCCAATACCTAATGTCTTCGGTGCGTAATAAATCTCGATTTGACCGCGATTTAAAGATTTATTGCTTACGTCGGCATTTCTGATTCTTCTTCAAACACTTTTATACACGGAAACCATGATTTCCAACCTATAACCATTAACCATACCCAATAAAATGCCATTCAACACTGTTCTATTTTCATTCCACAGTCTAAAATTAGTAATAGCCAGTATTTTGTCTTACCATAGTACGGTTTTTAACTAGCGCTTATGTCAAGTACGTCACAATGGAAAGTCAAAGTCGGACAGCTATTACTCAACAGGAGCTTCTCGTGTCCCCTAATATGGTCAAACTTTACCAACTTATAATTCTTCGCTATTATAGAAATATATTAGATGCAATATATCCGTGATATGTATGTATTTTGACTAACCTGTAAATAGTAGGCGCCATAGTTTATAATATTATGCAAGTTCCAAACGTTGTTAGTATCATTACTAACAAACGTTAATATTTACTATAACTCCTTTATAAATACGATTTACTGAAAAAATAAACCCCAGATTATCGAAAGATTAGCTCATCTCCAATTTCTGTAATTCAAACAGTATTATAATATTATGTATTGTGTTATAGAGAATGTGGCCGTGGTAATTCCACGATGTAAATGCCGGCCGACTAATTAGGAAAAGTTAGAAGCATTAGACCGTGGTAAATTGCGACTTATGGTACAGGAATCTGAAATAGATAGAGGGCTTAAATCTCTATAAATACCGCCGATTCACATGACGTGCTTCTTCAAAATACGTCAACTTAAGTTCGGCTACTCTTGCTACACCGCTTTAGAGCTGCTCCTTCATAAATACTACCACTCAAGAATTGCTCCTTCATCAATACTACCGTCTTACACCTGCTCCTTCACAAACAGTTTACTGTTCCTCCTTTATAAATACTTATACTTCACAGCTGCTTCTTCATTAATACTACCACTCAAGAATTGCTCCTTCATCAATACTATCGTCTTACACCTGCTCCTTCACAAACAGTTTACAGTTGCTCCTTTATAAATACTTATACTTCACAGCTGCTTCTTCGTACATACTTCCACTTTAAACCTGCTCCTTCGTCACAACTTCATAAATACTTCCAGTTAACAGTTCACAGCTGTGCGAGTGATCTGCAACTTTACAACGGAAGACAATGAAAACTTGAAGCTGTACATTATGCTGTGTTATATCGAACTTAAAATCATTTATCCATTTTACCGCTTTTCCGCATCAGTCACATAATTTCGATAGGAAAGTGAAGGTTTTCATCTAACTTACGAAGCATTTAATTTAATAACTGAGTAGTTTTGCAGATCGTTGTTATTTCACAAGCAAATGGAGCTCCAGCGGTTTCTCGTTGTGGTTTTTGTGTTTAGAAAAGAGGACATTTCAGAGCTTTTGGTCACACTCAGCAACTTTACACTTCTCATGTCACACAGTATGTCACACTCGGCAACTTTACACTTCTCATGTCACACAGTATGTCACACTCAGCAACTTTACACTTCTCATGTCTGTAGAGTGTAGAGCCTCAAACCAGGGCACACTACATTATAAAGATGTGGTTTGAGGTGTCAATGTTGGATAATATTATACTGAAAGGTATTTATACAGTACACTCACAGGTTTTCGTAAAAATGATGTCTCGAATGTTCCGAACATAAAATAGCACTTACTGACAAGATCACACACTGTCTTCTGTTGTAAAGAAGAAGCTGTAAGATAGTGGTCCTTCACACCACCACAAACGGTTACAACCAGATCCAAGAGCGGTAATTGCTGGAGGAGAGTTCTGGAACATAGTAATTGCCTGTGTGCTCAGCTTCACGTTCAGCCACTGCTACTACCAGGATGAAGTTGTGTGGTGTCACTAAAACTTCTGAAGTTTCCTCTTTTTTTTAACAGCAAAACCACATAAACACCAATTCCCTCAGTCAGGCTCCATTACCAATACTCACCGTGCCACCACCAAACATATCCGGAATATTTGACACAAAAGTAGCGCTAAGTGGAAACCGAATAGGGAATCACTGCTAAGTGAAGTTCAGGACCCAAGTCACACACACACACACACATACACCGGCCCGGGTCAAATGTTTACGTCGCTACACACAATACCACCCTATATTACACATACATTACTTGCTCTCTCTGATAATACGTGACCCTGAACCAGTCGTAAGGTTTGTTCACGTCACGTGACCAAAACGGACCAATAGGAAACGAGAGATTTGTGTGTACAGGTGCCGGCATCATTTTTAATAAGATAGCAATTGCAGTGATGCGTATAAGTTATCATATTCGGTAAAAACTCTAGTTCTCATTTACAGATGTCCTATAAAATATTTAGAGAAATATTGAGAGATACGGATTTTATTTTTAGGTTTATGAGGTAATACAGTTCAGGTTTAAATGTAAACTGACGTTATTAAATTAAAATATTATTAATAAATATTAATCATCCCGTGACTGAAACAAACCAATAGAAAGTAAGAAATTCACACCACGTGACTGAAACAAACCAATAGAAAGTAAGAAATTCACACCTGTTACGACAGTTCTGACATTATATAAGGCATGAAATTGTCAAGAGTGACAAGTACTTTAGCACCAAAATAGGAGCGGTCATGGTAAGCGCAGTAATAATAGCATGGGGTATGTTTGGATGATCTAGTTATTTATTATATCATATCATATAAAACTTGTTAGTTATTATATTGCATATATTATTATAACTTGTTAGGTATTATATAATATCACATACCGTGACACTACCCTGTATGTATTTATTGTATATTCCTTATTTAATGTTAGTATTGTGTTAGACAGTGTGGTTCACAGAGAGGAACATATGTTGTATTTTACACCACTACTAATAGATCTACTGCAGCGCAGGATTTAGACATGTTGAAATGGCGTTTATTTTGGGCCAGCCTGCTCTTTTGACTTTCTGGAAAGTTCTTGTAACCTGTAGAAAGTTCTAGAACCATTTTAAAATAGAACTTTATTAATTCGTAGCGGTTACTTTTATGCTTACGTAAGGTTGAAACGCTCCTTAAAATATGGTTATACTGGTTGTTTTTTAAACTTCTTTTAAGGAGGGAAAAACGAGGGAAAATTCATAGACACATCGTCTCAAGTCAAATTTTTCGAAGACATCTTATTTCTCGTAAGATTTTTCTCGTGATACTCAGATTTGGCAGATTTTCAGCTGGATTTGGGGAGTTGGAAAAATGCCAGGTAGTTGTGGGCTGGTGTGTACTAATGATGTGAACTAAATACTTTTGTGGGCTGGTGTGTACTAATGATGTGAACTAAATACACCACGGAGGATGACTTACGTCCAAAGAATCTGAATGACAAAAAGTTCCGGCTAATCTCTCGATCCTCGATTAAATTTGTAGATTAATTACTTAACTATGACGAGCAAAAACTAAAAAGATGCCAAGAATTTCGTTGTAGTGAAAAAATGTTTCGGACTTTTGCGTTTTCGAAATTAGTATTTGTTCAATTTACAGAGAATGGACTACATCGGACGTTTATATCCTTCTGAAAAGTGAGGGACTGCTTGTTAAATGAGAAAGTCTGGATTATTCCGTGTCGTGCTGGTATGTTATGTTAGAATGTGGAATATGTTGGATATTTTCATTTTTAAGTTACGGGTGACAATGTGACATGTCGAATGACATGATACTCCTTGCCTTTGATAGGTGCCGAGATTTTAGACCTTCGCTACAGCCGGCACGTTAGACATAAAAACATAGCTAAATAACTTTGGATTTTAATCAATGCAACTATCCCCTTTCATCGGTGAAGCTGCGTTTACAGTACTGCATATTTCAAATTGTAGTATTTAGTAAAGTGTTTGAAAACAGCACGATATTTGTCACTTGTATCCTCATCTAATCTAATTATCACGGGTGTAGAGTTTTATTTTCTCTCAAACTCCCCCGAAAACACAAACACTTTCAGACCTCGCTATTTATAGATTTTGTATATTTTTATATCGGGTATATATTTGTAAAAATTACGGTCACTAAATCAGGGGAGACAGTGACATTCACATCACTATATTGAATAGAGACACAGAGACAGATGAATTTCAACAGATTCTGTGGCTTGTTGTGATATCTCTGACTTCTGATCTAGAAGTTACCATCCCTACCTTCACTTCAGACTTCAAAGATCACTGAAGTGAGGATGAGGTCAGAAACCAGGGAATCCATTTATATGAATCACGATATTATATCGGTATAATCGTTTCTTTCATTAGATACCAATATCGTATCGATCAGATTCTAATCAGAGTCTAACACAATTTGAGTTATCATCAGCAATTGTAAGGTTGCAATGCAGTTTTCTAACTTCTCAAAATCAGCTCTGAACAGATATTGAGATCAGTAAATGAACACATCTCTGAAAATCATCGCGCCTCCACCACACCCTATGTAGAAGTATCGGAGACGAAGCCTTGCAACACTTTTTCATGCTACATGATTCATAAAGACATAATGTGAGACCTTAACAACGCTATCCCTCAAAATCTAACACTTTCTTAATATGACTTGGGCTCATTTAGCTGTTACTGTTGAACACTTAAAATAAGCATATTTCATGAAATTTATTAAGTAGATTTAACTGACTGGTCCAGAAATTGAGTGGAATTAAATTGGAAAACTTTTAGACCGTGCCTATTATGTAAAATGTCACCAAATATCAAAGGCCATTTAACTATTCGATTAATAAACTCTTATAAAGAATGAAAGTATTTAAATAATTGACTTATAAAAGGGTTTCTTAATCATTTGTTAAATTAATTTCACAAACCAAGGTATCTATAAAACTTGGGCGGAAGAATGGCAGGAATGTAACCTTAACAGGAACTTATCAGGAATGAGTCACGCCCACTTCGTAGACATTCCGGTAAAGAGAAGGTAAAGGGTTTAAAGGGAGTATTGAGTAAGAGAAGCGGTCTAACTGACCACCTGATTTACTCTTCACAGTTCACGGGGCTTCACTTGTGTGTACTGTATAGTAAACATACAGTGAAACTGTGCACTGTACATTATAAATACAGTGAAACTGTACATTATAAATACAGTGAAACTGTACATTAAACATACAGTGAAACTGTGGACTGTACATTAAACATACAGTGAAACTGTGCACTGTACATTAAACATACAGTGAAACTGTACATTAAACATACAGTGAAACTGTGGACTGTACATTAAACATACAGTGAAACTGTGCACTGTACATTAAACATACAGTGAAACTGTACATTAAACATACAGTGAAACTGTGCACTGTACATTAAACATACAGTGAAACTGTACATTAAACATACAGTGAAACTGTGCACTGTACATTAAACATACAGTGAAACTGTACATTAAACATACAGTGAAACTGTGCACTGTATAGTAAAGTAGTAAACACTCATCGGAACTGTGTTTTAATCACTGTAGTCTCCAGTAGACTACCCATTTTAATTATTTTCATCCACAACATTCTATTATTCTATTAACTACTTCCGTAAAATTGTCACCTCACCAATCAGCCGGAATTTACTGGCATCATAACTGATATTTGGAAAAATACCAACAGATTACCTGCGATTTAATCTACCACCCACCAAGAAATGCCCTCGTATTATTACCGGATTTTCCCAAATAAGACCTGGGAACATAAAATGTCCATTAAGTTGTAGATTAGCTGACAACTCTTTGAAATAAATGTTACACTACACTGTACACTGGATGAAGCAATACGTGAAAGCCACCTATATCTTATATACTTTATTGCGGGAGGATGAAATATTTCTCACCAAAAATGACCACTCACGAGTTCCCACTTAAGTAATAATTATTGTTAAGTTAATGCTTTTCCCATTCTAAAAGCGATTCCGATCTATCGTCTAGTACAACGTGGAGAGGCTATCAATTATAATGACTGTATAAGATACGATATAATATAGTAATATTAAAGTTTCTCATCAAATTTGCAGACCTAAATCACGAAATGTACTAAAGTTTGATTAATATGCATGGCAGGGTGTGTCTCTGACAAGCAAGAGGCTGTATTATGCTGCTAATACTGTACACTGCTCCGATATGAAGTCAATCAGAACTCAATCAAACTCTGTGGAGACTTCAGGATAATATAAGTCTAAAGATAGATTAAGGGGGCCGGGGGGGGGTCTTCATCAAAATTATCTCGAAATTGATTTTATAGTTGTTTCTGATAGAGGGGAGTGATATCTATCAGCTGCTTTTGGTCCCATGGAAAAATATTGTTCCTAGCCGAAATTATCGCTGGTCAAAGGTCAGCGCTCATGTGTAATTGTATTGCGAGAGCGATTTTCAATCGCGCGTCCTGAAAATCGAGTCTAAAAATCTATCTTCTCCTACATTTTTTAAGCAATCACCCTGAAACTTTCAGGATATGTTCTAGGGATCATTTAGAAGAGAAGTATCGAGCCGATTTTTGAGATAGGCCTCAGAAAATTTTTAATTCGATTTTGAAAATCTTGGACCTCATTTTTTGACGATTTTTCCAGGGCCAAGATTTTCAAAATCGATTTAAAAATTTTCTGAGGCCTATCTCAAAAATCGGCTCGATACTTCTCTTCTAAATGATCCCTAGAACATATCCTGAAAGTTTCAGGGTGATTGCTCAAAAAATGTAGGAGAAGATAGATTTTTAGACTCGATTTTCAGGACGCGCGATTGAAAATCGCTCGCGCAATACAATTACACATGAGCGCTGACCTTTGACCAGCGATAATTTCGGCTAGGAACAATATTTTTCCATGGGACCAAAAGCAGCTGATATATATCACTCCCCTCTATCAGAAACAACTATAAAATCAATTTCGAGAGAATTTTGATGAAGACCCCCCCCGGCCCCCTTAAAGTATTGATTAATTGAAACCCCCAGGATTCTTTTACACAGTGCAATGGGGTGAACATTCCAATCTAGCCCAACTAATGTGACTTTTAATTCAGAGATACGCGACGAAGTGCAGTAAAAATGGGGCCCGGCCCTCCAAATTGGCAGTCGTCCCGATCTGAATTATTTACAATCAGCAGACCATGAAAAAAGGGAGTCTGACAATTAGAGAAACCTGTTGTGTACAGTAAATTGTAACGAGAACCCACGAGTAAATGTAACAAACGTACACGCTAATCAGCTGGTAATTGATCGGTAATTGACCTAATTGAGGTGGTCGTGTACACGTCTTATTAAACGGTTTAGAAAGTAACGCCTAAGGGCCAGCTTGGAGCCCTATTAGGAGCCCCAATTAGTAAGAAATGTGGTTTTATTTAAACTGCATTGTTGTCTAGAGTTGAGAGGAGTGTGACTGTGTTTTGTGTTGAAGAGATGTTATCAGAAGAGGAGTGTAGACGAGCTTACTGCTTCACGACACTAATCGTGTACTATTTGTCAGGTGTCTACGAAGTGACATGTGGTTTGTGGAGGCACGTCTTGTCGGTCTATATCGGTCTATATCGGTATATCACAGAACATAGTTACTGACGTGAGCCTGGTAAAGCTGATGAAAAATTTGTCGAGATATGTTGAAACATCGACTTTCGGACGTGAGTAAATACTTGCTGAGAAATGACAAATGCTTTCAGCCTGGTCACATACTATACCTGGTCACGGACTAACGGTATTCTGACTTAAGAGTGCTCAGATCATGAGTATTGGGTTTAAGATCGCCGAAAATAACGCCCATTTCTCGTTTTAAATATCAGCAAATCAGGACGCTCTGCGATCTAAGACACGAACTTCATTTGACGACACTGTGACAAACTAACAAACAACCACAGCTCAGTTACCTGAAGGTTAATGTAGGCTGGATCAGGGCTCTTAAGGTTTACATACTCGTTCGGACTACCAGCTGGAGCAAATGTTGGGAGGTCTTCTAACGGGTCTGTGTCCCTGTTTGATGAGCCACCTGAAACACAAGGAAATTTTGTTTTTGGGTTCAATCTCTGAAACTTAAAATGCCTATTTCTAGTTTGAAGTTTAACACAGGGACACATCTGTTTCTGGTCCATTTCAACAATTTTCTGTTTAGGCTGCATAGTCCACCGATAAGTTTAACATATGGCAACTCGAGTTTTGGGGAAATTAAGCACGAGAAACTACATATAATTATATAATGCAGCCGATTATAATGTTTAACTTCTTGGTGATAGTTAAAGAAGCTTTTATTAATAAGTTTGATGTAATACGGCCTACACGGCACGTGCGGTGTGTCATGACACCAGATTTTCAGAGTATTATTTAGGGGAATATAACACGGGACACTCAGGACAGTGTGTGTGTGTGTGTGTGTGTGTGTGTGTGTGTGTGTGTGTGTGTGTGTGTGTGTGTGTGTGTGTGTGTGTGTGTGTGTGTGTGTGTGTGTGTGTGTGTGTGTGTGTGTGTGTGTGTGTGTGTGTGTGTGTGTGTGTGTGTAAGTAAGTAACTAACACGCTGATACACTGTGGTAAAAGAGAGGAGATCTCTCCCGAACCTGCACTCTCATTTCTTCTAATAAACCTTCGTCCTGTCATCAGCTCCGTACAGCTGTCACGTGGGCTAAATACGGTGCCGTGATTGGTCGGGGAGGAGAGGGGAGACGTGTGATTGGTGGAGGGGAAGGCCGGGGGTTTAAAAGGAAAACAAGCGCTGAATGAGTTTATAGTTCCGCTGATGGAAGTGCTGCATGTGATGATATGAGAAAATTAAAGGCGATAATTAAAATGTACAAGTGATAATTAAAATGTATGGGAACAGACACTTTAGTTACAAACAAACAGACAAACAAACAAACACTTTAGTTTAGATTCAAACAAACAGACAAATTATAAATACATACAAACAAGCTGGAACAATACTCTAAAATAAACACATATTTACAGCCGTAGAGGCTGGAATAAGTTCTCCGTACTCTTTTTGAGGTTTCAAGGGAGTAGTAAATGGGTATAATAGCACCACTTGGACCAATATCAGTTAAATTATGTGGGTATATTCAGAAGAGCAAGGTATTTTGTTTTATGTGTTGTGAATAACAATGAAAGGGTATGGAAAACGTGTCAACAATTGACGGTACACCACATGCTGTACTGTCTACAACACCCACCACTTATATGACCAAAACCATAATAATAATAATAGTTGTGTAGTTATAAATGGAATTTTATGCAGTAAATATCATGCGTTATATTGTTATGTACTGCATAACATAGCTAACGACTCTAACGGAGTACAGGAATGCACGTCTTTAACGACAATTTTGTACGAAATTTCAACACGCATGCATGAGAATACTGCATTTTCAGAATAGTTCAGATAGTTCTCACTTCCTCATCAACTTGTATAAAACAGTTCTAATTGTTCATTTTTTGTCCAAGGACTTGAACTTATGTGAGAGAATTTTCGAACATTTTTGGGCAATGGAATGTTGTACTGCATCCATTTCATTTTTTCTTCGATGTAACCATCATTTTCAACAAACAATTCAATTTCATTCAACAATCAAGCATTTAAGAATACTTAGCCACTGTTATGGTGGTACCTGTAGTCGCAGACAACCCAAAATTATATACCCCTTCTCCAACATTAACCAACCCTCCTTTCCATTCATCGAGAATAAAGTTATTTTTCCAATATTATATTTAATATTGGCCGAACTACAAAAACAATGTTTCTCTAGAAACTCCACCCTTAACTTGGTTTCCGGAATTCCACGCTTTGCTACGTATATCAGCTGCATATCATATCAGCTGCATATCATATTAGCAACTTATCTCGTTATAAGATTATACTGCGACTAAAGTAATGCTGAAACCCCCTCCTTAAATATCTGGGTTGACCGTGACTACAGGAAATATTTTTGCATAAAAACACGAAGGAGAAGAAAGAACATGTACCATTCTGTTTACTTTTACTGGCCGAGTTGGCGATATTAGAAGAGATTTTTCTGATGTTTCGAGAGTGATTTTTCTCGAACTTCGTTCGTAATGATCGCAAGTATGTCTGAAATGATAAGAATTAGTTAGAAATCGAAACGCTAACTTAAGTACACTGTGAGGTTTTGTGCTTTTCTTCGGAAGGATTGTCGTAAATGAGAGCTGGCAGTGACAAAAATTCGTTATCAAGCCCCTCTAAATTATAAAAGAAATCAAATTTCAATTTTTAACTAGCAATGAAATCATTACAGACATGGCCATATTCGTCATTCAGGGGATATCAAAATTCACCAACTGAAGACTGAGTTTGTCTAGACTTGGACTTTGGAGAAACAAACGTTTCAGTCCGGAACAAAGATACCCTACATGAATAGACCTTGAAATACCTCCCGCAGAACAGCGCGTGAACACTTCAACTGTCTCACATACATGAAGCAGAAACCAGGCAACTGCCCCCGATATAATAAAGAGAACAAAGTACTATCTGTATGTTATTAAGGAGATGAGCACGTTAAAGTAACATTAGTAAAATCTAAAGCTATGTCTTGTGGAGGGTACCTGTAGATCCCCGTTGGGGACATATTCTACCAGTAAACAGACAGGAGGCTTCACGGTGACACACCCGATTATGTTTACTATGTAGGGGTGTGACCCGACCTGAAATTGCAAAGGGTCAAACCAGGAAGTTTGTTACAAAAGTTTGTTAACGATTGAAAATAAGAGAAATCGGGAATTGACAGGGTTTTACGCAGTATTTTAGTTAAATAAGAGTAAAAAGTAAACATTTTCATTTACTTGAGAAGCTGAGAAGCCTTATATTGTGAGAAAAAAAAACAAACGAATTGTTTAGAATCGTTAGGTGTATTTGTGTATCAGGAGCCCGCGTAAAGTTTGAGAACGTTCTCTCACGCTCCCGACACACACACAATAATTAGTAAGCTTGACACTGATTGAATCTAACTTTAAAAACTGGTTTTATAGTTCCACACACCAGGATGTACTTATTATTTACCTTCTTCATTAATGCAATCTCCTTCCAAAGTGCCTCAGCCTCCTGCTCGCTATTCGACTCTTCTGAAACAAATCATTTTATTGCTTGTAAACGTGCCGCTCGTTGTCGGAAAGCCAACTTGGCTACAAGCCAACCATCAACTTCGCCGGGATACCAGTATATAACAGAGAAAAGCTGGCTCATCAATGATCTAAAATCCGCAAAGATATGAAATCACTGTGTTACACATTGCTACGACTTCAACAAAAATGCAGAACAGTAAACTTCCACACACTAGCCGCGTCAGCTCAATAAAAGAGCTCTCACCTTTGAGCATTTTAACAGCCACCATGGTCGACTTGCCATCTTTGAGCATGGCCCCCTTCATGACCCGACCAAAGGCCCCCTCACCCAGCAGGGTGCTCAGTTTCATATCGTCTGGGTTTATCTCCCACTGGTCCGGAACTACACTTCTCCTGAAGTTACAAAAGGTTAGCAACTGGCTAGAAACTGGCTTTAAGACCAGTTAGACTCATCAGAGGCTATTTAAGTACTGGTTAGAGATTGGTTCAGCTTGAGAATACTCTCAGGAGTTACCCGGCAAGTTAGTTAAGCCTGAGGGCCAGGGGCAAAGAAAAATGCACGGGTAACATGATAGTGTCAGGAAAAAGGAGGAGGGCCCGGAAGCGGAAGTCAGAAAAAGAGAAGGAGGGATAAGATGGCCAGTGTATGAAAGGCCAACACAATACAGGGTACCTATAATATTAGTGTGGACTGTGGGTGATTCCCTTTAAAGCTGGCCTGCTAGCGTGTCCGCGTAGTAATGAATCAAGAAAATGTGTGACAGGGTTTCCCGTACAAGTAGGAAGAAGAGGGGAAGTGATAGAGACACGAACTGATAGAGATTCACCCGACAACGCGTGCTGAGAGGGGAAACCGGGCACTTTCTCGAACACAAGGAAACATTTTGAGTGGTAATTGTTCTCTCTGTGGATTAAATCGTATCAGATATCAAAGATAGCGCTCTTGAGTGTCTAAGATATTCCTCACAGACGATCACTGTTTTATGGAAGTGTCAAGTGACGTAAACTGATTGTGTTTTATCTCTCTGTACTTCTGTGTTAGCATTTATATAGTCTCGTCATACGTTATGAGAGGTTATGAGGGGGAAGCGATCAAATAGTTTTCAGGGATTTAAGGGACGGAGCATCGGATTCTTTCTCATCAGAAGCTTTGTGGAACACCTCAAAACCCACGTTCGCCTCTTCCATTACTAAACTAGGACTAAAGTATATAATGCTGTAAAGGTATAGATATGGAGACGTACTTCTCCTCTCTGTACTACAGGATGGAAAAGATTTAAGGAATCAGGAATGTCTCTACATATTTTTATTTATGATTGGAAGAAGATAATATTATTGCAGCAGTGGCTTTTCAAATCCTTACGGACGTCTGCACTTTAACATTGTACTTTAAGAAGTTTTCCGGATTACACGATTAAGTCAAGGCTACAAGACGTTTACTGTATGGTCATGGAGTGCGTGTAACTACCATTATAAACTATCATGCCAACTCAATCTGTGTTAAAAACATCAGCCTACGTTTAATCATCCAGTAACATTAACCGCAATCAAATGCATAAAGACTGGCGGACACGGACAACCAATCAGTAAATTCTCCGACAGTTTACCGACCAATCAGAGACGAGCTTCAAACCACGTGACTCCCAACAAGCCAATAAGATGCCCGCAAATAAACACCAGGATAAGTGAACTATTGATACGATATAGAATATCGAGCCACTATAATGAGTATTTAATCACAAAGCTTGGCCAGATGTAATGGGGTACGGAGAGAGAGAGGGGGAGAGAGAGAGAGAGAGGGAGAGAGAGAGGGAGAGGGGGGTGATACAGTGGACCATGTTTAGAGGTACGTGTCAAGTATAGTCTAGACTTTCAACGTGAGGATAATAGTTCGGGAATGAAATGTAGCGACTAAATTTCTGGAGCTTTTCTAGACAGGCGACCTTTTTTTTGTCGAGTTGCAGGCTCCAGATACCAATCCCGTAAAGGACATCTCCGTCGACTGATAATGTACAGTTAAACGGAATAAACGTCCGAATATTGCAGGTTCTGAAGAACCGAGAAATTTAAACAAAATGTTAAACAAGACTTACATGAGGGGATAAAGCGGGTTGTACTGCGTTTTTATTATTTTCTTGACCTGGTTGTGCCGTTTGATGTAACAGAAGAGCGCGATACCAAGACCAATCGCAAACATGATGACCAACACTACCACGATGTAGACCCACTTATCTGAAATTATGGTGTAATTAGTTAATTGGAAAATTAAAGGAATATAATTAGTCGGAAATAGATGCTCGGGATGGTTATTGTGACTACGGTCAAGGATTCAGCGTCAAATTAGTAAGACTAAATTGAAAATTTGGAGGATAAATTAGGGAGATTATGGAAGGAATAGCTAATGTTTGGCCGGAATAATATTTGAAATTTATCGTCATGAAGGCGACACAACGATGAATCTTGCTCATGATTTAGGAATTATGATGCCAGTTTTATCCTAAACGCAATGTATTTTCTGGAGGAGCTATTGAATAAAATTTTCGTTCATAGCTGTCCAGTGTCCAGCAATCGAGGGTGTTTTGCCAGATGTATAGATCTCCTGACTTCTCGTTGTCTTTAATTCAGATAAAAATCAATAATATTTTGCGGTCGATCCGGCGATCACGGCACATAAATAATATCACATTCCATAATTCATCAGAGTTTGGTATTCTACACTTCCCTGAATTTTAATTCTACCAAATTAGGCCTCTTTATTAACAAAAGAAGCCGCGCGTAGCTATTTCTTCTCACTAACTCTTTACTCATAGTTCAGACGTTATCTTCAGGAGCCGTAATGAAGAATAAGAACTCGAATTAAAGTGCTAGCTAAGTACCCAAATGGATCATCTCTACTATTATATTATGGTGGGTTACAAGTTGAAACTCAGCTCATTTTTAGTTCAGATCTTTATCATGATAAAACTGCTGTGGTGAGGTACGTTGACGTTTCAATTTTATAACTACATGATGATATTAAATGGGATAAAATTACCGTGAGTTTGTTTGAGCTTTTGAGTATTTGGAATGTTCTAGAACAAATCTGGTTGTATAAATTACGCAATGTCCCCTCCAATAACAAGATATTACCACAATAGTATCTAACGTGAAGCTTGAAGCCTGAACTTGCGCTCATTCCGATGAAACCTTACACTAATTTCAGACAATTAACGGTTACATTTAATTGTGTCGTCTCATCCTGTGACCTGTCTTCAGTCTGGGGCACGTGACCCTGTTTGGTTTGTACTTGGGACTCTTGCCAGGATTAATGAAATCTAACTTTGAGATTCTAACAATGAATCTAATTTTGAATATCTAATTCTGGGATCGTGTGAACTGTGCATTATATTCAAGGTAAAAGAATATTTTGAAACTGTAAGGATCTGAAAATGCATTTTTATTTATCAATGAAATGGGTGCACGGGGAACTCAAGGCAGCCCTAGTGTATCAATCAGTACATTACTAGTGTATCAATTAGATTATAATAAGGGTTATTAAGCTATATTCTGATTAAAACCAAACCAATTGAGCTGCATACTTTCAAGTTAAACCTAGGAATTCCTAGATTCCAAGAAACACGCTGTGGTTACGTTAGATCATAATCCGACCATTACTTTACGATATTGTTATTAACTATATTGTTTTGAGGAGGGATCTAAGGCTTGCCCGACTGTTCGGAGAAATCTATTTAATATCGGCAATTGTAGATTTGGGGTTAAGGATAAGCTATATTTCGCTGTTCAAAGATTCTGCTGAAATTAATAGTAGCAGTCCTTGTTATAAGTGTAATGCTATAGTTTCGGTTAAGTTGCACGTAAAATTTGTCTGTAGATGTAAATTATCGGTAAGTTTTGTTTGTAGCTTTATTTGTTTTGTTCTTCGGCTCTATTGTGCAGTCTTTTATCTTTGCCTAACAAATTACAAAGGCAAAAGCTTTGTGTCTAGATAGAGGTTTTAACAAGCTTTTAACTAGAACCAATAAAGTTCCGATGATGCCAAGTAAGTTTGCAGCCTGTAATCATGCTTGGACACGCCGGATTTGCAGTGGTAACGATTCTTCAGATGTGTTTTCCAAGTTACGAGTTATGGTCCTACGATGATTTTTTCAGAGGAGAATAATTAATATTGGACACATTATGATTTATCGGTCTTAACCTACCAGATTAGCATTGTGCCTTAATAAACCTATAAATGACGAGATTGTCTTCAAAACCAACCCTTATCCAGACCACAGCTGTTCAAAGCGTCCGTTAAATCACTATGTTTACTAATTGCATTTCAAGTTGTTCAATGTACCCAATCCAATACCCATAATAAACGTATTACATCACTCACAATAACTGATGCAGTGATCACCCAGATCTCCAACACTAGAGTTGTATAATGTATTTCAGGACATGCAGGATGGGCCCGGTTACCGGACACACCCTAATACATGCTCACCTCATCAGTCTTGTAACCCTAACACTGAACATTACCCGCGCATCACTGTATCAGTTTTCACTCCCAAGACATTTAGACGTCTGTCCAAATCTTCAATCCTAAAATTAGTCGGGATACATGTACATTGTACATTGTACAGTGTATAGGGGGGGGGGGGGGGGGTGAAAACAGTCGGGTCATGTAGAAAACCTTGATTTAACGCTTAGAGATCGGATAAATATTGTGGTGCTTCTGATTGGAGTTAGACTGGTGAAGTTGACGTTTTGTATTTTGACCGGTACTATAGTTTAATGGAAGAATAGAGCTCAGTACTCTTAATAGGGGGATATTGTGACCTCCTGTGTTCAGGGAGCCTAGAGGATTTAGTGTGCGCCACCTGTAAAATGAACTATACAATCTGTGCAATTAGTATACATTACACACAGTGTGAACTGTACAATATGTACAATTAGTATACATTACACACAATGTGAACTATACATTCTGTACAATTAGTATACGTCATTACTGATTACACACAGTGTAAACTATACATTCTGTACAATTACTAAACAATACACACAGTGTAAAATATACAAGCTGTACAATTGCTATACATCATATTGTATACAGTTATATCTTTATATCTCGTACGTAAAGCCTCAGTGTAGTGTGACAACATGTGTACGACATGATACGGAACTGAGATATGATATTATGATAACATAGATCAGATCATGATACGGAAGATAATCGTTAAATAACTTACTTAATAGTTCAATCATGCGTGTTTTGATGGTTTCTTCGTTTAAATGCGAATCTACCATTCCGTTTAACAGAGGAAACCTTCCCAAAACTCGTATATATATAAATATAACCTTCTATGTATTTTCATATTTTACGTAATTTTTTATCGCCTTAAATTCGGAGGCTAATATTAAGACATTCTGTTAAGGTCAAAAGATAAAGGTATGGTATTGCAACGTACATATTATAATATAATAATGAACTTACTCTACGTCAACAATAATTGTGCATAATACACGTGTTTTATCAACCCTTTCTAAATTTAATTGACGGCCCAAACCACACATAATCAAAAATCGTTTAAAAACCAACTTCTCAAAGTTATATGAACCCAATACTATGAACCTACAATGATGTAGACGCATCTTCATGCTCATGTCACCATTTCGTCAGTATTTCTAGCTTCAGCCCCTTCACAAGCCCTCTTTGAGAAGAGAAGCCTTAAGAAACCGTAACTTCTTATCTTAATATAATTACCTATTTATCCAATTAAGATAACCATCGTATTGTCACGTGATATTGGGTAGGATCGCATATTCTACTTCTCGCATAATATGTTAAAGCCTGATAAGACCATAACATACAGTGACAACCGGTGGGTTCGGTTTCTGAAGAATATAAAATCAGTAAAAATTAATCGGTATAGGGGTACACGGTACACGGTATAGGGGTACACGGTACACGGTACACGGTACACGGTACACGGTACACGGTACACGGTACACGGTACACAGACCACGGTATATTGGGTATACGGTATAGGACATTTACAATCATCATTGTTATAAAAAGATTTTTGTGTATTTTGATTTTTGATCTACGTTCATGCAGTTATCAATTGAATTAATTACCGTGATTTCCACACTTTTGGCACTGTAACATACCGAACACATTCTCTATCCCTTAGCAACACGTACAGGTGATTGATAACCAAGATTGTGTAGTAGATCCCGCCTAGCTGACTCAAGGCCAAGTTACACCTAAATCTATCACTTCAACGTTCTACAGAACACGAATGCAGCGTGACAAATGAGAACTCTTATTTATAGAGACTTGCACAGATGAATGCCACGGTTAACTATTATAACATATTATTAACAATATGATATTTAATAATAAATGTCACTGACAATATATTTAATACTTTCAACACTACTTAGTATAATATGACAGATAATTTGTATGCGACAAATAATTTGAATTTCTGATGAAGACGTTCCAATGATGAAACATATCATTTTTTCTTTATTAATAACGCCGCAGTAATTCTGTCCAGAAGATACTAGAACTTTTAGGAAATTCTCAAAGGTCACAACTTTCACTCTGTCTTTTTACCATGCTACAATAAGAGCGTTGAAGAGCACAATCCCACTTCTCCGCAGGAGAGACTTATTTCATGGCAACCCTTATTAATCCCTTCGAAGGCCATGCTAATCCAATTTTTGATCTTAAATTATATTTATCATTATCATATTATTCTATTTTCGACAAATTAAAAAATAAAATCCTTTTTAAAAACAGGCTAAGAAAGATCTAACTCGATAATGTAATAAACTTACTGCTCTGATTTTTATAGTAGACCGAGTTGGTCACTGGTGGTTCACTGGGAGGTCCCCAACCAGCACTGGTTCTTGCTGATATTCTTACTGCGTTGATTTTTGCAGCTTTATCTACAACTGTGAGGTTAACGATGCCATCAAAACTGCCATCTTCTTTGAAATTGTCTTTCAGCTCCTTGTTTTCGCTAAGAAAGAAGACATTTAAAAAACAATGTTTTTGAAAATCTAATTGTCAACAAATTAATCACATTGATACGTCATGGAATTTAGCTTAAAAAACGAATAAAAGGATAACATTCAGCTATGTTAACGAATTTGAACTAACATGTTCAACAGAATGGTATTAATTATCTCCTCTTCTTCAGAAGCCTCCCTCCGTCTCCTCTTCGACATATTATTCCCGGCCTTCTTACTCAAAAACACCAGTTTGTACTCAATAATTATTCCTTTTATACCCTCTCTCGGGGCATCTATTTTAAGTTCAGTATAATACATATCAGAGTCGGGGTGCTGATTTATCATCAGAGTGTTGTCGAGGATGGGTGCGTCAGGTACTGGAATAGAGAATTTTAAATAGAACTAGATGTTAAATGTGAGATCAAAGGAAACAGATCTATAGCTATAGCTCTACAAGAGTGCCGTTCATGAGTAATGTTGTACTGTGAATCGTCTAATTGCAACATCTCGATCACAAACTAAATGAGATTGACCTTACCATATAAGAGGTGAAATATCACAATACCGATATCTGAAAGCAAAATAATATGAAACCACCCATACAAGGTAGAAATCCAGAAACTAACCAGTTTCCTCAGTTCTATAAGAGTGCGTCTGCTGTAGACTGGTTCCCGCTTCATACACAGCCACAACCATAACACTGTATGCTGAGAAAGGTTTCACAAACTCTGCTCCCACTGTTACACTTGGGTCACGTGTGTCATCGCTCTTAATTGTGATTGGCTCCTCCGTGATGTAGCTTGCTGCTGATTCGCTTGTTACTGTCACCTGGTGTTTGGAAATAACGGTGAGTTTCTTGAAATTTCGCGATCAGTATTTTTTGTGAATCGAAATCTTTCGAGCGATTATTTGATCTAATAATATTCGCTTAAACATATGCCTTCATAAAACTACCACTGATATAGCTAACTCCTCCTACAACAAGCCAAGCCTGGCCATTAAACGAATGTATATTTTACTGTAATGAAGAGCATGATTGGAAATGGATTTCCCGGTGGTATGCACTCAACCACACCTTTGTAATTACACCACTCTACCCAGTTAGCGTAGAAAGAGAGATACAATATTACAACAGTACTGCAATGTACGACACTATTATGTACACTAATAGTTGATGCCTTCAGCTACAGCTCATGGTTGGAGTTGTCAGTTGTAACAAAGTGAAGTGTTGGTGACCAATTAATGGGATTAATGAGGGTTAGTGGCAATAAGAATTGATGTGAATTTTATTCCAGATTACCAAGAGGAGCATTACCTGGTAGTGAATAAAGTAGTTGTTGTCATCATTTACAGCTGGTTCCCAGCTGAATGTCAAGGATTCGTTCGTAATGTTTTCTGTAATTTCTGAGACTGGCGGGGGTTTAACTGAAAAAGTGGGGATTAGGTCGCACAAACATTTAAATTTTCGGCTTGATTACGTTTCAAAGATATTGATTTCATATACATTTAAAATGAGAATAGAACTTACCGATCGTTTGAACAGGAATCTTGATAGCCATCTGGCGATCTAGATATGATACATGACAAACGTAGGTAGTATTTTCAGTAAAGTTCTTTATCTCGTACGACAATCGCTTTGTTTCCCAGTTGTTATTTTGCCTGATGAAAAGAAGATTAGGGCTTATATAATTCAATCGACTCATTATAAGAAATCCTGAAACTGGGGAGGCCGGTATATCATGACCTCTAATTTCCCAAAACTTGACCTCAAATTTACCAAAATTAAAACTTAACCTCAAATTTACCAAAATTACCTCTAATTCCCTGGAAACCTTAAGTCAGGCTCCAGTGAGTTAGGAAACCTATGATAACTTTAACGATGTTTAATTAATGCTTTAATGAGTTTTAAATTCAGGATAATATACTTAAATCTTCTCAGCAATAAAATGATAAACCTAAACGGTGGAACACTTCATGAAACCCTACCTGGTATCATTGCTAGGGAGCCATTCTGTTTCTTCCCCGTTTACTGTACCCCATTTCACTTCAATTATTTCCTCAAACAAACTCTGTCTCATGGTAATATCGAGATAAACTTCAAGTTTGAAATCTTCATAAACTGTCTGTCTCAAAGGCAGCTCATTGTGTTCTGAAGCTAGCACCAGAGGTTCCCTTGCTGAGGTAAATATTAGTTTAATATTTATATTATCAAAACTTAAGTAATCAAATACAAGCCAACATGGCACCTTCGTTCTTAATACGAATATTAGCAAACATACAACCATATTACTAAATCACTTTTCAATAATATTAAATCAATCTAGAAAGGTCTTAACGCTCAAATATTGTTTAGTTTTCCACTATCATTATACATAATATAATACATAATATTATATCATTATACATATTATTATATCAACTGAGTCAAACATCTTCCTCCTCATAAAGAGAGGAAATTAAAGGGAATGATACCTTCGACGATAACGTCTTGTGAGGCGGATCGTTTTGTGGGTGTCTGAGTTATTTGATCTGTATACTCGAAGGTGCAGATGAACTGCTGTCCCAGCGACATGTCCACCTTCTTTATTTTTAACTCGTGAAGACCTAGAATACAGTGAGTTATAATTTGTCTGGTGGTTAGCAATTAAAAGCGGTTTTTATGGAACTCCCATAGTTAATTGAGGTAGTGTTCTTTGTTGAACCAATTTAAAAAAAAGTTATTGAAAGAGAGCTGATTTTTTAACATACCGAAAATCTCCAAAAAATCAGTCGGCAGTTCGACTTCAGTTCCGTTTCCAAAGCTCCAGATGGGCTCGATATTGTCTTTGTGGACCCCAAACGGGCATTTCGTCTTAAATTCTCCAGTTGTCTGACAAACTACACATTTGAGGTAGCGATCAATCCAGGGATCGTTACGTAGGTACTGATAGTCGTTATAGGCCATGGAGAGCACCGTGTACTTTGCTGAAGGGGCAACAACAGCGTCTTCGTAACCTGGGTTAGGGAAACTAAATAACATTCAAATACATTTAAAATTAGGGTAAGATCTAATTTCTTTAAATTAAATTAAAAATTATAACAAATAATAAATTGGCTTAGTTTCGTGCTCGGGCTCGCCCTCCGCTAAAGCGTCGGGAATTATCGCCCTTAGCACTCAACAGCCAAGGTATTATTGCATTGTATTATAATATGGGTGGGGTAAAAAAATGCTGCTTTTATTTTATTACCTTTTATTTTAAACTTTATATTATCCTCCTGTTAAGGTATAATGATTTCAACACTACTTACTCGGGAAATGCATGGTTAATGGCAACTGAGTTGGGTAGTAGGACGGGAGAGTTGCGCCTTCAGCCATCGTATAGTTAAGTGTGTAGGTGTAGTTGTACTGCGGTTCCAAGTAGTCCAGAATGGCGGGGGGAATCCCGGGGGAATCATGATCATGGAAAAAGGTAAATCTCTGAAACAGTTAAAATCTTTACAACAAACCGCTTCTTTGACCCGAATTCCTAATCCCAAATTCAGCAAAAAAAATGCACGGTTAAAAAGCTTATAAAATAATATACATTATACATTATACATTATACATTATACATTATACATTATACAATATACATGCTTACCAGACTTTGAAGATTATAGTCCGAACTACCATCTCTGACTCTACCCTCGTTATTTTCAGTTCCCAAACCCAAATCAATGCAGTACAGGACAAACCATTCACTGTACAAGGGCTGCTGAGTGGGACAGCTAACTTGCACACTTAACACTGAGTCATCAAGAAACTGGGGCACGCTTGCCACCACCACGGGGACAACCAAATGATCAAAACCTTGGGTGGCTGTCACTTTGGCATCGTTGTGGTTGATTATAATCGGCTGCCATAAGCCCATGCTGATGTCGTACTTGTCGTAGCCGAAGGGTGAATTCTCGAACACTGTCGTATCACCTGTATAATATTATATACTAGTCATTTTGTTATTTTTGTAAACTTTTGTAGAAGTATCCACAAAATATTTTTTGAGGAGAATCTCATTCATCAAATTAGACCAAAAAAAGGATATCGACGATAATGAGACTATTAAACATTTTGATCACCAAAGATTCAAAACGGTTTCTAACGACGACATAAAACATGACTTACCCTGTACAGTGATATCAATAGCAGACTCCACAAAGCTTCGCTGTTCCTCCCCTTCAATCTGATAACCACACTCGTAGATCCCCGAGTCCACTACACGTGCAAACGGTATCCTGAACTGCAATCCTGCTTTCTGAAAAAATGGAACTAGTCAAAAACAGTAAAAAATTTATGTTTTTATGTAGGTAATTTGGATAAGAGGCAGCAGTCGTTAGTAACGACTCGTTACATGCGATATAATTCGGACAATCATATTTTGCATGGTAACTAATCGCACTAAAACCTCTCCCGATGTACAATCAGCAGCACAACCCATATGTGGCACGGTTAAAAAGGGGAGCCCTAAAAGGTGCTAAAAGTACTCCCCCACCCATGTGTATTGTGTACCACTGCACTGTGGGGAGGCAGTTCAATATTTCCACCATAAAATTCGTGGACTAAATAACGATTTGCGTTGAACCCTTTCCCACACAAAGAGCTTGATAACCACCCCCAGCCTGCTCCACCCAACAACAGCTCTCAAACTTTAGCTTCGTATCTCAGCAAGTTGCAGCGCGAGCGGATGACTTTAAAAATAATTAAACATAGTGGTTGCTGTAATTGTAAGCTGTTGATAGGTCCGTGATGACAGCACCACACCATGAGATGGAATCTGACCTGACCTCGATCTCTCTCTCTCCCTCTCTCTCCCTCTCTCTCCCTCTCTCTCAGTCTCTCTCTCCCTCTCGGCCTCTCTCTCGCTCTGCCTATGTTACATGTTGTTATATACTCTCTTTTTGCTAGTGCATTGTCTGCTGACACCCGACTGAGAGAGAGGAAGACCTGCTAGATCGTGTTCTTGGTAGCTGGGAGTTCAGGGGTTGTGGGGCTTCCTTCTGTTGCAGTGTGGTGCCGGGTCAAAAGGTTCTCATACAGAGGGAGAGAGAAGTAGGAGATATCAGATACAGTGATGTTATCACGTGGGCGGTAGTGATATCACGTGGGCGGTATCTTGTTTGTAGGACATGTAGCTTAGAGTGGGGACGTTGTGCGCTTTATATTGACACGTGACTCATGTCACCGCGTCTGGAAAGTGACCATATATGGTTCAGTTCAAGACGGGGAATTAAAAACATGGTTGGTTCCATTCGGTTAGGGTTTGGCAAAACATTCCTTGATCCTGCCGCTCAGCTGTTAGTTTTAATAAGCATTGACCAAGAAATGTACATCGCCTCGCTACATAGCTACATGGGGCAGTTACCAATAATGAATAGCTCAGTCAAGAGAAGTGTTGCTATAGGTTGCTATAGCATTGCTATAGCATTGCTAAAGCGCTGTCATAGCGTTGCAATAGGTCCTACTATGACCAGGAAGTACGAGCGTGCGCATATCTTCGATTCCGGTTTCCGGCAAAATTTCCAAACGGAAATAGATTTTTGGGACCTAAGACTAAGAGTCACGTGACAATAGTATTTAAAGCCATAGTAAGACAGTTTTTTTGGACACGATTCAGGATATGGCATTGTGCAGTAAAGATAAACAAGAGAACTTCCTGTGTAAAGTTAGAATGACTATTAATTATTAAGAGCCGTGCAGTAGGAGAAAACATAAACAGTGATCTAACTTCCTGTATACAATACAAGTGACAACTTCTTACCCGACACACCCCACCCCTGACTCCTTCTTATGTTGATTCTAGTGGAGCAATTAAATGTAATTAAAAACCCTGAACTAAATCTAAATACCTAAAAAAGAGGTTTAACCTCCACTAAAAAAGAGGTTTAAAGTTTAACCTCAACTCACCAATTCAGTGAACTCCATCCTGTGGAGATCATCCTCACCCTCATATCTCTCCCTGATATCCTGGTCACTCTCACCCACTCTGTCTTTGTAGAAGTAAAATGTGGTGTTTTCTGTTTCGGACACGACGCAAGAGCATCGGAGTAATAGTTCTTCACCAGAGTCGAGCACGGGGGAATCTGTGTTCAGGGTCAGCGAGCACGCTGAAATGTGGAATTTATTACATATTGTGTTTATTAGGAGATTATTCGTATAATTGCGGTGCAAATGGAAATTCGCGTTAATTTAGTCATATTTATATATTTATTGAAGACGTATAAATGATGTACGGCTTCGTCATTTTCACCTTGGTAAACGGACCTTTAATCTTGTGAAAACTTATTATGACGATAATTTAGATTCGTGTGTTAATGATGTCACTAAGATTAAATATTATATATAATATTGAAAAATTCTATATTTTCGTCAGCCTGAACCGTTTTTGTATCTGCCGAAGTATGTGGGAGACAACGATATTAGGTTTAAGTGGGATGCGTCGACTAAATTAATTCTTGTATCCCCCACGTAGGCAAATAAAGTTTTACTTATATCTGGAAAACTGGAATTTTTATCACTGAGCAGTTTTAGACAACTAATTTTGTAAAGCCCTACTTATTCAACACAAATTATAAGCCATTTCACCACTGCAAATGAAATGCACACAATTATAACTGCAATACTGCAACTAAAAAAGCGTGAGACCGTATCATTGCAATGATACTGGTTACTGGATCCAAACAAATTCCAATTACAGTGACTTTCAACACTATACCAACACGATACCATACTGTTAATTATCAATTAATTAGTAAATTATAGAAGAACGACCGGTAATATTCAGCCGTAACGAGGAGGTGAGGAGGAGGAGGAGGAGGGAGTATAATTTGATACCCTACCTAACTAGCGGGGGCCCTAAATATTGTACCATTTCTAGAGATTGCAGGTTACTGTGTCATGGTTAATGGGCATTTACTGTAATTGTAAGTTGCAGGTAGGATGTGTCTGGGATTGAAGTTACAGCCTAAAATGCAATTATGCAATTTTTCACTTGTGAGGTTGCACGTTGTTAGAAATTCAATTGCTGGAAAAAAGTATCACCGATGGAAATGGAAATGGTAATGCTGGTAGGGATCTCTCCGGTCATGACAGTTACATTGTTAAGAGCTGATATAGCCATTACCCTGTACCAAGTTACGTAGCCATATATCTTATATTATCTATCATAGTGATGAGAAATTTAACAGAGAGTAGATCACTACAAAATACTGCACCCAGGATGCGGAGTGTTACCAACAATCCAAACTGTACTTCTTTCTTTCTGCTACTCAGAGAAACCTTCTGGTTTCAGAGCCCAAATCATTATCATACGATAAGATGGTTTACCGTGAGAGGACCAACAAAAATTACAGTAGAAAATGAGAAATCTGAACTTTTTTTAGCAATTTCCAAGAAATATGTGGGAATGATGCGACAAAATGAGAAAACCGGCAAAAAGAAACGGAGATTCTAATTTAGCATTATATGCAAAACAATATATTGACAAATGAAAAAACGCTAAATAAAAACAATTACATCCCTATCATGCACAAACCTGGTATTTGTGGTGAAACTGAAGAGAGGAGCAGAACACAAGAAACCAGCAGACAGTAGAACATGATAACTACACAATATCTCCCAACTAAGCTCCCTTTCTCTCTGCTGTAGTACGAGCTTGTCTTGTTTAATACAAAATCGAATTAGTCGCCTTGAATAGCTGCTACTGTGCTTTTAGCGCCTTTTATGCCGCAACTTTACCGCCGTCTGCCCATGGTTCTTTCTCCCTCAGGTGTGTGTTTGTGACGTAGTACTAGATCCAGCTAAACAAACACGGTTTTGTGTAAGCACAGAGAAAAACGAGAAGAGATCGAGACTATTACTAGAGCTACCTACACCCGGTAAAAAACACAGAGTCTCGTAAAAACGGACACGACTGTTTTACGAACTGTAAAAAGAAACAACTGCAATATATTCAAGCCAGATCTAATATCAGGAGGCCAGGGTATCCAGTGGGAGGTGGGGAGAGTGGCCACGTGACACATTCCAGCCAATAGCTGTCAAGCTGAGTAACTCAAAGTTTATACATGGAGCAATCAACACGTACGTATAATTTTATAACTGCGCAGTACCCGGAGCGATACCCCCGTCTTCTTAATTCGCTACATTAATCACTAATTATATGACATGAGGATGCCCCTTAAACTAAAACCGTGGGGCAATTTTTAGCTTTTTAGGGGCGCAAAAATTGGACGGGAATGTTTAACGTGAGAACAAGTGGAAAAAGTACAGAAGGGAAGTGGGAGCAAACATATGCGAGTGTGTATACTAGAAGCCTAGAATTACACAGCCCAACATATATAGCAAGTATTGGATTACACGCTAAGAAAACATAAAACTGGTGCTGTGATGGAGGTTCGGCAGGACGCATGTGAGCTTCCACCGGAGTGGAGGGACAGATCTACTGTTGGAGATAGGGACATTTCAACCACCGGAGATAATATAAGGACATATTATTGTCAACCAACGTATTGGACATACTAACACCGAAGTGGAGGGACAGTCCCACCACCGGAGAGAAGGGACAGACCTATTACCAGAGCGAAGGAGCATAAACCTAAAGAAGAAGTAAAGGGACAGAACAAGTACAACTTCCGGAGAAAAACTCATCAACGGAGTGAAAGCCAGAAGGACAGATCAACCTCCGGAATTAATGGAAGGTTCAACCTCCGGAATTTAAAGACCGATCTATAACCGGAGTGAAGGAACAGAAGCCCGATTTAAAGGAAACATCCACCAACAGAGTTAAAGTCAGGGGAACAGCTCTGCCCCCAGAACAAAAAGAGAAGTCCACCAAAAGAATCAGCCACTTCCCGGAAGCCCCACACATGACACACTGAAGTGGAAGATCTGAGCACGTGTGACGTCACAACATTCCAAAGAGACACGATGACGTAACTATGCAAGAACTATATTGAGATGCATACACTCGTCACATGACATATACATATTATGTCACGTGACGAGTAACACATTGTTTTACCGCTCGGCAGGCCGGTGTGACGTCACGATCCAAGTGAGAGGAGCGTTGGAGTGGAAGGGTGGAGGTGAGAGCTTCTGAGCTATCACCAGTATAAGTCACGTAGTTCAACTAATCGAAAAGTTCAGGCAGGTTCAAGGTCATCGGAAAATTGTGTAGAACGGTGAATCACATACGCATTTAAATCGCTTTAGCAGCAGCAAATGGGACGTTGTTGACTACCAGCATTTGGGTAATTCTCGGGGCATAGTATTTTAAAACAGAAGGAAAAAAAGATAAAACTACATAGATAATAAAAATTAAAACGGGAACGGAAAAAAGAAATTTACTCGCTGATTTACCCGGTGAGAAGGAGGAGGAGAGAAAGCGGTAAGATCGCTACAACTACAGAGCTGCCGATTTGACTTCCTAGAGTCATAATCTTACACTGGGCAGCAAAAATTGGATCATGATTTGGGGAGATCAACATTGGACGACATTATAGTATTAAATATGTAATAATATGTTCATGTTGCGTGAATATGTATCATAGTGTCCGTAGTCGGTAAAATAGATTAGCTAAACACCCACCATCAGGACTTTCGATTAATGGTGTAGACAGCAAAATTATAATCCAAACCATGAGCGCTAATACTGTGCTATAAATACTAATAATCCTATAAACACTCTCAGCGCTGTATACACTGTGCTACAACTACTCAGACTGCAACAACTACTCAGAGTGCAACAATAACTACTCAGCGTGCAACAACTACCCAGAGTGCAACAACTACTCCGAGTGCTATAACTACTCAAAGTACAACAGATACTCCGAGTGCTACAACTACTTCGAGTGCTACAACTACTTCTCAGAGTGCAACAACTACTCCGAGTGCTACAACTACTCAGAGTACAACAATTACTACTCAGAGTGCAACAAATACTGAACTACTCCGAGTGCAACAACTGCTCCGAGTGCAACAACTGCTCCGAGTGCAACAACTGCTCCGAGTGCAACAACTGATCCGAGTGCAACAACTACTCAGAGTGCTACTATAACTACTCCGAGTACCACGAACACTACCAAGACGTGCACGTGCACCCCTCGACATAAGTCTACCTCTCCAAAATCCCACGGTACTTGAACTGGAACCAGCACATTTACCGCCACTAATGACCCCGAAACAAAGCAGCGCTCACATTTTAAACCTTGTTTAAAACACCCTCCCGGTAACCTCAACCGTAACTACGGACCAGCTACTAACTGCTATCTAACATTCCCCGGGCTGTATTTTACATGGGTTCCACCACCACCGGTCAGACTGAGGAGAGCTCGTTATTTCCGAGTGCTGTAGAGCTATTAACACTCTCGAGTGCTACTAAGTCAAACACTCCGAGTGATATGTAGACTCTGAATGCTGTGGACACCTCGAGTGCTATAGGGTGCTATTATAGGGTGCTAAGGGTGCTTCAAATCCTCCTTTAAATAGATTCCATCACGGCGGACCAGTCAGACTGGTAAGCTCGTTATACTACAGCCGACTAATGACCAAGACCTGTGATTGATTAGGAGACAAACACGGACCCAACACGGATACAGCGTCTCATAAAGTAATGATTTGATCCCAGTTAATACTGGTATCATGCCAGAACGTCAGGTACAACTCTATCATAACGATTTTTTAAAACGCCAAATTAATACGCTGATGGTGCATGAACCATGACCAGTGACCGCGCGTTGGCTAAACTAATCCGTTGGTTAAACTAATCCAATCAGCGTATAAGAACAGAGCATGGTGTGTAGTAGTAGTAGAGCGGATAGTTTTAAAGCAACAAAAGCAAACTAGCGTGGTGCGAGGTATGCAGGATACTGTTACAGTATCTCCTACAGAGCTAAGGCTTGAGATGGAGCAAAGGAAGCCCCACATGCGCTCCACTTTGACAGTTTTGACACGTCTTTTAATTTCAAGAACTGAATACCCTGACAAGAGAGAGATTGAGCGAGAGAGAGAGAGAGAGAGAGAGAGAGAGAGAGAGAAAAAAAGAGAGAGAGAGAGAGAGAGAGAGAGAGAGAGAGAGAGAGAGAGAGAGAGAGAGAGAGAGAGAACAACTACATTTCAATAGAGTTCTCCCTCCAGACGGCCTCCCCACGATTAGTGCTATGTCTAAAGTGGAGTAGTTCTATAAACCCTACAAAGAGAGGATCGTACCGGTATTGGCTTTGAAAATAACGTACACGTGTGCTGTTTTAAAATAAAAACATTACTGCGAGATCAATTGATCAGGTTCTATATCCGTTATATGAAATATGAGCACATCCGGAGCTATTTTTTTCGGTGATGACTTATTTTTCAATGCCATAGTAGGACCTTTATAAAGGATATAAAGTACATTTGAAGTTAAAATTATACCGGAGGTAAATTAAAACCGCGCCGGAGGTGGAATGTATTAAAAAGTCTGTAGACATTCAGGAATGCGTCAGGTATAAAATGTACCCATACAGTCCGGCTCTCTCTCTCTCTCCCTCTCTCTCTCGGAGCTGGATACTGGATACCGAGCTGCAATAATGTCAGGCATCTTTAAAATGTTGGGAGATATAGAGTGTTAAAACAATGTTCGGTTTGTTGGGGGACTGTGAAGTCACGTGACACCCGGCAGTGAGAGGTAGTTTAAACTTGTCACCCTGGTAGGAGGGGTGAGGCAGAGGGGTGCAGGAGGGATTCAAGGGACTGTGGTAACGGGACAAGTGGATAATGACTAGAAAAATTTAGCAAAAGTATCGAGAAAATAACGTTTTAACGCCCGATGAAAAGTGACGTAGACGTACACTTTACGGATTCTTAAATGACGCTCGTTTTAAGTGAGAAGATATTGAGGGTACAGGAGGGGTTGGAGATAGGGTGGAAAAAAGGAGGGGTGGATACTTGAAACTCAGAGGAAAATGACGATCAAAAACTCGATGAAACGGAAAATCTGACGTAGTAGTACACTATATGGATTCTCAAATGACGCTCGTTTTAACTTATAAATAAGATTACTGATCGCAGTCAATAAGAAGGATGCTGTAATGGAAGTTTATGTAAAGTAACGACATTCTACGTCAGACTTATAACTCAGATTATAAAACCATGCTTAATGTACTCGAAATTGGTGTATCACACTTCGAGGACAAAGTTTATTTAGAATAGTTGTAGCAAACCCGCGATGTGGTGGCATGAGCATCGATAACTCAGTCGAAACTGGTGCAAATAATATTAATAATGACAATAAGCATATAAATTATAGATTCAAAATCATACGATTTCACCAAAGCCATGTAAATAAAGCGACGTTGGTAACAAATGCTAAGGATCATAGTGTCATCTTATGAAATCAAATGCTACCAAATGCCTCCTCGCACTTTTACTTTTAAAAACTCGAAGTATCAATATAATATGTTTAATCATATAAGACAATTTATTCCAGACCTAAGGACCACAGAGACTCAAACCACTTTGTGCCCCCCCCCCCCTCCCCCCCCATATCCTATAGTTTGATACATATGGAGCTTAAAGGAGAAGACATGGACTAGAAACTGATAATAAGCGTTAAAACCGATGGTCCGCTAGATGATGAAAAGTCTAACAATATTATAACGAAATAGAAGGCACAACGTAATACTAATATAAAGGGGATAATAGATATCATATAAAACAAGACAAACGAACGATTTATCTTAACATCTAAAGATACATTTTTCTGATATTTTAACTAAAACTGTGTTGAATTGTTCAACTCTAATTTGTAACTTGAGTTCGTCTATTCCTCTCAACTATAATCGGAAAATGACGCAACATATGGACAAATTCTCAAACTAGAACCAAAGTAAAGGATAAAACAGATGAAAGAAGACCTGAAACTGAAACGAAATCTGTTGAAAGAAGAGCTGAAACTAATTAAACTTGAAACCTGAGATAACAAAATCAGTGCGTAGTGTTTAAAAACCCGCAGTTTAAAAAGTTAAAAAGAGAAACAAATACTGCGTGTAAAGACAAGGTGTGATTTTGGAGCTAACATAAGGTGACAAACAGTAAGTACTGATTTAATGTTGCTAATTTTCAGGGGTATTTAGACGAAATATGAGAAGATTAAAAGGCTTCGGAAGTAATAGAGTTGGGGTTCAATGCATACTCAGAAGCAAAAGTAATAGATTGTTTAAGTGTAACTACATATTTTAAACGAATAAAAAAGTCTGGTGAAATTTTCAAACTGACAAATTCGAGATTAAAACGGTTTATTTCCAGTGGAAATAAAAGAAACTTGAGAAGATTAAAAGACTTGGGAAGTAAAACGACCGCTTTCACGCCCTGCTCATATTCAAAATTTTAATTTTGAATACGTCAGAGCTATGTAATACTAATAAGACATCTTCTTCAATGGGAATTCAAATTAAAATGAGTGTATATTATAAATCACGAACTATCATCGCTAATTAAAGCAATTAAAGTTACTTCTGAAGGCATCGTCTTTCACAAAATTAACCATGCTCATTATCAACCAAAAATTCACTAGGAAAAACAGGAAAGTTTTAAATTTTGCCCCGAACTAATTGATCAACGAACTCAGGAACAGATGTGCCGGCTACAATCAAAGACTACAGTCCGATACTAAACAGGAAGATTACAATAAGACCTTAAGAACAAACAACACCGCACGACACCTATAGAATAAAGAGAGCAGCACAATATCACGAACAAAAACGGACTCGAAAAGCAAAATTGACGGGTTCATACACTGACAACAATTGACAGGGTATAAAAATAGACTAAGACCACACGATGAGAAAGTAGGCGCGTCAACGACCTCACCTTCAACAAAAAGACAAAAAATGAGAAGTATTAACTATCATGTACTGTTATATACTATTATATATATCTGGTCAGTATTACAGGCTCAGAATCTAGGTAGAGCAATTTACAACTGATTAACAGTACACGGAGAAGTAGGGATATTTAATAATTTTAGAGCATCACAGACCGCGGATACTTGGGAGCATGTATGTGTCGGGCTGATTTTTAGGAGGCAGACATAATTATTTAATTATTTTATCAAGTAATTTTATTTATCTAATTGAATAATTGGTTTAATTGATGGTAATTATCGGGTGATGTGAGTGTAGGTCGTGTTCTGGTGGTAGTTTGGTGGAAGTGCTGACGGAGTGTGTTCTTCTAGAACATTTTAATTAATAAAACCTGTGTACTGCTGATTACTTGGTTAGCGTGGTGCACGGCAATTCTCTAATAGCACCTCAGTGCAAGTGGCAGCTACAGATAGGCAGGTTCAGGGATTCTTTGACAAAGCGGCTACAGTTTGACATTTAAATCGAAAAGAAGAATTGCACATTTCGTTAATCTCCGTTTTTAAAACTGGGGTATTATTCAAATTTTAACATCTCATGTGAAAATTTCGCTTGTGGCTATAAATATACAATAATCGCTGTGCAGTAAAGAGCACCGCGCCGGGCTACACTATAGAAAATTGTAACGTAACTTTAAAGTTACATTACTTTACTTATCCCACTTATTGCATTGAGCTGCAGTGCCTGATAATATGGTACAGCAACGTACACCACAGAAAATTGTAATACGACTCAAGATTACAGAACTTTACTAATAGTATAACTTTAAATTTAGATTACACTACTGATAGTATCACTGTAAATTTGCATTACTTTTACTTATAATTTACTAATAGCAATATAAATTCACTTTACTTACTGTAACACTATTTTACTAACAGTATTACTACAATACCTGAGATAGTGTAGAATCCATAAGCCCACTTGTTCTTGTTCTCTTTAGTAGTTTTAGAGAAGACACACTTGTACCTTCCCACCTCCTTCATACTCATATCCAGGAATGTAAGGGTAGAGATAGAACTTGAGTTGTCCTGGAATATTACCGGTATTTAGGATCAGTGATTTATGAATTTTTGATCAGTGACCTGCTTAAAAGCTTATGTACAGGCTATAATAATTATATATTGTACGACAGTAGCATGTCCGATTATTATATCAAATATTAAGCCGCCCAGCAGTTTCTTCTTGTTAAATACCAACTTCCGTGTCCAGGTTCATGATCTATATTCGTTTAAATTTACTATAATCATACTCAATTACAAGCAATGACATTAAAATCACAGCTAATTACAAGCAATGACATTAAAATCACAGCTAATTACAAGCAATGACATTAAAATCACAGTAAATTACAAGCAATGACATTAAAATCACATCCAATAACAAAACTAAATACTAACATTGTCAACAGATGTTTTGTTAGAATCCAGCGGACCGAACTGCCCAGGACTGCTCTCAAACAACCACGTGACCCTGCTTCTCTCACTATCAGCTGAGTTAGCTACACTGTAGTCACACTCCAGGTACAGCTGCCCTTCTGTTGTTACGTTCGAGGTGATCTTGATGTAATCTGAGGTTGGAGAAGTGAAACACTCGCCAAAAGAATGTCAGTAAATCACTGACCAAAAAACGGAGAATTCATTAATTTTCATTTCGTTATGGATTAGAAAAATGTCATTTTTATTATTGATTTTCATTCTCATCACAATATTTTGCGTGATTTTTTACACGATCTGATACCCCACACACTTAAAAAAGTTCCCTCAGCAGAGTCAATGAAGCAATAATACTACACCAGATTCAGCAGAGTATCAATTAATCCGTCTCAATATAATACTGTAACTTTATTAGCTATTCAACTCGACTGGCTAGAGATAGAGTGTACAAGTAGTCTAATGTTATCGACCTAACAAGATCTAATAAAGGATCTAATTAAGCTGTTTAAATTTGTCAGGAGATCATATCTTATTTCTCATCCTACACTACCTGTCACCTTCATCTCCCCCCAACACAGACAAGTTATTAAAGTGTATGATAGACAAGTTGTCAGAGTATATATATAATACTGTATCATAATTCATAGACAAGAGATGACGTTCTTGAAGCACTAATGTATTATGACGGATTTGTTCTGAGAAAGTTTTGATGTTGTCTGAAGATCCTTCTGGAAACTGGGAATCCTTTGCAGAGTCTAGGCTCTAGCTAGCAATCTAGATTCTCTGACGGGGAGTTATGCATGCCTAACTTCTAGTTATTCTAGTTATTGGCACATGGTAATGTCAACACATGCTAGACAGTAAGGCGGGTCGCAGTACTCAACAGCTACTGGACATTTGGACTGTGGAGTCAGTCTGAACCACATTGGTTAGATAGCTCAAAATAGTGGTATTATAGTGCATTATAGTGAAATAGTATATTATAGTGCATTATTATAGTGTAGCTCACATCTAAATGAACAGAGTTAATCTGATCATCCTTTTACTGTCATGATAATGGTATAACTCTAACTAAGCTTTAGCTATAGATAGTTAGAGTTATAATGGGCAATATGTTGAGCGAATTGTTGAACGGTTAAAGGTTATGACTCAGGTTTTCGTTATTATGATCAGATTACTGAGACAATACTGAATGTCCAATGTCATCCATTTTCACTTTATCATTTCGCTTTGTTATTTCTAGATAAGCACCCACTTCTTCTTGACCTAAACTTCAAAGTGATGGATTTTACATACATTTTGTTCTATAGATAGGAATTCGGGCAAATTCCAGTCAGTGACTGTTATAAGCCGTACGAAACTTGAAATAATACTTGAAAGCAGAGAAAAATTCAAGGAATGCACGTACCACATACTAACATAATTCATTATATAAATCCGTTTGTTGATAAATAACTAATTTATGTACATAATATATTCTGAGGTTTGTCCGCGGCCCAATTATGCTATCAACATGTGTTGCACACCTGCCAGCCTTGTTACTCCCAAACAACCCCACCTCTAGCCTCACCAGTAACTGCTCATGTTATTGTTCCGGCCTTTACTCTTGATAATATTATAATGTGACAGTGAGGGGTGTACATAGCATTATACGTGTTCAGCCCAGCTCTGGGCGGTGTAGGAACAAATCAGATAAACTGTAACAATACTGATTCGTATTGTTACAAGTAGCGCAAATATGATGACAGACAAGAAGTCCCTCCACTACAAAACCTTGGTGGATCAATATGAGCAGGGGCCAGGGGGGGGGGGGCACTTTTTACTTGCCACAATTTCCAAGATTTTGCTCCAATAATTGGTAAGATAATTACTGCAGAAGCCCCCCGGCCTCTCAGTTTACGACACAATTACGCCTAGCTCCAATCTAGACGTGTGCTGAGCTACTAACGACTTGCCGCAGCTAACATACAACTGTTCTCTCTCTCCACCAGACTTCACGTCTACCAATTTGCCGGCAAGTTCAGCTCAAGTTCCGGCCCCGAACTTGCCGACAAGTTCACGTAAAGTTCATTAGTGGAGACGCAGTTGAATGGTGATATTCCGGCGGAGTGCCGACGTTGGGGGAAGCCGTAAGGGAGGCGGCGCTCCTAGTTTTACTTGACTTGCAACCTAGTGAGGTAGCGGCATACTTCCAGGATACAAGGTACCCTACTACGAGTTCAGCTGTACCAACCTTACATTGAACTTTTCTCTTTCAATCACTTCTAGCTAGTTACTAATAAACCCATAAGAGCAGGATTTTAACAACAAACCACAGCATGTTTTATAACTCCTCGTGTTTCCGGTTTTCCTGCAACATGTTGTGAGTTCATCCTACCAGGGATATTGTACTACAGTACTACAGTTCCTGGATTCCTCGCCTGAGAGAGAGACACCATCTCCTTCTCTAAGTCTAAGCCCTCAGCTTCAATTATGAGATCTACTGCGAAATGTAGAGCTGCACTGCATACAGTAGACTGCATATTGAAGGCTAGATGAAGAAAACAGGACTACCAGAATGCTTTAAGTGACCACTGACCAGTGTCCTACATCCTGTCCTACACCCTGTCCTACATCCTGTCCTACACCCTGTCCTACATCTGCAGGACAGAACTTCCCGATTAAACGGAACCAGGCCACTCTCCAACAGGCCACAAAGTGTCAGAAATAACAGTACTGACGTATTGACAGTTGGTGATGACAAGCTATTAGCTGTGTTACAAGGTTACCATTGGTTCGACTAGTGGACCTGTTATCGAACATGCTGGGTGATCGTTCCATGTTTTATTAGGGAGAGAGATGTGTGCTGCATGGCGTGTGCTGAGTTCTACTGTTGCAGCTCCATTAGAAGGGAATTGCGTGAATTGTGCCGTGAATGTATGTTTGCAGCTGCAGTGAGGATTGCACTATTAAACACCTGAGATAGAGCGTCAAAAGAATGCCGTTGTCGCGCTGTTCGTGTAATCAGAATGCCACGAATACCAGCAGTAAGTTCCACGGCCGATGATAACGTCTTATTAGTTAGGACCCTAGTTACGCTTGATTTACAAATGAGTTTTCAGCTGAAAGTCTGGCCCCTGCCTGGGACCACTTCATCAGCTTCTAAGCAGTCACAACATCAACCGAGACATCTACTATTACGATTGAAGACCTTCCAGAATATTGCGTCTAGAACACTGTCTGCTCGGAGATTTACTGATTTTTTCCTGACTGACCGACAGTGTGTCTCTTTGATCTTACTACTCGTTGGGCACAAAATAGGTTTAACTTATCATTAAAAAACCAAATATATCACCCACCAACTTAGTTTAGTTAATAGTATGCGTCTAGCCTAATTGAGAATACCCTTGCTACGAATCATAAAATGGAATTAGCAATGAAAAAACGCTCGAATCCGGAAATAGGAAGACCACGTAAATGTTTATAAAACTGATATAATATTATCACATGAGAATTAAAATAAATACCCTACGAGCTTGTCATGCTTATGATGAGTATTGTTATCTCATCATTGTAAAAGTTCGTATTTCTATCATATTTCTATCATATTTCTATCATATTTCTATCATATTTCCATCATATTTCCATAATATTTCTATCATATTTCTATCATATTTCCATCATATTTCCACTATATTTCCATCATATTTCTGATAACTCACTCCCAAACTGTAAAATTACATTAGTGGTGTATAACTTTAACTCACCCCCGTACTGGTAGAGCGCCTCCCTACTAGTAGTGATCCCCTGACTATTACTAGCCTCACAGTGGTATGTACCGTTATTGTAGGACGAGTACTGCAGGAATGTGAGCACGCTATCGTCCTCGTTCAGGGAGTACCTGAGGGTCACGTGTTATTTGGTATCAGTTCAGGGAGTACCTGAGGGTCACGTGTTATTTGTTATCAGTTCAGGGAGTACCTGAGGGTCACGTGTTATCTAGTATCAGTTCAGGGAGTACCTGAAGGTCACGTGTTATCTGGTATCAGTTTAAATTGTTATTTAAATAGTGATTACTTTATTGCTATGTTCAATAAGTTAAACAAGTTGAAATAGTGGATATGTTTAGTGAGTATAGACCATGGTTGTATAAAATGTAATAGGGCTGCGTCTCTTTGTTAAACGAAGCACAAATAATGGTAATTATTCTTTATTAGTGCTTTAATTATTTTGTGTCTATATAGCTATATTATACCCAAATTTGTATACCTAAATTAAATATTCATAAGGAGTTTACAACATCATTTAGCTCTTATTGTATCATTGCAATTATTGCTTTCCATAATCATGGTTTTAAGATTCTTGTAAGCCGTATGACGATTATAGGATTATGTTCTGAACAATATTTTAACATATTTTCAAACATATTTTCAAACAATTTTAACCATAAACTGTCTGCAGTGCTTTTGTCAATCAGTTCAGGGAGTACCTGAGGGTCACGTGTTATTTGGTATCAGTTCAGGGAGTACCTGAGGGTCACGTGTTATCTAGTATCAGTTCAGGGAGTACCTGAAGGTCACGTGTTATCTGGTATCAGTTTAAATTGTTATTTAAATAGTGATTACTTTATTGCTATGTTCAATAAGTTAAACAAGTTGAAATAGTGGATATGTTTAGTGAGTATAGACCATGGTTGTATAAAATGTAATAAGGCTGCGTCTCTTTGTTAAACGAAGCACAAATAATGGTAATTATTCTTTATTAGTGCTTTAATTATTTTGTGTCTATATAGCTATATTATACCCAAATTTGTATACCTAAATTAAATATTCATAAGGAGTTTACAACATCATTTAGCTCTTATTGTATCATTGCAATTATTGCTTTCCATAATCATGGTTTTAAGATTCTTGTAAGCCGTATGACGATTATAGGATTATGTTCTGAACAATATTTCAACATATTTTCAAACATATTTTCAAACAATTTTAACCATAAACTGTCTGCAGTGCTTTTGTTAAACTTCATTCACACCATTCTGTCCAAAACAATAGCCATGCTAATCATACTGGTGAGTTTTGGGAAGAAGTATGCTATGTTGTCATGTTGAGAACACGGTTCTTATTGTTTTAACTGATTGGCTACCATTATAAGAAATGCAGCTACATTTATTTCGTCACATTATAGCAAGAATTTGACAGGAATGAAGCTTTTTGAATACTTTCTTCGAAGTACACGGTACGTTGATAAATATTATGTAAATTACTGAGCAAATTTAAATTTAAACAGAACATTAGTAACATAAAAATGAACTAACATGTTAGCGATGTTACCAGGGAGAATAGGAACACGTGAGAACCCAGCAGAGCCCCTGTACCACCTGAAACAAAAAAGTCACGTGATTAAATTTTAAGAGGGTGCCATCCAACCACGTGGCATGATCTGATAAACATTACATTTTTGGAGGGATCCCCCAACCCATCAAACCATAACCCTTGTCAACAGTTAGTCTAACCTGACAATCGCTCATTTCATGGAGACCACAACATGTTACAGTACAGGATAGACCAGACTGTAATTATAATAACGTGATAATGGGTAGCTGCAGAGAAGAGAGAGAGCGAGGAGGGCTAGTGGTGAGCAGACATCAGGGGGGAGGCGCTACAAATGCACTGTCTGGTGTCTCAGACTGCAGTTGACATACAGTATAACATGTTGTGTGGAGACAGTTGGAGATATGTTGTTGTGGTGGGTTATGTTGGGGAGGCCGTGGTTATTTCCCAGCGGGATACAGAGGAAATGATACTCAGCTACAGGGAAGATGAGGGGGAAGTGGGCCAGAGGAATTATTTTGTTTTTCAAATTTAGAATATCGGGTAATCTGGTTCATGCTACGTGTGTAATTTTGAAAGAACAAAAACAATCCCTTGGCACGAAAACCGTTTCCGTTGAAATAAAAACCCAATGTTCATACGTCATAAAAAACATCACTTATTAATGAAAGTCGCCAACTCACGTTATTTTAACTGGAGGATAAAACGCAGGCTGAGTAACTTTACAAGTCAGAGAAATGCCACTCTCTGTAACCAGCTGTGTGATGCTATCCACAGCAAAGCTGGGTTCCACCAGGAACTGAGGGGTTACCATCTCACCGTTGTACATGTACACGAACTTATCACTCACCTGAGGTTGGGTCATCCTTGTTACTTTAAGAATAAATGTCGGACAAAATTGAGAATACTCGCTCGGGTGCTCTTGCAAGATTTCTTTTGTCTACTTTTTGTTTCTAGCAAGTTCTGGATATCTCGCACCCACGCAGGACCCGCAGCTATTAGCCCGAAAAAGGAGAATATGGACGTTCTGAATGATATGAGAATGTGCAACCTCCGTGTTGTGCACCTATCTGTTTTATTTCAAAATTGTTGCACACTTTTATTTATTGAGGACAATAGAGAAGAAATATTATATATGTACTGCAGTCTGAGGAGTCCTAATCCTCCTCAGTCTCAAAGTTACATCTCTCTTGTATCTTATAATATTATAATCTAACTTACCCCAAAAACAGCCTCTCCATCTTCCGTTACTCCAACGATAAGACATCTGTAGTTACCGACATAATCTGTGGAGGAGAACTGAAATTCTAACACATTTAAGAAGCCATGGTCAGATATTTGATAGAGATTGTTGGAAACTAGCTCTTTCAGATCGTCATCGTCCGCCCCTGTTGAAAAGATCCATGTGTAGTTCTTTTCTATCATTATTTTTTCACTGAATGTGGAATCCTGAAAAAGGCAATTTTCTAGAGTCTAATATTATATTTTATATGATTTTTAATAAGATAAACTGATATCAGTATCCGTATGTCGTTAAAGTATCCTTATTTTATTAATCAACTTAAATCAAAAGTTTTAATCCCTGTTAAGATAGTTCTACCCAATCGCTAACTTTGTCATACCATGCACTGTAATGAGACAGGACCGCTTAGTCCGTCATCAGCGTAAACAGGAGACCCATCAAAATGAATCTCTCCTCCCACCAGTAAGGACAACGACACCACAAATTGAAACGTATCAGTGTCTTCACTTACTGTAAGAGAGGGAATTCTAGAGTTATGAAATTTTTTTAGATGATCATAAAAAGGTAAAACAGTGTTAAAACAGAAAAAAATTTTCTTTGTATAAGAATCGGCAACTTTGGGGAATGTGAAGAATTGTTGTTGGTGTACAAAAATCTTTAAATATTATTCTTACCAGCATATTTGTAAACAGCTGATCTGCTAGAAGTCTGTTTTTGTTCACTGAACTTTGCGATACAATAATATTCACCATTATAGTTCTCAGAAGCGTACACTAATTCTAGGACAGATTTCCGCACTCCTTCAGAGTAAATGTTGAATAAGTTTAGATTGTATGGCGCATACTCGTTATTATTCAAATTGTATTTGGTTCTATTGTCTTTATGGTAAAACCATTCAATTTCAGGAGTCTCTGCCAAAAGATCGTCTGTCTGACATGTAAGTGTCTGTGTTGTAGACTGAGTTGAGCTTGAGAAACTTGGTTCAACAATAAATGTCTCAGAATCACTTCCACCATATCTGTAGGTAGCGCTATTGGATTGAGCTGTTAATCCTATTTTGGACACAATACAGTAATAGTCGCCATTGTATTCCCCAGATGCGTACAGGAAAGACACGGTTGAGTTTCTGACTTCCGACATTTCAAACATGAGACGACCATTGCTTGATCGGGTATTTGAGGTGATAATAGAAGATTTTGCCACTGTACTGTTATCTTCAGTTTCCTTTACAAAGTACCTGCAATATATTATCATGAGGCTGATAAGACTTCAGTAATTAAACAGTTATTTTATCAACAAATCAGATCTAAAAACGTTTATCAAGTTCAGACGACTTTTTTTCCGTACCATTGCACGTCCACATTGACATCAAATGACTCAGAATTAACATAGTAGGCAGCACATGTCAAAGTGATACTTGTTGTAACGTGCTCCTCTGATATCTTAGGATGAATCAAGACATCTATTCTATCAATCATACACGTCACAGATCCTGAGAATGTGAGATATGTTAGCTGTGGCATATTTTTGTATTGTATTCATTTCATATTTAGGAAAAACTGACTCACTTATCTCAATATTAGTCATAAGAGGGTTCATTTTAGATATAAAGTACCATTTTAGATATAAACTGCTACAAAATAATTGTGAATGTATAATATTGAACTTACCAAAAGTACACAGAAACAAAAGAAGGGTTTTTAAGAACCATTTCATTGTCATCTATGACTATCAGACATGCCTAACAAATAAGAAATTACAGTCGATGAATGACACCCAGATTGTCTGTTGTAATAATAATAGGCACAGTACTACACTTCATACAAGGGCTGGGGGAAAATATAATCTGTACAAACAAGATTTGTTCAGCAGTAACATCTTTAGTCAGCTGAAAGTGGTGGCGTGTTATGAATCTTAAATATGCGAGAGCTCAGAGTGGTGTCAATGCGTTTGAGATGAGTGGTCATGGTGTGGAAGCTGAACAACAAAATCGTGTTAAATACCTTTCCAAATATTCCAAGAATTATATGGTATGATTGCAATATTCAGCTGTATAGTTCAAAGAGCTCAACTATTGATAGTAGCAATATACAAATTAAACACATTGATAATCAATATATATATTTGATATTTTGTGAAACTTTGCAGTATCTGCATTTAATTTGAATATGGTTAATAAATTAATAAGGGAAAACAGAATTTAAATTTCATTGTGATTACAGTGAATATTAATATATGAAAATAAATATTATAAGTAGGATTCCTTTGATAAACTTTTCAGAACCAGTAGAGCCAAACATGCTTGCCCAAAAGAACCAGCAGGTCTAGTCTCTCAGCCTCGCGCACCAATCCAGCGGCTAAATTGAAATAAATTTTCGTGCACATACAGAATGAATGGTTAATAATTTAATATATATGTAGACCAAGGTCTGTGCACGGGATGCTTCCTGGAAGAATCCAGTTCTTTTAGCGGGGCACCCTACCTAAAGCCAAATTGAGATATAATAATCATATTCCTAAAACAGTCTGTACTCTACATCTTTAAAACAAAAATAAAATATTATCAATTATGTCATTCTAATGTCAATCTTTCAATCCTTCAAATTGAAAATGTAACATTGAAGGTTTGAGAGGAAATTATTTATTCTTTATTAAGTACAATTTGCAATTTAAACGTGGCATGTGTCGTGAACCTGACTGAAAGTATAAATTTCTGTGTTGGATAATAGGAAAGATAAATTAGCGTGCTGACCTAGCACAGTTATTGTTGATGTTTTGTCCTCCTATGGACTAAGTGTACATATGGGGGGTTGCAAAATCTCATCATTGATGAGGGGATCTCAGATCAATAACCAATATTATTGCTACATTAAAGGCCCATTAATGAACAATATATACAGATAATTTCAGCAATGGTCATTTTCCAGCTGAAGGTAAGATACCCTCGACAATACAACTACCAATTAATAGATTAAATGATTCATAATTCATAATGCAATAGATTTTTCAGCACACTGAATGAATCAGTAAAACTTAATGATAACCAAATAGATTTTTATTGTCAATACGGTTTACATAAGATTGCAAGTAAATTTGCCTGAAGAGCACATCCAACCTTTGAGGAATGTTCAGAAGTGTTTTAAAGAGTGGATTCCTGCTGTGTGTCTACTTAACTCTGGCAGTGACAAAAACAGGCACAGCACAGCTACCGTGACTAAAACATGGGTCACTATTAAGAAGGGCCATCCATTAATTTACTTTATGTTGTATTTACTCGGTAGATTGAATTATTCAATCAGGTAGATAGTAAAAGAAGTAAAGTTTGCCATATTGAGGTCAGAGTTTTAGTTCCCAGTGGATGACCCAAACCAAGTACAAGTTAAGAAATAGGACAGAAACGATGATCCTATACATATTACTAGTTGTAGAATAGTTTAAAACCTTACTGCTCGCTACCAGCAGTCCAGTCCTGAAACTGTAATGGTGGAATCAATGATCAAGCCAAACTAAATCCCTAAATAATCTTCACTCACTACTAACTGAAAACAAATAAATCAAATCAAAACACAATGTTACTGGGCCGCGCTCAGCCTGTCATTCCGCCAAATCTTTATTCATTATATGTTAATGAACATAATAGCCTGGGGTCCTCAGGTAAAACACAATGATACATAAAATCAACACAAATATTCATGAAAATATCTTAATAATTTAAATTATACCCAAACTACCTAGTTCAAGTTAATAAATTTCTTCTTTGCTACATAGGGATGAAACTTGTTTCACGTCGTGACCCCCATAATTGTCGTTTTACTATAGTGGAGTTTGTACAATACAGTGGAGCCGCGCACTCGTGCGCGGCGGGTGGTCATATAACGTATGCAGTATGAAATCACAAATAATCATTATGTTTACTTTTATTCTCCAGATAATTATCTCTTTCAATTCTACTTATCACATCATCACAATAAATTGCTTTTTTAATACAGCCCTATTTAAAATTCTACTGTATCTTACAATTATTCACACTATAAGAATTTGTAATATCCACTATGTAGGGCATTTTAATAACGTATAATTTTCTCAAATAGAAATGAGAAAAGGTTCATACTGAATAATATTTTTGGGCGAACCGTTTTTTTGGTGATTTGCTTATTATATAATTTATATTTAATATATTTGCAATGAGTATGCTCACATATTGGCTTGATGGTTAATTGCTTGTTAGTCTAGGGATTGGCGTGCCAGGTAATAAATATGCAAAAGTTTCGGGTAAGATTAATATTCTGTAATTAATAAAAGCCAAGGCTTTGTTTGTAAAGTTGGAGGACTTCGCCGTTTCGACGCGCCGCGCAAATTATCATTTTTAATTTGCATCGACAGTCGAAGCTAAGTAAAACGAAATCGTTGCTTTGTTAATTCGCATAGCAACGATCTGGAAGGATTTTTAATTAATTTGTAAAGCATAAAGGCTTCACGCAAAATATTTATTTTGGGAAATTGTTGGTATAACCCAAAAACTGTTATATTCACGCGAAGCAAGTATGATTATTGTTTGCTCTAACCAAAGCCCTCTCGCTTGCAGTATTGAAACAAGCGCGTCACGCAGTACGCGTATACACATGGCTATGTGAAATTATTGGCGCGGAGCGTCAATGGTCAAAGCGGCAATGTCCTCCAACACAAGACGCTGCGCATTTAAACAAAACTTTATATTAAACCTAGCTGTATCAGTCAAGCAAGAATCCGTTTTGCAATTTTTTCATTGACATGAGATCTTAAAATTTATTAAATTGCGTTATTTGTTATTTGATTTTTTAAAAGCCTGCGGCGGGTCCTCGGGTAAAAAAAATGTTTAAACAAATTATAAGAAAAACAAAATAAAACGGCGATTAAAATTTCGAACAGATTTAACGAAAAGGCATCATAATACAATTCAAATTAACTCACATTCAAAGGCTAAATTTGTCCACCATACCACTTTTTTGTATCATAGTTGCAACTATGATACAAAAAAATCATAATTGCCGGTGTATTTGTTCAATTAAATTGGATGGTCTCTATGAATGCAATTATAATTCGTGCTTGAATTAAAATTGCTTAACTTATAGATTTTTGTTTTTAATTATCTTCAATTAATTCGTATTTAATTAATGCCAACAGGCAACGTTACGCCACTGTTTCTACCATCAACTCCTTCCTGAACAACAACAGCAATTATGGTCTCAGACAAAACGAAACCGATGAACTCAGCCCTACCCACAGGAGGAGAAAAGTGCAAAGAAACTGCCACAAACTGCCACAAACTGCTACTAACTGCTACAAACTGCCACTAACTGCCACAAACTGCTACTAACTGCTGCATTCGCGCGCCATTTGTAGCAGTTAGTAGCAGTTTGTAGCAGTCAGTGCCAGTTTGTTGCAGTTAGTGCCAGTTTTTAGCAGTTTGTAGCAGTTGCGCGCATGTCTTTACCTCGCAAAGCACGCCGCGCGCAACTGCCACAAACTGCTACAAACTGGCACTAACTGCTACAAACTGGCACTGACTGCTACAAACTGCTACTAACTGCTGCAAACGGCGTGCGAATGCGTGGGCGCGATTGCAGCAGTCAGTGCCAGTTTGTAGCAGTTAGTAGCAGTTAGTAGCAGTTTGTGGCATTTTCTTTGCACTTTGCTCCTCCTGTGTACCATGCGACCCTATCTGCAAACCTATCTCCCCTCTCGACAAGTGGACTCAAGCTGGTAAAACCCTGATCGTCTCCAGAGCCAACACCAGCTTTTGCGTTTTCTGCAACAAGAGGGATGCTGCTATATCATGAGCTGCTTACAACTCTGAAGCCTCTTCCGCTGCTCCTCGTGTCCCCTCTAAATGTAACGATTGCGTTGTTATTAATGTCCACCGAGAATCTTCAATACTTGATGGGATTCACTATATGATATTTGTTTTATTCTGAATAGAATAAAATGAAATACAATCTAATATTTCACAGCAGAACACAATTGAAACCCAATAAATAATGTATTGAACTGTCTGTGAAGGATTAAATGGGCTTGAACCTGTAACCCTGTCATCACAAATTATCAAAGCCACTACACCACCAGCCCCATTATAATTGCAGGAGAGATAATCTAATTTTTATCGACGAAATATGGTGAATTTGTCATCTTTCCAACTGTTTTTTCAACTAACATCCAACCAACTGATGAAACAATATTGTTAAATGTTTACATCGGAACAGTTGTATTTCTGATCTGTAATGTTAACGTGGATCTGGATGCTTACCAATTGGTAGAGAATGACTGACCAACAAGCTGTTTCAAATCAACATCTTACATATAAACAAAGCCAAATTTTATTTCAAGACGATAACATGATAGTTTAAATACTTATATATTTTAATAATATTTTCACTTTCATTTCTCTGTTAGAAATGGTCACAAATTGGAGCATTAATGGTGGACGGTCTAGCAGCAATTTGTATCATGTTTCAAAAGATGGGGCAGAATATGCTGAGCGGAATATCAATGGAACAATGGGTAACCTGCTGAACTCTTACAATCAAAATAAAGGTATTTTAAATATTTTGAGATTTATTTTGTCATGCCCTTCTATATATCCCTACAAGACCCATTGAACTTGTTTGGGAAATGACACATAGTGATAGGAACACAGTGATCTATAATTCTATATGATATATATTTATATAAATATAATGCATAACTGCATTATCTTGAAACAATGGACTATTTATGAGAATTATTTCATCTTGAAGTGTCGTTGCATTGTGTACCCTTAAATTTACTCCTATTCTCTCTTTTTTACAGGATACATGGATGAACCTATCAGAAAAAGGCTGGCTGGTTCAGATGCTCAGGATATTGCACACAAAAATATCCATGGATCCATGTCAAACATCCTTCAGGGGCAAAGTAAGCTCTATCATATAGGAGTAATAATTTTTCCTTGCAAAGTGGTCAGTTAATTCTTGCCTTCAATTTTGTTCTTGCTGATAATTGATATAAAGCATTTATTTCAAGCCACAAGGATGTTTATAGGATCGTTTTACAGATAAAAACTGTCGTATCCCTTCAGAATAATAATAATTTTCAGATGAAAGATCAATTAAGTCAATGTCTCAACCTGCACCTGGAGTACCCAGGTTAAAGACATCAGACGCATTAGATATACAAAATAAAAGTTTAAATGGCTCAATGTCGGGAATATTAAACGTCTCTCAAGGCGGTGGCAAAGGTAATTTTACAACTTCAAACACTACCAATTATTAATGTTTATTTTGTACACTCCGTTTTCGTTTAAGATAACATTTGCATTCCTTACTGATCTGAAATATAACAGCACTCAATATTGTAGGATTTTCCTTGAAAATTTGTTCGTGTAAGTTATATTATAAGCTGAAACGATATTTTATTGCAGTGCCAGGATCACAGCTGAATCCTCACCAAGTGAGAGCAAAATTTGCAGATGCACAGAATAATGTCCAGTATGGAAATAACGGAACAATTGGTGCCCTAGTTCTTAACCCAGGATCTACAAATGTTTGTGATGAAAAGGGGAAATGTAAGTTACTCTATTTTAAACCTGTTATTTTTCAAGTTTTCTTATAAATTCCAAGCATTTTAGTAAATTTTCGCAAGCCTGTTCAGAGTTCACATACAGTTAGTACAGTGGAATGCTGAATATTCTACAAGCATAATGCAGCATATTATCACAACATAATAAAGCATGCATGTTTAAATTTCATAGTATGCAGTTGACAAACGGCCCAATTCACATCATAGTAAGATTACATAACGTCAATGCATGTTAGAGGAAAACGTCATTTGGCATGTAACCAATGTTAACATGCACCACCACTTCAACTTGATTTATATTGACAAGATGAGGATAAGCAGAGAAGAGCTGCAGATGCTAAGAGTGCTCCACCAGTAGAGCGGGTCAGAACAGATGATGCTGCCCGGATAGCTAAACTTGGTAAAACTGGAACATTTGGTATCCTCAATGGAAACTCGATTACACCTAATGATGCTAAATGCAAACAATGTAAGACTCAGGATGATTTTGGTGTTAATATTAATGTTCAAATATCGTAACACAATGAGTAATTTAAAATAGACACACAGAAATAGCTTGCAGATATTCAACATGCCGATTTTTCTCTTAAATAATATCTTTTCTTACAGCATTGTAAGTGAATCATCTTTTCCACCAGTCAGCAAGTCAGTAAAGCAAGGATTTCTAGCATCACAGCAACAACCCAAACCCCGTACACGTAACCAAGCAGCTAACAATAACATGAACCATGGGAATATCGGGAAATTGGGAGTTTTGCTCCAGGGCAAGCCACTGTCTATCAACACAGAGCGGAATAAATGTAGGTAGTTTTTAAAATCCTGTTAAATAAAAGTAAGAATCATGCAATTATCATGCATACTGACTGTTGAAAATCATTAAACGATTTATTCTAGTTGTTAGACTGACTGTAAGTTCGTGTTAGTAGTTTCTCTGTCCTCTCTAACGATAATGTTATTGTAGATAATGAAGGAGTGACACGTGCGCTGAAAGCAGAAGTCGCGCAGCCTGCACCACGAGTGCGTCCAGAGGCTGCAGAAATCGCAAATCAGCACAAAGGCTTCATCAAAAACCTTATTGTTGATGTTTCTAATAAACCCAAACAAGGTTAGTATAGTAGATACTGAATATGTTCCATATGGTGTTTATGTTGAGCAACTTTTTTCTGTGTTTACGGAATGTGGTGAAATTATCTCAATTTCGTGGGGCGTCTTATCCGTGAGCTATATAATGAAATTAAGATTAAATGCAGTACCGCCAGACTGTTTTCTTACAATGTCATGATGTCTGACAACTGATCGGGAAAATTTTCAGTAAGAAAAAGTGCAAGTGTAGATCAACTTAATTATAATCGGATGAAAAAGAAAGAAAAAGAAGGTCAAAAGAAAATGCAGCCATCAGATTCCAAACCATTGTGGAAGAACAGCAAATACGAGAGGACAGAAAGCCGATTAAAACAATGGATGGTAAGTTACTAAGTGTAGCTACTGAGTTACTAAGTGTTCTTTTTTTTGTTTCACTGCCACATTATTGCCACATTATTTTACTGATGCTGTACTGATTTATTACTTTTTCGGCCATTAAAAATCTTTTTTGCCGGATCAAAAAGTTTCTAATTTTACCAACAACATCTGGCCATCCTCTTCATTCGTCGTAAAGAAAAGATAAATGGTTAATGGTCACTAACGACTACATATCAGTCGTTTATTTAATGTGTTAAAAATGAATGGTTCCGATTATATAATTATGATGGATCCCTATTTTTTCTGTTCAGATGGTGGACCTATTTTGGGTAGAATCTAATAAAAATGAGTCGTATCAGTTCAGTGTCCATGTTGGTGTGTCTATTTTCATTTCCTAAATTACTTACTGCTTTGAATGATGAACGAGATATGAGAGGACAGAATTTTCAATAAAATAAATATTATACACATAGTTAAAACTTATTATGTTATTAAGATAACATTAGTTATAAAATGCTATCAATTAGATACATTACAAATTACTTGAAAGATAGACAACCAAAATTTAACACGCTTGCAAAGTGTAAACTAAATAACAAATACTCAGATAAAATAACAGAACCCAAATTGAGTTACTTACAGAAATCCAGGATAAATTTAACCACAAAAAATTCCATTATTACACGCTTTATCAATCATTATTAACAAAAACTGCAATGATAAAAGATACAGCAAGCTATAAAGTAATGCAGTATGGAAATTTTTATTTAAACCTGGCCACTAGTTTCTGTTATAGAGTGTCCTGGGTTGACCTCACCTCGATTCCAAATTTTAGACACAAACTTTCTGAACCCATCGATCCTAAAATAATAAACCACCGGATTCATCACACTGTTCAAACTTACAAAAATCTTGTTAGCAATAAGACACACATAGAAGTTCAACCACATGTGGTTATTCCCGAAGATATGTGTGAAATACCTCACTCGGATATCCGCTACAGTTGTGTGCTCCTCTGCTGGGTTATTGATGACATCCATCAGAACATACATCATAACCAGCATGAAGGGAACATTGCACAGGAGGTATAGTAATGTGACTATAACTACAGTTACTGCTGCCTCTCTCTGTTTCTTAGCTTTCCCGCCAATCCTTGTAGCTGCTTGACTGGACCGACGGAGGTTTATGAGAGATAAAACGAAGGAGATGGTGACCACGTTAAAAACTGTTGAAGCAACAGAGTTGTAGAGCGACATCGCTACAATGGCTCCAATCTGGTTACTGATGCTGACAGGGGCAGAGTCATTCTGCATTGAGTAAGAGTTAAAGGTACAGTCAATAAAGTTTGGGTTATAGAAGATATAGATGGTATTGGTGGCAACTGCGACAATCCACAGAAGGAGGAACACCACAACCGTTACCACTGGTATAATGAACGCAAAGTTAGGTTTGAAAACACGGTTTGCGTTTTTGAGGAGCAACAACCGGGAGCCACTGAGAAGGGCCAGTAATACCACAGAGTTTTGTGAGAGGACCCACCAGCCTATAAAGGAGGAGACACAGATGGTATGACTGGAGGCCAACATGCCTTGTCTATCATTAGAGAAGACTGCATCTATTGCAGGAAACAGGGCGAGGCAGACGAATATGTCGTTAATTGTTATCGACATGTAGAGCTTTTTGAAGAATTCGCTGTTTTTATTCCTGGTTTTAAGACGCTTGAAGTAGGTGAAGGAAGCAATGTTGAAGATCGTACCTAGGATTGCTGTTATGGTGAGGATGGTTCCCACAGCCCACTCTAGGCTGGTGTGTGTGTAAAGTGACATTCTATTCCTGAAATTCAAGTGTCAGATTAGATGTATAACTGATCTATGGACTATGATAAGTAAAGCTTACAATTTCAATTTTCAAGAAGTCAAAAATATGAACTTCAAGACTAACCGCTAAATGCTTTTCTACCTATACTATGAAAAGAAATGGAAATTGTTCTGACTGTAAATACAGATAGCACTCGAAAGTTAGCATTGTGCCCTCATGTCCCCGTTATTGTCAAATCAGTTTCTTAATAATACATATTAAACACATATTAGGGATGAGGGGACTAAAATTGGCTAGCCAATTATCATGATTATAATTAACAGACTAGTGGCTCATGTTCCTGACTGATATCTTCAATTAACCAAGTATTTGTTATTATTATGGTAAATAGAGTTGTATAATGAACTATGTCCTGATTCAACGGTGAGATTTAATATTCTATGCATAATGCAAGTCTATGAATTGAATTGATCCCATAACGTACTAACTATTGTAATGCAAACGGCCCAACAAAACAAATCTAGACGTTTCGAGCATATAAAATTCATGTATTATATACTTAGGCTTGATATTCATAATTTAAATCAAATCAAGTCGGACGAACACCTGCACAGTGGCATTTAAATTATTTAAGTGCTAATAAATTAATGCGGAAAATTGTGGTCAGTCTGAATAATATTCAACGATGACGAACCACTCGTCCCTTATTCATGAAAGGTCTTTTTTGATCGCCTTAGCCACCTCAATGATCAAATTACTTAAATTTTAATTCACAAGTACAGTGTGTTACGAACAACAGAATAAACAGTGTCCTCATTAAAGATGGTTCGTCGCCGAGATTCTATATTCCGTGCTGAATCCCCTTAATTGTACAGGGTGGGCCAAAAGTCAGTACCCATACGTTGGCCTTTATAGCTCAGTCACTGAGTGCCCAATTTAAATATTTCTTTCTGGTATGACTTAGTACCACCACTGGTTCGAGGAATTTGTCAACTCGAAAAATATTCGCGTTCATTTTTTTCAAATGAAGGTTCATTTTTGCATTTATTTGATAGTTTGGATAGTAGGATCAAGCTAAACGTTATTGAATTGTGTTTGGCCATTCGAATTACGTTTGTCCTGAAAGAATTAGAACTGTAGCTTCTCAGATGACCGAGATATGAAGCATAACGAGTTAATTCATTACGTGTGATCAGGTGATTGGTTTACCTAATCACGTGATAAGGTGACCCCGTTAACTACCCCGTTAAACATTATGGGGACTGTTAAGGGTGCCCAATTAAGGTGTCGTGTCACGGTGTCACATAATCACCCAGTCAATTTTGTTAACGAGATACAGAAAATGCTTGATTACTTCGTCATTTCTAATCCGTTTTGCCTCATGTTTTCAGATCATATGCAACATTTGATAATCTACCGTCTCTGAAAAAATTAGGCGTTCAGCATGTTCAGAGAAAACAATATAGGTGTTTTAATATTGAATGGGCGTGGTCTAAAATATTCGAATTTTCAAATTTTGACGACGGAATCCTCGAACCAGTAAGTACAGTATGCCATCTGCAAAGCAACAGCTCTCAAATATAAAACACGGCGGAGCTATTAAGGCCAACGTATGGGTACTGACTTTTGGCCCACCCTGTATTTATGTCTTCACACAATAGCCTAACAGAAAACTAACCAAGGAAATCGAAAGGATTCTTGCACAACTTGGACGCACCTGATATCTTAGATCATGCTTTGTTCGACCTGTTTTAAGTCAATGAAACATGATGGAACGGTCACGCCCAATAATGGATGGTGGAGTGACGACCATGGCTATACGAACAAACAATCTCTAAATTTATAATGTTATTGACGGTTACTTCTTCTATGATTAAACTGTTATAAATTATAAGGTACAAAGTTGCAAATGACATAGAGTGAGCAGTATTTATAGCGAAATGAATGTTTTGAAAAGCTTTATTCACTCCAAATCGTACAGTTCCTTCAATGTGTGAATAATTTAATTCTGAAAATCGTGACCAGTCTAAACTGTGCTCAACAATTGTGACAGACTGAAGATAAGGCCGTAGTGATTCCTTCTGACCGTGCCAACTTGAAATTCACTCAATTCGCTAATATAAAACGTACTTATATAAAAGAGTTATTTATAAATTATAACATATTTTAAAGTTTATTCGTCATAATTTGCAGCTAAGGTCAATAATCATCATTACCGTATTTGTCTTTAGTCCTAATCAGCTACACCTGCCTTCGCTTGCTCTACCTTGATTATTTACCCGGGGCTGGTTTGAATTATCATTATACTACAGCAACTAGGGCCCTGGAGCAGCTCGTATAAGGTATTTATTGGTGTAATATGTAGTAGTAGTAGTTTACATACGGACAACTTTATAATCACGTGGACTTGATTTGGTGCGCTAATTGCGGTTGAATAATTATTACTTGGTACCGTTATTTTACCTGCGCAAATTACAAATTTACAAACTGTTGTTGCTCATAATGTCGCAAAATTGAGCAAGACGAGAGGTTATTATCGGTGATTGGTGCACTGTCATTAAGAATAATATGAACATTTAAATTGTTCTGCTTTACAGCTGTTTCTCCCCTCAATGGTCTAATGAATAATAATCGGTGGCAAGAGGTATGGCCAACCTCGTCAATTGCAGACTACGATAGTTCTAACAAATCTATAATTAAGCGAACGCTGATTGAACATGGCACAAGATTGGCAAACTGTAATTGTGAGCCCACAATATAATACCTGGACACGTCTTACAATCACGTCTCCTCTAGAAGTTAACAAACTTCATATCAGGACACGTGGAAAGCACGTGATCAGGTCATGTGAATAATTTAAGAGTTCGTTATTAGAGTAGAGCGCTGTTTAACATACAATCGATACGTCATTATCTGTTGAGTTGGCAGTCTGTGAAAGGTATTTACTGACATGTATACCAGACAGAGCAGACTGAGCAGACTGGTAGTTGTTACATGGGTTATCAGTGTTGGTTGCTCCTTTTTAACAATCTATAAATTATTGAGAAGCAAGAGTAGATTTCAAGATTACAGCTCATGCCTCTTAGTGTTCTCATTTAGATATTTGGAGGGTCTGTGACAAACAAGATCAGATTGACCTCTACTGATAAAAACTGGGGGAAAAAACAGAGAAAAAATCACCTTACGTCTGAGATAACGTAGACCTGTATAGTAATACCATAGCAATAAAGAGAGGGGTTAAGTAAACTATGTACGTGAGAACTGACAGTTAGAGGAATGAGGACGCTAAACTGTAAATCTAGGTGCGTCCCACTTCGCTTTGTAACGTCATTAAATATGTCGGAAAACAGCAGAGCTAGTCACCAGATGTTTACATATATATGTACTTCCAGTCATGTAACCGTCTGCCGTCTAGTACCTACATCCTAGACAGAGTGGTTCTTCTCATCATATAATTCATAAATCTCATAATATTATGTTATATTTATGATTATTTATATTATAATAAACAATTAAAACTCCAAAATTATGCCAAACTAGTAGTTTCGCATGATGACAAGCTTAGTAAAGCTATCTTTATAATTGAATGTCAAAGTTAGAGTTCTCTACAAAACAGTAAGTTTCACCTGTGTCGTATAATTATAATATATAATAATATATTCCCTACCTTTCCCTGGCCCTCCTTTTTGTAATGTGTTACTATTCAGTTGCAGAGTAAACAATGATACTGTTGTACTAGATACTAAGGACGTTTAATCTGAATGGTGGAAAACTATTTGAAATTTTTGAAGCAAGATGGTACAACTTCTAAGTTTCTATAATTCATAGGATTTTTCAGCAGAATTTACGTCCACGATATAATATACACGTGCACAAAACGCATGAACAACCACGTATCATTACCATACTCCAAAGTCCGTAGTATAAAATACTACTCGACACTGTCAACTGTAAAATTATTTTCAGGCACAGTATGTAATCCTAACAAAAGAAAGTGAGCGCCAGCTCCTAAAAATTTATTTAATAGGATAATGTTGGATACCAAACACTCGACGCACAACAATATTCTTGTAAAATAAGTGTGAATTGAGAATGGTCTGCTGCTCATGCTGGCACCAGTCGACACTTGGCTCTGACAAAGTATCTGTTGAGTTTAACAAATCTTCAGACTGAAACAATTTTTCACTCTGACGTTTATATGCTTTCTTTCTAGAAACCACTGTAGATTACCCTAATTACTGAGTTACATACTGTGTTCTCAGTGGTGCTGGATATAATAGATATTACTGGCTGAAACGGGCTCCTGCAATGATATTAGCTTCTGAAGTTAGAACGTACTATAATGACAAACAGGTTTAAGGTGAACTCTGTTCGAGGTATCATATCGGGAGCAGTTTTTGGACTTTGGTCGATCCTCGTTTATGGTAGATGGCAATATGAATAATACATCCTGCGATTTTCATATCTATTAATCAGTGAAAATAATCGATTATTTGCAGCAAAAGTGCACACAAGGCATACGAATTTTAACCAAACGGCTCCAATTCATCATTAGAATCTATGATATACGGTGTTCCACAAGGGAGCATATTAGGCCCCCTGCTCTTTGTCATATATATCAATGACTTACCAGGAATCCGTAACCTAGCTAAATTTATATTATACGCAGACGACGCAAACATTATTATCACCGGATCAAATGTACAAGACATTATATCCAAAGTAAACCGCCTCACTGACGTGTTGATAAAATGGGTTAACTCGAACGGCCTAGCTCTTAATCTGAAGAAGACTTGCTATATGGTATTTTCAAAAAGACGGGTAGATCTATCGTCTCTACAAGTAAGTATCGACAACTCTCCTATAGAACGCAAAACGGAGGCCAGGTTTTTAGGAGTTATCGTCGACGACAAACTAAAATGGGCCAGCCACATCCGAGCCGTCAAAACAAAAATGTCACGGTTTATAGGTATTATGTTCAAAATAAAACGCAAATTACCAATCAAAGCACGCTTACAGATCTTCCAAAGTTTTGTACAATCTCACTTAAATTTCTGTTCACTAGTTTGGGGCTTTGCTGCAAAATCCCATATTGAATCACTGTTCACTAAACAAAAGCAGGGAATACGAGCAGTTATGCCGGGCTACGTGAATTACTATTACAAGGACGGTAAGCTTCCGGATCATACTAAAACTACGTTTAAAGAGTACGAAATATTATCTGTACACGGGGTCATCATAAAAAACGCTCTGACTCTGATGCACAAGATAACTTACATGCCCGGCCTTCTGCCGTCGTCGATAAAAGACTTATTTCCTCCCGATATACCAAAGTATGGCACGTCTTATGACGACAATATCGACTGGCTAACAACGTTCTCTCAACCAGATCTACGCGCTAGTGTTCTGTATAAAGGTCCTATATTAGCTATTACCGAGCACAACATTAGTCGCATAACTTGCCCATCTAGCATTTTCTCAATAAGCATATATAAGAAATCAGCGAAGCGTGTAATGATAGAACTACAAAGCTCAGGAAACGATGAAGAATGGCCACCTTTTCTGTTACATAATTTACCCGGGCTACGTAAATCAACAAGATCAGGCACACAACAAATCAACTACCGAGAATAAACTAAGGAATAAATAAAACCAGACGGTTAGCACACTAGTCACTATCAACCATATGCCACTTTTTTCACTGCCCATTCACTGTCATATTAATAGCATCATATAGATAGCGCTAGCAGGTGCTGATAAGACATGGGCTCAGTTATTCTTTTTTGTTTTAACCTCAAGTAGCTTATAAAACAGTGCGTGTGATCATCTGTCGTATCAAATCAAATTATTTGTCACTATATGTTAATAAATCATGATATACAAGTTTTAATTTTTAAAGTTTCTGTTTTTTGTTTTTAATGAATAGACGTAATCAACATTTTCAATTTTCATATTCACGCATATTAAATAAAATTATATTGTTATGTATTATATTATTTTGTAAACATTGGCCGGGTCGGGTATAAAAAACCGGTCCCCAAACAAACGAAAGGTCACAGGGACAAAACCACGAGTTATACAGAGGTTACATCATCTATTTCGAGTCGAAGTGTCGCATGAACATGCATCTTACAAAATGTTTCTGGATCTCAGCTAGTCAAGTGGTAGACATTTTAGAGAGTTCTGGTCCCACATGTTAAATAACTAGCTGTCTATATCGGGCTAATAAGCTTTTAACAGCAGTTTGACAGCAGTGCCCCTTTTGTCTTTAGTAAGGAAATGACAGGAATACAAATTATGAAGAAAAAAAACGTCTGGTTCATCGATCAACCTACCTCAACATTAGCAAAAATAAATAACATTAAAATTGGCAACCTATTTATAACTTTTGGTCTGTAATCGAGTAACTATCTATGACAGGACAAAATAGTGTTGAGTGAAACCGTATGCAAATCTTGCACCATAAGGTGGTCACTGATAAAAATTCCTCTAATCAATGAATGTTACAAACTTACAAAGAATAATAATAACTGACCGGTTATCAACATTTACTCTGATATTATAAAGTTCAAAAAGAATCTTAATCGTTAAGCTTCGATTAGCGAGAAAAATTACTCAGCCCTGCTTTCAATATATGTATAACTGATTTGTTATCTTTCTCTAGCTGATCATATGAGTAATGAAGTTTAAATATTTATGTTCATAAGATGAGATAGTGACCACCTGATGTTTGGTCGGCAAAAGTTAGGGGATATTGGTAAACGCGCCAACAGAATAATTGGGGCAAATATATATTTACTGTAAGAATAAGGTCTCCTTGATCCTTTGATCCGATATTTTGCTATTTCATGGCGGAAGAATTTCATACTTTAGCTGTCATTTGAACTCTTGACCTGCTTCACTTTGTTTTTATCAATCTTTTAATATTAAAGTAACCGTTATCAATGCAAATGTAAAAATTGCAATAGTGGCAAATTTAGCAAATTTTAAGCTTCTCATTCACTGACGAGTGAGTCTTATCTCAACTATAAACAACAGCTTACAATAACTGATCAAACAGGGCACAAAACCATGAACATAATACTCCACTTCTCAACGAGCAATAATATTCTCGAATATCACTAAAAAAGCACCGTTTCTACAGCAAAATATTACAGACAAGCGTGCTATATTCAGCGTGCTACATTGTCAATCCTCTAAAGTCTAACTATACCACGGTGCACTAAATGGTGCCATAGTAGAATTGTAGGGGTGGTCGCACCAAGTGAGCGCTTTTTTGCACCTGCCATTGTAAACGTAAGATTTTACTCCTTCCAAAGAAAGTCGAACTTTTCCAAGAATATGATGCTAATATGACAAGGTAAATGGCGCGACAATGGCCCGGGCTGAAAGCTAACTAACTTATATTGTCAAGTAAAGTCACCTGAATCGGTTAAATTTAAGGAGTCCCAATTTTGAAAGGTGAGCAATTTGATTTGCCCATCTGATGCCAGAAACGTGATACCTAAAACGGTAAACGTGATGTTTCGTTTGAAAAATGTGGACATGTGCGATTGTGCGTGACACAGATGATGACGTAATCATCTTATTATAGGATCTCTATTGTTTAAAATCACATCTGCTTCCCTCTGTTAAATCAAATAGTCTTCATCTAAAAATTACGTATAATAATAGCAACATTGAAGTTAACTTTTTAGTTTTCACAACCACTAACAAACTAATCTCCACAGGACGCCACCTATGGAGCAGGATCCCGTCCTGGTACCCCGGCTTCAAGGCCTGGTTCTGCAGGTGGAAAGAAACCTGCACCAGCAGCACAAACTAAACCTGCTGGTGGTGCTCTAAAGAAATCAGCTTCAGATGTGAGTAGTATATTTAATTATTGGGTAGCTAAGGATTATTAACACCTAATTATCAGGCTAATTACCACTGTGTAGATTTGTATCTTACGAAAGAGAAATGATGACAGCTGTTAAAGAATGTCGGTTTAAAATATTATCTACTTTAACTTAGAACAGCGGTGATATGGGAAGTTATTCCGGCCTTTAAGGGGAACAATAATATAACAATATCATTACTTTCAGTCATGTTTAAAGAGGAACTTTGTAGCAGAGAATGCGAAGAAGGCCAGAGCAGCTCCAATCAGAGTGGATCCTATGAAGCTGCACGACCGAAAAGTAGCTAAGAAAAAAGAGAATGTGAGGAAATCTTACCAGCGCGGGACCGTCCCGGATTAGTAAGTTATTTATAATTACTATTATTATTATTTGGTTTTAATTTGTGACCCGATCTGTCAGTCGCCGTGTATTTTGTCGACTGTTCGCGGAACAAAAGGTATGAAAGTAATCTGGCGAAGCTCGTATCATAAATGAGTTTCAAAGAAATGTATGGTAAAACTGATATATTATACTCTAAATCTCGGTTATAAATTTGGTGAAATTTCAAATTATTCCCCAAAAAATGAAGACGTAGGTACTCACTCTAAGAATTGGGAGAATTTTTCTTCGATTGAGATATCCACGTGACCCGTGATCAGACACGTGACCCGTGATCAGACACGTGACCCGTGATCTGACACGTGTGATTTATATTTGCCACCGCACGTGAGTATTTTTTATTGAGCTATACAAATATTAAGCTCTCGGAGCAGACTCGGACCAACCTGACCCAAGGATCAAAATAAATGCTTTATGATAGTTATATGTGAAGGTCGATGAAATGTATTAAATCAGACGATAGGCACAATGCAGGAATTATGCTGTTTAATTGCTACTGACTCAAGTTCAATGACTCCCATGGAATACAAGGCTGATCTATTGTTTTCATTATATGAAAATTCTGCTGATTACGTAAGATGTGAACAACCCCTATACTATAGTATTAGTATGCTGAACTTTTACTACAGCCTAATGGGAAAAGTGAATGAAGTAATTACAGAACGAGAAGACGGATTTATTTTGAGTTTACACTTTCAGGGCCCTGTTGATTATATGACATTAGAGTGGTATCAAATGATACCAAAATGATAATGTCGAAAAAAATTAAAAGCTGAAAGTTGTCGACGTCTTGTAAAATGTTAATTTATATAAAGATTCTAGCAGTGGGATATTACGTCTTCAGACATCCGAATTCTGTGAACAGTGTCACTTTAAAGGGCATGATCATTATTCTAATTTCATCATTCGATTACAGAATATCAAACAGGTCATAATTCAATTTTCTAAATATGCACATTACCAGCCTGAAACGTGGGGTTTTAAAACATTTGTGTACAGACGCTGCCTATTTTTTAAATAGGACCGGCACGGGTGACCGGTGCTTAGGTAATAGGTATTGTCAACTGTGCAATAAGTTTTTACTTTACATCATGGGGTTTGGTATGCACATTGTACCTTAGAAATTAGAACGTATATTTCTAGGAGCTCTTAATGCTTACGTGATTGCTAATCACGTGATTTCTACGCTTTTTTATACACAATACACACATTATGATGACGTTATGTATGATTTTTCTACATTAATTATATTTCAAGAATAAAGACCTCGTTCATAATCTATCACGGTGCAAATCGTTGTTTGACTCCTTGTGCCAAGGCCTCTGTCTTAGTTCCACCCCTCAGGGCCATGTTTACATACCTACATTCCGGTCTATTGAATTACTAACATGTTACATGGCCAAGTCAATGCAAATTATGAGTACTTTAACATACAGGCTGAACAGCATTCGATCATAGATATATCTGTTATTTTCAATGTCTGACCCCAACTTGTATTCTGGTTACGAAACGTTGAGAAAATCAATCAAATCAATAACACTGAGATTTAAAACTTTTTTCAAATGCGGTAATAGTAAATGTTGCAAAATATCGTTCCATTTATAAGATAATTAAGACGAACAAGACTTCAAAATAGAGTTTCCCTGTTTTTACGACCTATAATTTGGGAACCAGATACACATAAAAACTTCATATTAGTGCAGTGCTCATTAGCTATTAAATTAACATGTAGATGTAAGGAATACTTCAGAGCTCATTATAATATGAGTTGTGGAGTTATATTTTTACTTTTGTTCAACTCTTTAGCTTTTCGCTAAACCTCTAATTAACTGGACAAATAAGTTTTAAAAGGAGAAGCTAGTCCCTCTATCACGTGTTAAGTCACGTGGAATATGGCTGAAAATGGCATGTTGGTCTGAACGTGTGATTCTTCACGGAACCAGTGGCTTAGCGGATAATTTTACGTTTATGATGAATAATGAGAATATGAAGGTTATCTACTACTAAATAGTAAATACTAGCTGTCTACTTTTCAGTCTCATGGTGACAGTAATTATATTATTCAAGAGATAATATTATTTATCTGCAGTTATATTATAGTCATATATGCCACAATAGTGTGACATTGTAGAGACACAACCTATTTTACGTTAGTCAGGAAAATGAGATGGAAATGAAGCGTGATGGATATTAAACATGAGTCTGTATTTCATCATAACATATTATGATGTGGCTACAAGAAACCTCACTAAACTTATTGCAAATAATGAATAGCTTTTCCCTGAAAGTTCCATTAAAATAATTTATTTCCACTTACCTTTTTTTAATGATATTCTTGATATTTGTCCATAAACTCTTTATAAACTGATTTTAAAGTGCATAATTCTATTATTTCCATACTAAGTCTCGCTTAGTCGCTTGAATTACTTTAATGTACATCTTCTTTGGGTATATTTGTAATTTCAAAGCGCGTAATAAATGTTAGAATTTATTTACTTATTTTTTGTAGCATTAGAGAAGCTTCTGGTCAGTTCACAAATAACTACTACCTGAAAATTTGGATTTGAAAGACGTTTTGTTTCCGTTAATATTATACACTGGTTGGCTATAATATTATATTTTATAACCGGATAATTTTGTGCTTCATAAACTGAAATCACAAATTATCAATTAATTAACCAAATAATCTTCAGTTTAAAGGAGCGAGTATCGCAGTGGAAGGAAGAAGAAATAGAAAGAATAGCTAATCTCCCTGACCCCACTGTGCCTGATGGTCATGTGGTTATGGATCCCAAGGAGAAGGACGAAACTCTCGCTGTTCTCACTAAAAGTAAGATTGCTGAAATGTAATGTGATTATACAGTACCCACAAGATTACGATCGTAATTTGATAATTGGCGGATGATTATTCCTCCCTCATTATACGTGTGTATGTAAGAACTGTTATCTCATTTCGGATTTCCTGAATCTAGAGTTTGAGTCTTTGACATCTTAGCCGAGTCTATCTTGTATCCGAGTCAATGCAAACTTAATTATTTTGAAGGATCATGTGCCCTACTATGAAGGTCACAACAATTTCATCCCTCTAATAACTCTAATCTGTCCTCTTGTTTAGGTCGAGAGAAGCTGTTGCTACAATTACAGAACATGCCCCTGAGGAACGACACACTCCGCCGTCACAACACACGCAACCAACTGGAATCTAAAATCGGCGAAATTGACGATGCTATCAAGATATTTTCCCGACCCAGAGTCTTCATTAAACAAGAATGAAAGATTTTTGTTGTTTGGGACAGTTCCAGTTTTCAGAAAGAATTAAAAATATTAAATTATTACTGAAGTCGTTAATCTCATCTGAATTTATTATGACATGTTAGTTATTCCGGAAGTTCAGGATCATGAGACACTTTCTATCGGGATCACTCCTTTTTTTAACTTTGCGAAGAGGGAAAAGTCATTTGCTGAACCTTAATGGTGTGTTTGTTGTTAACTGTGAAGTTTGATCGCAGTTTAGTGCATATTATGTACAACATAACTGCCACCATTATTGTGTACAATGTATTGGTATACACGTGTTTATTGTAGAAAAGCTGATGCATTTTTACAAATGCCCGTTGAGAGTACCGCAAGATGAAATCTTTGATAGAAGTTAGAACATCTGAATTTTGATGTTGCACATCTTTCTGACGCAGTCGAAATATTAAATTTGATATGACATTTTTGGACAACAGAAGATATTTGTATAGAATGCACATTGTCAAATTTTGTTTTACTTTTAGCAAAATCATTAACTTTGTGTTTCAAATGAAATCAAATGATATCAGTAGAAAAGCCATGTGGTTACAGATGGGAATCAATAACAACAACTGTCTGGTTCATGAGTACACAATATTATTAAAGTGAGAAGACGAAAATTCAATTAGGTAATTAGATTTTTTTCTTCCTCGAATGCAATCAATGATAATTCGGATGGATTTAAAATGGTTATATAGTCTCTTTGTTGTTGGTACGAAGTCCATTGGTAGAATTGATCAAATGATGTTCGGATTATTTGTTTTTTTTTTGTTTTGGTTTAGAGAGCTGCACGCCGCATATTTCCAGGTTCATTATAATATATAATGAGGACTTCTAGGCAATGAGCTTGGTTGTGGGACACACTCAACTAGGGAAGTTGAGAGGCCTCAAATCAAATCTCATTAAAGAGATATCAACAGAGTGTGAGCCACTGCCTGACTAACCTGTGATCATAGTTTGCCAGGCTAGCTGCTCTATGAGTGTGGCAAAAAGTGTCTTCTGAGTTGATGAGATTCAGAGTATCCTTTGTCCGTGATGCTGGTAACAAACTCTTGTTGTGATGTAGTCACGTGTTAAAGATGCCACATGTGGCAAAATAATGGATAACAAAGATGTGGATAAATAATTATCTTTGCACTGTTGTACCGAGTGAACGGACAAAGTACTGCTCAGTACCGTAATTATATAACTATTAGCTTGAAAACATGTCTCAACAAGAGGGTCTCAATGTCATGAGGGTCTAGAAATGGGTCGATTGTAAAGTGTGAGCTACAAATTAGCAGCTGTGAAAAACAAAGAGATGGTTAAATAATTAACTTTGCAGATAAACCGTACTGTTGTTCCGTGTGATCGGTCAGCTGACCGTGGAGTTACTATGACAACAACAAATTAAAGCTAAGTTACCATGACAGCTAGCTGTAGCAGATAACAGTAAATATTAATGTGACAGTGAAACTGGTCAGCCAGGTGGTCAAGAGAGAGGGATGAAAAGTGGGACAGTTCCCGCTCATCTCTGTGTGAGACTTGGTGCAGCCAGGAAGTAAACAATTCACTTCATCTTAAGGCCAGAGGGGTCAAAAAAATTGACCAAAATATTATTTTCTAAATCAATTCAATTTTTGATGACAAAAACATTGCTGCTATTCACATATTTGTAGCTGCTTAACTTTTTTTAATAATTGAGGTTAACCAACTTTCACAAAATTGACTATACAACATTGAGGTTAATAAAATTGAGGTTAATATTTTATTGCACTCCATGATGTTTTGTTATTTCGGTCAGCAAATTTAAACTCTAAATTTTAGGTTTATAATTGTCAGAAAAAGTGATATCCAAACGTGATTAAATGAGGTTAACCTCTTGTTTTAGATATAGCGAGAATAGATCAAATGATAGAATTATTATTTTCGTCGTAAGTTTACGGTATAAACATTTCTATATAGATGACGTGTTAATCGACTTTCTTTTATCTTGGTAAATGAGAAAAAATGAGGTTAACCATCATATTTTGGTACCGTAAGAATATACATACGATTCTTGCTTTTGTAATATACCATAATATCGCAGTTAGGTATCTATTGGGATCACAATTTGCCTACAACTATAATCACGTAACAAAGGTGATTCGAACTGACTATATTTAAATAGAAGATTGTACTCGTAAATGGCTAAAAAATGAGGTTAACCTCTCATTTTTTGGATATCTGACCAGTTAATTACATGTTAACCTCAAAAACTTAATCGTTTCACGGTGCAAATGTTTTACTATTAATATAATAACATGTTGATAAACTAATCCCAGTGTTATATGGTCTATAGTGAGGTTAACAATCAAATTGTTACTAATTTCAATCAGTTACTGTTTACAGGAAATCTTGGTTAACCTCATTTTTTACAATGCGATGACACCAACTACTGAAATTGGCTAAAATCATTCAGGGAATGGCCAGGTCTTATCAAGCAAACGTCATTAAGGGTATACAAAGTCCTAACTAACGAACTGTGACACATTCCAGTAAATATTCAAAATTTTGAAAACACTAAAATGTATTTATCTCAAAACACACTTTTGTGGTTTTCAATTCCTTAGTTGAGAAAACCAGCCACCCCCTGATATTGAGATTTGGTACAGTGGTTCCTTGGACAACTATCTAGATATCTGATGCAGCGATTTTTTAAATTTGACTCAGTTTTCGAATTATGAGGTTAACCAATTAAATTTTTCGAATTTTTGACCTGGTTAACCTCATAATTCGAGAACCGAGTCAAATAAAAAAATCGCTGCATCAGAAGTGAGGAAAATTGTCCAAGGAACCACCGTACCAAACCTCAAGATCAGGGAGTGGCCGGTTTTCTCAACTAAGGAATCGAAAGGACAAAAAAGTTACAGCCGTTTAAAGTTCCAGTTTAACATGTAATTACAGGTAAACCTCAAAATTTAGGGCGCGATATCTCAGAAGCGCAAGGTCAGATTTTGATCTGGTTTTTTTCTTTTTGTTCGTCTCCAGTAGCTATTATCAAATATGCAAAAACTACAAAAGTGCCATTTACCCCCCCCCCTCTGGCCTTAACAGATATAGCCAGATATTTTAATTCAAACGACGTAACTAATTAAAAACCGAACCCTCTGGCCTCTTCTTAAATGTATTATTAAATTATCGATAGTGAATGCTGGAGGTAGAGGGATTTTGATTGACGATGTCAATCCTTCACAGCTCGTGGCGGCCCATATATACCATATTGAATATGGGCGATGAGTGATCACAATCACCATGAATGACAGTTAAGGAAAGAATTTCCCAAAGGTTGAACGCTGAAAAATGTTGAGATGATGACCCAATTTTGAATTTAAACCATTTCAGCTACGACCACAACTACGTGAAATTGCTGAGTGCCAGGTTTGTAGAGAAAGTCACCTCAGAGCTAACACACATGGAAACTGGAGAGGAATGGAGACCCAGAAAGGGGGTACCCTGGCTGTGTCAACCTATCATTTGCTTACGTTGAGGGGGAGAGTTTACTGATGGCCCTCAATGATATCGCTCTCTCCTCAGGTTAACTTCTTTGTTTTGCTTGTTAACATTGTTATCAGGTAGTGAGATCTTGGAAATATCCACCAGTACATATCCCCCTTCGTTCTAAAAGTGCTGATCTGTGTTTCTATTATAATTACACTGATGTGTAACTGTTACTATGATCTAACTATTCCCCCAGGTTCAGCTTGTACCTCTGCTTCTCTAGAACCAAGCTACGTGTTAACTGTTAAGAGCACTGGGAGCTCATGATGACATAGTGCACTCCTTTATCAGATAATAAACGGAATAAATGGTCGACAATTATTTAATGTAATTTGAGGGAATATTCGGTCAATATTTATCAATAATAGATAAAACACTGTTTCCTGTGTTGAATAAACAGCTCCCAAGGCATTACATTTACGTTACTTGAAGTGTAACTACCGTACAAACTTAATGAGACGCATTGGAAAACTCTGATATAAGCCGCAATAAAGTAATTTTAATCCTTGAAGGCCTCATAGAAAAATTTATTTCATTAGTTTCGAGAAGACCTGGAACGCGTGGATGGTTCTGAACTCCATGCTGTGAAAATAATGTCCAAGAGAGTAAGCTGAAATTAAAGATGCACCTCAAAGATCTGCGTGGCTGACTCCTCTAGATGAGGGGGGGGGGGGGGGGGGGGGGTACTTAACCGGGTACAGTTTGTTGACTCCTCACTTATCTTGGCAGACATGTTAGCTACAACTACTCTACTATTGGTGGCCGGACTGGTCCTGGGTGACGTTGGACACAACCAGATCCTGGATTTCCCTGGACCCGCTAACATAGATAACTTCATCAGCTACAACCCTGATTTACCCGCTCTTACTGGACGGGCAGTGTGTGCCTGGCAGCAGAAGAGTTTCTCTGATAACAAGAGGTATTGGTTCAGCTACACTGTACCGGGGAATGACAACGAGATTATCCTAGGTGAAGGGGAGACAGGACTCTACGGATTAACCGACATGGACATTGCGAAATTGGGTACTCTCCAGTGGTGTAACATTGCCTGTTGGTGCCCCCGCCGAAAAGCGCCCCCCCCTGTTGGCGCCCCCTCCCCTTTTGGTGCACCTCCCTAAAATTTAACAAATTAGGTGATTTTAGAGGATACGCCGTTAAAATCTCTAAAAAAGTGTGTATCTAGAGCAAAACGCGCAGTTTTGCTAGTACTTTAGTTAAGTTTTTCGAAATTGTCCCACATTCAAACGACGATTTGGCCCCCCCCCCCCCCCCCCCCGCACAGCGGGGCCCTTCTAACGGCGCGAAAACAATCTTGTAATCAACTTTGAATTTCCGTTTGGTTGCTATGGCAATAAAGAGGCTCAATAAAGCCCGCCTTTACTCATTAAAGCATTAACTTACCCGAATTGATGTGAATGACAATTACAGACAAGCTGAATGGTTGTCGTGAGCCTTAATTCAATACAGAAATGGTTCGTCTGCAATTAAAAATGTAACTGAAAACAGATCAATCATGCAGTCATCTTAGCTGTTTGACCTGTGCGCGGAGCTAAGTTTCGAGCTAAGTTTTAACCTCAACTAACACCATTAACCCTCAACTAACACCATTAATTGATTATAAGAGAAGTTGGATGTTGTACACAGGCGTCATTTAAGAACGATTTTGAATTATAAATACCCGGGGGTTATTTCGAACGCCAATCTGTATAAACGCTGCAAGAGTGAACCACTATCTATATCGGCTAGAGTGGAGAAAAGTCGATAGAGAATGCTTGGTCGTGTGCTGAGAGGTCCAGATAATGGTCCTCCGTCCTGCCTATACCTCCTTGGTGTTTGCTGTTAATAGTTTGTAGATGCCAGGGAGAGTTGAACGACCTCAGTCAAACCTGTTCTCGTTGATAAAGCGCGACCTAAGTTGCCGGAATTTATTTCTTAAAAATATACGGTATATAACAATATGATTTAAATTATCTTAAAGGAATATTGCTTTTGACAGAGCAATTTGGCGCAGAATGCAAGTTTAATAATTCTGTTTCTTTAAAGAAAGATTAGATAGCAGCGTTGAGTTTACACTATCTGTTATTTAGAACTTTAATATATATAATTGATTATAATAATAGCATAGTTTACTTTCCATCGTCTCAATGAATTAACCTTGTTTCCAGGATATGAAGAACGGATTATTTATATTGCTCATGCTGGTGATTGTGTCGACTTTACATGCCAGGCCAACGGAATCGAGAGCTGACATGGACGATTCTGAATTCGATAAGAATGAGCCTTCACAAAGTATTGAACCTGCACAGCAAAAAGAGGGAGAAGAGTTTGTTACAGAACAACATTGGGAGAGTGAGCACCACTCACACAGCGAACATCATAGCTCTTCTTCCTCCGCTAGTCCTCCGTCAATCTCAGGAAACTATTCACAATCAAGTTATGATTATTCGAAACCTCAGAATAGCGAGCATTCAAGTTCTAGCTCAAGTTCTAGCTCATCTTCCACTAAAAGTTCTCCATCGTTTTCAAGAAACGAACAAAATAGAAGTTCGCAGACAAGTTCTGACTTCTCGAAATCTGAACGCGATGAGGAACAAACCGCCACCCCCTCAAGCTCATCATCAAGTTACTCATCGACTTCGGAAAATGAACGATCAAGTTCTAACTTTTCTAAATCTGCGAACACTGAGCAATCAACTTCTGACTACTCAAAATCTGCAAACAGAGAGCCCCAAACTGTCGACCACTCTAGCTCATCTTCCAGTTCAAGTTCCTCATCGACTTCGGAAAATGAACGATCAAGTTCTGAATTTCCAACATCTCCTAGCGTTGAGCGATCGAGTTCTAACTTTTCTAAATCTGCAAACACTGAGCAATCAACTTCTGACTACTCAAAATCTGCAAACAGAGAGCCCCAAACTGTCGACCACTCTAGCTCATCTTCCAGTTCAAGTTCCTCATCGACTTCGGAAAATGAACGATCAAGTTCTAACTTTTCTAAATCTGCGAACACTGAGCAATCAACTTCTGACTACTCAAAATCTGCAAACAGAGAGCCCCAAACTGTCGACCACTCTAGCTCATCTTCCAGTTCAAGTTCCTCTTCGTCTCCTGTGACCGCAGACTCGCAATCGAGCTCTGAATTTCCAACATCTCCTAGCATTGAGCGATCAAGTTCTGGCTTTTCGAAATCTGTACAAAATGTCAACCATACTATTACTAGTGACAACTTTAGCTCATTTCCCATAACGAGTTCACCATCTTCCACTGAAATAGAGCAATCAGAGGAACATGAACAAGAACATAGTGGAGATTCAAACAAGCTCAGAGCTGATGAATCAGAGGACCACCAAGAGTCGAATGAACACGGAAATGATGAATCAGAGGACCACCAAGAGTCGAATGAACACGGAGCTAATGAATCAGAGGACCAAGATTCGAATGAACACGGAGCTGATGAATCAGAGGACCACCAAGAGTCGAATGAACACGGAGCTGATGAATCAGAGGACCATCAGGAGTCAAATGAACACGGAAATGATGAATCACATGAACATTTGTGGGAGTCATATGGACAAGAAAATTATGAATCCGAGGGAAGTTCAGAAGAGTGGAACGTAGAATCTTCCACTGAAATAGAGCAATTAGAGGAACAAGAACATAGTGGAGAGTCAAACATTCGCGGCGCTGATGAATCAGAGGACCACCAAGATGTCAACCATACTAATGGCAACTCTAGCTCATCTCCCATTACGAGTTCACCATCTTCCACTGAAATAGAGCAATCAGGGGAACAAGAACAAGAACATAGTGGAGATTCAAACAAGCTCAGAGCTGATGAATCAGAGGACCACCAAGAGTCGAATGAACACGGAAATGATGAATCAGAGGACCACCAAGAGTCGAATGAACACGGAGCTAATGAATCAGAGGACCAAGATTCGAATGAACACGGAGCTGATGAATCAGAGGACCACCAAGAGTCGAATGAACACGGAGCTGATGAATCAGAGGACCATCAGGAGTCAAATGAACACGGAAATGATGAATCACATGAACATTTGTGGGAGTCAAATGGACAAGAAAATTATGAATCCGAGGGAAGTTCAGAAGAGTGGAACGTAGAATCTTCCACTGAAATAGAGCAATTAGAGGAACAAGAACATAGTGGAGAGTCAAACATTCGCGGCGCTGATGAATCAGAGGACCACCAAGATGTCAACCATACTAATGGCAACTCTAGCTCATCTCCCATTACGAGTTCACCATCTTCCACTGAAATAGAGCAATCAGAGGAACAAGAACTTAGTGGAGAGTCAAACATTCGCGGCGCTGATGAATCAGAGGACCACCAAGAGTCGAATGAACACGGAGCTGATGAATCAGAAGACCACCATGAGTTAAATGATTACGGAGCTGATGAATCAGAGAACCAACAGGAGTCAAATGAACACGGAGCTGATGAATCAGAGGACCAACAGGATTCAAATGATTACGGAAATGATGAATCAGAGGACTACCAAGAATCGAATGAACACGGAGCTGATGAATCAGAAGACCACCATGAGTTAAATGATTACAGAGCTGGTGAATCAGAGAACCAACAGGAGTCAAATGATTACGGAAATGATGAATCAGAGAAAAATCCGGCAGATTGGAACTATCTATAAACATAGATAAAGATATTGAATGACGCGAAAATAGTATCTTAGCGAAAATAGTATAAAGCATTTATATGATATATTAAAGTCACTATTGTGACGGTACATTAGAACTAGACAGAAACACAATGTGAAGGGCCTGAACGAAACCCCTCGGTTTCAGTTCCTTGTTTAACAGTCATACTGCGGGATTTCAATATGTCTTTTAATCGAATTATCTGTGATTTTCATAATTAATTAACAATGATATTTGTCACATTTTAATCTTTTTTTTTGTTTCTATCGAAATTTACGAATTTGATGCTTAGAAATTAATATGTAACAAAATTTTATTGCAGTGTTAAAGATTATACATTATCAACTTTAAACATCGAACAATGTATCATATATTGTCAAACAAACATTCTCATTCAATATGAAATGAAATGAAATAATTTGCTTGTATACCGCCCATATGGTTAGCAACTGACACAAGTGCCAGGTACTAACCATGTCAGAGCGGTGCTAAAGGGTGAGGTGAAAATATCCAGCAACAAACAACTAAATCATCTCAAAAACGAATCTATTTAGGAAAAATTAAAACTTTAAATATATCATATAGTAATCATAGGAAGATTTATTGATATATACCACACTACGATTAACAATAAACCACCAGAAAACACTTCAAAAGTAACATAATATACTTATAGGAATCATAGGAAGGTTTATTAATATAATTATACACTTTGCACTAAAAAATAAAGATACACCCTCAAACAAATCATAAGAACAAAGAAAAAAAAACAGCACTAATCACATACGGCCATATAAATAATGTTTAAGGCTACCTTTGAAACTGTCTATAATGTTGCGTAGTGATCGTATCTCCCAGGGAAGTGAGTTCCATGTAGTTGGTGCGTAGTTGGTGAATCGACGTTGATCAATCTTACTATTTGTAGTTTTAGGAGTCTTTAGTCTGTAACAATCTCCTTCTACTTTTGATCTTGTACTAGCTATTATCAATGGGTTTTCAATCACTACAAGATTCTGTATGTAGGCCGGTGCAATCCCATGCACAGCTTAATAAGTTAACTGGCAGACTTTAAAGAAAATCCTTTGGTCAAGAGGAAGGATATGTGCTCTCTTGTAGTAGGGAAATAGGTCTTCTGATCGGTCTTTGATATTGTAGATGAACCTTGAGGCAAAATATCGTTCCATTTGGAAGATAATTAAGACGAACAAGACTTCAAAATAGAGTTTCCCTGTTTTTACGGCCTATAATTTGGGAAGCGGATACATATAAAAACTTCATATTAACTGCAGTGCTCATTAGCTATTAGATTAATATAATGTAGATGTAAGGAATACTTTAGAGCTCATTATAATATGAGTTGTGGAGTTATATTTTTACTTTTGTTCAACTCTTTAACTTTTCGCTAAACCTCTAATTAACTGAACAAATAAGTTTAAAACTTTAAAAGGAGAAGCTAGTCCCTCTATCACGTGTTAAGTCACGTGGAATATGGCTGAAAATGGTATGTTGGCCTGAACGTGTGATTCTTCACGGACCTAATGGCTCAGCGGATAATTTTGAGTTTGTGATGACTAATGAGAATATGAAGGTTATCTACTACTAAATAGTAAATACTAGCTGTCTACTTTTCAGTCTCATGGTGACAGTAATTATATTATTCAAGAGATAATATTATTTATCTGCAGTTATATTATAGTCATATATGCCACAATAGTGTGACATTGTAGAGACACAACCTATTTTACGTTAGTCAGGAAAATGAGATGGAAATGAAGCGTGATGGATATTAAACATGAGTCTGTATTTCATCATAACATATTATGATGTGGCTACAAGAAACCTCACTAAACTGATTGCAAATAATGAACATAGCATTTCCCTGAAAGTTCCATTAAAATAATTTATTTCCGCTTACTTTTTGATGATATTCTTGATATTTGTCCATAAACTCTAAACTGATTTTAAAGTGCATAATTTTATTATTTCCATACTAAGTCTCGCTTAGTCACTTGGATTACTTTAATGCACATCTTCTTTGGGTATATTTGTAATGTCAAAGCCTGTAATAAATGTTAGAATTTATTTATTTATTTTTTGTAGCATCAGAGAAGCTTCTGGTCAGTTCACAAATAACTACTACCTGAAAATTTGGATTTGAAAGACGTTTTGTTTCCGTTAATATTATACACTGGTTGCAGTTGGTTATAATATTATATTTGGATAATTTTGTGGTTCATAAACTGAAATCACAAATCAATTAATTAACCAAATAATCTTCAGTTTAAAGGAGCGAGTATCGCAGTGGAAGGAAGAAGAAATAGAAAGAATAGCTAATCTCCCTGACCCCACTGTGCCTGATGGTCATGTGGTTATGGATCCCAAGGAGAAGGACGAAACTCTCGCTGTTCTCACTAAAAGTAAGATTGCTGAAATGTAATGTGATTATACAGTACCCACAAGATTACGATCGTAATTTGATAATTGGCGGATGATTACTCCTTCCTCATTATACCTGTGTTTGTAAGGTATCCTTGTTATCTCATTTCCTGAATCTAGAGTTTGAGTCTTTTACATCTCAGCCGAGTCTATCTTGTAGCCGAGTCAATGCAAACTTAATTATTTTGAAGGATGTGCCCTATGAAGGTCCCTCTAATAACTCTAATCTGTCCTCTTGTTTAGGTCGAGAGAAGCTGTTGCTACAATTACAGAACATGCCCCTGAGGAACGACACACTCCGCCGTCACAACACGCGCAACCAACTGGAATCTAAAATCGGCGAAATTGACGATGCTATCAAGATATTTTCCCGACCCAGAGTCTTCATTAAACAAGAATGAACGATTTTTGTTGTTTGGAACAGTTCCAGTTTTTCAGAAAGAATTGAAAATATTAAATTATTACTGAAGTCGTTAATCTCATCTGAATTTATTATGACATGTTGGTTATTCCGGAAGTTCAGGATCATGAGACACTTTCTATCGGGATCATTCCTTTTTTTAACTTTGCGATGAGCGAAAAGTCATTCGCTGAACCTTAATGGTGTGTTTGTTGGTTTCTGTGAAGTTTGAATAGTTTAGTGCATATTATGTACAACATAACTGCCACCATTATTGTGTACAATGTATTGGTATACACGTGTTTATTGTAGAAAAGCTGATACATTTTTACAAATGCCCGTTGAGAGTACCGCAAGATGAAATCTTTGATAGAAGTTAGAACATCTGAATTTTGATGTTGCACATCTTTCTGACGCAGTCGAAATATTAAATTTGATATGACATTTTTGGACAACAGAAGATATTTGTGTAGAATGCACATTGTCAAATTTTGTTTTACTTTTAGCAAAATCATTAACTTTGTGTTTCGAACGATTAAATCAAATCAAATCAATAAAATATGCTGGACATATTTCTTGAATGTCATTTCTTGCTTTTCAAACAATTTAACAATTTAGGTGTATTTCTAAGCTTAGTCTCCTAGATTATGGTATCAGTTGACAAGCCATGTGATTACAGGTGGGAATCAATAACAACAGCTGTTGGGTTCATGAGTACACAATATTATTAAAGTGAGAAGACGAAAATTCAATTATAGGTAATTACATTTTTTTCTTCCTCGAACCGGTAATGCAATCAATGATAATTTGGATGGATTTAGAACGGTTATATAGTATCTTTGTTGTTGGTACAAATTCCTTTGGTAGAATTGATCAAATGATGTTCGGATTAACCGACATTGCGAAATTGGGTACTCTCACAGAGATTTTAAAAAACTGTTTTAGAAATCTAATGGATCGGTCACAGTGTACAACATACTATCTGTACGGCGCGAAAACAATATTGTAATAAACTTTGAATTTCCGTTTGGTTGCTATGGCAATAAAGAGGCTTAATAAAGCCCGCCTTTACTCATTAACTTGCCCAAATTGATGTGAATGACAACAGACAAGCTGAACGGTTGTCGTGAGCCTTAATTTGATACAGAAATGGTTCGTTTGCAATTAAAAATGTAACTGAAAACAGATCAATTAAGTATGCAACCCTTTTAGCTTAGCTGTTTGACCTGCGCGCAGAGCTAAGTTACGCGACGCGCGGTCAGCCCGCTATAACCTAAACTACATCTTTTGACGAGATTGCGAAATAACTTTGCGAAGGAATCACTCCGCATAACTTACGCTTAGAGATTCCAGCAAATCTTGGCAACACATGACATGTGCTGATAATATCGGAGTTTGACCATTTGACACACTTTAATTACTTGTTGCGTGCTGCATACTTAGCAAGAATCATTGTTTAACACAGTTTGATATTGCACATCTCTCAAGTTCCAGAGCTTAGAATTTTAATGGATGGTAATTCGATGAGCAAACAACATGACAAATGCAGTACGACCGTTGCATTGTGTAATGAATGATCTTTAAAATAATGCCTCGATACGGACTTTTTACACAACACCGTACATTGTTATGATTAACACCATTAATTGATTATAAGAGAAGTTGTATGTTGTACACAGGCGTCATTTAATGTTAAGAACGATTTTGAATTATAAATACCCGGGGGTAATTTCTAACGCCAATCTGTATAAATGCTGCAACAGTGAACCACTGCTGCCTCGTGACGTGTGAAGCAGTAGGTACTTCGCACGACAATAGCTGGATAACGCAACATTGTTCACAACGTTTCGCGTTCCTTGTTAGCTTATCAATTACAGAGTTACAATGAATGGGATATTGACTTTGAGTAGGGAATGTTAGGACATGAATGGATCTTGTGATATATAGTTAAAAAATAGCTCATCGCATGTAATCCTCAACAAGCTAGTATATTTTTACAGTACCTGCCATCAAGATGCAGTTAGGCCTAACGCCTAATTTAGGCCTAACTCTGCGTTAGGCCTAACTGGTTAGGCCTAACTGCATCTTGGTGACAGACAAGCTTACAGAAAAAATGTGTCATCCTTTTATTTTGTGCTCGAAAGACACGCCCAAATTTTTCGTTAACCAAATTTTTGGTTGCCCAAATAGGTTCAATTTTTTTGCCCAAATTTTTGTACTCAAATTTATCGAGCCCAAAATTTTAGCACACAAATTTTTGGGAACTAAGGTAGATATAATTTAAATTATAATATTTCTTTTGACAAAGCAAATTAGCGCAGAATGCAAGTTTAATAATTCTGTTTCTTTAGAGAAAGATTAGATAGCAGCGTTGTGTTTACACTATCTGTTATTTAGAAGTTTAGTATATATAATTGAATATAATAACATCATAGTCTACTTTCCATCGTCTTAATGAAATAACCTTGTTTCCAGGATATGAAGAACGGATTATTTATATTGCTGGTGATTGTGTCGACTTTACATGCCAGGCCGACGGAACCGAGAGCTGACATGGACGATTCTGAATTCGATAAGAATGAGTCTTCACGAAGTATTGAACCTGTACAGCAAAAAGAGGGAGAAGAGTTTGTTACAGAACAACATAGGGAGAGTGAGCACCACTCACACAGCGAACATCATAGCTCTTCTTCCTCCGCTAGTCCTCCGTCAGTCTCAGGAAACTATTCACAATCAAGTTCTGATTATTCGGAACCTCAGAATAGCGAGCATTCGAGTTCTAGCTCAAGTTCTAGCTCATCTTCCACTAAAAGTTCTCCATCGTTTTCAAGAAACGGACAAAATAGAAGTTCGCAGACAAGTTCTGACTTCTCGAAATCTGAACACGATGAGGAACAAACTGTAACCCCCTTAAGCTCATCATCAAATTCAAGTTCCTCATCGACCTCAGAAAATGAACGATCAAGTTCCGATGTTTCTAAGCCTGTGACTAGTGAGCAATCAACTTTAAATTTTTCAAAATCTGAACGCGATGAGGAACAAACCGCCACCTCCTCAAGCTCATCATCAAGTTCCTCATCGACCTCAGAAAATGAACGATCAAGTTCTAACTTTTCTAAATCTGCGAACACTGAGCAATCAACTTCTGAATACTCAAAATCTGAAAACAGAGAGCCCCAAACTGTCGACCACTCTAGCTCATCTTCCAGTCCAAGTTCCTCATCGACTTCGGAAAATGAACGATCAAGTTCTAACTTTTCTAAATCTGCGAACACTGAGCAATCAACTTCTGACTACTCAAAATCTGCAAACAGAGAGCCCCAAACTGTCGACCACTCTAGCTCATCTTCCAGTTCAAGTTCCTCATCGACTTCGGAAAATGAACGATCAAGTTCTAACTTTTCTAAATCTGCGAACACTGAGCAATCAACTTCTGACTACTCAAAATCTGAAATCAGAGAGCCCCAAACTGTCGACCACTCTAGCTCATCTTCCAGTTCAAGTTCCTCATCGACTTCAGAAAATGAACGATCAAGTTCTAACTTTTCTAAATCTGCGAACACTGAGCAATCAAGTTCTGACTACTCAAAAACAGCAAACAGAGAGCCCCAAACTGTCGACCACTCTAGCTCATCTTCCAGTTCAAGTTCCTCTTCGTCTTCTGTGACCGCAGACTCGCTATCAAGCTCTGAATTTCCAACATCTCCTAGCGTTGAGCGATCGAGTTCTGACTTTTCAAAATCTGTACAAAATGTCAACCATACTAGTGGCAACTCTAGCTCATCCCCCATTACGAGTTCACCATCTTCCACTGAAATAGAGCAATCAGAGGAACAAGAACATAGTGGAGATTCAAACATTCTCGGAGCTGATGAATCAGAGGACCACCAAGAGTCGAATGAACACGGAGCTGATGAATCAGAGGACCACCAGGAGTCAAATGAACACGGAGCTGATGAATCAGAGGACCACCAGGAGTCGAATGATTACGGAAATGATAAATCAGAGGACCACCAAGATTTCAACCATACTAGTGGCAACTCTAGCTCATCTCCCATTACGAGTTCACCATCTTCCACTGAAATAGAGCAATCAGAGGAACAAGAACATAGTGGAGAGTCGAACATTCTCGGAGCTGATGAATCAGAGGACCACCAAGACTCGAATGAACACGGAGCTGATGAATCAGAGGACCACCAAGATTTCAACCATACTAGTGGCAACTCTAGCTCATCTCCCATTACGAGTTCACCATCTTCCACTGAAATAGAGCAATCAGAGGAACAAGATCATAGTGGAGAGTCAAACATTCTCGAAGCTGATGAATCAGAGGACCACCAGAAGTCAAATGATTACGGAGCTGACGAATCAGAGGACCACCAGGAGTCAAATGATTACGGAGCTGATGAATCAGAGGACCACCAGGAGTCAAATGATTACGGAAATGATGAATCAGAGGACCACCAAGATTTCAACCATACTAGTGGCAACTCTAGCTCATCTCCCATTACGAGTTCACCATCTTCCACTGAAATAGAGCAATCAGAGGAACAAGAACATAGTGGAGAGTCAAATATTCTCGGAGCTGATGAATCAGAGGACCACCAAGACTCGAATAAACACGGAGCTGATGAATCAGAGGACCACCAAGAGTCGAATGAACACGGAGCTGATGAATCAGAGGACTACCAAGAGTCGAATGAACACGGAGCTGATGAATCAGAAGACCACCATAAGTTAAATGATTACGGAGCTGATGAATCAGAGGACCAACAGGAGTCAAATGAACACGGAGCTGATGAATCAGAGGACCAACAGGAGTCAATTGGTGAATCAGAGGACTACCAAGAGTCGAATGAACACGGAGCTGATGAATCAGAAGACCACCAAGAGTCGAATGAACACGGAGCTGATGAATCACATGATCATTTGTGGGAGTCAAATAGACAAGAAAATGATGAATCCGAGGGAAGTTCAGATGAGTGGAACGGAGAAGGAAATGATCAATCGCAAGAACAAGAAAATGATGATTCAGAGAAAAATCCGGCAGATTGGAACGAAGGACTCGGATCAGATGATCTATAAAGATATTGAATGACGCGAAAGTAGTATCTAAGCGAAAATAGTATAAAGCATTTATATGATATATAACATATTTATATGATATATAACAGTCATACTGCGGGATTTCAATATGTCTTTTAATCGAATTATCTGTGATAATTCATAATTAATTAACAATAATATTTTTCACCTTTTTAATTATTTTTTTTGTTTCCATCGAAATTTACGAATTTGATGCTTAGAAATTAATATGTAACAAAATTGTATGAAATGTTGCAGTGTTAAAGATTATTCATTATACATTATCAACTTTAAACATCGAACAATGTATCATATATTGTCAAACAAACATTCTCATTCAATATCAAAAGGTTATTTTATATTATCACGAATCTCTGACAAAATCAACTTTTATATCTTAAACAATCTCTTGTTGTTTTGTAAGATATAGTTATACAAAACTGAATAGATTATTCCTCTTAATAACGAATTTCAGGGCTGATACTTCATACTCTTTAAGGGGCTCTGGCTCAGCTTGATATCCAATATAATAAAAAACGAAACATAACTCTCCGCTTGGAGATGTTGTGACTCGTGAAAACAGACTGACAATTATGTGCAGTACTAGTAAAACTTTGACCGATCATTTTCTCATTTTCTGGCCTGATTAAGTTGATAATTAGAGGCCAGAAGATATTTCAAATTATTAATACCCAAAATGCATTAGATATGTTAAACGTTAATTATTTTGGTTGATCATTGTGTGAGAAATTTCTGATTAAAAAGGGCCTATAAATTCGGAAATTCAATAAACTAACAACAGTCTTGTTCGCGAGAGAAAGATAAGTTAACAGTTTGACTTTAATTCGCCTCATTAAAAACTCTTTTTTTCTATTCAACTTACTTTCTAGAATTAAAAGTTGTGGACCCATGAAAAATTTACCAACTATGCTTCTAAAGCTAAAGATCGTTCCCTTAAAAAACCCAGTATCTAAGGAAGAGGAACAGTAAGACAAGCCCCACTCCTGCTGCGATGTATTTCCATTGTTGGGCATTTATGTTCAGTTGGTGTGATTCTTTCTTGTACTGCCGGGACATCATCGACAGATTGTTGGCTTTGTTATCCAAAACTGAAAGTAAATTAATATTAAAATTGCAAGAATTATGAAACGTTTTGACTTGTGGAATCAGTGTTTGGCACATTATTATAATTTGCCAGTTTCATCGAATATAATATAGAAATGGTTGTCTGAAATGAAATTAAAAAGCCGTCAAAGTTATATAAAATTTCAATTTTCATTAACTGCCATGGCAGGAGAAACTCAATTCCCATCCCCGAATATAGGAAGTGTCTTGCATCCGAATCTACCGCTTTTGGACCCAGGAGCAGTCACTAGTCAGCAGGGGCTTCAATCTTAATCGCAGCATGGCTTAAGTAGGTTAAGCAACGTGGCTGGTGATATGTAAGGTAATCCACGTTACAGGGGTGTATTCCATGAATCAGGGTAGTTATTACATTATTAGTGAGAGCAATTGGTATTCAAAGAATTTACTCTGTCTTTGCACAGTGCACCGCCCCTATCACTCAAATTTGCCACGACATTAATAATGATGCTGCAAAATGCGTGCGCGCTCAGCAATGCGCGTATATAAATTGCCTCCAAAGCGCGATGTTTAAGATAAAATAGACGATGTTCGCTAGTATTGTGGCGCTTTAAAGACAGGGATCAGGTCCCAAGCAAAGCAAGAACGAAACAAATTCTGGTGCCACGATGAAGAGGAAAGCAACTGGATGGCAGAGAAAATTCAAGAATAGCCGTCAGGCAAGTAAGGTTGCCTGATAATCTCCGCGGTCAAGATCAGTGCGCAATTCACACCATATAAGTTATAACAGGGATTGGCTAGTTAGAGGCGGTCCGTGTAGGCCTTACACTGTGCTTTCAGCAATACTCATATATAAGATGACGTGGGATCGGTCAAGCTAGGATGCCATTATTGCCAGTTGAGATTGAAGAGGCGTCCGGTGATAAACGATGAAACTCTCGAATTAGCAAACAAATTTAGGAAGGAGCAAGCAGAAATCGTCAAGTAGCCAGCTGCAGTTTTTATAAATTTTAAAAATTCTTCATTCTCTTTCGTTGCTTAATCGTACCTTTACTTTTCACTTTTTGACAAATTTAAATTTGAAAAACCATGAAAATAACGACATTTGCAGTAATATGGTGTTTTTTTGCAACAACACTTGTTACTCTCAGCAAACTTGGCATCATCCAATTATCTGAACATCAAGGTTAAAGCTTACTTCAACATATCACAACATTTTACTTTATGTTTATGCTTACATGCATTATAAAATATAAGATTATATCGTTTTACTGAAAAGCAGATATATAAATTCTGACATTTATTACACACTTTAAAATATACTCATTTGACTGAAAATCAATTGATGCTTCAGAATTAGAGAAGATGCCATACGAAGAGTTTAATGAGCTTATAAAGAAAGCGTGTAGGATAAACGATCGCAGTAACATGAAGAGACATACATGTTTGCTAGAATTATTTATCAAACACAGAGACGAGGGATTGACTGTTGAACTATATGATGCTTTCGCCAAATGGGACAGTAAGTTTTTGATTAAACTATCATATCTCTGGCACTATTGGAAATAAAACGTAAAATTGTGAATTTTTTGTTTATTTATGATATTATACGTTTGCCCAGTTAAATCGTCTTAAGGCTAAAATAAGACTAGGAGTATACAACCTTTCAGGAGAGATGTCAGAAAAATACGAAGTACTGAATCATGATGACTCATACACCATGAGTCACGAGATGATGAACTTCCGGATGCAATATTCTTATAGACACTACGTGAAGCCGATAATTATCAAAGCAAATAACATGGCAGTAAGGAATGCAGCCCATTCCTTAATTCTTGCTATTGTCATATGTGTTTTGGCTGTGGTCATATGGAGGTAAGCTGGAACAGCTCACTACTTCCCAATCTGTATAATATACATAGATTAGAGACACAAACTTAGTGCAAATTAATATGTTTCTAGTCTCTCTGTAAAGGTAAACTATTATTTAACAGGTTAACCGAGCCAGATGATTACACCATGCCCCTGCCAAACTTCTTCGAAACATCTACAACCCAAAGAAGATCCTATCTGTTCGTCAGACTCCAACAATATTTCCACGGACCTAATGCTCTGACTCTGCCTGCACATGGAGCTGAGAGAATGAAAATCCACTAAAATACACTGTGGGTAGACCTAGATTACTGGCTGATACCGGCTGTTATAATACTGGCTGTTATAATACTGGCTGTTATAACACTGGCTGTTATAACACTGGCTGATATAATACTGGCTTTTATAATACTGGCTATTATTCGATCAGACCGACAACAAATTATATGACTTTTTATATTTTGTTTTTGTGAGTGATATTAATTGTATGTATTCCTCTTCTACAACTTTTCTCATAGCAAAGCCCTGACTTTCAAGTGTTTGCTTCCTCTTCAAACATAATTGCTGAAAACAAAACATATTTTAATCAGGAACAGAGTGCCTATGTATATTAATTGCTTAATTTAAAACAACCTATAAACTTAGGCCCCCCCACCCAAACTTACCACTAAGATTTTCACCGCGCTGTATCACATCCTCGATGTTCTGTACCATTATCCTCTGTACATCCGCTAACTCGTTGTTTATTTTACTGAGCTGTTTGGGCGATCTGCTGTCCGTGTAGGATTTCATTAACTTCCTAATGGTGGTCTCTGAAAACGTGTACAGTGAGATTTAACGGTGTAGTAAAGCAAAGTGTATTTAGTATACATTATGTTTATTTGCATTATATTCAAATTATGATTTAATTAATTGGAAGTACAGATTTTTAATAATTTTCACTGTTCATTAGAATATGCGCTCATTATAATAATATGTACTTAGAATATTAGACTAAGCACTAGAGTTAATTTAAGATGGCGGACTACAACCTAAATCAAAATTTAATCGGAGGATTATACCTATACTTCTATTTTTAGTATGAACTTTATATTACTGATAAGATATCTTGATAAGAGATAACATACCAAATTCGATAAAAGTGTAAGGTCGGGATGCTTGTCCTATCTGAGCAGCATATCGTTCCAGGAAACTCTGTGCCAACTCAGCTAAGTAATTAAATGCTAGCTTCTTCGAGAAGTTACTCTGACAAATAATTAGAAAACACACTCCTGAGGGAAAGGATTACCAATTTAGTAACGTTGGGGAAAGTTAAGAGATGCGGTAAATGCGGTAAATCAAAGAACTTGGTTTTACTGATAAATAGATACAAATTTGATCTGATATACATTTAAATCACCCTTTAAGAAAACACATTTATTAAGATGAAATATAAAAATACTGACCTTGTTCTATCTGATAGTGTATTAACATTGGTCCACTTTCCAGTGTACATCTAGAGGGGGAATTAGGGGAGAGTTTTCTGAACAGCTGTTTTGCTTGGTTCTGGTAAACTTGGAGGTTCTGCTCTTTCTGAAGAAATTAAAAAGTTAAGGCACTTTTTCTCTTTTTTAGGGCACTGTTGAGTCCATATAATATGCTTATAAATAATATAGTTGGAAAAGCGTTTACTTATCTCTAATCATACAATACCACAATTTCGGTAAAATAAAATGTTTACTGATTTTATTGTATGGCTCAACACAGAAAAACAGGGTACTGCACTAGTGGTGTAGGGAACACTGTGTTTCATACACAGTTCGCGCATAATTGTACAGACTATTGGTTACAATAAAGGTGGGCTAGAAACAAGGAATGTTAAAGTAGTTATAAATAGCTGTGAAATATGATTTGGAAATCCGTCTTCAATCTGTGAACAAAGGCCCGAAAGTAAACAAGTTATAATTTGTACTGTTATCACTCTACGATCGTGTGTACCAAGTATCATGTGTAATTTTTTTTTGAATTTTTTAAAAAACTTGATTGTGATTTTTGATTTTGATTGGTCAATACCGGAAACTGATTGGTCAATCTCTGTCACGTGTCCCCACACCAATATTCAGATCTATATAATATTCTTTATGTGTATCTTGTTCAAGCTTAAATGAAAATTATGATAAATTTACTTCACAGCGTACACAGTTCTCAATATTACCCTTAAGGCCACAGGGGGGGGGGGGGGGGGGGGGGGGGGGGGTCCGAGGTCAATTTTGAGATTTTGAGATATGTTGTAGAGCTCGATCTAAATTTTCAAATGCTTTTGTCCTTACCGAAAACAAAGTTTCCTATTTTAAGATATCGCGCGTTGAATTTTGAGGTTTACCTGTAATTCTATTGTAAATGAAAACTTTAAATGAAATTGTGTTCAAAATCTATCTTCTTTTTCAGTTTATGACTTAGAACCTTGTAACTTGGCAACAATGTTCTTCAAGGTATTTTGAGTTTTTGTTATGTAACGATTTATGATATCTTGCTCCAAAGCTGAGATATGAGGTTAACCATGAGTGCGGGTTACAAAATTTAAAATGGTTAACCTCATAAAAAGAGTTAGGAGCAAAATTACAACAATCGTTACATAACAAACTTTTAAATTTATGTCAGGAACATAAGTTCCAAATTTGAGGTGAAATGGATAAAAGCTCTAGGAGAAGATAGGTTTTTGAGGTGGTAAATAAAATGTTCAGGAGAGTCAAAAGACTGATTCTGAGAAAATATGTTAACCTCAATTTTCCAACAAATAAAGGACATATAATAGTTCTGTTCACATTGGATGGCCAATTGATACCCATTGATAAGTTTAACTTGTGATGAGAGCAACAAAATGTTAAGAACTGGTTATTTGTGAGGTTAACTGATTAAAAAGGCAATAGTTAACCTCAATTTTACGACAAACTAGGCGCTCTGGGGGGCTAAGGGTGGTGTGCAAGCGTCAGATAGTACGTGGTCTGCCAACTGGCAAAAAACGTTTTTTCGACCTCGGACCCCCCCCTGTGGCCTTAATAGCACTGTGCAGTTAAAAGGTACAGCAGGGTGTCAGAATTATTGGCGTGTTTGAAATTTTTATGTGTATTTTATGACAAAATCAATATTTTTCCCTTCCGTCGTGATTATCGACGAAATTTAACTTCCTTCGGACTTCGTTTTTAGACAGAACTGTAGTACGAAGGATTATCTCTCGAAAGATCAAGACTCCATAGGAAACTGACCCTCAGAAGTTAAGTAATGATCGTTTCTAAAAGCTTGGGTAAGCTAAAATTTTTGCAAAATTGTCTACGCGCCAATAATTATGACACCCTGCTGTACACTGCGAGCTGTGAAATGATAAGTACTGCAATAATGTGTCCACTTACTTCATTACTGTTATCAATAGAGGCACTCAAAGGTAATCCATCAGTGACTCTGGCTAACAATGTTAATAGAACCATTCTACCTGAGGGAGTTGACAAATTATGATGATGAGCAAATTTCCGAGCTTCTATAAAAGTATAAACTTGGTACGATCACGAAATTATTTCTGAGCCTAAGATGGCAAATCGGAATGATGTGAATTTAGCATACAAAATTACTGAGAAGCATTACATAATCAATACAGTTCTTCGAAATAAAACTGATCAACTTCTAATGGTTATATGGAACGGAAATTAAATGTAAGAATTGGAGAATTCAAATACCAACGTTTAAAGCTACTTAAATTTGCAATAATTTAAATGACGTTTTTTAACTTTGGTAGAAGGGAAGTGTTCATTACAGTGCTCACAAGTAACGATCGTCTTTGTATCTTTGCAAGTTCTTTCCCCTTTTCTATTCCTCTTATTCACAAGCTTCTTTATATCAACTGTAGATATATCTTCATCTACAATCTCTGATTTAACTTCAATATCAACCTCCTTGCAAGTTTTTTGCAAGTGTTTTGTAAGGGAACGATTATAAGCGAATGTTTTGAGGCATCTGGAACAAGAGTAATAGGTATTAACAACTTCACAGGCAGTGTCCTGACAGTGTTTTACAAAGTCAACCTTCCGAGTCGCTTTGAATGAGCATTTCGAGCATTTATATGTGAAGTGTTTTGGTAAATGCTTTTCCAACGATTCTTTGTCTGAGAACTTCATTCTACAATGAGAGCAGATAAATGTTTTAGGTTTGAAGTGAACTCTAATCTTGTGTTCTTTTAAACCCTTCAAATACTGAAAAGAACTGTCACAGTATTCACATACAAATAGGCGTTCTCCAGTGTGCTTTCTCGTGTGTAATGAAAGACAGTATTTGTAAAGAAAATGCCTTTGACATACATTGCAGGAATACTGTTTTACTGAATCATCTGGTACAATGTTGTGTTTACTGAGCTTGTGACGGATCATCGATCTTTCATACTTGGTTTTGAACCCACATTCAGAACAATCACTGGCAGTCTTACCACTTTTATAGTGCTGCAATCTCATGTGCTTTTTCATTTGCAGCCAACTTTTTGTTTCAAATTTACATTTACGGCATTTCAATGAAGAGTAATTTCCTGAATGGTATATTCGCATGTGTTCCTTTAAACTACGAGAATGAAGATAGACCTTATGGCAGATAGTACAGGAGTAAAGTTCTAAAATGTGCTCATTCTTGTAATGATTTCTCAAACGACAGGAGGTTATGGTTTTGAAAGCACACTTCTTACATTTGTAAAAGTAATCTCCAGTCCCTGAGGGCCCACTGGTTAGAGCAGCTCCATCTGGAGAACCTACAGGGGATTTAAAATCATGAGTTGATGCAATTGTTTGAAGAGACCCCTTTATCTCCAAGTTTTCACATCGGTTTTTGTCACCACCGGTCATTATAATTATGTCTTGAATATTTTGTACACCAGTTTTACACTCAAGTTCATATTTTATGGCAGCCTTGTTGTTAACTAGTTCTTGGTCAGATGCAGATGTAATAGGAATGGTAAAACTCTTCAAGTTTCCAAAGCTGTTTGTATGATATGAAACACTTTCCTCATCACTGATCTGTTCCTGTTTTAACAACTGATTTTTCACTTCCATATTGTTCTCACTAGTTTGATCCTCATTAATCATGTTTATTTCATACCTGCGATAAAAAAAGGAGTTTGAGGAATGACTTGAGAACAATGACTTATGATAAAATGGGGGCAATATCAAAGGCACCAGGATCATAAAGAGGGTAGCAGCCAAAATATCAGATAAAATTAATACATTCAATCAAATCAAGTAATACAATTGGTAGAGCTGAGTACAATACATAGGTAACAGAAATTGTCTATTGCTACTTTATTTCAGAGCCTAAGATGGCAAATCGGAATGATCTGAATTTAGCATAAAAAATTACTGAGTAGCATTATATAATCAATATAGTTCTTCGAAATAAAACTGATCAACTTCTAATGGTTATATGGAACGGAAATTAACTGCAGCAATTGGAGAATTCAAATACTCACGTTTAAAGTTACTTGAATTTGCAATAATTTAAATGACGTTTTTTAACTTTGGTAGAAGGGAAGTGTTCATTACAGTGCTCACAAGTAGCGATCTTCTTTGTCTCTTTACAAATTCCTACCCCTTTTTTATTCCTCTTATTCACAAGCTTCTTTACATCAACTGTAGATAGATCTTCATCTACAATCTCTGTTTTAACTTTAATATCAACCTCCTTGCAAGTTCTTTGCAAGTGTCTTTTCAGGGAAGAATTACAAGTGAATGATTTGAGGCATCTGGAACAAGAGTAGTAGGTATTAACAACTTCACAGGCAGTGTCTTGACAGTGTTTTACAAAGTCAACCTTCCGAGTCGCTTTGAATGAGCATTTCGAGCATTTATAATTGAAGTGTTTTGAGAAATGCTTTTCCAATGATTCTTTGTCTGAGAACTTCTTTCTACAATAAGAGCAGATAAAAGTTTTAGGTTTGAAGTGAACTCTAATCTTGTGTTCTTTTAAAGTTCTCAAATGTTGAACAGAATGGTCACAGTATTCACATACAAATAGGCGTTCTCCAGTGTGCTTTCTCATGTGTACTGAAAGAATGCATTTGTAAAGAAACGGCTTTTGGCATACATTGCAGGAATACAGTTTTACTGAATCATCTGGTAAAATGTTGTGTTTACAGAGCTTGTGGTAGATCATCGATTTTTCATACTTGGTTTTGAACCCACATTCAGAACAATCACTGACAGGCTTACCACTTCTATGACAGTGCTGCAATTTCATGTGCTTTTTCATTTGCAGCCAACTTTTTGTTTCAAATTTACATCTACGGCATTTCAATGTAGAGTGATTTCCTGAATGGTATATTTGCATGTGATCCTTTAAACCACGAGAATGATGACAGACCTTATAGCAGAAAGTACAGGAGTAAAGTTCTAAAATGTGCTCATTCTTGTAATGATTTCTCAAACGACAGGAGGTTATGGTTTTGAAAGCACACTTCTTACATTTGTAAAAGTAATCTCCAGTCCCTGAGGGCCCACTGATTAGAGCAGCTCCATCTAGAGAACCTACAGGGGATTTAAAATCATGAGTTGATGCAATCGTTTGAAGAGACCCCTTTATCTCCAAGTTTTCACATTGATTTTTGTCACCACCAGTCATTATAATTATGTCATGAATATTTTGTACACCAGTTTTACACTCAAGTTCATACTTTATGGTAGCCTTGTTGTTAACTAGTTCTTGGTCAGATGCAGATGTAATAGGAATGGTAAAACTCTTCAAGTTTTCAAAGCTGTTTGTATGATATGAAACACTTTCCTCATCACTGATCTGTTCCTGTTTTAACAACTGATTTTTCACTTCCATATTGTTCTCACTAGTTTGATCCTCATTAATCATGTTTATTTCATACCTGCGATAAAAAAAGGAGTTTGAGGAATGACTTGAGAACAAAGACTTATGATAAAATGGGGGCAATATCAAAGGCACCAAGATCATAAAGCAGGTAGCTGCCAAAATATTAGATAAAATGAATACATTAAATCAAATCAAGTGATACAATTGGCAGAGTACCATACATAGGTAACACAAATTATGGTCGATTGCTACTTTATTTCGGAGCTTAAGATGGCAAATCGGTATGATGTGAAGTTAGCATACAAAATTACTGAGTAGCATTATAATCAATACAGTTCTTCGAAATAAAACTGATCAACTTCTAAAGGTTATATGAAACAGAAATTAACTGTAGGAATTGGAGAATTCAAATACTAACGTTTACAGCTACTTGAATTTGCAATAATTTAAATGACGTTTTTTAACTTTGGTAGAAGGGAAGTGTTCATTACAGTGCTCACAAGTAACGATCGTATTTGTCTCTTTGCAAATTCCTTCCCCTTTTTTATTCCTCTTATTCACAAGCTTCTTTACATCAACTTCATCTACAATCTCTGATTTAACCTGTACCTCCTTGCAAGTTCTTTGCAAGTGTCTTGTAAGGGAACGATTATGAGCGAATGATTTGAGGCATCTGGAACAAGAATAATAGGTATTAACAACTTCACAGGCAGTGTCCTGACAGTGTTTTACAAAGTCAACCTTCCGAGTCGCTTTGAATGAGCATTTCGAGCATTTATATGTGAAGTGTTTTGGGAAATGCTTTTCCAACGATTCTTTGTCTGAGAACTTCATACCACAATGAGAGCAGATAAATGTTTTAGGTTTGAAGTGAGCTCTAATCTTGTGTTCTTTTAAACACTTCAAATACTGAAAAGAATTGTCACAGTATTCACATACAAATAGGCGTTCTCCAGTGTGCTTTCTCATGTGTACTGAAAGAAAGTATTTGTAAAGAAAAGGCCTTTGGCATACATTGCAGGAATACACTTTTACTGAATCATCTGGTAAAATGTTGTGTTGAGTGAGCTTGTGACGGATCATCGATCTTTCATACTTGGTTTTGAACCCACATTCAGAACAATCACTAACAGTCTTACCACTTCTATAGTGCTGCAATCTCATGTGCTTTTTCATTGGAAGCCAACTTTTTGTTTCAAATTTACATCTACGGCATTTCAATGTAGAGTGATTTCCTGAATGGTATATTCGCATGTGCTCTTTTAAACCAGGAGAATGATGACAGAACTTATGACAGAAAGTACAGGAGTAAAGTTCTAAAATGTGCTCATTCTTGTAATGATTTCTCAAACGACAGGAGGTTATGGTTTTGAAAGCACACTTCTTACATTTGTAAAAGTAATCTCCAGTCCCTGAGTGCCCACTGGTTAGAGCAGCTCCATCAGGAGAACCTACAGGGGATTTAAAATCATGAGTTGATGCAATTGTTTGAAGAGACCCCTTTATCTCCAAGTTTTCACATTGATTTTTGTCACCACCAGTCATTATAATTATGTCATGAATATTTTGTACACCAGTTTTACACTCAAGTTCATACTTTATGGTAGCCTTGTTGTTAACTAGTTCTTGGTCAGATGCAGATGTAATAGGAATGGTAAAACTCTTCAAGTTTTCAAAGCTGTTTGTATGATATGAAACACTTTCCTCATCACTGATCTGTTCCTGTTTTAACAACTGATTTATAAGTTCCATATTGTTCTCACTAGTTTGATCCTCATTAATCATGTTTGTTTCATACCTGCGATAAAAAAAGGAGTTTGAGGAATGACTTGAGAACAAAGACTTATGATAAAATGGGGGCAATATCAAAGGCACCAAGATCATAAAGCAGGTAGCAGCCAAAATATCAGATAAAATTAATACATTCAATCAAATCAAGTGATACAATTGGCAGAGTACAATACATAGGTAACACAAATGGTCGATTGCTACTTTATTTTGGAGCCTAAGATGGCAAATCGGAATGATGTGAAGTTAGCATACAAAATTACTGAGTAGCAATATAATCAATACAGTTCTTCGAAATAAAACTGATCAACTTCTAAAGGTTATATGAAACAGAAATTAACTGTAGGAATTGGAGAATTCAAATACTAACGTTTACAGCTACTTGAATTTGCAATAATTTAAATGACGTTTTTTAACTTTGGTAGAAGGGAAGTGTTCATTACAGTGCTCACAAGTAACGATCGTCTTTGTCTCTTTGCAAATTTCTTCCCCTTTTTTATTCCTCTTATTCACAAGCTTCTTTACATCAACTGTAGATAGATCTTCATCTACAATCTCTGATTTAACTTTAATATCAACCTCCTTGCAAGTTCTTTGCAAGTGTCTTGTAAGGGAACGATTATGAGCGAATGATTTGAGGCATCTGGAACAAGAATAATAGGTATTAACAACTTCACAGGCAGTGTCCTGACAGTGTTTTACAAAGTCAACCTTCCGAGTCGCTTTGAATGAGCATTTCGAGCATTTATATGTGAAGTGTTTTAGGAAATGCTTTTCCAATGATTCTTTGTCTGAGAACTTCATACTACAATGAGAGCAGATAAATGTTTTAGGTTTGAAGTGAGCTCTAATCTTGTGTTCTTTTAAACACTTCAAATACTGAAAAGAATTGTCACAGTATTCACATACAAATAGGCGTTCTCCAGTGTGCTTTCTCATGTGTACTGAAAGAAAGTATTTGTAAAGAAAAGGCCTTTGGCATACATTGCAGGAATACACTTTTACTGAATCATCTGGTAAAATGTTGTGTTTACTGAGCTTGTGACGGATCATCGATCTTTCATACTTGGTTTTGAACCCACATTCAGAACAATCACTGACAGGCTTACCACTTCTATAGTGCTGCAATCTCATGTGCTTTTTCATTTGCAGCCAACTTTTTGTTTCAAATTTACATTTACGGCATTTCAGTGTAGAGTGATTTCCTGAATGGTATATTCGCATGTGATCCTTTAAACCACGAGAATGACGATAGACCTTATGGCAGATAGTACAGGAGTAAAGTTCTAAAATGTGCTCATTCTTGTAATGATTTCTCAAACGATAGGAGGATATGGTTTTAAAAGCACACTTCTTACATTTGTAAAAGTAATCTCCAGTCCCTGAGGGCGCACTGGTTAGAGCAGCTCCATCTGGAGAACCTACAGGGGATTTAAAATCATGAGTTGATGCAATCGTTTGAAGAGACCCCTTTATCTCCAAGTTTTCAAATTGATTTTTGTCACCGCCAGTCATTATAATTATGTCTTGAATATTTTGTACACCAGTTTTACACTCAAGTTCATACTTTATGGTAGCCTTGTTGTTAACTAGTTCTTGGTCAGATGCAGATGTAATAGGAATGATAAAACTCTTCAAGTTTTCAAAGCTGTTTGTATTATACGAAACACTTTCCTCATCACTGATCTGTTCTTGTTTTAACAACTGATTTTTCATTTCCATATTGTTCTCACTAGTTTGATCCTCATTAATCATGTTTGTTTCATACTTGCAATAAAAAAGGAGTATGAGGAATGACTCGAGGAAATGACTTATGATAAAATGGGGGCAATATCAAAGGTACCAAGATCATAAAGAGGGTAACAGCCAAAATATTAGATAAAATGAATACAAGAAATCAAATCAAGTGATAAAATTGGCAGAGTACAATACATAGGTAACAGAAATCGTCTATTGTTTCTTTTTTCTTTTTTTTTCTTTTTTTCTTTTTTTTCTTCGTTTGAAATCACAGTAATATCATCATTTGTCAAGTGCTACCCAGAATGTCAAAGCTATGTAGGTGTAACACCGTGACCAAGAGAAACAAATTTAGAGAAACAAATTTGAATTTTGATCTTTATTACAGATTAAACATATCATATATAACCATAAAAGCCGCGCGTCGGCTGATTGCTTCAACTTGGATTGGTAGTAATTTCAGTTTACAGAAGCTGAAGGACGGCAGCTCAAAAGCCCCAGTGAACCATCGGAAAGATCAAGGACTCGAGTGCCAATAGTGGCTTTTTCGAACCCATTTTCGCCGATTTGCTGTGGCCCAGATGAGCCGCGCCCTGCTGCTTAACGGCACATGGTGGTTTTTGTTTAAATACTTATTTAAATTTAAGCGATAATTCATTTGGTGGTTTACAGTTTTTGAATCATGTTCATCATTTATTTTTCGTTCAATTATCACGTTTTTACAATTCAGTCATACCATGCATAGTCAACATTGTTGAGGCAACCAGCTTCCGCAGTTCAATAATTGGAGACCGAAAAATATAAATTGATCGAAATTTACAATTCATCGTTATCAAATATAGTCAATAATATTCTTGATTCCATTTAGTACATAATAAGTTGGTTTTATTCTCTTGCAACACTACTGCACAACAAAAACTGCGCCTGTCCACCAGCAACAGCGCAGTCATAGGTGTGCAGCCAAAGCTAGGCCACACACCCATGGCCGCGCCGGTTAAACAACTCTATATTCAATCGTTATATTAGGAAATTTTAGTTAATTCTTTGATCACTCTTCAGTGCCGGTGGGCAGGCGCCCCGCATAGTTGGCTTTCCAAATTTACAGTCTCAAGAAAGCCGATACGGTAATCGAGTCCCGGAGCAGAACACACATTTAGAAAATTGAAAAATTAAAATTAAAATTAAAATAACAAATTAGAAATTAAAAATTAAAAATTACATGACTACGAGAGTCCAGACAGGCGACAAACACACAAACCGGACAAAGAGTTATGTCAATAGTCATATATGATTCTTCAGATGTAATGAAATTAGGAGAACAAGTTGTAAATTTTGGTATTTATTAATAACAATCAAAACGTGCGTTGGTTGATCCAATGGTTTAAAATGAACATTATATCATAGCTCATCTTAGTTCAAATTCGAATGAATGAATTAATCAAGTAACATCTTGATCAGTAAATGACTAGCTTAGTATACCAGCATCAGACAGCGGCCGTGTTACCTGGGGACCTCAGGCTATCATGTTTATAAACATAGAGATTCGGCGGAATGACAGGCTGAGCGTGTAGGGCGTAGGCCCAGTAACGGCCGTGTACCTTTTTCTTTTTTTTTTTTTTTTTTTTTTCTTTTTTTTTTTTTATTTTTTTTTTTTTATTTTTTTTTTAATTTTTTTTATTTTTTTTTATTTTTTTTTATACCTTTTTCGACTCCACAGAGTCCCTGGTGGACTTTTACCTGGGGACCCCAGGCTATTATGTTCATAAACATAATAAAGATTCGGCGGAATGACAGGCTGAGCGCCGCCCAGTAAAGTGGACTTTTGTTTACTTTTGTTAATAATCGGACCAATCTTTCTTTCTCGAAACCCTTACCCTACTGTAATTTATTATAGTATTAAGATAAAGCAAAAGTGAAGTTATTACTACGAAATAGATTTATACCAAATTGTTTATGATATTTACTAACCGTGTTGATGGTTTCAGATTTTTTATGTTGTAAGTATTTTTTTTTTTTTTTTTATTTTTTTTTTTTTTTTTTTTTTTTTTTTTTTTTAAATGAGGAACCTGCCAAACCCCAGGACACCAGGAGGATACCACCGGCAAAGCGGCTAATAGTACCCTCCGGTCTGTGTTGTACCGAAGAAGCTGAGTTAATCGATCAAGACTCGGCTTGCCAGCCAAGAGGCAAAATCTGAGCGGCACCAAGGGTTCAGAGAGTGTCATTTCAGCTTCTCCGGTGCTGGATGCCCTGGGGTTTCACATGCGCCGTAGCAAAATAAATATAAAAACACACGCACACAATTTTTTTTATTCTTTTAGATAATACGTCGAATAAAGTCAGTGGATATAGAGTAATAAAATGCACATAAGATGGAGAGAAAAAGGAGAGATACTATTGGTTTTAAATATGACTCTATATCAATACTAGTAGTGGAGATAACTCCACTGGCTACAACTTGTGAAATAAAGGGTAAAGGTAAGGCACGGCTGTAATTTCGAGAGAATAAATAAACAAGAGTGTATAGTGGATCCAGAACTTTGGGTATAAAATGGTCATCAAGGTATAACGTCTTTAAGACACCGTATAATATCCGGTTTTTCACCTAATAAGAAAAGCTTAAGATGTTTAAGATATCGCTCCCAGAATAGGGGTTCCTTGTTCTGGAAACTCCTTCCAATAAACCAACAGCAAACCGAATTTATGAAGTTAACACTTTTATCTCTGTGATTTAAGCAAATCAAATAGTGGCGATATGGGTCGTCATAGTTTGCGTCAATATTCGATCTAATAAACAGATTTACTCCCTGTAGGAAAGAGCTTGTGGCTGGACAGTCAATAAATATGTGAGAGATAGTTTCGAGGTTGTGATTACATAACGAGCAATTTGGACTATCTTTTTCAATCTTCATTTTATATCTCATGTACCGACAAGTACTAATCCGGTGAAGGAGCTTATATTGGTACTGAATAAGTTTGAAGTTATTTGAGAAAGAAGTAAAAATATCCGTAAAAATACTAATCCAATCAATATCCGTTAAGGAGAGGTTAGCACTCCAGTTCCTCATTGGAGGAAGGGTGCTGGGATCTAAACGCTTAGACATGGTATCTCTAATGTTTCTACCTTTGATAGTGAGAGGAGTATCTCTAGAGTTGGGGGTATTCCTACCTCCCCAAAAGCGAAGTGAAAGTTGGGTATCGATAAATGTAATGTTACTTGTAAACGTATCGGTATTATTAAATCGACGTATTCCCAATTTTATACTCGCATATTGAGTCGAAGAGATTATACTACTTGTTTGGCCCCACTTTCTCAGAAATTGCTGAAAACTTAAGAGGTTACCTTCCTCTGAAACGAAATCAGAAAGATAGATGATATTTCTATCAATAAGAATATCGTTCCAGAGCTTGGAGCCAATGTCCGTTATTACGTCGCTTCCCCACACACAGTGGTTGACTGTACTCTTACTTGACTGTGAAGAAATAGACTTCCAAAGCTTATAATGGCGAAGAAGGTTAAAGGTAAAACCAGTATTCTTTAATGTGAGACAGTTTTCTATACACACAGTTGGTATATTTGGGTGTAAAAGCTGATTGATGATAATATTTTTCCAGGCATGTTGGAAATTAGGATCGATAACTTTTCCTATAAGTGACACTTTTAAACCTATAATAAAATCGTTAGTATAGAAGAGACCTAGACCCCCACATTCACGAAGAGAAGTAACAATATCACGTTTCAACTTATCCCTCTTACAACCCCACAAGAAGTGAAATATCATAGTGTCTATTTTACTGATGGTGTTAGTATCAGGAGTTTCTAGTGGTATGATAAGGTAAGTGAACTGGGAAAGAATAAGAGATTTAATAATTGTACACTTTCCTATCAGAGTTAAGTCTCTCTTACTCCAGGTGTTGATAGCGGTGCTGGCGTTACTAAGTTTACTGTGGTAGTTCATTTTGCAGAGATCAGCTCCACTAGACGTGTTGTCGAACTTGACTCCTAATGCTGTAAACTCGTTAGCTACCATGTCTTCCCCGTATGTACTGGTAAGGTAATTTCGAAGACTAGTGTTGTCTCTGGTAGCTCCTAAAGGTATGCACTTAGTTTTACTGATGTTGGGCTTACAGCCTGAGTGCTGACCGAACAGGTTGAGCTCTAGGATAACTGCATCTACGCAAGCCTGGGAGGGATCCAGGTACAGATCCGTGTCATCAGCAAACAGACTCATGAGTATGTCGATACCATTAATAATAATAAATAATAATAAATACAACTTTTATAAACCGCCTTATAGCTAAATCATATAACTCGATATAATTTAATCCTGGAGATAAACTCCAGTGCTTTCTAAAGCGGCTCTTACATTAACTGAGCTTAGTTTAATTGAAAATTAGACATGACAAGTTCATTTTACCTATGTAAATGCAAAATCAATCAAATGCTAGAGGCCTTTAATATAAGGGTTATACTGTAGCTTATTACTAAGTACCTGGGACACTAGGAGGAAAAGAATTGGGGAAAGGGGGCTCCCCTGATGGACGCCACGAAGTATGTGAACAGGGCTGCTAAGGTGTCCGTTAACGTTAGCGTAACTCATACCAGCGTGAAATGCCACTCTCACCAAGTTGATTAAATAATTTCCAAACCCCATACCTTCCAAGACACTGAAAAGAAACTTATGTTCGACCGAGTCGAAAGCCCGTTGGAGGTCGACCTGCATAATCATACCAGTATCCTCTTGGTTCTCATGGTAATGTTCTAAGGTTAGATACATTAAGATCAGATTATCGCTGGTACTCTTCCCTTTTTGAAACCCGGATTGGGCTGTACTAATAAGTGTTGGAAGTGAACTTAAGATCCTATTTTTTATAATATGAGTGAATATCTTATAGTCTACATTCAAAAGGGTGATTGGTCGCCAGTTCTTTATATAGTTTAACTCAATGGGGGTTTTAGGTTTCGGGATAAGTGTTATAATTCCTAGACGTTGTGAAGGTGACATAACCCCATTATCAACCGACTCTAAAAAGGAGTTAAATAGGATATTCTTAATGTCCTCCCAGAATACTTTGTAGAATTCAGCAGTGAGGCCGTCCCACCCTGGAGATTTATTTTTCTTAAATTTACTGATAATACTATCCATCTCCAGGAGGGAAATTGGCCTATCTAACCTATCAGCGTTCTCCTGATCAATAGTATCTAGGTTACTGGAATTAATATAATCGGTTATTTCATGCTCGTTTGGATTCGTAGAGCTAAAGATGTCCTGATAAAAGTTAACTACGTGCTCAGAAATATCCTGCTGTGTGCGTAGTACACTCTGATCGCTGTTAATAAGTTTGGTAATAGACTTTTTTTTAGCTCTACTTTTCTCCAGCCCGAAGAAATATTTGGTGGACCTTTCACCCTCCTCTGTCCACTGAATCCTAGACCTGGTCATGGCCCCGTTAACCTCAGCTTTAATGATACCATCAAGCTGGGATTCCAAGTCATACAATTTTTTGCGCAGATCATCTTTCTGCATAAAATCAGTTATCTTTTTAACCTCTTCAATATCAGAGGATATTTTTTTCTTTTTTGCAACTTTTTCTTTCTTTTCTTTTTTTCCGAATCTGATCGCAAAATCTTTAATTTTCATTTTAATCACGTCCCAGAGTCCCGAGTACGAATCAAAATTACTGTCAGCAGTTTCATTGATAATCTCCCGTACATTACTCAAAAACGACTCATTATTTAGATGGCTATTATTAAGTTTCCAATATCCTATTCCACGTTTAATGGGGGAACCCTGTAGAGATAATGAAATGTAGCTGTGATCAGATCGAAAACCATGACTAATATCTGCGTTACAGACCGGATAATTAACCAGACTATCATCTATAAGGAAGAAATCTAGGCGTGTTTGGGTTTTGTGCTGTTTATTTACGTGAGTATAAACACGCTCATTACCCCTACTAAGACGGAAGATATCACTGATGCCATGATCAGCGGTCACCTGGTTCAAATATTGCTGACGCTTAGTATTACTGTGGGAACTATTACCACCATATTTATCAAGATTATTATTTAAGATAGTATTCCAGTCCCCAGCCAAGATACGATAATCATCCCTTGTACGTCCTAGAGTTTCCAGGAACAAGTTCTCTACAACATAAGTATCATTGCTATTAGGACAATAGACGTTTACCAAGCAATACTTGATGGAATCCTTCTCAATTTCTAACAGTGATACACGTCCCTGTGTGATGATCCTGTGACTGCAAATTTTAATATTAGAATTGGGTTTGACCAGGAATGTAACCCCAGTGGACTTAGAGGTACCATGATTGAAATAAATATCTCCCCCCCAGATTGTCCTCCAGAAGTCTTCCGTTTCAACTACAGAGTGAGATTCTTGTACCATAATAATATCTTCTGGTTTAGCTAGTAGCCAACCAAGAACCGATCTACGTTTCTCGGGGTTTCCGAGGCCATTGCAATTGAAAGAACCTACCCTAAGACTGGCTCCTACACTGTCATTTTCTGACATTGTAAATTCTGAAATTAGCCGCCGCTCTAAAGTTATTTTCGCTAAGTTCGTGACGAGTAAAGCTAGTATTGAGTCTAGTACCGTTTCTCCCAATATTGCAAAGAATGACGTAGTAGTTATTGTACAATGACAAAAAAACAAAATGATAAAAACACACGCAATCACACATCTTATTACTAGTAGATGTATGAATCATTAAACAAGAAATTGCTGAAATAACGCTGCTATAGCCCATATAGTAAATGTATTTTATACGCTTAAACAAGTCCTAGAAATCCCGTGATGGGGCGTCCCCCTAATACTATAAGCTTCTAAGCTGATACTCTCCAATATAGAAGTCAGAGGGAAATCAATCTGGCTAGAAAGGCTCAAGTGGCTGGATGTGAGAGGTGAAAGGTGAACCTGACCTCGCCACCACCTGGCCCAAGCCCACACACCATCACCCAACAACAAACCCCCCCCCATCAACCTACACCACACCGCCTGACCAGCCCGGCCCAACCCCTGAACCTGGTGCCTGCTGTGAATGAACCCGGACATGGTGACGAGTGTATGAGCCGGCAAGATGGTGCAGTGAAGCTGCTAAGAGAAGAGGTTTGTGAGCGGGCAAGATAAACCCTGATAAAGGTGGGTAATGTGTCGTACGACATGATGAAAAAACTAATAAATGGCACATTGTAAACTGCTATGAAGTTATTAGATTTGGAAATATACCGATCAGTCGATGAGTAGTATAATACCTTAATACTAGGTAGTCACGAGATATCGCAAAAATTGTGGGGGGACAGAAGCTCCTAAATTAAGTAAAAATTATAACGTTACACTGCGTACTAGGAAAAGGAAGATGCTACTCAGAATTAAGCTTTGTAAAGTGGTTTATAATTTAGAACACAACACTCTGACCGTGGGATAGAGTGAGATATACCGTTCATCCTCTTCCTCTGTTGGAGTTCCGTCCTCTGCGAGTTCCCCCTCCCCGTCCTCTGTGGTAGCTATTTCCACCTCTGTCATTCTGAGATCCTTGTTCAGCATCCATCTGCTCTTCTCCTCCTGCTCTAATCCTGGGTCTAGGGCTCGTGTTACTTTTCACTCTCCTGGAATTTGGGAGGTCATGACGGGCACGTAAAGCATACTTTATCCTACTAAAATACAACTTTAAACCACTGGTATTTAGATGAAGGGGGTCTTCAGTACCCATTGCAAGTCCAGTTTTCAGAGATCCATCATTGCCATAAAGACTTTGGTATCAATGTAGGTTAATCGAATGTGGGAGTTACACATAGTCTTGATAAAATGATTATATAACTTAACTTTTGAGTTAGTCTCACTACCAGGCGTGCAGATAGGAAGGACTCCAGGGAGGAGGACGTGAATCTCGGGGCGTTTCTTCAGCAGAGCTGCAACGTAGGTGAAGGTGTTCTCCACCAGCTCCTCGGGTTTGCTGCCTTGCTGTCTGAGGTCGTTTGTCCCTACTGCAATCACGACATCTGAAACGTTCTCGAACTCTTGGGAATCTGGGTTAGTGAGGTTGGAGAGTGTTGGGCAGTGAACACTGGACCCTGGAAGTGCGGGACCGAGTGTTCCTTTGCCGTCCCCAAACTTGATCTTACCTGAGGAGTTGGAATCACCTAAAAGTTTTACGGAAACTCGGTCAGATCCTGTGGGACTCCACTTCCACTCCTCTCGATCCTCTCTACCCTCACTCCCAACTGACTCAAGCTCTCTGACTCTCTGTTCAAGGTTCGACTCGCTCTGCTCGATCTGCACTACACGCTCTCTAAGTTGAGTTACAGAACTAATATTCGTATTGGAATGCTCTTCAAGAGCTGATAAACGTTTATTAATATCTTGAAGTTGAGGATTAATCTCACTTAGATGTTGATCAAATTTACTGTGCAAGCTAACAATAAGAGATTTTAAATCCGTAAGTTCGGACGGGTTATCACTTGCTTTATCAACATCAAAACGAATACTGGACTGAAAGTTGTGAGTAACTGGCATTTTAGCCGGAGGTTCTTTGCCAGATTCACTAGTTATACTATCAGAACTATTTGCACTTGAATTTAGTGCACGTTTAATAGATTCACTTTGAGAGAAAGCACTGTCAGAAGAAAAGTAAGAATCAATACGAGGAGTATCGTCAATTTTAGAAAATGTGAATATCGATTTTGAACCCATCAGATAACAGATAAATCTCAAATGTGACAGTTAAATTGACTAATTAATGGAATGTCAAAACAGGTAACCGTTGATAGATCGTAGATTAATAGCAAGGTTGATAGAAGCACTATTAAGAATATGTAACACTAATGTACGGGATGTACGGAATATTCCAGAAAATGTATAGCTATAAGGTAAAGGTGGCTTGAGCAGCGCAATTCTATAAGTTAGCTAATCTAAGAGATAAGAAAAGACCAACATATAGATAATTGTAAATCAGCACTGTGTTGTAAGTATTTTAATGTGAAGCGTTTACTCCTCCCCACAGCAAGACATTTAGACTAGATTGTAGATTAATGATAATAATTGTCAAATGACGTTATTATATATATTATATAACAGTTATAAACATGTTCAATGTAGTAGAGCGATTTCAAGAGTAGTGGTCCACAGTACAGGGGTCCAAAAAAGCCGTACAGGCACTTGGGTCCTTATCCTTGTTACTAGTCTCAATTGGATTCAGTTTACACAAAACATAAACATTCAGACGTACACATTGACGCGATATTTATTGAAAAGCAACAAGTATAAAATGCAAAAAAGAACTTTGTCAATATAGACAGTTTAGATTTGAACTTGGAGCCGCAAGGCCAAGGGTGATTTTCAAAACTTTGAGTTGTTTGAGGGTTTAGTTTTTCTTTTTATATAGGGTCATTGTGACATTATTGTAAGAATTGATGCTTGTAGGGGCTGGAGTACGCTTATTTACTCGAGCGTACTAAATCACTCTACAGTCGATCTTCGATGCGGGACATGCGGGACATAGATCTATATAGGGGGTACCCGGGGTACGAGTTAACGAACAGTGTTCGTGTCCTTCCACAACCCCCTGTTACCTGTGTTTCTGTCGGGGTAGCCTAATTCATCCGTTAGAATCGCAGAGTTAGCGGAGCTCATGATATCTCGCGACGTATGCTGCATGAACGGTGCAAGACTTGCGCCGTTTGTTTCAGCATCCAGTTGCGAGTGCTTGCCCATCGAAAACATGATTAGTGATTGTGGATTTTATTGATATTACTGATTATCCATCATATTCAGTATTAATGTTATCCATTATTTATCTATTGACATCCTCCAGTCTCCAAAACGAGGTGTGAAGGTAAATTAACTTTGAGCCTTGTTTTGGCGACTGCTTAATCGATGGGCAAGTAGGTATTTGTTTTTTAGCAGTGTTGAACATTGAAACAATTATAAAATGTTTATTTTTATCTTATATAACCAATAACGTACAATATGAATGACATATGCTATAGTGACGTAACATATATAGTGCAAAGAATTAGTAACTTGCGAGATGTGATTTAATGATAATCGACGTTAACATTTTGCAGTTTACAGTTGCACAATGTTGGGGTCGATTGTTACTAACATTTATCTGAATTTAATACAGTACATGTCACATATAAATTGGGTAGCTGAATGAAACTCGTGCCTCAAAATTTTCCGTTATTAGCATTGCAGTGTCCACGCCCTATACTGCGTTAACGACCGAAATTTTCCCAATATGCAATTATTATTTTGCTTCTAAAATTCTCTGATAATTAATAATATATCGTGACATGTAATTGTAAGATAACAAACCTCACGCGCGCGGCGCTTACAACTGCACCAGAGAATCTCTCAGCAATGTGTGGCTGTCTGCGCGGCGGGCTGTGTATTGTGTATATAGCTGAATTTAAATTTAGATTTATTTGTAAATGTATAATAATATTAAATATGTATTGATTGTTTTGTGGTAAATAAAAATTTTGTTTTAAAAATTTTGTTTTACTTCTAAAAAGGCCCCCGACAGTTGAAACCAACTTCAATCGATGTATTTTCGGACGCTGATTCTGGATTCCGAATCACCGGGCCCCCCATGACATAGGGTTAAAATGCTCCCCTGACGAGATATAGGCGAAAAACTGTCTCGATCACGTGATATGACCGTATAAGGAAGTTAGTCTAATTTCTCGTTAGGGTTAGGGTTTCAGCATATGCTTTTGTTAAGGATTGGGTTAGGGTTAGGGTTGGGATCAGATAAGAGGGTTAGGGTTTCGAATAGTCGTTCAAGGCCAGCGAGAGAACGGGTTGAAAAAGTCACGTGACAGTCGAGTGTAGAGTGATTAATTATCATCCTTATTTACTATTTCATATTTATAGATAAATGAAATGTTGCACTGTAAATATTTAGAATTGACGATATATTATGATCTAAAAGTAACTTTTATGAAGCAGCTGCTTTGGATTTAGCCTTAGTGCTTAGGTAAGATTATAATTTATTTTAAAAACCACGGATAGTTTTAAATTTAATTTGTCGTATAACTAAAAACAAGTTAATCCTGTTTTCATGAATGCGCGGCTTTGACGGCCAGCTTTTGAATTACATACATACAATTGAACTTTAAATAGAAATGCGGATATATTGAAATTTAGAATTTTCAAAACGGAGGCTTATAAATATTATTTTATTGTGATTGTAAAAAAAAGGATAAAATGTTAAATCTGTTTCACTAAAAAATTGTTTCACTATTGTTTTTCAAATTGTTGCTATAATTGATTTAAATAAAAAATTTGTTGTTTTCTTGAAAAAAATTTGTTGTTTTCTTGACTTACACAGTTTCAAGAGCGATTCAAATGATATGATTTTAAATGCATATCAGGGCCAGATGGCCTGTAGGCAGCTTTTGCGAAATAATAATAGTTCTCAAAATACATATTCAATATTGTATTCTTGCGAAAAATTTTCAGACAATTTGCTTCCAGAGAGACACCTTTGCAAACACCTTTGTGAAATGCAAGGATGTGCAGACTGAACCAGTTCTTCTTCCAGTTGATGGTCTAGAGCTGCCAAAGGGAACAGTCCTAGGAGATAGATAAGACCAAGCTAGGCTGGACATTTCTGCAAGATCGATTTGGAATGCTTCAGAGAGGGCATTTTTTGATGTAAGGGTATTCCATGCCCCTGTCCCCTCCAATGCAAGCAAATCGATCCCAGCAATGTACCAGTCCCATGAAAATGAGAAAAGACGGTGTTACAATGCAAGGGTCCTGGAAGTAGAGAAAGGAAGCTTCACGCCGTTAGTTTTCTCAACGTCTGGTGGAATGGGTGGTGAAGCTGAAAGACTAGTAAAGAAGCTGGCTAGTAAGATGGAATACCACACAGGGCAGAGGTACTCAGATGCTTTGGGATACATTAGGAAGCGCCTTCGTTTCGAAATCTTAAGAACGACGGTTATTTCTCTCCGGGGAGACAGAGGGGCGAGAAAGAACTTTGTCAATATAGACAGTTTAGATTTGAACTTGGAGCCGCAAGGCCAAGGGTGATTTTCAAAATATTGAATTTTTGAAGGGTTATTTTTATATAGGGTCATTGTGACATTATGTGTATACTGTTTGAAACAATTTAAAATTTGCTTCCAGCATTCAAATCTAGCAATGTGAAATGATAACTCCAGCAATATGCTGTTGTTTTTTCTAAGGAATGAATTTTAGCAATGAGGAATGTAGATTTGGACTGCAAGGGGCAACGATCGTGCAGTTAGACTATACTGTAGATAGGATAGGTCAAATGTTAACGGGTGATACTCGTAAAATATCTGTTCCATATATTGGACCGTCGACGAGTCCAACTCAAAACCTACAAGTCAAATGAGGCCAAAAAAACTTGGCCCCTTTTTGTCCCTAGCCCAGATTTATGGGGGGGGGGGGGGGAGCCGAGGGGGGGGGGAGGGGGATGAGGGGTGGCGGTCACTTCCCTGCCCCCATCTCCCTACACCCCTGCTATGGATTGTAATCTTGTTGTGAAAAAGTCTTTACTTTACGTGATCAACAATCATAGTGGCATAATGTTGCATGTTAGACAATACGCCAATAGAATCTCTGAAAGTAAAAGTAAAGTAAAGTAAAAGTAATAAGTTGTTTTGATGTTACTAGGTCCTAGTATTTATTCCTATTGTCTTAAAGTTTTAAGAGAACTCTCCTTCAGTGGCGTAACGAAGCGCCCCGTTGACCCCGCTGTGCAGGGGGGCGCCGTCTTAGGGGGGCGCCAAATCGTCGTTTGAATGTGCGTCAATTTCGAAAACTTAACTAAAGTACTAGCAAAACTGCGCGTTTTGCTCTAGATACACACTTTTTTAGAGATTTTACCGGCGTATCCTCTAAAATCACCTAATTTGTTCAATTTTAGGGAGGGGCACCAAAAGGGGAGGGGGCGCCGACAGGGGGGTGCCTTTCCGGCGGGGGGGGGGGGGGGGGGGGGGGGGGGCCAACAGGCAACGTTACGCCACTGCTCTCCTTAAATTATTTTAATGCAGTCACTCAGATAAGTTTATATCAGGACACTTCAACAAAGACACATACTCTGCCCACAATAAGGGGCCATAATTGTTTCAATTATGTAACTGTATAGAATTATTATTATTATTATTAAAAGTAAAGTATTTAAGTAAAATTTGTTACATCACATCATCACAAATGTCTACAAAATATCATCATACTGTGAAAAAAAGTGTGTTTCTAGAACAAAACATGCAGTTTTGCTAGTTATACCTTAGTTAAGTTTTCCAAAATTGTCCCACATTATTTGATTATTTGTTTAATTGAAAATTGAACTGGGACATGACGGTCTATCATATGGTTCAATAAATAAAATTATCCATTCACAATAATGATTTTTGGAGTATTATATATATATATATTATATCTCTCTTCGCTTATGTGTAATTGTATTGCACAAGTAATTATTGATCATGCGCCCTGAAAATCGAGTCTAAACTTATTTCAATTATATATTACTTTTGAGTAAACATTGGCTGGTACTACGGACCAGTCCCCCAATCAATCAATCTAGGGGTCAATTAAAAAATCAATCAAACCGAATTTTGAGATAGACCGTAGAAATTTTTTTATTCGATTTTAAAAATCTTGGACCTAATTTTTGGACGATTCTTCCAAGTCGAAGATTTTCAAAATCAAAAAAAAAATTCTAAAGCCTATCTCGAAATTCGGCTAAATGATCCCTAGAACACATCCTGAATGTTTCAGCGTGATCGCTCAAAAAAGGTAGAAGATAGAAAAAAAGATGAAAATCGCTCGCACATAAGCGCTGACCTTTGATTGGCAATAATTTTGGCTAGGAATGATATTTTTAATTTTAAGCTAAAGTTTAAAATACCACTATATTTACACCATTCACCAGATAATATGAATTCACGATCATATCCTGGAAATTAAAAGTTAGCAGATGTTTCTTGGTTTTGGTCGTCACTATGACAACTGAAACATTAAATTTACTGAAGCGTTGATTTGAATAGTAAATTTGGTCAAATCGGTTGTTGCTGGGACCCCCCCCCCCCCGGCCCCCTTAAACGGTAATTGATATCTGACCTGTGGTGTCTAGCATCTGTTAAATTTAAAGACTCTTTTGAAAGTATTTAATTAATGAAACAAGAAATTAGCTAGTAGTGCTCTATAGAAGAAAGTTTTAATCGCATCAAAAAGAGTTCATCTTTACAGAAGATCCAGCCGATTTAAATGTAAACACAATTCAATTGTTGTACATACAGGCAGAAATAATCTTTCGAATTATACTATGGATAATGTTTTAGTTATGTAATTAGGTACAAGGCTGCACACCATCATCAAATATGATAACCTTATCAGCTGCTTGATGTAATTGTGCAATGAACATGAGCAGGTCTCGAAAATCATTTGTATCAATCATATATTTCCAAAACCTTCCTACAGACTCAGATCATAGTTAAGAACATATATTTTCAAAGCGTTCAATTTACAGTTTATTCGTTTATTCATCGTCTCCCAACAAAGTTTAGGTAAAGTAAATTTCCCGTGTGACCGGGAAGGCCGCAATGTCTGTACTCATAGACCACAAAGTGGAGCGGGGTAGGTTCCTGGAGATCCAGGAGATGACTTTTACCAGGTGGTGCAACAGTGCCCTCAACCGCAGGGGATCCCCGCTTATTGACGACATCTTCATTGGTATGGGCAAACAATCAGTTGTTATATTCAATAATTAATTATATAATTTGACAGTTGTAATACGTTTAGTTAGTCCATAATTAAAAATTAGATCAGTTAATTTGCCTATTAGTTAATTTGCTTATTAGTTAATCTTTTAATTAGTTAATTGGTTAATTAGTTAATCTGTTAAAATTAGTATAATTGCTTTAATACGAGATAGGGAACAACAATAATTTATCTTCCCAACAAATCTAAACCACCCTTTTTCCCTTAGACTTGGAAAGTGGAGTCACCCTGTTAATCCTACTGGAATATCTCACTGGTGTACAACTTAAATACCACAAATCTCCCAAATCCAACGCTCAGAAACTGGAAAACCTGTCTATTGCTCTTGAATTCATGTCCGCTGAAGGGATCAACTTAACTGCTATGTGTAAGTAAAATATACTTCAATATCGGGAGGAGTCACGTCATTTGTTTAGACACGTGACTGCGATTTACGAATTTGATTGGTCGTTACCACAGGGTTATTAGCTGATCGCTGCCACATGTCATTCCAGTTTTACGTCATTTCTACATTGCATCAGTACTCAGTATTGGTTATATTTAAGTCTGCTGTCCTACCTACTTTGTTATATCTCAAAACGTATAATTTTGGTATTTAACTAAAACTGTTGACTGCACCTGTCTTACTTAACCACGGTGATCGAATCCTAAATTTACAAATTTCCCTAGTAGAAAGTTCTTGCCTTACGTTCCATTTAAAATACTTTACGTTCACTTATAATACTCCCTCCCTCAAATCTAAACACTGTATCCAGGATACATTATACAATTACGATATTAAACCATTTGTCCTGTACCTATGCTACGACTGAGAATTGTATTAGCTCTGCTGCTTGGAGCTAGCATATATATATTTACAGTACTCTCTCTTACTCTGGTTACTTACTCTTGGTTCATCTGTCTATTATATATATATATATACCATCAGCTCCGCTTTAATCTACGCAGCTACGCCATTAGGACGGACCGGACGTTGTAGTGTGTTTCTTTATTATGTATTCCAATTTTTATTTTGTAAGCTATTTCGTCTGCTTTTTCGATAACTTGTTTCTGTTTGTTTGTGTTTAAACTCCGATAGGGAGAGCCCTTTGTTTTACATTTTTAGAGTTCTTTAAAAACTTGAATTCAGTTTTCTGAATTTTTTATATCTTTGTTTGTGCTTCAACTTGGACAGTGAGTGCCCCCTTTAGTTTTTCATTCTTGAAATATTTTAGAAATTGAGCGTTCTTTTGTTCTCACTTAGTTCATCTAAATGAAATCTGCACTTTGCAGCACGTGAGATTCGTGTGAATTTATTCATGTAAGATTGTCCGAGACCTGAGTTTCACTTAGTTTCCACGCCTGCTGCCTCCCCACCCTCACTGCCATTAATATATTCATGTGTTATAAAGTGGGCACTATGTATAAATAACCATCATACCGGGCTCTTGTTATAGAACACGTGACACGCCGCCCCATGATACTCATCACCTACCACACGTGTAATGTGTATGTGTGTGTGTGTGTGTGTGTGTTATAGTACAGTGCTATCTTCTCTTTCAGAGTGGTGGTACGATGGTGATTTCCCCGTCGCGTCATTCTCTCCACTGCCTCCCCACAATAGCCTCACTAACGACACACCTACATTATGTCCAGTGTGTAGACCTACTACAGGTTGCTCTCCTCGTCATATATTTAACCGTTCTCCTCCTCCTCCTCCTCTTTTCCCCCCTTTGCTTGCTTTTATTCGTGTGATTATAATACGAGCAGGAGCTGGTGTAGTGATGATTTTAATCGTGTAAATTATTTAATTTCCTTTGTACTATCTGTGTGTGATTACTGTCGCCTGTTTTTATTGTACCTTGTTATGGCACCCACTACCTGTTTCTTGCATGTATATTGTATATTTTATATTGTTAACGATCGGTTAAATAAGATGGTTATTCGTATCAGGCTGCAACTACATAGTATGAATAATCCAGGGTGGCCCATATAAGACTGGATGTATATTGTATATTTTATATTGTTAACGATCGGTTAAATAAGATGGTTATTCGTATCAGGCTGCAACTACATGTATGAATAATCCAGGGTGGCCCATATAAGACTGGATGTATATTGTATATTTTATATTGTTAACGATCGGTTAAATAAGATGGTTATTCGTATCAGGCTGCAACTACATGTATGAATAATCCAGGGTGGCCCATATAAGACTGGATGGCCCCCGCTGCAGTTACAAGAAACTTGTTGAATACCTGCAGCAGATCCTGTGAAGTGAGGCTATATCTCAATACTCAGCTTCTGGTTGTTCACGATATACTTAGTAAATCGTAGGGCATACACTATAATACGCTATATTATCTGGCCATAATCAGTACAGATAGCTGTGTATAACAGCTGTATAAGAGAACTAAGGAAGCTTTGTTCAGTCTTAACAAATCCAGGTTCATAACAAGCGCCTGTAAAGCTGTAACCTGTTATGAAACAAGCGCCTGTAAACCTGTAACTTGTTATGAAACAAGCGCCAGTAAAGCTGTAACTTGTTATGAAACAGCGCCTGTAAAGCTGTAACTTGTTATGAAACAAGCGCCTGTAAAGCTGTAACCTGTTATGAAACAAGCGCCTGTAAAGCTGTAACCTGTTATGAAACAAGCGCCAGTAAAGCTGTAACTTGTTATGAAACAGCGCCTGTAAAGCTGTAACTTGTTATGAAACAAGCGCCTGTAAAGCTGTAACTTGTTATGAAACAAGCGCCTGTAAAGCTGTAACTTGTTATGAAACAAGCGCCTGTAAAGCTGTAACATGTTATGAAACAAGCGCCTGTAAAGCTGTAACATGTTATGAAACAAGCGCCTGTAAAGCTGTAACTTGTTATGAAACAAGCGCCTGTAAAGCTGTAACTTGTTATGAAACAAGCGCCTGTAAAGCTGTAACTTGTTATGAAACAAGCGCCTGTAAAGCTGTAACATGTTATGAAACAAGCGCCTGTAAAGCTGTAACTTGTTATGAAACAAGCGCCTGTAAAGCTGTAACTTGTTATGAAACAAGCGCCTGTAAAGCTGTAACTTGTTATGAAACAAGCGCCTGTAAAGCTGTAACTTGTTATGAAACAAGCGCCTGTAAAGCTGTAACTTGTTATGAAACAAGCGCCTGTAAAGCTGTAACATGTTATGAAACAAGCGCCTGTAAAGCTGTAACTTGTTATGAAACAAGCGCCTGTAAAGCTGTAACTTGTTATGAAACAAGCGCCTGTAAAGCTGTAACTTGTTATGAAACAAGCGCCTGTAAAGCTGTAACATGTTATGAAACAAGCGCCTGTAAAGCTGTAACATGTTATGAAACAAGCGCCTGTAAAGCTGTAACATGTTATGAAACAAGCGCCTGTAAAGCTGTAACATGTTATGAAACAAGCGCCTGTAAAGCTGTAACATGTTATGAAACAAGCGCCTGTAAAGCTGTAACATGTTATGAAACAAGCGCCTGTAAAGCTGTAACATGTTATGAAACAAGCGCCTGTAAAGCTGTAACTTGTTATGAAACAAGCGCCTGTAAAGCTGTAACATGTTATGAAGAGAACAATTGAGATACTACTTAACCCAGGGATCGAGCGGTATAAATTAGTGCAGCACATGCAACCTAGACTCTTTCTCTTTCTCTCTTTAGAACCCAATTCACTCAACGTGACCACTTGCACTGTGCAACAACGTAATTGGTACCTCTAGCACGGCATAAAGCTGTAACTGTAGCTGCTGGGGGATATGTGTAACTCACGGCCATTAAAATATCAGTTGTTAGCGCAGAAAGAACGCTAACAGCTAAGAGAGTACACATTTTCTCTATCTCTCTCTCTCTCTCTCTCTCTCTCTCTCTCTCTCTCTCTCTCACTCTCTCTCTCTCGCTCGCTCTCCCTTCCGGTTAAGACAATATGGCGGACTCCTACCATTGCATTGGACCCATGTAGTTTTTATATGCAAAGTTAGCTGTGTGCGCTATTGTTGTTGTGTTTTTGTATTGTAAGATATTATTATTATATATGTCTGTGCCGGGAATGCTGAGCGTTACGCCGTACCTTCTCATGACGTTATTCAGAACTGTGAAAACTTAATTAGTTTCTTTGAGTTGTATTGTTGAAAGTTGTGTTGTTATGAAAGATATTGTACCGCGGAAAGTCGGTCTGTTACATTTTGTGTGGTATTGTATCTGGGAGTGGTTTTGATAAAGTATAAAGTAGTATTTTAGATTAATCTTTGGTTCGTTCCGTTATAGTGTTTAGTTGTTATGTAGCCAGTTAGAACAGTAGCTTGAAACAAGATTTCGTGGTTATTTTCAGTGTTAGCACAATATTCATGTTCAGTATAACTTACTCTAGATTTAGCATAATATGCGGTGGTTCACCATACTAAACACCTGGTCTATACATACTGAGGCACCAAGAAGTTGTAACGTAGACAAGTATCATGTATGACGACATCATTGCATAGACTGTGCACAGTTTTTGTTTACATAATGGGCACTTTTCCAAATAAGGTTGTAGCTAAGCTAGGCTGATTATTGCTTAGGAAGACAAGTTCTACTTCCTTTACTCAGTGTTACATTCTTGATCTTCTACCATTCGCTTTTATGGCCTTTTTATTGGTCTAGAGGGTTTATTTTTAGGGCTTATTTTTATCATCAAGTACAAAAAACCAGTTCATCTTTATTGTCATTTTCCATATTCTAAATTTTTAGATATGCATCATTGACTTATAAATACGTTATACTGCTTCTAGCTTTATTCAAAATATTATAACAGTTGACAGATTACTGTCCGACATAGATTTTTTTTAAAGAGATAGATTGTGTTACTCAAGTGTTAATTTTCCTACAGGCTGCAACTAACCTTCCTTTACATTAAAACACAATATCATCTACTAAGTCCAGTATATTGAGACATTTCTGTTTAAAACATCAGAAAGCCTCATTTTACTTTTACCTTTAATATTTATTATCATACGAACGTAGTACGCTACAATCATTCCTTTATCACGGGACACTTGTTTTTGAGTTTACTATGTTTAATTTATCGATCGTAAGAATTTATTCGTAGCTAAAGTTTATTTTTTGTTTGCTTATTTTAGCAAAATTTGATCCGGATTTCAGTGCACTAGTGATATATTTCATATATTACACCGCTTGTTATATATAACTTATTTTACTGTTAATCTCTGTGTGTGACACGTTACTCTAGCTCTCTAGCAAGAAGATCCAGAAATCACTGCTCCATTCTCTGATTCTCTCTTCCAACAAGATAGATCAGACCGCAATATCTCTTTAAAAATAACGAGATACACCAGCAAATCCCGTTGAAAAGATAAGAGTAAAATATCAGGGTACCCTGTGAATGCCCCCCTACGTATCCCCTCTGAATCCACATAATCACAACACTGCAAAAAGTAAACAGACGATGCAAAACTCCCCGCGTATCCAAGCTCACACCTTCATACGATGGATGAACAACAAGCTAGTAAAGGCCCAGAAGCCCCTGGTGAGGTCCCTGGTCCGGGACCTGCAGACTGCTGCCCCACTGATAGCACTGGTGGAAGTGTGCAGGGAGAAAGAGCTACCGTTCAAGTACCACGAGGAGTGCGAGACGGAGCAGCAGAAGGAGGAGAACTGGAAGAATTTCTTGGGTTTTTTGGTGGAGGAGAGGGTCGTGGATCAGGAGTTTACTGAAACTTGTGAGTCTAGCTATCAGTTATACTGGGGCCGTTTTGTGGGCCTTCTATTATAATATAACTCCCTCGCTATATTATAGCGAGGGAGTTTACACGTTTAGTGAGATTAATAGTAGGAGTACTAATTGTTTTACGTAATAGTAACGAGATTTAGAGCGAAATTTGTGACATCCTAGAGGATCCTTGAAATGAAATCTTTTATTTTTCAAAGAATATGAATTTGCTTTACAGACTTCTATTCTAATTCAGGATATTAATTGCTAACATCAATGATTTCAGCAAACGAAGAAATAATGGGAGGCAATGTTAAGCTGATACTAGGACTGGTTTGGATGCTCATTCAGAAATATCACATACAAGCTGAAGACGCCAAAAGAGCCATGCTCGACTGGATACAGGTAAATTTCCGATATAGCGATATGCACAATTTTAGGCTCAATGAAAGGATTAAAAAAACAAAAAATGTCTTATAGCACGATCATTAATGTTTCATGATAATTTTAAAAGTCTCAAACGAATACGATATAAATATTTAACACTATTAATTAATTACGGCGAAATAATGGTTTTTTTTCTTTCTTGCAGGCGGTGATCCCAGAATCCAACATAAAGAACTTCACGACGGACTGGAACAACGGTCGTGCACTCTCAGCACTAGTTGAAACCTGCTTACCTGGTTCAATACCTGACTGGAACCTGTTAGATGAGAACAACGCTGTGGAAAACATCACCTCTGCTATGCAGGTTAGCTTATAGTTTTACTAAGTTTCATGACAACTTTACTTAGACATTTAGTCTTTCAGGATGCTCAATTATCAATGCCGTAAGTATTGTTATATTGAATTCCGTTTAAAGTATCATATTATTATCTCGTGGCCAATGAATGACCTCCCCCTGTTTGTGACCAAAAATGACCCTCTCACCTCAGACAGCAGAAGAGGAACTGAGTATCCCAGCTCTGCTAGCTCCAGACGACATGGCTAACCCCGAGGTCGACGAACTCAGTATCATGACGTATGTCAGCTGCTTCAACACTCAACTGTTCAACAATCTTCTATTTTGGCTCCGTGCCAAAGTACCTCACAGGTGAACTACTAACTAATAATTAATGTTGAAAGGTTTGTGTTGATAGATGTTGAAAGAAATGATTTTGTGCCTCAGTCTCACCACAAAAACCTCTCCAGGAGTATTGAGAATCTGACACTAGACTGGAATAACGGTGTGAACCTGGCCTACCTAGTGGAGGCTCTGGCACCTGGTAGTTGGGAGAATATGGATGATGTTAGCCCTGATACGGGTGAGTTTTAGGGGAGCTGCAGTATGGGAGCTGTACTAGCTGTAAGGGAGCTGTAGGGGAGCTGTAGGGGAGCTGTAGGGGAGCTGTAGGGGAGCTGTAGGGGAGCTGCAGGGGAGCTGTACTAGCTGTAAGGGAGCTGTAGGGGAGCTGTAGGGGAGCTGTAGGGGAGCTGTAGGGGAGCTGCAGGGGAGCTGTAGGGGAGCTGTAGGGGAGCTGTAGGGGAGTTTTAGGGGAGCTGCAGTATGGGAGCTGTACTAGCTGTAGGGGAGCTGTAGGGGAGCTGTAGGGGAGCTGTAGGGGAGCTGTAGGGGAGCTGTAGGGGAGCTGCATTATGGGAGCTGTACTAGCTGTAAGGGAGCTGTAGGGGAGCTGTAGGGGAGCTGAAGGGGAGTTTTAGGGGAGCTGCAGGGGAGCTGTAGGGGAGTTGTAGGGGAGCTGTAGGGGAGCTGTATGGGAGCTGCATTATGGGAGCTGTACTAGCTGTAAGGGAGCTGTAGGGGAGCTGTAGGGGAGCTGTAGTGGAGTTTTAGGGGAGCTGTAGGGGAGCTGTACTAGCTGTAAGGGAGCTGCAGGGGAGCTGTAGGGGAGCTGTATGGGAGCTGTACTAGCTGTAGGGGAGCTGTACTAGCTGTAAGGGAGCTGCAGGGGAGCTGTAGGGGAGCTGTAGGGGAGCTGTAAGGGAGCTGCAGGGGAGCTGTAGGGGAGCTGTAAGGGAGCTGTACTAGCTGTAAGGGAGCTGTAGGGGAGCTGTAGGGGAGCTGCAGGGGAGCTGTAGGGGAGCTGTAGGGGAGTTGTAGGGGAGCTGTAGGGGAGCTGTATGGGAGCTGTAGGGGAGTTGTAGGGGAGCTGTAGGGGAGTTGTAGGGGAGCTGTAGGGGAGCTGTACTAGCTGTAAGGGAGCTGCAGGGGAGCTGTAGGGGAGCTGTAGGGGAGTTTTAGGGGAGCTGCAGGGGAGCTGTAGGGGAGTTGCAGGGGAGCTGTAGGGGAGCTGTAGGGGAGCTGTAGGGGAGCTGTAGGGGAGCTGTAGGGGAACTGTAGGGGAGCTGTAGGGGAGCTGCAGGGGAGTTGTAGGGGAGCTGCAGTATGGGAGCTGTAAGGGAGCTGTAGGGGAGCTGTAGGGGAGTTGTAGGGGAGCTGTAGGGGAGCTGTAAGGGAGCTGTAAACGTTTTTGTTGTTAGACAATTGGTGTGATTCGGATATTCTCTTTGAACAATACCTACATAATATTTTGTTGAACTTGTTTTTTATGATTTAACGACAACTCACCTTGTTCCCTCAGCGGAGGAAAATGTTAAGACTGGTTTGAAGATCGCGTATGATGCGCTGGGAGTGTTCCCTAGAATAAAGGTGGAGGAGTTCATGAATCACGAGATTACAGAGCTGAACATGGCTACTTACATGTGGCAATTTAGGGTGAGAACTGAGAAAGCAGTTGTTTCTTAGTAAAATACGCTAAGTTCTAGCAAGATAATATGTGAACATAGGGCCAGAGGTCGGTGGTATTATTATGATGGCATCATGTTCTTACTGCCAATTTATCGGTTGCAAGTTCCAGCCTGCATGGGACAACAAAATTTACTCCGCAAATATTAATTTATTCTTCTAATTACCCTGTGGGATAAGCTCACTGCAAGTAAAAGGTTTAAATTTTGACGACAACAAAAACCCCTCAGAACAGCAAGATAACATCAGGCTATGCGGAGAACACAGCACAGCGCTGCATCGCATCAGGTCTGGGACTGACACGAGGTACCCTGGGCGAACCTTCCAAGTTTACAGTTCATGCAGGGAATGCTGGGGTGGGAGAGTTGCATGTTAAGATATCTAACCCTGGCAGCGAACCTATTGTCGTGAGTTAGATTAGTTTTCTAGTGGGAAAAGTTCGTTTGCCAGGTTTTAAGATTAATCAATGTATGGATATCAACATATCAGTTTGATGATCGTTAACACCTTGTAACAGAACTTCATTAACCCGTTTCAATATTATCTCAGCATCAATTACGTGACCACATTTTCCTCTTACCACGTTTAATATATAATCAATAAAAAGATGGAATAAACTGCATAGTATTCATGAATACCAACTAAAAATTGCTAAGTTAATTAAGGTCCGGTTTAACCATTTCGACGGGGAAAACTTTTTTCTCACATTATCTCTGCCTGTTGATTGGTAATTAGCTAATAAGGGCGTTTATGATTATCAACTCACGCAGAACAACCTTTCCCTGACAACTATAATATTATTTGATACAACCCCTCCACAGCCTCTGATAGAAGACCTGGGTCTAGGAGAATACAGTGTAACCTACGTTCCTAACCAGTTTATAGACCTAATCATATCGGTCACGTGGGCTGAACAACATGTGCCAGGGTCCCCCTTCAAGGCTGTAGTTCTGGGACCTCCTGATGCTACCAGATGTGTAGTCAGCGGTATGTCAGCTGTGTTTTGTTAGAGCTTTAGAGTCATTGGTTTGGGTGCTTTCCAAGAAGCCCGATGCGATAGTGGAATTCCACTATCTCTAAGTGGAATATGGTTAGGGTTATGATTATGGTTTGGGTTAGGGTTAGGGTTCACGGAGAATTCCACGAGGAATTCTGGTCAGACTTCTTGGATACCGCCTTGATGGCATCTGATTATCAATTAGTCTTATTTTTGCTTATTTTGGTATATTTTACTCCTCCAGAAGCTACTAGATGTGATCTCAGTGGTATGTTTGCTTTTCTTATATCTGAGCTGATAACATTGGGCTATTTTGGGTATCTTATGACCTCATGATAAGATATTAAAAAGAGCAAGATAGAACTGACAATATCTACTAGCAGTAATTATAGCAGCTGTTTGGTAATTTAAAAAGAATGATGGAATCTATCAGAAGTTATTTACACGCTTGTTAAATGACCGTTGCCCCCCAGGAGAAGGAATACACATCGCCAGGCCTGGTTGGCCAGCAGAGTTCTTAGTAAACGCTCAAACCGCTGGAGTAGGTCATCTTACTGCTAATATCCAAGGTAAGTCACATTTCTTAAATTTAATTTAAATACACTATTTAGGTCAACCATAGCTGGGGCTTGTCCACTCAGAACTGCACAACTAAAGCTCATTATCGGCAAATGGCGATTGTTGATTAGTTCTGGGTAAATATTTCGGATGCCTGCTCTAAACAACGCGAGAGCTGGGGTTAAAATATATTACAATGAAGAAGAGGTTAAAATTAATATTATAATGGTAGCAGAACTCCCTCCTGATATAGTGAACCAGGTTTCACCAATGTAGAATATCACAGTGAGGAGTGAGAAGTGAAGATATCAAGTTTCTTTAATTTATTCAGTTCCGATCCTCTGTGAAATACAACTCAGCTCAAACTGTGACGGTGATGCAGTATGCACTATTCATTAGAGTAGTATTGTTATGAGCTTTGTTAATCAATCAAATATCTGACCGGAAAGCCGCACAAACATGCCCCATCGGGTGATAAAAACCACGACATATTTCACCCAGATATAATAATATACGACATATTTTTAATGATATCGACCTGGGAACGTCTCGCCTTGTCTCAGTTACTATTCTGATGGTTTTTTACTCTTCTTCATAGTTCATCTGTCAATCAGCACTTGACATACTCCCAATCGTTTGGAATGGACTGGAGTTATACAAGAAGTTCAACCTGGGCTTTGTGATAAATAGTGCGTGGCTGAGGGCATATTCATTGGATTTGCTGAATTATGCAGCCTTCTATCCAGTACCCAATAATGCTGATGTGCAGAAAACATTAGGTAGCGATACTGGCTAAATACTGGCTAAATACTGGCTAAATACTGGCTAAATTACAGCTGACATCAAGGCCCAGAACCCAGAACTCTGAGTATGCCTCTATCCTCAGGAGATTAACAGCTGCAATATTCTCATTCAATTCTGGAACGTTTATTCCACATGAATTTATTAAGGACGCGACATTTTTTAGAAGCTTTTAATATCAAAGATTACTAAGATTTCATTAAATGAAGTGAGTACTGAGGATATAACTCAAACCATTTTTTTTTCATTTACGTTTAAGAATAAATACATAACATACATGCTACATAAATGCATAAAACTGCATAATTAATTAGTATTTTAACAATAAATTACAGAAACATATAATATAAAATATACATTATACTTCATGTACAATTACATTATACAATCTAATGACATGTATATTGATTTCGTTTCTAAAATATTAGAAAAATAACTGTTCGTCGTTATTAATACTTTGATACCAAATTGAAAAACACACTGTGACAGAACTCAAAAAATTTCTTCCACGTCGCGTCGGATTGGAGGCAGTCAGCATAGGTTTAAAATGAAAACATAATATTGCTGAAAACCTGTAGGCAACAAAAATGTACGGCTCAACACAGTATCCAGAATAAGAAGAACTTGCCTTGAAAACCAGCGAAAATCTCTTTTATTTAAAAAATCTCTTTTATTTAACGAATGATTATTGATGTTGTAAAACTTTAGCTTATCTTTATTCTTTAAGGACGCAAATTCTTTACTTAACGAATAATTTCCTTTTTTTTTAATATTTATGTACAGTGAAACCCCAACTTACCGTTCACTTTGGGGATAAGAAAACGTATAGCTGTTTTGAATGATCACGTGATATCAAACTAACAATTAACATGTTGACATTTTTAAAAACATCTTGAGAGCAAAGAAACGAGGTACAGTAAATTTGTGTTAACAGTAAATCGGGGTACGATAAACCTGGGTTTTATTGTATTATCTGCGTCAACGAACTCTCCAATAGACGAACAAGCTGCACCACACCCCAATCCCCGTGGCAAACAACACCACCTTGTCCAGCCATGGGGGTGGCGAAATATTGAAACTCTGAGACAACACAGCAAGCAAGAGCTGCGACATAACGGGCAGCCAGGTGACAAGAAAGACCGTGGTTACCCCTGACACCCCTACTAAACCCCGGTAAAACACCTTCCCCTTTCTCTCCCGCTCGGTCTTGTACCGGTATAAATCCACTGTGCGGCTGTAACTGGACATTGAGGTACGTGGTGTGCTGTTCTCTGTTACTACGCTGTCATTCCGCACTATCAGGTCCCGCTCCACCATCACTACTATTCTATCTTTCAGTGATGGAAGTCTGTTTCGTTTCCTTGTAAGCTCATCTTCTGTTCTACTAAAAGATGATGTTGCCCCTGATTCTAACCGAGGAGAGGTTGGTGCACTCTCAGCATCTGGTTTTCGAGGTTCATCGCTCAGCATGTTTATCATGGTTGGTTCACTGTACGTTGGGGTCGCATACAGTGATGTGTTTTTAGCCATTTGGGTGGTCAGGTTTTCCTCAAAATTAATATTATTACCAATATTATTATTTTCGTTATCCACATCCACTTCATCTCTGGTGTATGGTTGACATTTGTTCTGGAACATATGACCTCCTGTGAAGCAACTATTTTTAAACCTCTGAGCCACATTGCTGACGACTCTCCAGCAGTAGGAATTGATAAGGAAGAGGAGGATGGTTGATATTATGATCAGGCTTATTATGATGAGAAAGGATATCCTGTATTCTCCCTTGAAGGATAGCACACATAGCTCCATACTGCTATTGAACTCTGTTTCCACTCTGAAAATAGCGATTAATTTTATCATTGAAATTGGAAACTTTAAATCCTGTTGAATACCACGATCTCAAGATCGCCAACCTATTAATCTGCGCAAGGAGATAACATTTACATTTTACATTCTCTGATATCAAGTTATTTTAAAGTGCAAGTTGATATTTAACTGCGAAATCGTGCATTAACATTTCTAAATTCATCCCAAAAGTTTTGGCAAACATTAGACACGCTCCTGTCCCAATAAATTTCAGCGGTCAATACTTTGCAAGTAAAGTGTATGTGATCCATCCAGTTGTTCCTATCCAGATCATAATGCTCACTGTAAACACTTTCTTGTTTCTTATCAGTAGCTGATTTAGCGGGCGCCTCCAAATCAAACACCTGAATTTTACACTTTTAAAAACGTATCCTATCAGATAATAATACAAATTTTTTCAAATTCTAAATCGTCCTAAAACAAATATAGAACTAAAACAAAAATGTGCAGTTTTTGCCCTTCTGTTTATTTTCTGAAATGCAACCATTTTAACTATATTAACTTCTGAATGGAGCTGAAGAGTGAGAAGCCTAGTTTAGCTAGCCACGGCACCAGGAACCCATAAGCAGAGACGTAACAAACGGTGATTCCCAACCCCCAGTCCCGCAATAAGTGTGTAGGAAATGCTGGTAACAGTGTCACAGAGATGGTCACAAGGTCTCCTATCGATATCTGCCTGCCAAGTGAAATATTTAATTATTAGCAAAGATAAAAATACAACAAAAATTCGAACAAGACGACATCTAAATCGTCTAGCTTACTCGTTAAGGGGGGGGGGGGGGGGGGGGGGGGGTTCACCCTGATTTTTTTGTGAAAATTGGTTTCGAGATAGCAGTTGACCAACAAACTAGGACCAGTGACCAAACTTTTGAGGGGGTCCCGGACCCCAACCGCCAAACGGTGCCCGCGGGGCAGCCACGCCCATATTTGGTCCAAATTAGGCCCACTTTAGCCAAATACCCTGAACATGCCCAAAATCCAGATTTCAAGTGCTCTACTTGTAGCTAGTGGTTCCCTGAACTCGTATATGAATTTTCATCAAGATTGGACAAAAAATGACTGAGTTATGAGCAAAAAACCATATGACCATATTTGGGCATACGCACCAAATTTGATCGATTTTGGCCCATAAATTGGTCAAATATCAATATTTTTGAATGAAACCAACTTTATATGGAAGGTAAGCCTATACTACACATTATCTATGATTATCAGCTCAGTATCTACCTAATTGTGGATTCTATGTTCAAATAATCGCAAAAAATGAACAAAACTGCCCATATCTCAGTTCGCGATATTTGCAAAACTGACTTCGCTCAAAACAATAGAACTCAATAGGGTTTCAATATTTTTTCATGAAATTTTCAGAATCAACGTAGAATTGTCTCATGACCTTAAGTTTTGAGACAGAATTTTAAGTTAGGCCTTTAAAAAAATTTGGCGGCTAAATTCCAAAATTTGCACTGCTAAATTTAGAATTTGGCCGCCAAAAATTCTGTCCCAAAACTTAAGGTCATGAGACAATTCTACGTTGATTCTGAAAATTTCATGAAAAAATATTGAAACCCTATTGAGTTCTATTGTTTTGAGCGAAGTCAGTTTTGCAAATATCGCGAACTGAGATATGGGCAGTTTTGTTCATTTTTTGCGATTATTTGAACTTAGAATCCACAATTAGGTAGATACTGAGCTGATAATCATAGATAATGTGTAGTATAGGCTTACCTTCCATATAAAGTTGGTTTCATTCAAAAATATTGATATTTGACCAATTTATGGGCCAAAATCGATCAAATTTGGTGCGTATGCCCAAATATGGTCATATGGTTTTTTGCTCATAACTCAGTCATTTTTTGTCCAATCTTGATGAAAATTCATATACGAGTTCAGGGAACCACTAGCTACAAGTAGAGCACTTAAAATCTGGATTTTGGGCATGATCAGGGTATTTGGTTAAATTGGGCCTAATTTGGACCAAATATGGGCGTGGCTGGCATGCGGGCAACGTTTGGCGGTTGGGGTCCGGGACCCCCTCAAAAGTTCGGTCACTGGTCCTAGTTTGTTGGTCAACTGCTATCTCGAAACCAAGTTTCACAAAAAAATCAGGGTGAACCCCCCCCCCCCCCCCTTAACCGGTCTCAATAATGTATCTTCTCACCTAAATAAAACGAGAGTAACCCTATCAAATGGCAGAAAAACATCAGCAAGGAGGAGAAACGCCGTGTTACCGATCATCCCACCAATGGTAGAAACCAGCAACGTCCCTAGCACCACCACTCTCTCCGTCATACTCTCCGTACTGTTCATCAGACTGGTGCAGTTCAGTTGTGATTGTAAGGTCATGTTAGCACATTTGGACATGCTCGGGCTTGTTTGAGCTGCTGGTGTTAAGATAGTTGTTAGGGTTAATACTGGGTTGTTAGGTGTTGTTAGGTGTTGTCAGGTGTTGTTAACGTTAATGCTGGGTTGTGACAACTCTTTGGAATCGACACTACTGGTTACAAAAACAAAGGCGAAGAATGCAAGCCACAGCCTGTGATATATTATTGACTCTGGACAATATGTTTTTCTTGGAAACAAATCAAGACTGAATCTTACGCTACATAATATAATACTTATAATTGTTTTTGCCAAATCCTCACTGCTGCTTTCTTTAAACCTAACCCTTGATCTAACCCTAAATCTAACATTAACTTTAAAACCATTACCCTTATACCCTTTCTGTACTGGTAGCTTTTTATTTAAGATTCGTCACATATATGTTGCTGAATTAAGTATGTAAATATATATATTTACATCTAACGCCCTGTTACATACTTAGTAAAGCAACAATATAATTCTTCAAGTTTCAACTACAAACATAATTTTACAACTGATAGGATGTGAAAACTTAAATTGAGCTAGTAATTAAGATATTGCATCTTTGAATTGGCCACCCCTTCGTAACGTTATTTGAGATAGCAGCATGACCATGATCGGCCCATTTAATTCAAATCCACCAAAATTGTGGAATCCTGGGATTTGTTGATCAAATTAAGCAGAGAATAAACGAGAATGATCGCTCTAATATAGTTGAAGTTCACCCCTGCACAAGGTTCATGTTCATTTAGATAGCGCCATGTCCGTTGGCCCTGGCCCAAACGTTATCGAATGGGTTATAATATTGGGTAGCTAACACGCCCCCCCCCCCCCCCCCCCCCCCCCCCCCCCCCCCCCCCCCCCCCCCTAATTAATGTTCTACATATTTCAGGCGCGAACTCTAATCCTAATGTTGAGATCGAGGAATATGCAGAGGGAAAGTTCAGGGGAACTTATATCGCTAAAGAATCTGGTAAGTACACCAAAATATGGAACCTTGAACTTCTTTTAAATTAAATGTAACGTTAAATTTAGGTCGCAGAATTGAGCCTGTCCATAAGTTAAAAAAATATTTATTAGTCCTCAATAAGCATCAGTCCTCAATTAGATGTTCATTTCGGAATAATGATTATTTGAGACAGTTGTCAATGTTTCAAGAGCCAAAGAGTTTTTCGGCCAAAATTTTCGAGTTAATTCTGTTAGTATAGGCTTTGGTTGTTGACCAACTGCCAATAAAATTGTTAAGCAAGATTCCTTTGCCATTAAAATAGAAAAGAAATCTTCGTCAAACCCGAACGTTAACATACTGATCTACCTTTTGATCTACTACCTGTACAAATTGTATTTCTCCATTACAAACCACCCTATTCCTGCAGGTGATCATGACTTGTTCGTGTACTGGTGCAACGAGCCGGTTCCAGGAAGTCCTTTCCTGGTACACGTGGAGGAATCCCTCCCTCCCAGTGCTATGATAAAAACTACCGGCGGCAGGTGCGCTATTTAATAGGGGGGGGTGTCACGTCCGTCTATGTCCGCTTGTCTCATAGAATCCAAAAAGGACAGGACATAGGCGGACATAGGCGGACATAGGCGGACATAGACGGACATAGGCGGACATAGGCGGACATAGACGGACATAGGCGGACATAGGCGGACATTAATGGACACCTAAATTGCTAAATAAAATGTTCAATTTTTGCTGTTATAGGGGGGATCATGTTTTTTGTCCGTTCGGTACCCTATATTTTCAAAACGGACAAAAAATAGAGCGGACAAAAATGGACAAAAACGGACAAAAATGGAAATAACATTTAGATGCTTCATCCTCCTACTCTTCCTCCTCCTCCCCCTGGGTCTTCCTGATCTTCCTCAGTCCTCTTACTCCTCCCTTCCTCAGTCCTCCTCCTACTCCTATTCCTCGTCCTCAGTCCTCCTCATCAGTCCTCAACAGTCCTCCTCCTCCTGGGTCCTCCTCCTCCTCCTGAGTCCTCCTCCTGGGTCCTCCTCCTGGGTCCTCTTCCTCCTCTTCATCCTCCTCCTCTTCCTCCTCAGTCCTCAGTCCTCCTCAGTCCTCCTCCTCATCCTTCTCCTCAGTCCTCCATCCTCCTCCTCAGTCCTCCCCCAGTCCCCCTCCTCCTCCTCCTCCTGGGTCCTCCTGGGTCCTCCTGGGTCTTCCTGATCCTCCCCAGTCCTCTTCCTCCTCCCCTCCTCAGTCCTCCTCCTACTCTTCCTCCTCGTCCTCAGTCCTCCTCATCAGTCCTCAACAGTTCTCCTCCTCCCCAGTCCTCCTCCTCCTCCTGGGGCCTTTTCCTGGGTCCTCCTCCTGGGTCCTCCTCCTCCTTGGTCCTCCTCCTCCTGGGTCCTCCTTCTCCTCCTCAGTTCTTCTCCTCCTCCTCCTGGGTCCTCTTCCTCAGTCCTCCTCCTTCTCAGTCCTCCTCAGTCCTCCTCCTGAGTCCTCCTCTTCCTGAGTCATCCTCCTCAGTTCTCCTCCTCCTCCTCCTAGGTCCTCCTTCTGGGTCCTCCTCCTCCTCCTCCTCCTGGGTCTTCCTGATCCTTCTCCTCCCTCTCAGTCATCCTCCTCAGTCATCCTCCTCAGTCATCCTCCTCAGCCATCCTCCTCAGCCATCCTTCTCAGCCATCCTCCTCAGTACTCTTCAGTACTCTTCAGTCCTCAAAATGTTTGTCCGCTAATGTCCACCAATGTCCGCTAATGTCCACCAATGTCCATCCAAGTCCGCCAATGTCCGTCCGGGTCCGCCAATGTCCGTCCGAGTCCGCCAATGTCCGTCTGAGTCCGCCAATGTCCGTCCGAGTCCGCCAATGTCCGTCCGTGTCCGCCAATGTCCCAAAAAACACGTCCGTTGTCTCATAGAATCCAAAAAGGACAGGACATAGGCGGACATAGACGGACATGAGGGGGTGTCATGTCCGTCTATGTCCCCGATTTACCGCAAACCCCGATTTACCGCGGATGTTTCCTTTCCCCCAAACTCCGCGGTAAATCGGGGTTTTACTGTACCTTATTATCTATCTTATAGTTTAAGTCCTGGTATATGAAATAGGCGTAACAAAAGTAATGACATACGCTGCGCATTGAAATATGGAAATAAAGTTTCGGGCGAACCTAAAATCACGCATCTTCATGAACATGACTTAACTTGTTCGTTCGTTGTGGCTTGTGTACACAATAGCGTGGTCACATGTGGTCACGTGTACACAATAGCGTGGTCACATGTGGTCACTTTCGTAGACCGGTACTTTAGCTACCGATCCACCTGCGGCAATTTCATATACCAGGTCTTCGGTGTTCTTCAAGGTGTTTGTGTAGTGTTTTCGTATGTCCGTCTGTTTGTATGCCGATTAAACCGGAAATACGATCGACAAGAAGTTTCAACACGATCAAAGTATAAAAACAAGTGTGACTGACAAAATCTACAACAGCAGTGCTAATTAAAAGTAATCAAATTATAGGATGCTTACTCAACGGTTCAACTGCAGGCTATAAAGACCATCCCCAAATGACACTTAGGATAAAATTGATCTCTCAAAAAGCACGCAATCGATTTCATTATCGGTGTTATTTATTACAATTCAGGAGACACAACCCACGGTCCACTCTATCCGATGTTTGGTTTTGGGAAAAGCATCTTCCCTTAAATTGCAATCAAATATCGCTAAAAATAGCGTTATTTGACAGTTGACCCAAACTCAGCTGATGTTGGGTAAATCGATTATTTTACCTGACAGCTGTTTGCCACATTGTTTAACTTGTGTATAATAATTCACAAGTTAAACAGTGTGGCAAACAATTTAGCAAATAACTCATTATATTTCTACCTTCAGCACAATATATCATACGCTAATCGTAAAGTTAAAATGAAAGTTGCGCTCTTGTAAAATGCAATTAAAACTTGACAAATTTTATTGACATGTTTTGATCCATGTTTCATCTCTGAACCCAAATCTATCAAAAAACATAATTCCAGTACTTTTAATTGTTAGTGTAACTATTTATTCCGAAATCTTTTTTTCTTGATTATCTAAAAAACACACTTTTTAGACGTTGCCCCTTTCTATGACGTGTATGTGACTATATGTCGTTTGTATTCTAACGATGTCTAGGATCATGTGCACGTGACAACGAATGATCTTATACCTTTCATACTTTCTAGTCTGGTCAGTTAAGCAATTTATCTGCTAAGCACAGACTGTCTGGTTTGGGGTTGGGGAGGGGGCTTTGCCAATTCCTCTCAGCTTCTGATGAGACTTTGGACTGGGCCTAATTAGCCTAATTAATATTTAGCCTAATTATGATACAACAATTACACCTTTACACACAAGTGTTGACCTCTGGCCAGTGTGAACTTCAGCTAGGAATAATATGTTTCCATGGGACAAAAAGCAGCTAATACCTATTAAGCTATTATCATTCCCTTTATCTGAAACAACTATAAAGCCTATTTCGACAAAATTTTCACGAAAAACCCCCACTCTGTTAAAAGAATCAGAAAATCTGCACTCTTAGAATGGTCAGTCTGTCAGTATGACGGGTATCCACCAAGTGTTCAATAATTCGATACAATCCGCTCCCTCAGTGCGTACTCTTGTAACAAATCCACCAGTTACCAAGACACGTATATAATAACATATGTTATGAAGTTGCAAAGTGACACCCTGTATTGTGCACCTGTTTATTAGATCTGTATTAGTCAAGACTTTGTTTTGTGTTGTGTACTCTGATTTATTTGGTGTTTGTTTGTTGGATTTCTGCCCGACGTGCAACCCTTTAATAACTCACGTAATTCGTGTCATAATTGCACACAAATTTAAGAGATTGTAGACATGGCTCAAACTTAGACTTTCCTGAAAGTTTCGTAAGTTTTCATGGATTACAGTGGGTGTGGCACGCCACTCATGCATTGTCGTCATAAAATAAGTTGATTGTTCACAATTTAGCTTAGTAGTATGACCATTTTAAAATCTGGCGGATACTTGTTCTCAGCACTTATTCAGCGATCTCTTCACTCAATCAATGGCCTGTTCGGCCATTACGTTATTTATGAAAGGTTGCGTGTGTGCAGTTACTTCTGGGCCACCCTGTATCTTTTGTCTGTCGTGTCATCACAAAATGATGTAAACAGATTGTAAACATATTGCATACATGATATTGTGTCAGCATAACATCTTCCCACGCACTTTACCAAAATAGAATCAAAATGTAAATGTTGTTATAAACAAAAACAATATAAGGTGCCGCAAAAAGGAACACTATTATTATTTGAAAAGATTCATTCTTATAAATTTCAGAATATCAAATTTGTGAAGATTTCAATAATGTGGCGGCCTGCCGAACAGGCTGAACAATAATGATAATTAGTTCAGACTGATAAATCAGTCGGCAATAATTCGATTTGGTTTAAAACACCTCTTGTCATCATGACAAACTCTTCAAGATGTTAATTATCGCCTACACCTGGAGATGAACAATTCTCGCGGTGAACTTCAACTTCCTAACGAAGTACGAACCATTCCATAGTGTACACTTTCCACTTCTGTTGCCCTGGAGTGAGAAGTTAAGCTTCATAACAATGGAATTTCAGGGAATGGTTAATTCACCAAATGCCACATGGTGCAGGAATATCCGGTTTCACATGGTGTCCTTTTTTTCCTGTCCTAAGATCAAAGTTGGTTCTCCGCGGGCGCAAAAACAATTTGTGTTGATAGTGTGTCACAGTGCGCTTTGTGTGAGTTTAAAAAGACGCGCATTTCGCGCCGCCCACTTATTTTGCTGGCAGAATTTGCATGCATGACTCAATTTTAGGATGGTCGTGTGAGTCACTATACTAAGTAAGTCTTGATTGTTATACTGTTATGTACATAAGCTTATAATTAAGCCGTGCACTGTGATGTAATCAATGATCAGCAAATGATTTATTGATGAATAATGAATAAGAAACGTTGGTGATTTGTAAGCCGTCACAGTTTTCTTTTCCAAACTACTCCCCACTCTGTCCACGTTGAAACGCCCTGGTTTTTGGAAAAGTCCACTCCACATACTCATTCGTTCAGCAAACTTGCAAATTCCGTAAACGACCACATATTTTGTAATAACGAAGCAGCAATATTAACAAAAAACAATGAAACCAAAACAAATAATGAGAGTTTTTTAATTATCTTGGATAAACAGAAATTTTAAAAACCTATATTTCAGGATGTTGCAGATAGACACGGTACACAGAGCAGGGGAGAGTATAGAGTTAGATGTTGACACACAGGAGGCTGGAGACGGACAACTGGCGGCTGTAGCTATCGGACCTAAGGGAGACGCGGTCCCCGTGGAGATAATAGCCAACAGAAACAGAACATTTACACTGAAACTTCTTACTTCTAGGGGTGGCAGGTGGGTCATGAGTGCTGGCTTTTTTTACTAACACTAACTACTATTATTTATACAGGGTGGGCCTCAAAAGTCTACCCATCCTTATCTCTTAAAATTGTAACAGCTCGCTGAGATCTCACTAATTATTTGTAAAACAAAAAGTGGCATAACTTATGTTCTGATAAATATTTTTGCTTCTAAATTTCACAGAATGATAATAACAAGTAGCTAAACCTGTGTGGCAAGTTTTGTGTGATTGCGAGCTTCACTGAGCTTATTTGACCAATTTAGCCCCTGAGCGAGCTAGCTTGAATTTCTCACCCAGAACTGTTTACATTGGTTAATAGAAACCACAAAAAAAAATCCTGGGTAAAAAAATCAAAAAACCAGCGATTTATTCACGTTTTACCAATTCTATTCACCATGATCCATCGAACATTCCATTCTCTCTATATTTTAACTGATAAGTACTATCACAGATGATCCTTCCTGCTTGTTTATATCGTTCTTCTCACATGGAATGTGCGATGGATCATGGTGAATAGAATTGGTAAAACATAAATAAATCGGTGGTTTTTTATTTTTGTTACCCAGGATTTTTTTTGGTGGTTTCTATTAACCAATGTAAACAGTTCTGGGTGAGAAATTTAAGCTAGCACGCTCAGGAGCTAACTTTGTCAGACAAGCTCAGACTCACACAAAACTTAACAAGAAGTTGTGTCTAATTATGATTGACATTCTCTAAAAATTTGAAGCAAAAATATTAATCAGAACGTAAGTTATGGCGCTTTTCCATTCTGAAATAAAATAATTAGTGAGATCTCAGCGAGCTGTTACAATTTAAGAGATAAGGAAGGGTAGACTTTTGAGGCCCACCCCTATATTTTTGGTGTGGTTATTCAAGATATTGACTATTGGGTACCGGATAAGGCGTTAAACTTCACTTGGTGACAGAAAGAGGAGGAGGACACACCTCTGAATAATGGCATCTAGAATTTAGAATAGCTCACATAATGTGTGCACCATCAAGACCAACCCTATTTAGATCACTGGGAGACTTTGGGACCGGAAACTGATCCGGCCCCCAAAGAGGGGTCAGATCACGTCCTCAATTAGTGACGTATAATTAGTGATGTGATCCATGGATTGAATTTAATTGACATAGAAATGGGCTAGATCTGGGGTAGAGTTCACATGTCAATTCTGTAAATCATAGCTGTACATTAAGAAGTAAACATGATCTGACTGCTCGACTCGTAGATCACATAAGGGACGGGAGCTCTTGCTAAAGGGGGGGTTCTCGTATCAAGGATGTGAGACGTACGTGTCAAAGGCATGCAAGGGGAGTGAGCCGATCTAGTGTTCTAGGTATAAATATTGGGCGATAGAAGGTAGTAGTATCGCATTCTATCAACAGTTATGCCTACCTTCTCCAAGTAAACCAGACGCTACCAGGCTACCTAATATGGAATCCCTTCTGCCTCCGGATCTGCCCAACATACCGAGTCGAAGACTTCTCTTGAATTCGTTCGTCCTCCCAGCTGAGAGAGCCGCAAGGCTGGTTGCTTTTTTAGCTTTTGTCCCAGTAGCTGATGTTGAGGAGGCTTTCTTTGAAATAACTTTCTACATCCAATCTAACTATCCTGAGTTGATGGTTGTAGTGAATTATTTCGAGAAAACCTACTTAGGGTCAGCCATTGTAGACAGTGAGGTGAGGGTTCCTCCCACATATCCTTTAGAGTTCTGGAATCATTTCGCCAGTATTCTTCAGGATCCGGAGTTCCCTCGGACCTCTAACATGGTCGAGGGGTTTCACAGAGGTTTCAAAACCCGAGTGAATCGCCCAAAGCCCTCTGTTCAAGAATATTTTCGTGCTATCAAGGAGCAACAGGTTGTTACAGATTATCATCTGGATCGGCTTGCTGTTGGAAAGACTCCTTCCAAAAAGAAGAGGATTTCCAGCAGTATTCTGTACGACCTTTGTTCCTTCTACACGACATACCCAACAAATATTGAGTACTTGTTCGCTGTTGCGAAATACTTTGGTAATAATATTGAGTAATTTGTTGTATTCTGAAGTATTATATTATTAATCGATTTAACATTTTATAGCCAGCCAATACATTGTCTCAATTTAAAACAATATGTTCATTTCTTAATTTGTAGCTTCTATGTACAGAGTTGTCATATGAACTCTACCCCAGATCTAGCCCATTTCTAGGTCAATTATATCCAATCCATGGATCACATCACTAATTATGCACCACAAGCTTCAAGCTTGCATGTTAATTACTTGATGACGTATATGGTAGATCATAACACTCCGGCCCCAAAGTCTGGCAGCCATTTAGATAGTATTGAAAATATTGATCTTGACGATTTATGATAAAATACGAGTTCACAATATTCATTATTCATCATGATGATATTATGTTAAAGGTGGGTCACTCTAATCGGAGCAGAAAGCACCCTGAGGATTAGTTTTCTGAAAAGCAATGTAACTGTTGCTTTACCCCGCATAGGTGTGATAAGATTAATACTCTTAAGGACCTTAATCATCTTCTGCAATAAACTCTATCTTCTTTTACAAAGTTTTTATTAATCCACGTAAATAACAGTGGTTTCTCCAACAAATTTTATAATATAAATGAATTTTATCCAACCTATAGAAATATACACCCTTTTCAATCTCAGATTATAGAAAACCTACCAGATAGGTCACATACTGCAGCACATACAACTGGTACCTCAGACAGCATTACGTGATTCGTGATGCTGTTTCAGATTCTAGCTGTACGGTATCTATTACACGCTCCGTAATACAAAACAGTGCATTTCTGATAACGTATGTAATTTAGCGGAGCACTGTTTAGGAGTCGCATAGCGTATAGTATATCTATATATATAACAAGTTGAACATTTTATTTCTCCTATGCACTGTAGTCGCGATCTTCAATACTCTCAACCACAGTGTATGATATAATGTGTGTCTTGGATACGAACTTTGTTTCAACCTCACTGCTCAAATCGTTAAGAGTGATGCTTTCATCCAAAAACAAACAGTGAGGGTGCGTATTATCCTCTGATTAGTTCCCAATGATCTGCGTAACAGCGTATTATATTGCAAATGTTCAAATTAACCATTAAATATTGACGTAACTGGTACACTATAAAACTCACTGCGGATCTACAGATGATTGAGGGAAGCGAATTTGCAAATCTGATATTAATATTAGACGACTAGACACGAACAAAACGTGACAAGTGTTTTGACATGTCACGCTGTAAAAGGTCAACTTTTAATGTGATATATTGATAGGTTGCTAGCACATGACGGTTAAAGAGTTCGGGTCGCTTTGTCATACTTTCACAGAAAATATATCTATGTATTTGTAGATGGACACAGTTTACACAATAATCAAATAATAGTATATTGCGGCAATGCTATTGCGGCAATGTTATTGCGGTTAAAGGATGGAGATGGTTCAGAGAGTTATGTAGCTATCAATAGTGCAGGCTTTATTGAACTCTAGTTTATTCTAAGAGCTATCCTCAACATTATTTGTTTATTGGTAATCTTTTTTTGCTCTTATGAGTGGGTCAATCATTTATTTTGAATTGTAGTTGACGAAGTGAGAGTCTCCACTCAGTGTGTTAAAACATAATTCTTTGTCGACGTTTCGGCTACATGCCTTTGTCATAGACAGGACGTATTGATAACTTATATAGCTGCAAAGTAACAATGTTAAAATAATCTATTAATATTACGAAATATTAGAACAACAAATAACATCTTGAAACCCATACAATGAACAATACAAGTGATAACGCGAATCAACCACGTACTCATTACATAGAATCCACATACCCCAAATACAACCGGCAAAATTGCGAAACAACGATCACAAATTTTTTCAAAAGAAACATATATAACGGCTAAAAGAATCCACACCGCATCAAGCCGTGAACAACCTCATAGTACTACAAACATTTTACCAAGATAGCTCCTTCATAAAACTGAGTAATCAAAAATTATTTAGGTTAATAAGTTCAATATTACATTAACTTCCGAGTATATTTTATCCAATCACCTTCATTTACGGACTCAGATAATTGAGTGTTTATTTCTGGGTTTTCACGTTTTATTAGAACCGACTGCCACAATTGACGGTCCACATAATCTTTGCATCTATTGCGAACTATAAACCGAAACGGTATGTTTGGCATTGAAATGTCTGCATGCTCCTTTAGGTAGTGCTTTCCCATGGCCGTAGATTTGTTGCCATCCCTTACTGATTTGTAATGTTCCCAGGCTCTACTTCTTTTAAACCTACCAGTTTCCCCAATGTAGGACTTATTACATATCTGGCATATTAATTGGTAGCAAATGTTTTTGATCATGCAGGATTTATCGCACTGGTAGCATTTGCTGTCACTTTGTTGGAAGTTAATGTAATATTGAACTTATTAACCTAAATCATTTTTGATTACTCAGTTTTATGAAGGAGCTATCTTGGTAAAATGTTTGTAGTTCTATGAGGTTGTTCACGGCTTGATGCGGTGTGGATTCTTTTAGCCGTTATATATGTTTCTTTTGAAAAAATTTGTGATCGTTGTTTCGCGATTTTTTCCGGTTGTATTTGGGGTATGTGGATTCTATGTAATGAGTACGTGGTTGATTCGCGTTATCACTTGTATTGTTCATTGTATGGGTTTCAAGATGTTATTTGTTGTTGTAATATTTCGTAATATTAATAGATTATTTTAACATTGTAACTTTGCAGCTATGTAAGTTATCAATACGTCCTGTCTATGACAAAGGCATGTAGCCGAAACGTCGACAAAGAATTATGTTTTAACACACTGAGTGGAGACTCTCACTTCGTCAACTACAATTCAAAATAAATTATTTGTTTATGTCTGACGTCTGTATAATATGTATTATGTGTATACATTCCTGAGAATGTACTTCGCTGCTGATAACGAATGATAATCTCAGGTACTTAGTGAACGTTTACTTCAACGGATCCCACATTCCAAACTCTCCCTTTAAAGTGCGTGTGTGTAACCCGGAAGCGATATGGGCAGAGGGTCCGGGCTTGATGGACAGTTTTGTGGGTGATCAGGGCGATTTCCAAGTCTTCACCAGAGACGCTGGACATGGTACACTAAGTAAGTATAACATTTTATAGTTGAGTTTTATTTAGACAGACGTTATTTTCAGGTCACTGTGCAGTGCTGCTGAACTAGGGCCTGTGAATTCTTTATCTAATCTGTACGAGATTGAAAGCGGAAAATTATGACCTTCTCTATTACAGGTGTGCGAGTAAACGGACCTAAAGACAAATTTCGAGTAGACATGTGGAAGGGCGCAGAACGGACCGTCAACTGTAGATACAACCCAGAAGTAGCTGGAAAGTACACTATCAACATCAAGTGGGAGGACGAGCATATCAAGGTAAACTTCGCGTTTATCAAATGAATGACACACCGAATAGATATGAGTGGCTTTTATATCAATTATAATCGAGCTAATGAATTTGTACGCGCGTTTATGAGTCACGTGATCACTGTTTGACATCACCGTCGGCTCACCAACGATAACATTATTTAATTGCTTTGATGTAATGAATTCGCACTGCTCTGTGATTAAGCTAAGGAAGCATAATTATTATAAAAATCCCGTTTTTAATGAAGCGATGTCATTTTGGGGATTGATTTCTCGTCTTTTTACGTCTTGTATCTTTAACTTAATTTATTTCTATTGTATGTGTTGCTTATTATCTTCGATTTCAGGGTAGTCCATTCACGATACAAGTCAGAAAACGTCCGGACAACGGATCAGACATTGTAGCGAGATGAGTTTACGATTACCAGACTTTACTGAGTGTACGGTACAAATAGTACCATAGTACTGTAAGGACTTAATTCTTGACTTCGCTGTCAAGGCAGCGTCTAGTACCCCTTTTTCAACTCTGACCATCTATTGTAGCTGTTGTCTATTCTTTTACAATCCTGAATCTGTTGTATCTGATATTTCTGCTACAGAAAATATCTGGCACAGAAAATATGATAGAGTGTAGAGGAGGTTTCGTCTACCGGAAATATAAATATCTCCGAGATTGATCTCTTAATGGTTCTTATTAAAACATGACAGTCGTGAGCACAGAGCATTGAGCGTGAGCATGTCTTCAAAATGAGTATAATCATCGAATATACGCACTGAAATTCTGGACAAAGAGCCAACCTCTTTGCTGATATGACGTGACGATTGGGGTCATCTAAGAAAAGTGAGCGAACACGCAATTAATTTGAGTAATGAGATGTATTGTTATCTGTAAATTTTAATAATATTTGATTTGAATTTTATTGCTATATGCTATAACGGATTTGTGAATAAATTATGGACAGAATGTTTGTGATCAGTAAACAATAAAGTATAAACATGTAGGGTGAATTTTATGGGCATATCTGAAAGTATGGTTAATTTGTAGAGAAAAAAGTTTAGAGAAGCACATTTTAAATTCTACGCTTTATTAACAATCTAATCATAGTTATATTGATGAAAATAATGCCTTTTTGGGCGTTTATTTCTCTTGTGTCTTTCTTTATATTAGATCACTATCTCCTGCACTTTATTGCTAAGCACTAAGAGTAAGAATATTCTCAATCTTGTTGATAATTAGTCGTGAAATTTTTCACTGTCAGATTATTTAACTTCGTTTACTGTCTTTTAATTTTTGAGTAACTCAAAAGTTTATTGTGAATTACATTTAGATGAAGATATTGTATTATGGTTTTTAAAAACTTGTTCAATTTTTTTTTGTAGTTGTCAGTAATTGTACTGCTTCACTGTTCAACTTCACATGTACTATACAATGTACCCTTGCCACACACGTTGCCAGCTCCGCGTGCAAAACGGGGAATGCAACGTGTGTCAAATCCACCCCCTCCGCCGCGCCGGTCAGATGAGTTACTGGGCCGCGCTCAGCATGTCATTCCGCCGAATCTCTATTCTATGAACATTATAGCCTGAGGTCCCCAGGTAATCAGATGAGATGATGGGCCGGTTCACTGAGTCTAGAGTCATGCAGCGTCTGAAATTTGAAAATTTGATTAAATGATTTACAATTTATTATTATTGATGTCGACCCTTTACTTTACTTGCACTATATAAGTATAACTCATAACTCTGTATAACTCATAAATCTATTTTCTAAATTTTTTTTCTACTAATTCCGACACACAACAGCTCGCGGCCGCGCCTATCGATCACGTGACTTTGGTTTTATTGCTAAACCAATTCACCTAACCATGTGCTTTCGCGCCACTGCGGGCGCGCTTGTTTCACAAGTAAAAAGCGTTGTAGCGCTATGCACTACTGGGCCGCGCCGCGCATCTTTTATCTGGGGACCTCAGGCTACCATGTTCATTGACCATTGTTAATGGTCTGGCCCGGCGCGCGCTATACTTCGTAGCACTTGCCATGTTGAGAAGAAAGCGGCGAGCGCTACTTCGAAGAAATTTAGACGAGTAACATCCGTCAATCATGTTAATAAACATAGATAAATAGAGATTCGGCGGAATGACAGGCTAAATGCGGCCCAGTAATGCATCTTGCTCTATCCAGAGCCCTTGCGCTTGCAGTAGCGCGCGCCCGAAGTGGCGCGAAAGCACATGGTTAGGTGAACCGCGCATCTTTTCGCAACCACATGCAGATCGGCGAGATGCGAAGTTAAGGATTGACATCGTGAATTAAGTAAAGGGGCGGGCGCGCGCCACTGCAAGGGCTCTGGATAGAGCTTAGAGCAAGCCTCGGGCCATTTCAAGGCAGAAATGAGAAGGCGGCGCGCTATTTCGAAGAAATTTAGAGGAGTAACATCCGCGTCAAATATTGACGTAGTGGATGGTTATTGGTTAAAGTAGCTTCTTAGCTGGGGATCTCAGGCTATTATATTTATGTTTATAATCATAGAGATAAGTATTGTTATTATCATAGTAGTAAAGGCGGAATGACAGGTTAACCATTGTTAATGGTCTGGCCCGGCGCGCGCTACGTCGTAGCAATTGCCTTCAGAAGAAAGCGGCGCGCGAAAACGAGTAAAATCCAAAAACAAGCAGTGGCCTTCGGCATTGATTCACGATGTCAATCCTTCGCAACTCACCGATCTGCATACGTCAATCTGTGGTTGCGAGAAGCATTATTTGATGCGCGCGCGACCCAGTAGTGCATCGCGCTACAACCTTTGGCACTTATTGAACCCTCCTCACGCCTTTATTAATTTATACATTATTGATATTGTTTGATTGTGCCATAAAAATAAATAATTGTTTTATTAAATAATTTCTGAAACAAGAAAATAAACATAGTAATTTAGCATCAAAAACATATCCAACCTTAACATTTCTTATTTATTTTTTTGTGAAAATTTATTGGGGAGAGAATAATATTTATTCGATAGTCTAGTCTGATATTGATATTGATATTGGTTATATTGATATTGTTATTATTGAATGAAGCTAACTCCAGACATAAATAATACTACTTCTTTTATTTAACAAAGGGACAAGTTTGCATAAATGTCTATCCAACCAAGAATTCAGGAGGCAAGGGTGGGTGTGTAAACTTTGCAGTCTGCACTCTCCAATCCTGTATCACCCTAATCAAATCAAAATATAATGACACAAACATCATCACACATCATCAAAAATATATCTACTAAAGTTTTAAAATTATCTTTAATCTATTAGCCTAAACAACCAAGTTAAAATGAATCTAATTTACATACTTTCCACTACAATATAAGTTGATAAATCGTTTTTTAGCAACATGAGGATTACACACAAGATATTCATTGTGCTTCTCTTTATTAGTAGCATAATTTAATCCCTCGATCTTTCCTAATACTTCGTCCGAAACATACCAAAAATGACTATCATTTACAGATCCGTTTAAAATCCTTGATTCTTTTCGACGTATTTTTGTTAAAAGTATATATACCTTCCGTTCACTCTTTTGCTACTCCAAGTCCCCTAAGATATCTGGTCTAAAGTTTGTGCTAGTTATATTTATAATATATATTTTTGTCTGCTTTAACTGATACTAAATATAATTGTTGTTTTCTTGAAATTGTTCATGTTTTCTTGCCAATTCCAATGTAAGCTATACTAGGCAAGCCTATGAAAAATGTTTGCTCTTCCAAAATGTTGGGATTTTCATTTTGTAAATTATAAAATTGCCTAAGTTTTGTTATTCAACACAACGGTTACCCAACTTGCTAGTATCTTGCTCCGTTTCCTTCACTAATGTGGTGAAGCGGAAAGACTGACAAAGTTTGATTGTAGTTAAGCGGCTGGAAACCCAAAACATCCATTGATTACAGCTTTTGAGTTGGAAGCAAATGTTGGAAAGCAAATGTGTTATGTCCATATTTTTTTACTTTGCTACCAGGAGAAATTTGCAACCCTAGATGCAATATCCCATGATTATATTCAACGAGTTAACTGTCTGTCCTAAAATGAATCTGAAAACGTTTCTTTTGAAACGTGCTTATGACAAGTCTCTGCTGCTGCATCTTTTCTGAGTTTAACCTGAGCTTTTCAGGTGATCATGTGTCTTGAATTATTTTTGTGCATATTTTATTAAGTTGTTATGCTGCTCTAATATAAAATTTTAAAATATCATCACTGTCATTTAATTTTTATTAAAGACGATGGAAATGTTTCCAATTGGATGCAGATGAGGTGCTTTCATTGAATTTCTTGTTTCATTGTTACATGAGGCAATTAAAGTGTTGGCTGACAATATTATAACCACCCTTGTTCTAGTCCCAAGATCGGCACAAAAGTTTGTTTGGGTCATTAGAAGACAGTGACTAATAAAAGTATTTTGCTATCTTCAGAATCACCAAACAGTTTATAAGGCCCACATTCTAACAGTTAGTTCAGAAATTGCAGTCCTTATAAGGATGTCTCCCGAACTTTACATGAAAATCTTCTTTCATATACATATATTTAATCATTTCAGACATAATGGGATCTTCAACTCAGCAATCCCAGAGTCAAGATTTTTGGTCCACTGGGAACTTATAGATTAGCCACAAGACTTCCAATATATAATAGTATTTTGTCTGTTGACTTTAAATCTTGATCTAGAGTGTCAAGTTTGTTTTCAATGTAATGTTCATAAACTGTATCATAGATTATAACACCTACTGTACTTTCCCTAGCATATGTATAGATTTAGAGAATACTTATAAATATAGGCTAGGAGTTTCCTCATCGGATGGACGGACATATAGTACATCAAGGCAATATCGACTTCAAGGAGGCAAAGGTAAATTTTATTTATCTGTAACCTAGAAATAGTAAAAATTGAATTATCGTGAACTGTGTTTCTAATTACATTCTAATTACATTCTGATTACATTATAATTGTATGTTGATGACACTGGACACAATTGTGTCTCGTACCTTCTTTGGTCACAATTTCTCAATAATTGAGAGTCTATTTTAAATTGTATTCACGTCCACCTTTGACTTGAAAAGTGTTCTAACCGATCTTATAATATTTTCAGAGTAAATGGAAATCAAGATGGGCTATCCTGGAGAAATCAGACCAACCTGTACCACCAGAGGTTGACACAGACAATATGAGTAAGTTGTTTGACAGTTTTTAATTTTTTAATAGCATTGCATACCAAGGGAATATCTGGTAACATATAAGTGTTTTATAGGCATATAAAAGTTTTTCATGTTAAAATAACATTCTCAGCCCTTGAAAATTGTGATTGATCGTCAGTCTTAATATTCAACCTTACAGGACACTCAAACTACACAAGTTTAGTTATTCGGAAGAACCGAGAGGGAGAAGTACGTCTTGCTATCCCCCTCTATTACTTGTGTGTTGTTGACAAATACACCATCGACAAGAAAACCTATGGTAAGTGCATTGTCCATCAATTTGTATTGAAACCAGAATTACAAGTTGATATTTTAGGTTGAGAGGCGGTTTTCTCTGCTAATTTATTCTCAAACTTAATCAGGAAATTTGCTGTGTAACTGATCTGAATAACTGTTGTTTTTAAAATAGCTGCAGTGATTGCCACAAATCTGATTCTATAAAAGTAGAAATTGGATTATGTCACTTCGTTTATTTCGTCCGTGAACTAATGATAAATAATAATCCAGCCACCGATAATAATGGGACTTTAAAATGTGTATGCCGCACCATACTTACATGGTTTATCGATAATGTATTTGCGAGATCATGTGGGCTCCAGGAAATTACACCTAATTATGTCTAATTGGAGCGATCCATATTCGCCACCAAACCCATGTCGGTAGTAATGGGGTGGCTGTCGTAGAAGTCTCAGTCTGTCGTCCTATTTAGCCGAACTGCAAAATGGGTTCTTTCAGAGCTGAACAATGTAACATTGAACTAGAGTGTTGAATGAGTCAATATAATGAGCTTAAGTGCTAATATATCAGATTATCACGTCTTGGAAATGACTTTGTCAAGTTAGAATTGGGTCTGACACCTATTAATGTTTGAATATATCTCGACCTTTTGTACATCAGCACTTAAACCGACCTACACAGAAATCTTCAACTATTTATAACTTTAAAACTCAAAAACTGAACGCTCTTTTCCAGGAATCACGCTGATGGTAGCGAACAAGCCCACAAACACCGCCGACACCTACCTACTCCAGTGCGAGACCCAAGCCCAGACGGACGTGTGGCTTGACTACTTTAACTCTATCGTCGGGGCAGGTTCGTGTGTTTGTCCTTGTTTTTAAACTGTTCCGGTCCGTTTGGACTGCGGGTAATTTGTTTCCAAACTTTCTAAAACGTTCCTGATGTCATGATCGTATGACTTCGTAATTTGACGCCTATAGTTGCACTGCTTGGTGCCAAGTGAGTGCGGTCTTTGAGGAATCACGATCAGTCATGTTAGGCATTTCCTTTATCAGAATGTTCAAAAGAAGCGAATACTTTGAGTTAACTCTGGATTACGTGTACCTCTGAAGTTTATACCATCAATTAGACTTAACTTTAAACTGGAGAGAGTTAGAACTTTAGACTGAACTTTAAAAACCACTGGACTGAAGTGTTACCTGTTAAGGCGTGAAACACGGTCCAATAGTGCTGCAACTAGTGCCCTTTGATAGGACATGAGTAGGGAAACTGTGACTTGAGAACTTGGTGAGGTGGTAACAGAGGTCAAGTTGGTAATGGAGCCAAAAGTTGTGAAAACTTGGTCGTATCAGAATATTGGCGATTTTAATACTGCAAAGATTAAATATTGTACAGTTTGGCCCAACATACGTGAGGTAACACGTGCAATTGGTACAATTTTAGGTCCACCCTGTACAAGGAACCAATTATAAGTAACTGTGTTGCAAAACTGTGATAATAAGTAAGCTTCTCTTATTCACTCTTTGTTTAACACGTCTAACCAAATGTTTCTTTTCTCCTCCTCGCCGAGTCTATTTTTATCTAGTCAAACAGCCGCACTGTATTTCTCCAAAACTCTGCACTCGTCGATAAAACACATACTATCCCGTTAATTCCCTGTCGGGTTCATATTATGAATATCTCACTTACACGTAATATCACGTGACAATGTCAGAGGATCCTCCTGATGAACATTGAACATATTAGTCAAACTGAGACTAAATTAATCTTAAAACTTCTAGAATAGTGAGCATATATCTGATCTGTGAAGTAATTGTGGAACTTGCCCTGCGACCTGCACTGTGGACTGTGCACTGCACTTCACTGTTCACACTTTGTGCGCATTGTTCTTTGCATTTCCGTATGCAGGGTGCTTTTGTCCGGCCAAGGTGCTTTTGTGCGGCTCCCTGTCTGTTGCAACGGGAGCTTCATTAATAAAACCCGCGTTATTGGATAGGTATAATAAAACTTAGCAATTATTATTTTTATGAATGATGGATGTCGTAATGCCCTATTATTACTAAATCCGAGAAATAAATATTATTAGGTACATGAACAATATCTTGGGTTGAAGTCAGGTAGCTTAAAGTTCATTTTAAAACTTACAGTTCAATTCATATACTCCTCAACACAGCTCTCTTATTTCCAAATGTGAAGCCTTATTATCAAACTAGATACATCCTAATACTACCATGAAATTTAGTTGAAAGTGCTTCTAAACCAGCTTCATTTGACTTGGCGTTTAAACCTGTCCGTCAACAACTCATTAAGAGTTATTCTCTCTCTCTCTCTCTCTCTTTTAAAAAGTCTAATTGGACCTCTGCCAAAATTCCACAGAAGTCTCGGCAGCTACATAGGGAGACTCCTTTACGTCGGAGTACTGTCAAGAGTAGCACAACTCAAATCAGCAGCTGTGCACGTGGGTCAATATAATATTCTGTATTTCCCTGTCAAATTAAATTGCTCATCAAACTCCGATCCTTACTTTGGCATTCTAAACTGTACTTCATCGCGTAAAACGTCAATATCCAAAGCTTCAGTAAAAATCTCATCACGTGACTATCACAATTTCTCTCCACGTGGACGGACTGCAATTTGAAATGTCTCTTAAATATGCGGGTGAAGCCTCAAAGGCCAATTTATTGAAGCTCTAGATAGATGTCCGCATCATGACTCATTCTTCAGGGACATATTCTGATCATGAATCAGGACTGTTATTTAACTGCTCAGAATTTCTCGACGTATGATTTCCTCAAATTTTGAGCTGTAGGATGAAACCGGCTGGTACGAATTTTTTGGAAGCTCCTAAATCCCCCAAATTATGCGACACGTTTTAATTATTTGCTCATAGAGACTACTCGTTGAAATATATCAAAATAGACGATGCAAGGCAAGTCTCGTCGTGGTATGAGAAATGTTATTTAGCGAATAGTAGGGTCTAGAAATAAGAAATTTCTCTGTGTTTTCAGTGAGCGTGTAACAGTGTACATATTTCACCTTATGTACATTTTCTAAATCTGGGAATGTTGGCTATCATAGTATCATGAGCCCCTGTTATATTGTAATAGCCCTCCCCTTGCCTACTCAAATTAAGATTACCCAGGCTCTCCCCTTTAATCACCCCCCTCAGCTGATCAGACCGCTTGAATTACGTCATCTGACGTGTCACGTGGTACTTGAAAACTGTGAACTTTTTGGTGAACTTTCTTTAGTTGCTATGGGACGACGTAATGTGGATGGAGATTGGAGAAGTGTAGACTGCAGGGTGGACAGTGTAAGTTCGACTAGATAGACTAGAAGAAACCGAGGGAGAGATGCTCAAAGACACTTCTAACTAGACTTAACATCACAGAGATATAATAATGAAAGTTAACGCTTATTGTTTGAGACTGGATATGGGTTTGAAGCCAAAACTTCTTTGAGAATGTTGCAAAGAGCTAGAAAACGTCTGTATGCCATTGAATGGGTTTCTGTATGAGCTCTATCGAGCTTCTCAAGGCGTGACATTTTGTTTTTCACAGTCGAATCGAAACTTTAGAGTCTGGATAAGATCTTTTGCGGTTTATTGTATAGAAGATGCTCATACTGAACTTTCAGGAACATATTATACTGCCCATCCAATTATCATTACGATAACTTCTAAATATACTTGCTGGGAATTTTAAAATGATGATACCTACTAAATCGTCACGTAGATTACAGAAGTAGAGCTTCTGATACCGTAGTTTGAATCCCATAAGCATGATCTATTCTCATAAACACTATCTGTTAATAGAAATATCATCACAAAGCATTCGAAGAATTCACTACGGAGTTTACCAAGCTTTGGGAGGTTTTAAACCTTATGATCAAATAGTGCTAATCGTTATTTTAGCTCCGTCACCAGGTCTTGCTTGGCGCCTGGGTTACCCTGGGTATGCCGTTTGTAGGAACTGTTTGGAACATATCCCCTCGTCTGAAACCTGCTACTTACGTAATCACTAATAACTGATTGAGGTGTGATTAGATAAAATTTACGTTGTGAATCACACAGTGGTTCAGATGATTTCAACGTAGACCACGCTTGTAATTGGATTAGGATTTCCAAGCGCACAAAGTCATTGATTGTATTTCATATTTGTGTGTAAACTTAACAAAAGACAAATTGCTGCAAGTATAATCGCGGCTCAGAGAGAGAGAGAGAGGCCACGCCCGCTCTACTATTGTTTAACAGGTACTGACATCCCACCGGTATTATATAGAAAAACACCTTACATCATGTCATTATATTGTAACTACACACACAATCAATAGTCACTATACTAATCTACTACTGAGAGTTACAGTATGTATTGTGGGGACTTATGTAAACACGGTTTTACATGCTCTCTCTCCTATCCTCTGTGGTGGTGGTGGCCATGTGTAGTGATGTGTTGTAGGTAGATTTCAAGGAATTTATCTTTCCTTATAGTTAATAGGATTAAATAATCTGGACTCTGGAGCTCATTCTTTCAACTCCGGGTAGAATATTATAGCTTAGATATTAGATTAATGATTATTAAAAAGGATTCGGTATTAGTATAGTACTATGTAGATGTACTGAAGTGGTATCCTAAGAAGATTCTTGATCTTTTGATCCTCATTTAACCCTCAATCAAGTTTCCTATCATTCGGCTGAGTTGACCGAGGAGACATTGCACAGATGTGTAATTTTGCATAGATCCAATAATGAATCCTTAGCTACTCCCTAGAGGATTCAGTAATCACCTGACCATTTCCTCTACTCAGCTTTTTAAATTTGTGTTTGGAAAATGTCAATAAGATGTACACTATGCATGCCTAACAGACGGGAAAATTCCGTCGAGACCAATTTAAATATTTCAGAAGGGGTCATTCGTCCGAGAAGACCTTGTGAATTTTAACTATTTTCACACTACTACTTAACGGGCTTGAAAGTGATTCATGTGAATATGAGAATATGTGGGAATATTTGAATATGATTCAGTAAAAAACAGGTATCGAGTGTGGTCTACACAGTTTATATCACACATGATTATATGTCTAGGTTGTATGTTTGATCCAACACCAACATGTTATATCGAACATCACAATACAGCACATAATATAATCATTGCTATATCTGTGAGTTTGCTTGGACAGTAAACTGTGTTGAAATGATAAAGTTGACATGTTGTTAAACAGCACACAGGCTCTACACGGCGCACGAGGCGTCAAGATTTTGGCTGGTATTACTTTGATTTACTGTTTAGTGCTGCTCAGTTCGAGTTGTAATAAGTTAGGACGACAGAGAAATCGTAGTAAATATTATTTTTTAATCTGCATGCATACAATGGATTATTGAATATATATTGTGTGTGTACGTGGCTTTTAAATGTCAAGGTGTCAGAAGTACATTTAAAAGTGCCGGTAATATTGAGGGTATATTTCGTAACCTTTTGAGGATGTTGCCGAATAGGGACTTGAATAGGGTTATATAACAACAAGTAATGATTTCTGAGCACACATCCAGAATAATCTAGAAGTTTGCCCCTCTCCGAACTTCTACACTTTAACCGTCTCCAAGACTCAACAGTCCACTACAACTGAAGAAGGCTTCAGAAGAATAAAACTTAATCAATGAAATTGAGAAAGTCGTGTATTTAAGAAACCATGAAATTAAGAAGGGGTTGAGAAGTAGGAAATTAAGAAACATTTAAGGCAGGGATATTGGATGGAGGAGTAAATAAATGTTTCAGGAGCGTGAAATTAAGAAATTAAGAGTCAATATTTCTTACTTTCATGGATCCCTTAATGTCATGGAATAAAGTGATAAAGAACTGACCGAAGAGGCAGTGTTTTACACCGTTCTGAGTCAGTGTAAAGCTGCGGAATGTATGTAAGGATTTATCAAGAACATAGATCAGAGAAGTTACTCGTCATGGTTGATTATTCATGTGTGAACAGATAAGGGAACGTTAAAGTATAATTATCAATACCTCTATGTCTTGTACTACTACATTATTACTAATCTCAACCGATGAGAATTAGTACTCGTACAGAGATAGAAACATATGACGGATTTACTGATGACTTTAGTGCGAAGTGGCAACTTTGTAAATAGAAATGGCAGGAGGACTCAATAGGTGCGAGCAGCGAGCCGTCACCAAACCAATTATCTGATAATTATATAATTACCATGATAATTATCCGAACAGAAAGTTACAATTTAAGCAGCTGGTTAAGTACCTTGTTATCCTGTCTAATTAATACTATTATAACTTTATTACTAGCATACCAAAACTGCCGGCTGGGCTTAATTTTCAACTTTGCGTAAATTATCAGAGTGTAATATTGAGCGATAATGTTTCAATAAGATTAGTGTGATGATTATATTGACACTTAATACCGTATACATTATACAAGTAATATGCTTTAAATCTAATCCTAGGTTTAACCTAATTTGATAAATACCTAAAGCCGTTTCATTATTATCAGTATTAACTTAAAATGTATCATTTTAACCTAATTTACACACATTTCGATCAATGAAATTAAGTAATTCACAATCAATTTTCCTCAGATATGCACAAGTTCGAAGTAAAACTTCCGAAGATCATCAAAACGAAGTACAACGGACCCGGCTGGTTGTATTTCTACGAAGAGCAGAAGTTTGTCACCATCACAACCGACCACAAGATACCGCAATATTACGGCACTTGGCCTATTCAGGTAACTCAAACTGCTCTTTTCAAACTCTATTTCTCAAAATTTAAATCCCTTGGTTAATTTTCACTTTATAATACTAATGTTTATTAATTATTCTCGCTTTGATACTTGTATGGTTCGGAATAATCATGGCTTCTCTTTTAATAGTACGACTAATGTATTACTCATTCAACCAATATACTACTGTATATACCATCGGAGTCCTCCTTCTACCGGAAGCTGAGTATGACATTTTATAAACAAAGCAAAGAGAAAACATTTAAACACCTTGTCCTTAGTTTTAGAAAGAGGAGTAAGCAGCTACTACTGACAGGTCTCATTATATGGTTTTATTGGTTGACCCTAATTATAGCTGCAAGCCATACGGTCTGTGGTTGCAGAAACCCTCTGATGTTAGATCCATTTTCGCGGGCTCAATCCCCCGACCGCAACTGCATAATACTTCGTGACCCTTTCATACAGAAAAAAGAATTATAACTGCATAAGTTTTCGAAGCCCGTCAGGAAGTCGACTAAGATCTCAGTTCTTTAGCCGGGCATCTTTGTTGGGGGATGGTTTTTGCCGGTTTTTAGTAAATATAATATAACATATTCTGACGTTGCTGACAAGTCTCTGACAGATGTAAAGACCATGCAGAATATAAAAATATATACATCATTTCCGCGGATGTTTCACCCCGTCTTTTTAAAGTTATGGTCCCTGTAAGAGTTCACTGTTCAGGGAACCCCCGAGCTCCCCGGGCAACTCGGCAGAATATAGACACTTTAAAAAGCTAAACAGATGGTCCTGCCAGGAACATGGTGTCACGTGACGCAGCAGGTATATTGTGTACAGTGTACGGGCCTGTCCCGTGGTTAATTAATTTAGATAATCTGGAGTCCCGGGAGCTGGGTGTAAAACCCGCCGTGCTCCGGTCATGTCTCGAGTTTCAGGTTTATGAGTTTTATCACTTAAAACTTGGGATTTGCGAGCAGATTGTAGCCTAGGTTTGGGTTTATGATGAGGAGTGCTACGTGTAGGAAAGGAGGGCTACGTGTAGGGAAGGAGGGCTACGTGTAGGAGGAGAAGGAGGAGGGTTGTCAGAGTATAAGATGGTTGGCGCTACTACTACAACAGAGTACTCATTGTTTGTTGTAGTGTTTCCTTGCACGTGAAATGAGGGGAGAAGAGTTTAGATATCATTCTAGGGGATGAGACGATATGGGGAGTGCTTTGAAATAGTAAGATCATAAATTGCAATTTGAGACGTTGAGTCATAGTATCAGGGTTACAAGGAACAACGATAAGACATTTTGTTTTGCTCGAAAATGACCTACATTTTGTGTATCTGGCCGATTTCCTTTTTTAGATTAACATACACAAGGAAGCACATCTGGAAGTTTTGCATTCGAGAGTTACGTATCGACTGCCAGAACGTTCATACCAGGTTGATCAGTGATTTCAGACCTAAGATAAGATCGGGTGTAAAGACGTAATGGTTGATGGTTCTACCTCTGTCATCAGTACACCGTAACGACGTCACATACCTAGTTCTGAAGATGACATTACTCGTAACGTCTGAAAAAGGTGCGAAATTATAAAAGAGCGACAATTGTTATCAGTCACGGAAGTCATCCAATCATTATTCAATTATTCATCACAGAAGTAGAAGGATTACTATGTAAAATGAAATGGAATGTCATTAGTAATTGTCCAATTATCGTTTGTCTTGAGCTACCATTGTGTAAGATAATGGGTTAATAAAGCCAATAAAAGTTTGGACGCGCCTATCACCTATGTAGTATGTATAACTCCTTTTGTAACTAATAAATTCCATTGTAATGAACTGCGGAGGTGTGTCACGTGGTACGAGCCATGAAGTGTAATGCGGCGCATCACGTGATTTGTTTCTTGTCTCCGTGGGAAATTGCACTTCTAGGTTAAATTCACGTGGGCTCAATCTCAACAATGAGATCTAAAATGACTGGCGTATAATGACGTTTGGTTCATCATTTCGGCAAACACAAACTTGACTGTCTACAAAATTTAGTCAAAGATCAGAATAGGTTGAGTTGATTAATCCATAGTTCGATATATTTAGACGTGACTGACTACTCACTACATTGACTGCCAAAAATATCTCCAAGATCGAAGTTATCCAGACTTATATTGAGATGTGACCGAAGTAGTACATATTATGTATGTTGTCAATACCAGAACGTCTGGATTAAACACATGTATTGTCTAGAGGCAACTGACTTTTAAATTTTAACTTACTGCAGCTCAATCTATTGTTGGATCTAACATAACATTCCTTATCCTCCCCAGCTTCTCAGAAAGTACGGCGGAGACGATCCCAACAAGTTTGTCTTTGAATCCGGACGACGCTGTTTCGGTGGAGTCAACATATACCACGTGGCATCTTCTCAAGCGTATGACATCCGCGGGCTCTGCAATAAGATCTCGTCAGCGCGCGGCGGCGCAACAACTACCGGCTGCTTGGCTAACTCAACGTTACCTGGGTATGCAGATACCGAACCTCGGTACAGGTGTGTGTGAAGCATTGGGCAAGGGTTCGGGGCATCATGGGGTTTTAAGGGGATAATTTTGGTTTTAGAATAGATAATATAGGATTAAAATCTTTTTTAATATAGGGTGTCCCAAAGAAAGTTTGAGAGTGTTTTGTTTTGGTGTGTTTTATTTTGCTTTTCTTATCTCTTTGGAACACCCTGTTGTATATTAATATTATGTATTTTCTAAATTAAGTTAGATAAATAAAATTATGGTTTAAAAAAAAAACTTGGAACTGAATCATGTGACCATTAGAATAAGTCTGGACGATGACGCTTCAGCGGCAGCAGGAAATAAGGGAGATAGGTTAGTTTGGCTATGGTGAAACACCAGGAAATGCTTGGGAATCTGGAATGCGTACCTTGCTGCAATGCTCTTTTTTTCAATCTCTTCTAATGCGTGATTTTGTGATTGCGGACCACTGAACATGGCTTCTCGCTTGAATCTTGAGTGACGATTGTTTTGATACTGGTTATGCTGCTCGATAAATATCTGCATGATAAATTTTATAATACTATTACGGAATGATAAATCTTATATTCTTAACCCTTAAGTGCATCCCTTAGAAACACAGATAAACCTTAAATAGATTTTGCTTTTAAGACATTACTAATAATTCTTATCATTTATGACTTCAGGAAACCCCTCCCAATTTCATCTACAACATCCGCCATCCGCGTTCATTTTCAACCCTTCATTTCCTCGACAACATCCGCATTTCACTCCTCACCACCCCCTCTCTCTATATCAGAAGTACAACTATAAGGTAATAATGCTTTGTCTGTTTTGGCACTTTTCCAGCTTCTCAGCAGGGCCTAGACATTCCAATCATTCCTTGTTGTACCACCAGCAGTTGAACCTAACGGAGCCACTCAGTCTACCATTTAACGAGCAATTCTAGGTTAAACAGGAGGACTGTAAATTGATGTCATATCTCCAGCACCGCCAAGCTATGACCAATCAGATTCCCCCGTCAGCACGAACTGACCAATCAGAAGTCAGAGGAGACATCACGTGGGAGCCTCCGGTGCTGTTACTTTTCTATATTTTCTGTTTAACTCTGCAAAAATATATGGCCCTGTAAATATACAACCTTACCGTGTCAGGTTTACCATTCTAAACTTGTAAAACTTTTCGGTTTTCTCCGAAAACGTCCTCACAAGGTACCGCTGTATAAACCAGCACGCCTGGATTTTCTGGAATGAGAACCAGAATTTCTTATCAGGGTGAAAGTTTTCAAACTGTTGGCGGATTAATCCGAGTTGACAGCTATCGGATATGAATTGACAGACATCCTTTGAATTATTATTCACATTTTTAACTCCCTAAAGTTGTCGATATGTACAAAGTGTCGCCATCTCCAACATTAGAGTTGACACTTTACATAATAATATATTGTAGCCTATATGTGTCAGGGTTCAACTCAAAGTCGTGTATTGTCTTCTACGTAAACTATGATACTAAGGATCGGTTCAGATCTTCAGTAGGTCTAACTGTATGTACGCGTGGCTTAACGCCAGGTATTTCATCCTGAAACACAGCTTGACGCTTGTAGGCTACACAATGATCTGCTCCAATGACTGAGTCTCATTTTTATCACGTGACAAGAAATGTACCAGTAACTGAGAGCCGATATAATCACGTGACAAGATTATCAGATCAGGATCTCTTATGAAAATGAGAGCTGTATGCTCTTTGTCAGCAAAATGGCCGGGTTGCCATGGTGACGACCTATAATTACTCTCGTGATATTTTCTAAGACAAAGAATGATTAAGTCGTTAAGTTATTACCCTATTAAAGTAGGCTCAGATTAACACCTCACATTCAATTACCTCTGTGAGTTAATTGTGGCTCAGACAATCAGTGATTGTTTGAGTTTTGTGAATTGCTGCCCCACACTGAGCCGACCTCCAAACCTAGGTTGTAAGCCCATTACCCACTGTTTAAAGTCTAATAGCTGTATATTATGAAGGAGCAAATAGCAATCTCGTTCAGCTCCTCTCTTGAGAACGGTATGCAGTAGTATGGAGATAAACAGTTTAAATAGAGTAGGTATTATACACGAGCTTGTAAATAAGATTAGATCCGTTGTGCTCGGAAATATACACAATGTGTAGGTATGATGTGGAGAAGATAATTGCTAGGGTACTTGATACACAGTATGGTTCTGTAAATGTTGTAATCATTTTGGATACGGTTAATCGATGAGTGGAGTTTTGAGTTCAGGAGGAACATAGTTATTTGTAAAGAAGAAAGAAATGATAAGAACAATTGATTATAATTGGTTATTAAGATATTTTTATTATCTTCTATAGTTCAAGTACAATGGAAACTCAACAGGAAACGATCTGTAAACGATCTATAATTGTTCCGATACTGAAGATCAAAATTTGAAAATATAAGTCTATCCTGCCATTCAGAGTTTACTTACGTGACCCCACGTGACCCCACTTTGAAATTTGAATGTATGTAAGATGACAGAACCATAAAACCCCCAGTGTCTAGTATAATAGCAACACACAATGGTTTAATATGGCGCATGTCCAAACCTCTTCACTATCTTACTATATTATATCAGGACACCACATGTTTGCAAGTTTGGCTGGTCAATTGTATAACCACGTTTTGCTGTTCGCACCACCATGTATGAGGCTTCCATCATGTCATAACACAATGGTAACTTAGTACCAATAAAATGAATAATCATAAAGTCCAGTGTCCCTGCGCTGTTTGGCGGCTTCGGGACAGGGTCCCTCTTGATATAGCATAGCAGAAATCAAACCTGATAAATAGTGTTAATCTTAATGAAGATTAAGGCTCCAGATGCTACACAATTTACAACTTGGTAATCAATACGAAACTATGGTTCTTTGTAATTTTAATATTATTGATATTAATTCTCATCAGCACGAATCAACTAGCTGATACAGATATGAGATAATATCGCCCCACTCCTCAGTCCCTCTCACTTCCAGTACCAGGTTCACGTTCAAGATACCAACTAGGTCTGAAGTCAGTACCAGTTACCAGTAGGTACCACGTACCACCAATTTAAAACCTGTCTGTATTAATTTACAGCCTCTTCCTTCCATTCGATATTTGGTTTTCCGGTTGGTTCATCTCTACTTCATACGACTTCTCAGGCTAATTTGGAACGCCCTGTAATTTTGTAGCCTTCGTATTTCAAATTATTGGTTTTTATCAAAGTCATGGATATTTTCGAGTGAGTGTGCCACGGATTGTGGCTTGGGCCTGTTAATTCAACTTCCTGCAAAAGTGTTGCCTCCCCCACAGTAGGGATACCTACTGAGTAGAAACTACTTCCCTCGTTACTAGTATCATACACACTACACAGAGCATGTGTACACTGTATACCACATTTACCACCACAATATAGTACCTAGTATTTACCGGTATTTGCTGAGTAACAGAGCCTTAACCACACAGAATACAACTACTTCCTCAGCTGTTCACCTGTCAGTAGTAACACAATATACAGCTCCCCTTATATCACACTATATCACACATACAGCTCCCCTTATATCACACTATATCACACATACAGCTCCCCTTATATCACACTATATCACACATACAGCTCCCCTTATATCACACATACAGCTCCCCTTATATCACACATACAGCTCCCCTTATATCACACTATATCACACATACAGCTCCCCTTATATCACACTATATCACGCATACAGCTCCCCTTATATCACACTACTCAGCGAGACTATGTGTCGCTATATATAACACCATATCCAGGTTACAGATTGTTTAAAAACGGGCATATTTCCATACCGGCTAACTTTGTGGGCTCAGAGGAATTTTACAGGTTAAAGCTTTAAAAAGAATTAAGAATTAAACACTAACCACTATGTCTATAATACTAACCATACTGGAATACCGCAGATCGATCAGTTAAAATCAGTAGACACACTATAGTGGTGATCAGTAGACAGTAACTAATCACCTACTGACACCTGGTGGTATGATAGGCTCACTATTCCCTGTCACCAGGTGTTCCTAACAACCAACAAATAAATATATCTTAATCATCAGTGTGGAATTACCTCTCCTGATTGACTAATCCTGTGTGTAGTTCCACCAGAACTACAAGTTGTATAATTTCCACAGAACTTTCCTAAGATTTGTGAGGGCTCTGGTTTTGAGGGGGTTAGTATTAGCTACAGTTAACTGCCACCTGGGTACCCGCTGTCTCCCGCTCACTCAGTCACTCCCGCCCAGAACACATCTCACTTTCAGAAGATCTCTTACTTTAACAAGATCTGATAGTTGGCACCTACAAGGACCCTGTCTTTAAAACCAGTTCAAGGGCCTGGTCCCTGTTAGTGTCGGTAACGTGTTCAAAACCGAAAACTCTCATCACTTACCATTTTAAACTGTGCATACACCCTACTCCTGTACAACATACGTTGGATTTCCATAGGCTTGGTGCTCTGAAATATCAAATGAGGGCATCATAACCAGACATACATATATAATCTGAATAATTGATCCATCGGCTATCCTGTATCCAGCATTTTACATCCTAAGCGATTACTTGAATCAAATCCTCATATTATTATATAGTACAGTAATATTCAGATCCTCCGCCCATTACCCATATAACGACATGTTTTATAGCTCCAGACTAAAGGACTAGACTTCTTTGTACTAAATATCTGACTTGTATTCTAAATGAGATTTTATCCTTGTTTGGAGAACCTAAGAGCGTTCTCAACCTGTAGTAACTATGTTTTTTCACCGGAAAAGAAGCCCTTTTGTGACACCATATATTACGACAATCTTAACGACTATTCTAAACTGTAACTCTGTAAACGGTACCTGAATATGTTGGCGCAGTCGAGCATGATAATACCGTCAATTACCGTCAATTAGTAAGTTATTTTGTGAAGTAAAGATAGAGAGCTCTATAGGGGGAATATAGAGGAAATATTACAGACATGTTGAGAGAATGCTAATTGGGGTAATTGTAGACTGGGCCTAATATGGGGGTTTCGGAGAATTTGGGGTTCTGTGAATTGCCTTTAGTGTTCACCTACAGCTTGTTAGGAACACGTTAGGAATCTGAAGTATTTGGTCAGATTAATGGATATATAAGTACTTCTGAAATGGAATGTAAATGTTAGATACTTCATGTTATCTGAACCGGACCAAATTAGAACTAGACCACAAATAATTGGACATCGTCAATAAAGCTTTCATTCTAATTGAAAATTAAATTACTGCATAATTTGATATAGCTTCAGAGTTCTCTGCCTAGAAATAACAGGCCAGAGGAATCAGTCCTCGACTCACAGGCCTCAAGTTTTAATTTTAAATTGCACTCCTCTTCTTCTATCTCCAATCCCGCCCTGGAAGCATCACAGAGAACTTTCACTGCTGAAATGTACATTGTACAAACTCTGCCCAGTCCATATTTCTCCCTAACATAGCAGCTAAATGTTGTGTATAACTCCCAGGTTCGTAGTCGCGAGTCTGTGTATTTTCAGCGTACTCTGAGTGTGGTTTGTGTACTGTAGTATGTAGTATGTGGTATGTGGTATGTGGTATGTGGTCTAGACATTGTACAAACCCGCTTAATATTCTCAATTTATTCTTTAATTTCCATTGGATCCTTAACAACCTTATGTTCAAAATTATGTTCTAATATTTTGTAAAATATGCTTAAATTTATGCATGTATTAAATAGCTAGGTATTAAACTAAGCTCAAGTATTTAAAATCTCTAGACTTACCTTCCGGTGCCTTATCAGTACTTACACACTAAACCCAAATTACATAGCCATCTAGCTTATAGCTGACGACGTTTTCTCTGCTCTATTATTTACAAATATCCCACATTAATCACCTGGTATTTGACAGTGATATTATCACCTCCCATGTCATCAGTCTACTAAACTTTGCCTGGTTAGAGTCTGAAAGGTATAGACCTGTTAAGGAGAAGTGAAATACCAAACAGGGAGATACGCTCAGACTGTTACGAGATAATATCTCCCACCAGCGGTTGGACTGCTACCGGGTTTATTAGCCCTACATA